>NW_028301711.1:80240833-81486250 GCF_037042655.1 Diuraphis noxia
GTGATTGAAAGACAAGTACGTATGTTAACTGGCGGTGGCCCTGAAACGACTTCATACTTAGACGTCACCCCTGAAGTGAATGAAATAATTCAACCACGCATAGATCCTCAAATAGTTGAGATTCAAAACATTTATGATGGTGATGGAATTGAATTCACAACTGAAGAACTATCAACATTAAATGATTCAGTTATTTATTTATCAGATATTCATATAAATGATAATCCTGGTGAGTGGTGAGTAAGTATGTAGTTAACAAAGCTGGGCATTTAAATACATTTTAACCATTTAGTAAGTTACAGTAAATTTACTAAATTCAGTAACTTAGTTAAGTCACAAGTTTGAAAATCGAGAAAAGTGGAGGTTTAGGACAAAGGTGGCCGATCCCAAATAGTTGGGAGGAAAGCGAAGGCGAAGAAGAAGACTGCTTACTGGTTTTTTAACTTTTAACCAATACTACTTCCCTGTTTTGATAATTTACATACATTTTTGTTTTAAATTAATGAATTAATTTTCTTGTTAATTTATAATTTATGATTATTTTATATGTGTTAGTAGGTACAAGCACTGAAACAAATTTTAGTACATACGGAATAGTGAGTTCTGATCAAAATATAAATAGTGAGAACTGTTATAAAGAAACTGATCAAATTGTCCAATCCTCTAGTCCTCATCCTCATTCATCTATTGTTGAAAATGATCCTTTACATAATGGTATATTTACAACTTATATTCCTATCCTATTTATAATATAAAGTTGACCAGACATCTTAGATTATAAAGATTTTTTGAGTTTTTAAAACTACATTTTGATTTAGTTTGTTTTTACTTGCAAACTTTTTATATATATATTGTAAATTGTAATCAAATTTCAAATAATTATAATATCACTTTATGTGTGTTTACCTAGTCTGATTAGACTTCAATATTTCCTTAAAAATTAGTATGTCTGGTCACTTTGTGATTCTATCTATTTTTTCTTTTTAGTTCCTTTACATCCAAGGTACCTAAAACTAAAAAATCTATAAAGATGATGGTAAGTGACGAAGCCAGTTTAAGAATTAAAAAACTAAAGTCGAGTTATGAAAGTGATACAACGTTGAACAAGTTACAGGTATGTTAATTGTATTAGGTACAATCAGAAGTGTATCAGTATTTCTAGTAAGTATTTGATGCACTAAAAATGTCGGCATAAATCGCTGATTATAAAGTATTTATAATATCAAAACTATAATTATTTTAAAAATGAAAATAAACACTATTGTAATTATTTTTATCAATATATTGAATAGGTGTTATGTTAAAAGTACTCACGTCATTCTGTATTTTTTTTTTAAGATTTAACATTCAATTTATTGAAATAACACAATTATTAAATTTTTTATTTGCCATGTTTATTATTATAATATTTCATTTTTATTTTATTATTTAGTACTTTCAATTCATAGTACAATAAATTAAGTAAATAAAGTGGTCCATTACAACTATATAATTTTTTTTTTTATATTATTTTATTAATATGTGATTCATACATTGATTCAGTTAATTTTTATTTTCAGATTGATTATCAAAAAATTTTAATTGAAAAGCTAATTATTAGCTAAGAGGCAAGAAGAATACGAGCTGTACAAGTTAAAAAAAGAAAAGCTTTTGTTAAAAATTAATAAATTAAAAAAATCAGATGACTAATCATAAAAAATATATTAAATATGTATATATATATACTTTTATGTATAAAAATATGTTATATAAATTATTATATTCATAATACATCTTATATTTTATTCTAATTTTTAATTTCAATTGTTACGTTATTTCAAATTTTAAATACTATTCTTATTACTATTTCAAATATACATGTATATATATATTATATTTTTAAAGAAAAATTTTAATTAAAACTTATATCCCCTATTTTACAACTATTTGTATATTTAATATTATTTAAGAAAAGTGTCTGATAATGTATCCCTCTCCTAGAAGTAGCACCGATGATTTCTCCATTAAGATTATTATCTCTAAAGGGATCATCAACTTCATCAACTTCATCAACTTCTTCATCATCATTGTCTTCTATATTGAGTAATCTTAATTTTGAACTTATGTTGTATAAAACAGCACAAGCTACAATAATTGAAACCGAAGTCAGTGTGGAGTTGACAAGACCTCTCCTTAAGCAAGGAAATTTTCTTTTCCACACACCGAAAACTCGTTCTATAATATTCCTGGTTTTAGTTTGTGCTTTGTTATAGTTTTTTTCTGAATTGGTAATAGGATTTAGAAGTGGAGTGAAAAGATATGGTTTACAAGCATAACCTATAAAGTATAAACACTAAATAGGTAAAACTGTATAGTACGTATTTTATAGGTCTATTTTCTACTGTATAAAAATAAATATACCATTATCTCCTAAAAGCAGTAAATTATTATTATTACGGGAAAAGAAAGTGCATGCACGACTTGCATTGAAGATAAAACTACTATCATGATAACTTCCTGGCCATCGGGCCACCACATCATATATTTCCATTTGAGGACCACAAACCACCTACATTTTTTTAGAAGACACTTATTAATTTTTGTAATCATTGGTTTTTTAAGTTTGAAAAAATTTTTATGTTGTTACTTGGACATTTAATGAAAACCATCCTTTTCTTCATTCCTTTTCTATTTCTAAAAACTTCCCCATTAGGACCACCCGGGTTTTGTGTCTTTATATGGGTACAGTCAATACAAGCACCAACTCCGGGCATTCCAGCGACATCGTAAAATTTCTGTTTCACAACATCCCACTAATTTTGTGTTTGAGGAAATTTAACGTAGTTTCTGGCTTTAGTAGCAATTTGGTGGGAAATTCTTTTAATAATTCTGGACACAGTACTTTGATGAATCCCTCTCAGATCACCACAGACAGCCTATAATGATATATTGATACTACACAAATCTAAAAATAGCTACAGGATGCTGGATGAACAATTTAAGTGTTAACACTCATTTTTAAGTTTTAACTTTTTTTAAAATTTTTTTATATAATTTAAGGCAATTACAAAACATTTCTGAAAATATGCAGTTTTTTGAAACGAAATCAAATTACCTACTTATAAATACCTATATAAAAAAATAATGTTCAATAAAGTAAGAACTTTTCAAAATAATGAGTGGAGACACTTATAAATGGTTCACCCAAAGATAGGTATTTTTTTTTAAAAATACAGTTAAATATTAATACAGTTTTTTTTAAAGCAAAACTACCTGGAAATTTGACGTAGCATAAAAACGAAGTGTAGTCAATAATTGTAGACCAGTAGGAATAAGTAATCCACGTTTATTCCTGTAATTAATATTTACTAATTGCAACAAATGTTCAAGTACAATTATTTTTGGAAAACGGTAACGTTTAAAAAATTGATCATCGCTATATAATTCGAATGGGTCATCGACATTACGAAGATACCTTCTAGGTATATAATTATTATCATCATCTATATCAATTTCAATATACTCCAAATAATTCACAAAATTTAATATATCATCCATATTAACGACTGGACGTATGCTAATTTAAATACTTTTTTAAGACAAATTTATTAATATAGAAAATTGTTAAGTGGTTGGTACTTAATTGTTGTAGTATTGCGATTAAGGCTATCAAGCTAAACACAAATGTATTACATAAGGTTTATGTGGTGGAAATTGACCACATAACTTTATGTGTCCCTTAATAATGGAATTCTCCCATAAAAATGACTATGCAACGTGACATTGTTATCAATCACATAAATAACAAATACATAAGTACTATGGGTCACATAAATTGACTGTGCATACTTGCATAAGATCATAAATAATAGAATAACTTTTTTAAAAGTTATTATATTATATTATTAGTATTATTATATTAATATTAGTTATTATATTAAACTTTTTTTACAATACATTTTTTCAGTATCTCTGTTATTTTCATTGAAACAGAAAATTAAATTTGGTTTTTAGTTCATTTATTCTTACTTGAAAATTTAATTTAAGATTTACCATTCAAACTGTTAACCTAAGAACATTTTAAATTTAAAATAAGTAACCAAAAAACCATAACGTTATCACAAAAAAATAACCAACTCTAGTTTTAAACTTTTAGTCTTGAAATAATCCTATTTCTTCCAAAGTTTCTAAGCTTGATCATCACATCAAAAACCCATGAATATGTAAGTAATTGTTTATTACACAAGTGATATATAGCACAATGCATTATTAAAACATCCACCACAACAAAGTCCATGTTTACTCAATTATCACTTGAAATACATTTGGAAGATTTTTGAGGGCAGAAGTATCTCTGTCACCTAATTAAAATAATGGTTATATACTAGATATGGGTATCAATGACAATTTTTATTAATATACCTATTTAGAACAGAATAACTGATCAGTGTTATAACAGAATACTTACAAAAGTTTTTACATTTTATATTTAACGTATCCCATCATGTTATGGCCAGACAAAAACAAAATGCCATCTTTATTAATTTGTAAATCTGTAAAATATTGTAAAACTTGAAGGTGTCATTGGTAAAGTCTTTGGCTTGTCCTATATCATACCACAGTTTACTAATACTGAGTTGTTTCATCATTAAGCACTCATTGTTACTAAAAAAATAAGGCAATGTTCGCTATTCTTTTGAAACCTTGTTACAATCTGTAACATTAACATTTCATTTTAATATTAGGGTACATAACATACACAAATATTTATATTTAACATCTGAAAACAACTGATTATTGGTTTGTATTTAATACCTCAGGGTGTAAGTGTATTTTTTTAAAAATAAATATTTATGATATAAATCACATAGGTAACTATGTTGTTAGGAACTTATAAACCATTTTAAATTGTATACATATACTAAAATGTAATTTTTAAATTAATAATTATACAACTCAATTAAATATTTATAGCTATTTTGTTATTTTTTTTATATAACATACAATTAGATCGAGAATTAGATGCAATGATTGTTTTTAAAATTAAATTATGTCATTATTTGAACAATTAAAAAATGAATTGACACTAAACTTAAAGTAAGAGTTATTATATAGTATTTAATACTATAGAGTAATTAAAAATATTAAAATAATCAAACAGCCCAATAAAAATGCCAACTCCTTTGAAGTTACTACAGTAAACCTTTATTATACTTGGACATTTTAGGTTCTACAATGTAAGAAATAGTGAAATATATTTAAATTAGGTGCATCAATAAACAAGTACCTGCAGTCCTTTAGGCTTTAATTGCATATTAAGTAAGAGCATATTTGATTAACACACGAGTAATAAAAATTAATCATTAGTTTAGATTACAAAATTAAAATGTCTTAATAATCAATGATCATACAGACAATACATAATGAATTCAAGTTCTAAGCTGATAGATATTAAGGAAGAATACTCATGTATACGTTTAGTATTAGTTGAGTTTTGAATGATTTCATTTGGACTAGTTATGAATAAAATAATATGAATACTTTTGAGTAGGTACACGACCGATCTACATTATGCATTACAAACCATTCATGTATCTATTGCTAAGGTAAAAATTAAAAGTACCTACCTATATATTATAGGTACTTACATTAATATTTTTTCAAAAGACGGCAGTGGCCACTGGCCAATGACGCAAACGGCGTCGTAACTCGTGACAATTAAAATAACGGTAATTTAGTATTTACAGAAATGACGATTAATTTACAGTCGTACAGTCGGTGATCAATTAGATAAATTATGGATAAATTATTTGATGTATTTGGTACAGAGTGATAAATACGAAAACACAAAATTCCTATTGGAACCGTTTTATGTTTTTGTAGGTTGGTATTTCATTTACTTTTTTTTTTATTACAACAATTCTTATCATGCTCCGTAATATGTTCCCGTACAACTTGTAATAAATAAAATAAAATCTGTTGTGACTTATTTCAAACATTCGGTAGCTGCTAATGATGAACTAAAAAAAATGTGTGATTATAAGCTGAAGCAGTCTGTTCCAACTCGCTGGAATTCAATTTATTACATGATAGAGAGATTTATTTTGTGTTCAAACTCTATAGCTTCTATTTTAATTAATATGCGTGGTGGCCCTGCAATGTTAACAGCTGACGAAATAGATTTGGCCAAAGAGATATTGTTAGTGTTGAGGCCAATGGAAATGGCAACAAAAGAGTTGTGTGGCCAGAAATATGTCACTGGCAGCAAGATAATACCCTTAATTAATTGCCTTGTAAAAAAACCAAAAGTATAGTTATATCGAATCCAATTGCTTTAACGTTGAAGCAGGCCATATTAGACAATCTAGAAAAAAGATTTGGTAGAATGGAGGAAATGAGTTTGCTTACTATTGCTACTATACTAGACTCTAGGTTTAAACGCATCCATTTAAATAATCCGCTTTGTAGTTCAAGGGCAAGGGCTATGCAGTTAATTAAAAATAAAATTTCTGAAATCAAAAATAGTAATGATGATCCCAACTCCTCCTCATGCCAAGGCTCTAGTGATGATGATAGTGATCGCCATGATTGTTTGTGGTCAGTTCATACTGAGCTGGTTACAAAAAAAGCTGCATCACAAAGTTCTGAAAAGCGAATCCCAACAGACCTAAAACATTATTTAAGCCAGCCCACAATACATTTGAATGAAGACATCATTAAATATTGATACCAAAATGGTAGTATGTACCCTCACCTGAAAAAAATTGTACAGCCCTATTTGTCAATTGTTGCAACTTCTGTCCCTTCAGAAAGATTGTTTTCAAAGGCTGGTAATGCAATGACCGAAAAAAGAAATCGATTGAAGGGAGAGAACTTGCAACAAATTTTATTTCTAAGCTCTCTTGATTTTGCTGACTGGCACTTAGAATAATATTATAAACTTGTGTTCACGCTCGAACATTATCATTATTATTATTCTGATATTTATTTTATTGTTATGTTGGTGGCTGTGGACTTGACAGCAACAGCTGTGCGGTAACCACTGTCCATTGGCGAAAGTAGGCCTACGTTCCTTTTTTGTCGGTTAATTTTTTTATAATTCGTTCTTTTTGCTATACCAATTCTGAGCATATATTTATTATTATTATTTATTATATCAATCCAGTTAAGTGCCATTAGTGGGTGGCTTCTTACTCAAGTACTCATGTATTATATTTTTAACCCTTATCAAATATGCTAATTGTGCAAAATTGTACAGATTGTATATATATTGTGTAAAAAAAAAAAAAAAAAATTATATCAATTGTGATACCTATTGTAAACGTATATTATTATATTATTATTTATTGTATTGTGATATTTTGAACATATTATTTCTTGTTATTCCAATTGTGAACATATTAATTGTTATTATAGTATTGGGAACATATTATTATTTTCTATTTGTTTTTATTGAAGCCTAATTAAAATACAGTCCACTTATTAACTTACTACATATTTTTTTTATACAGTTAGGAAACAGGCAAGTCTATTAATATCGTAGGCACCTGCGTTAATAACAACTTGTTTTTTATTGCATATTATTATTTTTATTAAAAAACTATTAAATTTAATAATTATTGTAAAAATTATGTGAAAGTACCAATGATATAATAAATAAAAAAATACAGTATTCACCATAATCATTGTTGTGTTATATATCTACCTACATTAAAATCATTAAATACCTTAATCCTATGCGTCACAAAGGAGAGCTATAATTCTAGATTCTAACTAGAATGCGTCTCGTGGCACTGCCATCTAGTGATAGAAAAAATTGTTATTTTGAGAATCTATTTTTTGGCCCTCGATTTTTTTTGTATCGATTTTTTCATTCCGATTTAAATCGATTCACCGACATGAATTGCCCATCACTAGTTGACACCTCGATTTAAGATAGTATGGTTGCCCAATTGAATGACCCATTAGGAAAATGTTATCACATGGCAACGATTTGAATCAAAAAGTCACGTGATCTGTGACTGTTTCTGCATCTAGCGCTCATAACGGTTAAAATTATAAAAACTAATAAACATTGTTATGTTAAATATAAATATATAATAATTAATAACCATATAAATCATATTATATTATTATTTATTTATATTAAAAATTATAATATAGTATAATAAAATTATTATTGTATAATCGTGTCTCGTGGGGTTAAGTTAAGTACATTAATACATTGCTAATTTTTTTTGGTTTATTATTCATTACGCAAACGATTTTCTTCAAACATATTAGGGTATTGTTTTAATAATTTAATCAACTTGCATTCGGGAAAAGACTAAAGTGTTGTGGTAGATATCAAACATTTTTCATTCGTAAGCTCTACGAATTCTAATTCTGAAGTATCTTCAAATCTTATATTAATTTGAACAATTAATGAATTTATAATTATTAAATATAATATTTAATAAATTATTTTACGTAAATTATTTTTTTATCACCATACTCAAAACCATTATTTAATTGTATTGACTCGTCACAACAAGTATTCACAGTTTGTTCTTTTCTTAAATATTCCAAATTTTTTTTTTAAATTCTGAATTTCAGAAATACACGATTTAATGTTTGAAAGTATTTTTCTAATAACTTATAACTTATTATAACTTCATTAAAATTTATTAAAATGTTCTTTTCTGTCAACAAACCAATAGGAACATTACTGTAAATAAATTAATATCACATCATTATTAATTAAATACTGTTAACAAATTAAAAGTCCAAACTTAACTTATTTAAAATATAACATTTTATAAAAAAAAAAAAAAACAATCAAATAAAAGAGTAGGTACTAATTTATCAAAGTAATCAAAATTTGTAATCAATAGGCTTTGCTTAAAACAAATTTATAAGAAAATAAAAATGCACTTAATTGTTGAACTTAACATTTTTTCCGGTACAAAACATAACATCACGTCATCACCTATATAAAAAACCAATCAAACATGAATTAATATCACAATACCTATTATTAATTAAATATTGTTAGAAAATTAAATGTCCAAACTTAACTTATTTAAAATATAATCATTGGTGGCACATAGAAACCAGATAGCAAACAGTGCTAATATTAACTCCTCTTTCTCATCGTGTTTACATTTTAAAGAGATCACTTTTTTTTTTTTTTTTTTTTTTACAGTAGTAAAACCTGATTCATCATTATTATAAATTATTCTTTCATTTATTTTATTTTCATTTTTCTTTTCTTTATTAAAATTATGAACCAGTGAAAATATTTCAGCTATGTCAAAAGCTTATTTTCTTTTATCAATCATTGTAAAACCGGCCTAAATATAAAAATAAAATATTTCAATATTTATACAATATTTAATTCATTCAATACATAGAGTAAATCAACATAAATGAAAACATACAAAAATTATTTTAAAAATCATATACATTATACATTATTAGATTTAAAAAAATTACAAGTGAGTTAGAATAGCCAATTTCCTATTCTTCAGGTTTTTTTTTAAACATTAAACTCCTATTTAAAAATTTGATAGCTGTAAATATTTTAAACCTTGTAAACAAATTAATTAAAAACAATTTATCACAAACTCACAAGGGTGATTAAAAGTTACATTACAAAAATAATTTTTTAATTCAGTCCCAACTCCATCTACAGTAGCAATTGTAGGAAAGTTATTAATAAAAATATTCACTAACTCATTAATATAATTATAAAATGTATGACGGGGCATCATTAAATTCCCAAATGTTTAATGGTCACTATATAGTGGGGTATTCTTTATAGTACGATAAAAGAAATGAATGATCCAATTGTTTTTGACAATGTTCATAGTCAATACAAATCTGGCAAGTATGTTTCTCAATACATTTTTTTATGAGATAGCCTGACACATATGTTAATGTATTTTGTTCAGGAAGATTTAAAAGTCTATAATCAACTGTTCCTATACCTATGCCTTTAAATTTGAAATGTTCTGTTTGCGGTGTTTCCAGAAAAATTGTTTTTTTCTGAGATTGGTTCTATTGAACTTAGTATTTCATCAAAATCTTTTATACAATTAGCACCCGGGGAATGTTGAAAATAATTCAAGTACAAAATTTTTTTAAATGACCAAATAAATTGGATGGGTGTTGGGTTAAAAGAATTGCCTTGTTGCTGACGAAAAGTGCAAAAAAGGTTCTCTAAGCAGTCTTGATTAAGTCTATTTGTATAGAGGACAAATTTTTGGGATTTAGTTGGATTTAATAATGTCCACAAAAATTGCAGCCCTGAAATTGAGATCAACCAACCATTGATAAAATTCATTCTGTTTGTTTCATCAGAACCTTTGAATTTATTTATCACTTTTAAAGTTCTAAATGTGCAATTTGTAATTCATTGTGTTTAAAAGGACGATTGTACTGTTTTCTATTTGGAATTTTTGATGAGTTAAAAATATATCAAACAGTTTGTCCATATCATTAATAAAATCGATCGTAAATTGAGCAGAAGGCGGTAATATTTTGGAAATTAAAAGTGTTGACATCCCAGCAGCAACAGTATTACTAAACACTTGTGTAGCTAAATAGACTCTAATTTTCTCAAATGGATCCGGGTAAATATGAGCATATGTTAATTTGGGAGCCAAGCGTAGATTGCACTCTGAGTCATATTTGTAAAAAGATATTAAATGGTTTTTATTTTTAGTAAGCAAAGATTTTTTAATCAAAAAACTTACTGCAGAAGTAAATTATTTAAATTTAAGTGAAAAAACATTTAATGGTCGTCCTAAAATGTTAGCATTTTATACTGGCCTAGAGAGTATGGATTTTTTTTTATTAATTTTAGAGGAAATTAAACCTGCACTAACTTCTAGTAACCAAAGGTTAACTGAATTTCCAAAACTACTGTTATGCCTTATGAAATTAAGGTTAAACATGCCATTTGTTGATTTAGGCTATAGGTTTAATATCACTTGTGGTTCTGCTTCAATTATTTTTCGTAAGGTTATATTTCTTTTAGAACATGCATTTAAAAAACTAATTTACTTGCCAGACAGGGAAGCATTACATTATCTAATACCACGTTAATTTTATAATACTTTTGGTAACTCAGTTGCAGTTATTATCGATTGCATTGAAATCGGAATTGAAAAACCTAGTAATTTATGAGCTAAACCACAAACTTCGTCTTCTTACAAAAACAAAAATACTGTTAAGTATTTGATTGCTATTACACCTCAAGGGGTAGTATCATTTATATCTGAAGGATGGGGTGGTAGGGTAAGTGACAAACACATAACCGAAAACTGTATGTTTTTGAAAAATTTATTGTCAGGGTATGTAGTACTTGCAGATAGGGGATTCACTGTAAGTGACAGTATAGGTTTTCATTTTGTTACTTTGAAAACAACTGCCTTTAGAAGGGGTCTTCCTCAATTACACCCATGTTCTATTGAAGAAACAAGAAAAATAGAATCTGTTAGAATACATGTAGAGCGTATAATAGGACTCACTAGATCTTAGTATAAAATTCTTAATGGCCCGGTGAAAATTACAACTCTCAAACATCAAGGTGACAACTCATGTTTGTTAGATTCAATAGTTGCAGTTTGTTGTGCTCTCATTAATATGTACAATTCTATTGTACCATTAGAAATGAAATGAAATTAAAAAATGAAAAAAATTCAACAAACAATGAATTTAATTAATATATTAATATTTAATATTAAAATACTTTATTTGATTCTAAATATATATATTTAAAAGTAAAAAATCTACTTTATTTATTATTTACAGTTTGTGCATTTCCATTTTTTAGTTGTAGGCTTGCGTTTGATTCCAATGCAAGTATAATGATACCCAATATTGAATAGAATGACAAAAAAAATTATTTTGTAATGCTAATTAGTGAATAATAATGAAACCCGGCAAATATTTGTACCATAAATTAGTGATTAGAAATAATTTAAGTTTGAACCTGGGTATAGGGCAGTTGTCCGAAAAATGATAAGGAAGTATATACCACAAGTCTAGACCAACATATACCAGAGATCCAGCAGTGACACCAATACGAAATAATTTAGAGTGATGCATGTCAGTGATGCCATGCTAGCGGCACTCGTCGCTACGCTCCGCAAATCGAAAATATCCCTCGACTTGCTGTGCAACGCCACCTCAAGTTGGTCACTCTGTAACCATCGTTTAACCACTCTGATCATTTTATAACCACTCTTATCAATTTTCGGACAACTGCCATTGACTCTTTGAACCTAACCTAAATCAAAATAATCAATTAGTATGTCATATATACATTAAATAGTTACAACAATTTTAAAATAGTCCACCAAACGCGCTAGTACCGGCATCAAAATTTAAGTCGTATGCCGTCTTATCATAGCTCGTTGGGCAACCATACTATCTTTAACCGTGGTAGACACTTATAATTTGTTTTCATCAATAATACTCGCATTTCACTTACGGACTAAGATAGTATGGACTGCAAACGATAATCATATCACCCGGTGGCATATTAGCATATTAGCATATTAGAATATTGTGTTGTCTGATAATACTAGTTGTTCATTAGCATTAGCATAATAATCATAATTCGCTATTTAATACAAAATTTAGATACTCTTATTTCAGACAAGTGACATACTTTTAAATTTTAATATGGATACTTTTAATATTATTCAAATTAATCCCAGTTTACTGCGTGCTAATCTGTTGAATGAAAATGACATTAATAATTATATAAAATATTATTCCCAACAAACACAAACAAGTTGGTGTGTTCTAAACTAGAATATATAAATCACTTAAAGAATCAATATTTTTAACACAGTTTCTTCCAAAATATACCTGGATTAAATAAAATAATAAATATCAAATAAAATATTTTAAAAAGCATAGGTAATTAATATTTTCTTAAGATTAAGATTTAAGATAGTATTTTAATTAATAATAATTAAATAAATGGTATTGTTAAGTAAAATATAAATTAAGAATGAATAATTTAGTTTATCATTATCATTTCAAGTTTACAATCTCCAACAGGTAATTTAAACATTTTTTCTATAAAGTAAGGTAATAGGAACCCAGGTTCCTAAATCATAATTATAACTTAATAATAAATTATATTAAATACTAAATAGAACTAATATTATTAATTATGGGATTTGGCGTTTGGAACATTTAGCCTAACATTTTCACCCAAATTTCGTTTTCTTTTAAATTTTTTTTGCTTGTCACTATTTAATGGACGTCCAACTGGTAGCCGTTTACTACCTCGTGTTATGCCAGGTTTCCTACGACTTATAGTTGTTGGCTGAACCCGAATAGTGGCATGAGTATGGTGCCTCAATGATATATTGTTTCCAGCAGTACTTAAGAATGACTCCCAGGTTCTACTAGACTTTACTTTTTTTAGCCTATCAATGCATTTTTGTAGAACAGCTAAAGATGTTTAACGATTATATTTTTTTAAATTATCAGTCATTAAACTAATTATTTGTTTTTCATATTCATCAATCTCTTCATTTTGTGGGACATTGGCAAGATGAATATCATTACTATTTACTGATTCATTAGAACTTTGAATTGTTGAGAATTCATCATTATCTTGATTTAGTGATTGATTGTTACTTAATTCAGGAATCAGTGGCATATAAAATGATTTAGGTCCAACATTTTGGCCGAAAGCTAATTTAGCAAGAGAATAACGAGCATCAACATTTATTGGAGGTAAATTTGGCATTTCTTGTCAAAAATGGTGATACACCATTTTTATATATTTATAGTTACTTATTATTAAATGTATTGTATATATAATAAGTATATAATATGCATGATAACATAAAATTATGAAATTCGCGCGGAAATTCAAATGGGCCAATCAGATGTCTCAATTGGTTTCTAGGTGCCGAGACCGTCCACAGAATGCTAATATGCCACCGGGTGCGAAATTTTAAAACATGCTACGTCTGATCATTTAACCAAAGATCTGCGCATGCGTGTAGTTATTTTTCAAGTCTGGTGATTATGAAAATATGTGATCATTGGTCTGATATCATATTATCATTATAATGTAATATTTATATTTGATATTATTAATATGAATTGCCACCAGAATTCATATTAGAATAAAAATAGAAACATATAGTTATAATCATGTATAATAAACAAAATAATAATTTAGAGCTAGACAATGATTAGATATTGAATAAGATAATGATTAATTATTACATAATATTATGATAATTTATTGCTTTTGTCATAATTTGAATATTTGATATTTTGATCTATATCTTGAGTCTTGACGTCGGTTGACTGCTCATTATATTATTTATTATTGTTTTAGTAGGCATACACGTGTTCGATACAAGTTATCAATATCGCTTAAAATTCTGGTTTTTAAATTGTATTCACGATTTCAACATGATAAAGATAATAAAAGATGTTATACTTGATAGGACAAAAGCATATTCTCCAGTCCAGCTATTTTGTTTCATTGTTAACGACTTGGATGCTTTTTATGAAATAAAACTTTTAGATATCGCAGATAATACCCACAATACCTTAAAAATAAAATTAACATTAGTAAAACGTTAAAAACTAATTTATCATATAAAATAAGTGATACACATTGCTCATTATTTTAGGTGAATAACAAGTTACGTAATACTCAATATACCGTTGATCTAAACCATAGAATATGTTCTTGTCCCCAAGGAAATACAAGTTTTCCATGCAAACACCAAGTTTTTACTGCTAATGATTTAAATATTGATCTTAATATTTGTTTACCTATAATTGAAGAGACAAGAAAAAAACTTTACATTATAGCTACAGGTTCTTCAGACATTGAATCTGGATGGTATGGTCCATCAAAAATTGAAAATACTAATACAAATAAAATAAATACAGCAACAATGTACATTAATAATCAATTAAGTTACCTAGACACAGATACAAGCAAAATTACACAATTGATTGAAGGAGATCAACCTAAAAATCTTCTAGAAACACCTCCTGCTGAAGAATTTGAAAATGCTATGACAAATTTTAACGAAGTTATTGAGAAATGAAACAAGCTTCTGAATCTGACAAAAAATATTTTTTACCATCAATGAAATCTTTTGTTAATTCTTTTTAAGCAAATGTCCATACACCTGCAAGCCTTTATTCTGCTATGCAAACTTTTGGGAAATATTCTGGATTAAATCCAAATTCAAAGAAACCCAAATTAATGGGCACTAAGCAAATAAGAGTTCAACCTACTACTAGAGCTAGACGGAAAACGAAAATAGGTGGTAGAAGGAATTTGGTAGCAGGAAGAAATCCAAAATGGAAAAGAACCAAATAACATGGTTATGTGAAGAATATTCATTCAAGACCTCAAATTAAAAGAAAACAATTTGAACCAACACAATTACCTTCAAAAGTATTAAAAATACCTCATTCCCTATTATATTGTGTAGAAAATAATAAATTATTAGGAGCCACACATAGTACAAAGTAGTTCTAACAAATATTTGAACAAGTTACAAATTCTTTCAATAATATTTCAGAAAATGAAAATAGCGTATTAATTAAAAAAAAATGTTCCTTATTAATTCTTAATGTTAATTAAATGTTGTAAAGAAAATGCCAATTTAAATAACTGGTAAAATATTTTGAAAATGTAACGGTGTGTAGAAAATGATTATATAAACAGTTGGTCAAATCTTTTAGTTACTTCAAAAACCAAAATAGATATTGTCGAAAATCGGTTTTGCGTAAAAATTCTCGTTTTTTCCTTAATTTTTCATTTGTTTTTCACGGCGCTTTTGAAAAATACTGGGACATTTTATGTTTGAGTTATTTCTCAATGTACCAATTAGATTCACTTTCCTATCAGAAAAGTTACTATTGAAGAAAATCGAAGCATTTTTACTGTCCTAAAAGGTGATGACAAGCACAAAAATAAAAATAAAACACACATCATTGTAAAATCAATACATTCATCGCTCCGCTCAGAATCTAAAATAGTATTTGTACAATGTATTTTAAATAACTACTTTTTAATTTTTGATTTAAATATTAAACCAATGATAATTTTCCAACATACCTATATTATTAAATAGTTCTAAATAATATAATAGATAATATAATTTAAGTTGTTAGGTATGGTACTCAAAAAAATTATACTGTAAAAATGTCTAGAAAAACAAGAAAACAATTATTATTGTAAATAATAAGCAATTTTTTATGGAAATAAAGTACTTTTTAAAAATGTTCTAAATAGTTATTCAGAATACTGCTGGGAAAAGTATTTTATAAGTATTCGGAATACTACCCAAGACTGCAAGTTTAAGCAGACACCTGCTATAATACCTAAATTAGTCTACCTATATTATATGCCTAGACATAATATTGTTTTACTCAATATCCTTATAATATTTATTTATCTCGTTAGCTTTTTCAATACTTTAATCACTTATTGTTAATTTATTTAGCTCATAGATTTTAATCTCGAAGAGTTGAATAAAAAACATTTATGTATGTTACATTTCACCGATTTGGATTATACTTTCAATAGACGTAAATTAATAAAATCTGCCGTTCCAAAAATGTTTGAAACCGATGATATAACATTAAAAGTATTAACTCCAAAAAAAACCTATATTCCGAAGTATTAAGTATTTTCCAAAAAGCCCTGAACAGTCATCAACGCCATTTCAAATCAAAAGGCCAAGAATAAATTCTCAAGAAACAACTCCAACCAGTAGCAAAATATATAATTCGAAAAATGCAGATATTTTGTATTTACCAACACCAAAAAAATCTGTAAAAAATGTTTCTTCAAAATCTTATTTGTTACCATCATCTCCAGAAATTCCAAACACTAAATCGATAATACAAACAATAATGCATTTTCCAAGCCCTTCAATTAGTTCAAAAGTACTTTTTCCTAATTTAAATAGTCAATACAACAAAATGAATAAAAAGTTACAACAGTTGAAACAAGTAGTTAAGAACCAAAGTAAATTATTAAATTACAAACGTGCTTCAATCTCAAAACTCCGTAAAAACTTGTTGATTTCTAGATACAATTTATAAAACATAAATCTTTTTAATAAATTACAATTTTCATCGCGTGATTCTAAGACAATAGTTAAAATGCAAGTCTTAAGATTTAAAACATCGAGAAAACCTTGAGATTTTGATGAAAAACAATTTGCTTTATGCCTATTTTATAAATCACCTTCAGCTTATACATTTTTAAAAAAACTCTAAGCATATTATTTTACCAGTATTATCTACTATTCATCGTTAGTAGACCCTAACCTTGCACATTAGTGTTTTATGAAATGAAAATAAAAAATTACCTTAAGTACCTATTCAAAGTTCCTTGATCTTATAGAAGGATATGAAGATCTAGGTACAATAGGAAGATCAAATAAAATGGCTGGCCAGGCATTAGTTTTTATGATAAGAGGCTTATATTCAAAGTGGAAATTGCCTTTTGCGTATTTTTTACCCGTTTGTCCGAATTCAGTTACGGTCTGTAAATACGCATGCCGATATATCGATTAATCGTTTTTAATGCTCGATAGTATCGATTAATCGATATAAATAATAAATAAATATATATCGATTGTATCGGAAATATCGATACAATCGATATAATCGAATAAATCGATAAATTGATAGCAGTGATAGCTCATTATCATTATTTTTCATTATTTTTCTCTTTTTAACTTCATTTTAACTAAAAAAACGACAACAAGCAGACATTTTGAAACAATTGGCACCAAACTATGTGGTAAAGATGGTGGCTAAAGATGTTAGCGTACTCTACGCACATGCGCAGAAGCATAGGACAATGGAGTGTGCGGAACACGATCAGTGCTACCCACGTAGAACGCGGGAACTACTACCATAGAATACTATTCTATTGTACTTATGTCTATATTCTATGCAACTACCAGGGTCCGTCTATAAAAATAAGATAAGAGAATATAATATTATAAAAAATAATAATTATTATTATAATTGATTTTTTTATCAATTTTATGTTCTTTTCAATATTCCTTTCGTCAAGATAAATAATATGATACTACAATAAAAATTGTTTTGGATTTTTTTTTATAAAATATTCAAATTAAAACCCAATATACCAATATATTCCTAAAACATGTTTTTTGCACAAAATATTCTTTTTTATGCTCTAAAAACTTTTTATATCAGATCATAGGTAAATGAATCGTCCAGAAAGCTTATCCAATTGGAGCTGCATACTCTCAGTAAAAATATGTAAAAACATTAAAATCCGGTATCTAATTATGACCGAGGACCAGATGCATTATTGGGACGACAAGGTATCTGAGGTAGAGCGACATCTCAACTCTGCTGTCAATAAGACAAGTGAACTTTCGCCTTCCGAGGCACTGCACGGCTACCGTCCGCGGTTCGCGGGAGGCACCTTGGGAAGTCTCAGCCAAGGCCGTGATGCTTGTACAGTTCCGTATATAGTACAAACACAGCTCCGTGACACAATTACCGCCGGACAGAACCGCATGAAATTATATTACGACCAACGACACCAAGAGGGTGTAAGATATAACGTTGACGAGGTGGTCGTGGAGTTACGCCAGCCTAAGCCGGACCAGCCGTCCAAATCACGGGCGAAATATCGGGTAAGACCTCTACAGGTCGTGGAAGTGTTACCTGGGGACACCTACCGTGTGGCCGAGGTGGCCAGCGACGGGCGTGAAGTCTACGCCACCACTGATCATATATCTCAGCTAAAATCAAGGAAGATATTTCGTGAACATGAGGACGAGGTACCGTCTGAAGCGGAAGCGGAGGACGAGAGTGCAGTGCAAGAACCGGTACGATATGTCCGACATGAGGTCGAGGAGGAAGACGCAGTTACGACCACCAGGCCAATACGGACGAGAAGACCACCCGCTCACTTGTCAGGCTACTGCATGGATTGATCGATAATTAGTTTAATTACGTTGTATATTATGATTTATAATTTACCCTATTCCCGGGTAAATGCCTGTTTAATTATTACCTTTATATATATTTACTCTTGTTACACTACTGTGATCGAGGGAAATCTCTCGGGCCAGGAAAGCCAAATGTTAGCGCTGATATTTTATACCTTTATTATGTATTTGTTTAAATATAATTTATAATTATTAACGGTGGTCACACTGCCACGGGCCCGCGGTTGGCGAAATTTGAAAACGTGTCATGGTCGGCTCATTTAACTAGCCTCCTTCACTATCAAAATTAATGCATCTATATTATTATCACAGTATTACAATTTATAATTTTATCAACCGTTTAACCATGATAAAGAAAATTTCTTTCAAAACTTTTTGAACTTATTGTACCTTGTGGATTTAGTGCCTTGTGCATACTGCATAGAATTATAGTTGCATAAATTAGTCATAAAAAAATTAATTAGTATGGGTAGGTGTTTATATATTTTTTTAATTATTTGTGTACCTACAATATAAGATATGTACTATTTTTTTTTTTTAATAATTATTATTATATTATTTTGTTTTGGTTTTTAGATATCAGCAGTAGTAAGAGTGTATGTGCATTTGACATTTTATTTTTTTTCTATAATATGTTAATTTTTGTAATATACCTGATGATTTTATGAATTTTAAATTTCAAAATTTTAATTGGTTTTATGTTTACCTATATGTTATTTTAGTATAATTTAACTAAAGTATGTTCTTTTATTATCCTTTATTATCCTTTATTTATATGTAAATTGTAATTTCTATTACAAATTAATTTAAAAAATTGAATTTTGAATTGGTTTTTTATGTTTAACTTTGTTCTTTTATTTATGATTATTTTTATAAATTGTTATGTGAATGGTTTTAATAAAATTATATGTACGTGTAAACTTATATGGTTTTTTATGTATACTTATAATATTATGTTTGTGCTACTAACATAAAATAGATTTTTTTTTGAATAAATAAATAAATACTTACAATACCAATGTAGCTTGTGTACAATAAGCAAATATGATAACTACATACTAAACAAATTAATTAAATGACATGATTTGATTTTAATGAGGAGTATTTAATAAAAAAAAAAAAGCAAATACAATACATATTAAAAATATATATTTACAAATTTACAATATAATATGATTGTTAATAACTAAATATTGTGATGCAATGAAGGACACTATACATACCTAATAGGTAGGTAGGAACTATGTATCAAAAATACATTGCTCATTATAGATTGTTTTGTGAGTTTTCATGTTTTGTATTGGAATTATTAGCTTTATACAAAACTATCTTCGATAATGAAAGCTGTAAAGCTAATTAATATCACAGGGATTTTCAGATTAGATTCAATTTTGTGAGTTCTCATATTTTGTATTGGAATGGGCTACTTTAAGTTCTACAATATTATAATTTTGATGAGTAAGTAAATTGATTTTTTATAGAAGTTTGTTTGTGACGAATGTCAACAGACATTCAAACATAATTCCACTTTCAAAGGCACATGATACAAAAACACAATACTATAAATAAAGAGATGGAAAGGGAATTTAAATGCACTAAATGTGAAAAGAAATTTACTAAAAAGAAGAATATGTTAAGGCATTTAAAAACACATCCACAAGTTAATAACGAAGACAATGTTGATGATCCTTCAGAAGTTAAGGAGGAACGAAGGGAACAAATAAATGGGGTCTTCAAGTAATAATCATTATTATATACGCCACACCTCATAGACATATATAATCTAAGTATTAACAATGACTAATTAATGATCTAGAGTCAAGTCCTTGCTGGATATGAGTATTCAATGGTAGAATATTTTAGTTTAGGAGCGCAAATGTTCAAAGCAAAATTTTATATACATGAATTTGGACATATTATTCCTTGGATAATGGCAATAAGAAACAAAAATAAAATTACATATTCAGTTTCGGGAAATGTAGATAGATTTGGTTGTAAAATTTTCATAATTTTTACTAATAGTTGCGCAGTAGGTCTTCCAGTAGGAGTGATAATTTTAACGAGTGAGTCTATGTCAGTAATTTCTGAGGGTCTGGAGCTGTGAAAAAAATTATTTTCCCCTAGTTCATTATCTGAAAGAAGTTTTAAAGGGCCTAAAGTTTTTATGTCGGATGATTCAGCTGCTAATGTGATAATGATAATAATAGTGCTGATAAGAGGTCCTAACCTAACCTAACCTAACCTAACTCCCCCCTCCCCTGTGCTAACTGCCCTGTTCGCGTCTCCGGCAACCGTGACCCGTCCGATCAGTTATGTTACACCACCGATTTAACCGTTTGTTTTATTGCCTTACTGTTGTGTTAATTGAGAGTTTTTGCAAAGATAATCTAAACTTTACGGTAAAAATAACGTTCCGTTAAATGAGAAATAGCGTAATAACTAAAACTATAGTTTTTGCATTACCGTAAATGTCGTACCTACCCATATAAATACGGTACCTATGTCGGTATATCGATAGTCGATATCATATTTAAATAAATATTTATCATTACAATGTTGTAATTATTTAATTACGTGTTGTTCACATTTTTATTTATACATTTATATTTTTATTCAATATGAATATTATAAATTGTAACTGCTAAGCT
This sequence comes from Diuraphis noxia, assembly GCF_037042655.1. NCBI lineage: Eukaryota > Metazoa > Arthropoda > Insecta > Hemiptera > Aphididae > Diuraphis > Diuraphis noxia. Next base: position 80,262,459 of record NW_028301711.1, read on the forward strand.
ACAATAGACGTGTTATAAATAAACATCAATAAATTATTTTGTTGGTTGTTAATAAATGGTCTCAATAATTTTAACAAGCTTCAAGTAAAATCTATTTAATCTATTAGAAAAAAAAAAAACTTAATCGCCCCCCCCCCCCTTACTGCGCCTATGAATATGATTATGAATTACTTTTTCAAATTAGCACGGTCTTCTTTTGCCCAAATTTTCAACAAATAGTCAACGTGTTATTTTATCGCTCGAAGAGTAAATTGTTTATTTGACCACAGAATAATATTTTTTTTGAATGATGGACCATTTTCCAGAATCATTATACGGATTATGACATAAGACTTCCCGTAAAAGACTTAAGTCATCTTCCGTACTGACTCTTAAACGTTCCTTTTTACTTGAGGAGTTCATAATATACTACTCTAATTTTTTAATTTAATAAAATTAAATGTGGTCACTGGTCTTTACTTTACCAAAGACATTATAAGAATATTTATAAACTTTTGATAATCCGTGTATTTTTTAGCCGATCATTTAACTCGATAAATTAATTTACCGTACCCGTTAAATGATTAAAAATAACTGATTACGATAATCAAATAACCGAACCGATATTTGGAGCGCATGCGCACAAACATGTTTTGGTAAATAACGTTAACGTAGTTTTTAACCGGTGTTGTGCAAAAACTCTTTATTTATCATATGTTAAGTGTTAATATAACCGTCGCCAGATCTTATATTATTACTATATATTTGTTTGTATTTGTTAATCTAGTCCTGACCTGTAAAATCCTTTAAAATAATAGCCGCTAACAATTTTCATGTTTGTATGCTTTAATTTTTTTTTTTAATATTACTAGTTATGTTCTGTGTTTGTATATATATATATATATATGTATCTTTTTTTCTTATGGTACCGAGGACCGGAGAAGGAACTATGTTTCCAATACTTCTCCTCCGGCCACTATCATTTATTAAAACAAATCAAATACAATAATTAGCAGTGGTTGGCCAACCTCCACTACTATTAAAACTCATAATTTATCTATTATATAATATGGTACATTATATATATGTATAATTCTAATTCGTAGTATAATGAAATAAACTAAATGTGTTTTATTTATTTATTTAAAATGAATACAACAGATATAATAGAATGCTAAGAATGTTTTGTATTAGTACTAGTTTTAATATTTGTTTTTTTTTTTATTTGTATGACACTAAATAAACTAATGCTTTATATGTTTTTTACACTGTGTTTACATTACTTATTTATACCTAATCAGTTCTAAGTTCATTTTGAACAAGTTAAATATTATTTTATTTAGATTGAAAAATGAGATAGAGAATTGTAAAACAATATATTTCCTTTGAAAATTTCCGTTTTGAAAATCGGTTTTTTGAAATTCTCTCAAAATATTTTACACCCTCTCAGGTTAATATGTTACTTTACCCTACAAAAAAAGTGTACCGGTGGACACCTAAAGATATTTCAAGTGTCATTACATTAAGGAGTGTTTCTCCAAAGGCATACCGATATTTGAGTGTCAAAAAAAATTTTCCGCTACCAGGTTAATAAAAATGGTTTAGTTTCTTACTTAAATTTTAAATTGATTTACATATTTACATATAACATAAAGAATAATATTTTTAAGGCCTGTCTACACTCAGGACGTGGGCTGCAAGATTTTGTATTGAAGATGGAATACTTTTTAGTGTTCTATCCTTAATGAAAGCAAAAGGTAATAATATATTAACTTAAGTATTTTATAATGATAAATTATTCGTTTTTTCTTTACTGATTAAAATTCTTAATGTGTTAATATCAAAATACACACCATTTTAATATTTTAACTGAATTACTTAATACATTTTTAAGGAGAATTCATGAATGAAACTGAAAAATTATCAGTTATATGTTTCAATGAAACCTATGTATCAAATAGAATATCATGTTTCGATAAGAAACATGAACGTGTTATTGGACCTCACAAATGTATTCAAACTGTTGTTGTTCGTGGTATATCGTATATATACCATTTCAATATTTTATCATAAATAAATGATTATATATTTTTATTACTAAGATACTTTGCATTTTATTTCTTTAATAGGGTTGGTTAATAATTGGAAATAGCCAATATATTACGGCTATGATCAAAAAATGACAAAAAAGTTACTATTACAAATTATAGAACAATTGCATAATGTTGGGTTTAATGTGATTTCTATCGTTAGTATATCGTTAGTTCTATCGTCTTATTACCAAAAATCAAGTGTATGTCTTTGCAGATGTACCACATTTGCTCAAATTAGCAAGGAATCATTTACTTGATAAGTATGAAGTTAATTTTTAAATCAGTAAATTTAATCATTAAATATCTAAACGCTTATATTTTATTCAGAGGTTTTATTCTTCCTAATGGTAAATATATTGGGAAAAATATATTTGAAGAATTAATAAACCTTAACTCTGGACATGACTATAAATTAGCTCATAAAGTTACTAGTCGCCATTTATTGGTTGAGGGAACAGGTCGGATGAATGTGAAACTAGCTGCTCAGATTTAAATACATATAACTGAAGAGATGTGAGTATTATGATTTTTTGATGGGGGAACATTGTTTTATTTGTGGATTAAGGGAAATCTTAAGCTCATACATAGAAGTTCTATGATACTTCCTAACTTGGATACAATATACAATAAATACAACAGCATTGATATATTAATGTCACCCTGTTCAATAAAATAAAAATATTAATAAATAAAATATTGTTTGTCCCTAAGTAGGTAGGTACCTATTAATTTTTTGTCTAATATAAAAATACAAAATTGAAAATAAAGTAAGTCCGTTAAAATATAAAATAAATAAATATAGATACATGTTTATTATTTATAAATTTTTACTTATGGGGATCTGCAAAATTCTGTACACTGGGAATATACCATACATATAATAAATATGGGTCGACAGCCTATATTAATTGTACACTGACCTGTATTTTTTACGTATTTATATAAGTACACATTTATTGAAAATATAATTAAAATAGGTATTTTATTTTCATTCTAATGGTTATTTAGAGACCTAATATGGCAGATAGAGGGAAAAAACGTGAGCGGTTGTCGGGTTCACAATACCTCAAGAAAAGATTAGCGCGTGAAGTCGATTTAATGAAGCAAAAAAATTGTTTATTAAAATTTATTACATCAAATCAATCAGAAAAAGACGATCAGAATGAAAACCAGAATAAAGGTGAAGATATTATTAATGATCAAAATATTGGTATGCAGGACGAAAAAGACGAAGAAAATTGTAATGACAGAGAAGAAAATTATGGCACTGAAAATAATGAAGGTCAAGATATTAGTATGGAAAATATAGATAGTAGTAAAAAAAAAGTCGATAGTGAGGATTATTTTGGAGTTGTAAATAATGAAGGTATAGATATGAAATATGTCAATGTCGTTACTAATAGTGATATTGGTGATAATCTTAACAAAAATTCAACTGATTTTAAATTGATGGATGATCCTAACAAGTGGCCAATGATTGATGACAATTTAAGACTCTACTTAATACAATGTGAACCTAAGCAAATAAATATGAAAAAATATCCTACTAACGATAGTGGTAGATCATTTTCAACATTTCACTATTTTAGACGTTTGCCTAATGGTGAATGTATAAAACGTACTTGGCTCATTTATTCAAAATCAAGCGATTCGGTATATTGTTTTTGTTGCAAGTTATTTAATAACGGAACAGTTTCTCTAGCAACGATTGGTAACAATGATTGGAAAAACATGTCAAATATATTAAACAGACATGAAATGTCACCTATACATAAAAAATTATACGAAGATTGGAAAGAATTAGAAGCAAGATTTAAATGTGGAAAAACTATAGATGACATAAATCAATCAAATATAAAAATTGAAACTGAATATTGGAAAAATATATTAAAACGAATAATAGCCTTGATACTAACAATCAGTAAACAGAATTTGGCTTTAAGAGGAAAGTCAGATACACTTAACACACACGATAACGGAAACTTTCTAAAATTTATTGAATTTTTATCAATGTTTGATCCCATTATGAAAGAACATATAAGGAGAATATCGTCAGAAGAAATTCATTGTCATTATTTAGGAAAAAATATACAAAATGAAGTTATTCGATTACTAGCCAATAAAATAAGATCTCATATATTAAATGAACTTAAAAATTCGAAATATTATTCTATAATTTTAGATTGCACGCCAGATTTAAGTAATATTGAGCAAATGACTGTAATAGTCAGGTTTGTAACAGCTATTGAAGCAACCACAAGTAAAAAAGAACATGTTTCTATAAATGAACATTTTATTGATTTTATAGAATTACATAGCACTACCGGTTTAAATATGACAGAAGTTATTCTTCAAAAACTTAAAGAAATGGATATTCCTATAAGTGATATGAGAGGTCAAGGTTATGACAATGGTGCTAATATGCGCGGACATAAGAGTGGTGTTCAAGCAAGAATTCGAGATCTAAATTCAAGAGCTTTCTATGTTCCGTGTAATGCACATTCTTTGAATTTGGTATTGAATGATTCGGCCAGTTGTTGTTTAGAAGCTGTTTTATTTTTTGATACAATACAAGAGACTTACGTATATTTTTCAGCATCAACACAGCGTTGGGGTATACTTCTAAAACATGTTAAAAACTTAACTATTAAACCGTTAAGTCAAACACGGTGGTCCAGTAGAGTTGATGCTATTAGAGCTATGAGATTTCAAGTTGGTGAGATCTATGATGCTTTAAAATATATAATAGATGACACCTCACTCATTGGTGAAACTGGAGTTCGAAGTCGAGCTGAAGCTAAAGGTATAGCTTTGAAATTAAAAAGCTTCAAATTTTTATGTTCTTTAGTAATTTGGTATGAATTGTTATATGAAATAAATATATCTAGTAAACTGTTACAAACAATATCATTGGATATTTCAAAAACAATTTATCAATTGAACAAAACTAAAAATTTTTTACAAAAGTATCGTACTGATGAAAACTTTGAAAAAATTCTAAAAAAAACAAGAGAATTGGCTAGTGAATTGGATGTTGAAGATAGTTTTTCATTGGAACAAGTTCGAACTCGGCGAAAAACAACACATTTTGCATATGAATCCCGTGATGATCCAGTAGTTGATCCCCAACAAAATTTTAAAATTAACTTTTACTATCAAATATTAGATACAGCTATTCAGTCGCTTAACGACCGATTTGTCCAACTCGAAGGCCATGGCAAATTGTTTTCATTTCTTTACAATATACCTAGTTCTGATAATTATGAATATGTAATGAAATGCTGTAAAGATCTACAAATTGCACTTACATCAAATGATTCATTAAGTTCTGATATCAATGCTATTGAACTTTGTGAAGAAATAATCGCGTTGCACAGACGTTTAAAAAAGGAAGAGAGTTACCCACAGGCGATTTTACAATATATATGCAAAAATAAATTAGTAGAAATATTTCCTAATGTATACGTGGCATTGAGAATTTTGCTAACTATACCAGTAACTGCAGCTTCAGCAGAAAGAAGCTTTTCTAAATTAAAAATTATTAAAAACTATTTGCGTTCAACAATTTCACAAGACCGTTTGGTAGGACTAGCAACAATTTCAATTGAACATGAAATCGCTGACGACTTGGACATTGACGATCTTGTCAAAGATTTTGCATCTTTAAAAGCAAGAAAATTAAATTTTTTATGTTAAGGTTAAATTAATAAACATTTTACTGTAAATATTTTAAATGTATATATTTTTATCTAATAAATCTACCTACTATTATGTAGTATATCTTACACTATAAAAGGTTTACTTTAGTTCTAATTAAAAAAAAAAAACAAAAACTTGTCTCCTATTTATTTGGAAGAAACACGATTAGTATACAGGGGCGGCAAAATTAAGTTTTGCCTACGTATAAACAATCACTAGAGCCGGCCCTGCATAGAACAGTATATTAAGTATTATCATAATATACACTAAATACTAAATTAGTTTGCTTACCTATTTAATGTTTATAATATGAAATAGGCTGCAAATATCATTTCATTATTTAATCAATGGTTTGATTTATTAAATACTCAAAATAAGTATGATAAAGGGGTAGAGAGGTATGGCCAATGAACAAATTCAAAACGAGCTAATTGAGAAAATGAACAATTTCATTAAACATATGCGAGTTCATGGCAAAAAAATCGCTACTTCCTTTCCAAAAGGGTAATATTTTTTTTTATAATTTATACCTAATAATTCATAATTAATTAAATATTTTTATTTGTTAACCCTGCTATTATCCATTATACTTGAAGGAGTTTTAGTTAGCAACATATCTCTCAAAAATTTAATGAAAGACTTGAAAAATTTACATGGAGTTCAATATGTCTTAACAAGAAAGCTAAATCAAGATATTTTAGAAAACTTGTTTAGCTTTTTAAAGGGAATGGCCGGGACCCGGGAGTGCCAGTAACAATATAACCGTTTTAGATTTTAAATACTGGTAAATACTTACATTGTATAACAAATTTGAGTAAAAATATAGGTATAATTATGACATCTATGATACTTTTGATAATACTCTATGATAACTATTACTATTGTATATATTATAGCTTGCGATGGTATATATTGGGAAAACACTCAGATTTAGTGTTCACTGAAAACACCAATACTGAAGGTAGTCTTGAAACCAGTCTGTTAACTTTAGATGATCATAAGTGTTTAACTTCACAAATATTCAATGACATACAACATCCTTCAGAATTTGAAAATACAGCTGTAGTAGAAGGACTATTAGGCACAATGAAAACAGTTGTATCAACATCAAATTTTGATCTTAAACAGTTTGAGGCATACGTTAAAAATGCATAGTTATAAAATACAATTATAAAATTTACCTCATGCTTTTCAGATAGAATCTGAAGAACAATTCAGTGGATTGGAGAAAGAATGTGCTCAATATGTTGCTGGCTATGTAGCTAATCGTTTTTCATGTAAATATCCACATTTGATCAGCCACACTGATAATAGTCAGCAAACAGTTTCAACTCTGAAAAATACGATAATTATGCGAAAGATACTTTAAAGTTATATTTGCAATTGTATCCCTGATATAGAATGCCCCCGAGCGTCCATAAGATTTTGGTATACGGTTCAAGAGCCATACAGCTTGCTCCTTTTCCTATCGGGATTTTGTCCCAAGAAGCACGAAACAAGGAGACTACATAAGATTTAGGCGACAAAACACTCGTAAAACCTCAAGAATAGACACTAATACTGATATCTCTTAAATATGTTTTTAATTTCCTCTGACCCTCTCATTACTTCTAAAATATATTGCATACATGTTTGTTATTTAAACATTAAATGATATGTAATATGAATTTAAGTATTTTACTTAATATACACCAAGACTCGGATAAACATAATTTAAGAAGGTATGGAAAATTATTTTGTCAATTTGAATCAAATAAATGTATATATTTATTTTTATTTATTTTTCCCTCAATGAACAACATGTTTAAAGTAAGTGAAAAGTTAAAAAAAATTTTGTTCACCTAAAATAGTGATTTGTCCCACTGTGCACCGTACCGCTGATAAAACACCGCCTATGGTGCGCATGTTCAACCCGAACGCGGCAGTAACACAGGTACATACTGATGTTAGTGCTGTGGCACTGTCAGGGATATTATTACAAGGGCCGACCGCTACCGATTTGCAAATGGTCTGCTATGTACTGACGTCCCGCTGAGACATCTAAACACGCATATACACGTAGATATGTATAAGTGACCCTGGGGCGTATGATTTCGCCAACCAATTATATTGTGTAGGACCTCAATAGTTATATCGAAGGCCAAACTTCTAGCTTTTCCAAAATATTACCATAATTGGAATTAAATATACGAAATATTAAATATGAAATCGTAGTCTTGGCAGGCGTATCTAGAGATAACATTAATGTCGTCGGGTTATGGAGATTACGTGTCGCGAATAACCGGGATGTGGCCGACCGGTCGCATGGGCGTGGAAGCTGCGATATTAAAATAATACACGCGTACGCTTTTGCACGACTCGGCCATGGACACATACGTGTCTTATCGATAGGAGAGGAAATGCAGAGAGTAGGACTATCTGGACTATATAGGAGAGCCCCGATTAGACCCAATTCAGACGTGAGCCACCAGAGTCAGAACAAGCACCTTCACGCCAGACACCAGTCCAATTTAATTATTCGGACTTAGAATATTTTACAACCAAATCATTTTGTGCAGTAAAAGTGTTTTATTTACATAGTAATCAAATAAATATCTAATAAATTAATCACAAATTAAGTTGTTATACTTATTACGCCCAATCCATCTACCTCAACACCAGTCGTTTGTCCTCCTGTATGCTGGGACGCTACAGGTCTACGCGGTCAGCAAAAAGACAACCGACGCCGAAGCAAAATATCATAGCAGTCAGCTGGAGCTATTTGCCGTCATATGGTCACTTGATCGACTTCGACCGTATTTGTTGGGAATATACTTCACGGTTGTGACCGATTGTCAATCGTTAGTATATTTGAATATACACAAAACCGTCAAACCGCAGATTGCACGGTGGTTTGAAATTTTGCAAGAATTCGATTTTGATGTTAAGTTCCGACCTGGCAGCCGGATGGCACATGTAGATGCCCTGAGTCGCGCTGCTCCGCCGATTTCGGACGCAGATGACCTGTCGGTCGAACTTACGGAACGACTCGACGTCTTTGTTGCCATGACCGTTGTGGACAGAGTGCGCTTTATGCAACAAGGTGACGCCGCGAGTAAAAATGTAATTAAGTTAATCAAGTGATCAAGACTGAAGAATCACTCACCAGGCACGAGAAATCTTTAACTGAACCGTATGAGCTACATGATGGTGTCCTATACCGAAAATATGCCGGACGATCGTTGTTGGTTGTACCACGGTCAATGAGGAAAGGGATTGTCGTTGATGCACACGATTACGGTGGTCATTTTTCATTAGACCGAACCATCTCAAAAATTACGGAAGAATACTGATTCACCGGATTACGGAGGTACGTTAAACAACACATACGAATGTGCCTGGACTGCCTCGTAACAAGGTACCGGCTGGCAAGAAACCAGGATAACTGCATCCCATACCGACTGGTCGCCGACCGTTTGAGGTCATTCACATCGACTATTTGGGATCATTCGAGACCAGCACCGTGGGTAATAAAATTTGTATGTCCTGGTAGACAATTTAACGAAGTACACACACCTCTATCCGTGCCGTACCACGGATACTGCGGGTGTATTGAACAGACTGGCGAAATTTTGAAATGCGCGAGGTATACCCGAGCGTATCATTAGCGATCGCGGTACCTGTTTTACCAGAAAAGCGTTCGCGTGATTTTGCCAAAGCCGAGGCATTCGTCACACGCTAAATTCGACCCGTCACCCTCAAGCCAACGAGCAAGTCGAGAGCGCCAATTGGACTATTGTGTTGGTATGCGGAAGAGAAATTCCAACGGCGCAGGGAAATTTGGCGTCAAATTTATCGAAAGGGAATGAAGAAATTTACGATAGAATCAAGTAAAAAAGATAAATCTTATATTGATGACGTTTATTCGGTTTTGTCTTATTTGTTATATTAGTATATTACCACAGAATAGAAAAAATTCTTACATTTTTTTGATTTCATCTATTCTGTGATATTATCATAAACTTGGCTGATTGATTATAATATTATTCTATGCTCTTTACCAAAGACCTTATAGACGCTAGTGGTGCGAAATAAATCCGGATTCTCCGAAAATCCGAAAAATCTGGATTTCGGATTTCGGATTTTAAATTGTAAAATCCGGATTTCGGATTTTCAAATCCAAATTTCGAATTTTCGGATTTCAAATCCGAATTTTGAATTTTCGGATTTGAAAATCCGATTATTTGGGTTTCACATTGTGGATTTCTGTATTCTAAATTAGAAAATTAAATTGTTCGTTATAAGTACAAAATAGTAAATATTCACTACCCAGTAACACTATACATTTGTAAATTTGGTTCGACTTTTGTATTATAGAAAATAAAAAGGCGGGTAAGTCGTGGATGTCGCTCTGCTGTACAGTAGGTTACAAGTGGGTTACTGTAATTGATGGAATTAAATTTGAATCCAATGATATTATATCATTGTATACGAAAAACGATTCTGAGCGAAGACGGTTTATCTGTCTAGGATATATTATAGATTATTATTGCTTATTAGTTATTATTAATACGGTAGTCAATTCGATAGTATGCTTCCACTTTGACTTTTGCGATAAGATACAACATGAAAACATTGAAAACCCGACAATTATTTTCTAATAATAAAGTGTATACTGTATACAAGATATGATTAAGCACTGTAACCTTCATTTTAAATCATGGCACCAAGCAAAGTTTGGCAATTTTTTAAACGTACAGAGAGCAATAATTCAGCTAAGTGTTTAATTTGTGATTTTGAATTGATGACCAATGGATCAACTTCACCGTTGTGGACTCATTACAACGCATGGCACAAAAAAGAAAAACATACGCTAAAATCAACCAGAAAAAAGGTAATTAAAATTCAATTTTGATTAATTTAAAATTAGACCATTTTTCATGACGTAGAATAAGTGATAATTTAATAAATTAAAATAATTGAAAACATACAAATATTTTTAATGTATTATAGAATATTAAAAAAACATGAATAACCGTATTAAAACATTTAAAACACATACAAAAGGTGTATGAGTGTGGTGGCTGAGTGGAATGAGATAACTCGTGAGAAACATGGGTTCCTGGCTCGGTACCATTGGACGATTACTATTTTTTTGCACAATTTTTTCTTTTTTTTCTAACTTTCATACTAACTTTTATAATTCTTTGATTGCCTATAATCACGTTATAATTACCTAATGGATATTGTGATATGATTAATTTAGAATTTATTATATAGGTACCTATTATAGGTCAATTTTTTTTTTAATACCATAGATATGTATATTATAATATGTCTTATACCTAGACTGACATACCATAAATTATGAATTCACTAATTTGATTTATACTTCATAGGGTGTATGATAATGATGATGCTGAACAAAGCGATAGTGAACAGATAGCTACAGCCTCGACATCAAATGATCAAAGTGATCAAACATCCTCATCATCAATATATACTAAAGATAATAATATAGCCTCAACGTCAATTGAGTCATCACAAAGTATTGTACCTCAAAAACGTTTAAAAAGAACATATATCAAAAAAAACAAAAAAAGATAAACCATTAAACCGTGAACGCAAAGAAATGATAACACAAAGTATTTGTGAAGTTATTACCAGTGACTTGTTGCCTTTTTCTTTTGTTGAAAATAATGGATTTAAAAATCTCATGAATTTAATTGAGCCGAATTATCAAATACCATGTCGAAAAACAATAAGTATTTGCATAGAACAATTGTACGAAAATAAAGTAAATGATACAAAAAATAAACTAGAAAGAATTAATGGTATCGCTCTAACTACCGATGGATGGAGTTCACTAGCTATTGATTCTTATATTACATATACTGGTCACTATTTCGATAAAAATTGGACATTGTGCAATGTAACATTATCCATTGAAGAAATGACAGAATCCCACACAGCTGACCACCTAAAAGATGAAATTATAGAAATTTTAGAAAAATGGAAATTAACTAATAAGGTTACTGGTATAACCCATGACAACGCATCAAACATTACAAACGCAGTCAAAAATTTAGAAGATCAATTTAATTTGTATTCGAGTAGATGCGCAGCACATACAATTCAGTTAGCTATCAAGAAAGGTCTCGATGAAAATGTTTGTAGTCGTTTGTTAAAAACAGCTTCTTTAATTGTAGCTGCTTTTAGACAATCACCAAAGCGATCCAAAGCACTGCAATTGTATCTACAACAAACAGGTCAAAAACAGTTAACTCTATTGCAAAGTTGTCCTACTAGATGGAATTCATCCCTAGCAATGTTAGACCGTCTGCTTACACTACGTACAGCTGTTGTAGCAGTTATATCAGATAGAGAATATTTTAATACAAAAATTGCGAAAAAATTAGAAATGTTAGAAGAAGATTGGGATAAATGCGAAGTTCTTGTCAAGTTATTGAAACCACTGCAACTAGCTACGACAGTATTATGTTCTGAACAACAAATCACTATATCTATGGTAAATATTTAATATAAACAAAAACCTTGTTAATAATTAATTTTATTGTTTAATTGTAAAAACTTTAAAAACTTGTTTTTGTGTTTTAGGTTCGGCCACTTATTGGTAGTCTCCTCACTAAGCACTTATGTTCAAATCAAACAGACTGTATGTTCGCTACCATGTTTAAAAACACAGTTTCCACACATTTGGCTAAAAGATTTTCGATGGAAAGTGTGTCTGAGAAAAATACTAATGAAATACCAGTGAATGTATCTCAAATAGCAAGACTACTTGATCCCAGGTACAAAAATTTAAAATTTGAACACTCGGAAGAAATTAAATACCGTATTCAATCAATTGTTCGTTCAAAAATATTATCTGTAAATCACATTTCGACAACTGTATGTGGCAATACTCAAATTGCCAAAAAAACTATATTAGACGAGCTAATGGGCCAATTCTCTGATGATGATGAGGACGAATTTACTCGTTATTTGTCAGAGCCTCAAATAAATCATAACGAGAATCCATGTTTATGGTGGAAAGCACGGGAAAATGTATATCCTAAAATATCAGTTTTGGCAAAAAATATCTTATGCATTCCTGCTTCATCAGCATCGTCCGAACGTGTATTTTCTACAGCCGGTAATATAATTACACCAAAGCGAAACCGAATGACGCCGTATCATTTGTCAGCATTGGTATTTTTGAAAAACAATGATTAAGGCATAATTAACAACTTATAATTATTTTATATCATTTAAAATATTATTATTATAACAATATAAGTATTATTTTCATTGTTACTATTATAAATTATTATTATTTATTTATTTAGATATTTGTAATTATTATTTCAAACTTAAATTATATTTTTTGTAATTAAGTATATATTTGCATTATTACTTTTACTTTTCTGTTAGTTAAACAAAGTATATTTAGGTATTATTTATTATGTCTTTTTGGATAAATTATTCTGATACTCATGAATGTTGTAACTAATTCCATGTATAAATTGAGTTTAGGTCATAATATCTACATGTTATTGCGGTATTGATAATTGTTGTTATTATTGTTATATTATTGCTTTAAAGGTTTTCCTATAAATATATTAATTCATTACAAAAAAAATGTGTATTTATCAAGGCTTTAATATAAGGAATCCATAAAAAATTATTAATTAAATGTTTCAAAAACCGAAATCCGGATTTCGAGTAAAATCCGAATTTGAAATCCGAAATCCGGATTTTTCTCCGAATCCGGATTACGGATTTCGAATTTTTCTCAACACTAATAGACGCTGGTTATAAAATAATTAAATGATGACGATATTATCTATCAATTATCAACATTATCGTAGTAAATACATAATATTATCAAATATTAAACATACAACAACAACACAAGAGTCAATAACGAATACGTGATCGACGTAAACGGTCAACGACTCAACGCTCAACATTTTAACAATTGTTCCTAATATGTATTATTAATAAATAATATTTATATTCATATAATATACAATAATTCCTTTTTTTACATATTATTCATTGCTTTATATCTTTAAAATATAGGTGCTACATGAGATGGATATTCATTCTGGCGTTGAGATGGATATCGATTCTGATGTTAAGATGAATCCTAAGCAATCAACACCAAAAAAAAAAAAAAAAGGCGATAAGGAATGAGCTCACTAAAGCTTAAAAAAAAAAAGTTCAAACAAAATTATTCTGTCAAGAATGGCTTCAAGCGGAGGAGAAATGTCCTTGGTTGAGAAATGTTACCAATGACCCAACCAAATTTAAATGCATTGCTTGCAATTCAATACTCACGTGCGGTAAAAGTGAGTTAACAAAACATAGCTTAGGACTAAAACATAAATCCAATGTTAAAGGGTTGCGTGGAGGTATGTCAATGACTACAAAAACTAATGAACAATCTGAAAATTCTAAGAAAGAAATTATAAATGTAAAATCGGCTGAATTAAAATTGTGTAGTTTTTTTGCTAACAATAACATGGCATTTCAGTCGGTTCATTTACTGGTTCATTTACAAATATTTCCAGACTCGAAAATCATGGAAAAGGTTCAACTGCATCGAAAAAAATGTACAAGTATCGTAAAAAATGTAATTGCGCCAGTTGAAACCTACGATACAGTTAGTATTATTAAAAATTGTTATTTCTCTACTCTTGTAGATGAAAGTACTGACATCAGTATTATGTCTTTGTACTATTTCTTTGTATTTTGGTAAGGTATGTACAACCAGATAGTGGAGTGGTTCATACAAGATTATTGGAACTATTACCAGTTGATGCAACTGACTGCAGTGCTTCTAAACTATATGAAGAATTTTAACAATGTTTTGCGTCCAAAAATATTTCCTTGTCTAATCTCATAAGGTGTAGCTAGTGATGGTGCAAACGTTATGGTTAGGGAAGCATAATTCTTTTTTTTCACACTTGAAACGCGATAATCCTGATTTAATTAAATGCAGTGTATTTGCCACTCGGCGGCCCTCGCTGCCAGTAAGGCAGCACAGCAGTTACCTTGGTCACCAGAAGATCTAATCAGAAACGTTTCAACATATATCTCTGGTAGCGCAAAAAGAACTGCCATATTAGTAGAAATTCAAGAATTTTTTATGACCATAAGAAGAAAATTTAAAAACTGGCTGAAATAAGATGGTTAGCACTTCACCAGCGTGTCGTAAGAATGATAGATTGTTGGGATGGTCTAACTCAATACTTCAGGCTTGCTGTTGTAGAATGGACGGTCCAGCAGTAGTTGTTATTTTTTCGCACTGACCGGAGCACAGTTTTTGCTCCGCGTCCCCGGCGACCGTACCCAGCTCCGCGTCCCCGGCGACCGTACCCAGCTCCACGTTTATATTATATTGTTTTTTTTTACCGTTTATTAGTTTATTAATTTAGCACACGTGCGCGTATCTCGCATAAGACATCTAATATACATAATTAGCCGTGCGTTTAATTTGTGTCTGCATTTATTTATCAACCTATCCTATATCCTGACCCGAGTGTATATATAAATTAGTTTATCTAATTGACATGCCCTAACAATATGTATGAAAATGATGAATTTAGTGTACCTGTTATCGGCACTAAATTACTTGTATCTCTGATTTATAGTTGATAGTCGGTTTTGTTGAGCACCAGTTCACAATGAACACATTTTCAGTTTTAAATAAAAATATGTTGATTTATTTTGACAAATGACAAGTACATTTAATTAATAAGGGAATAAATAACAAAAATGAATACATTATTAATAAGGTTTATAACAAAATGATTAAAATATTTTCTTCGGCCAGTATATTATACGAAATATATTGTAGCATGAATATAATATAACCACACGGCTTAATTATACAATACAAATGAGTCTCAATCACAATTAATATTTGAATTACTCACTATCGTGTTGATGGGCGCATGTAAACTCCCCTAAAATTTCGTAAATTCCCCTAAAAACATTTTGCTACCGTATTACACTCACGTAAACTCCCCTAAAAACCTTTTGCTACTGTATTACACTAATGTAAATTCCCCTTAAAATATTTTAATAGAACCATTTAGCGTAACCCAGAGGACACCACGTGGAGGCGGTTCTATTTATCCTCCAAAAATATTTGTGTTTTGTATTGCATTTATATTATTTTATTCAATTTTATTTTGAAAAATTATTTTTCATTGTCATACTAGATACTATATGTCTAGGTTTATTTAAACTATAATTATTTTTTAATTGAGTAATAGTGTGAAACTGTTTTTATATAATGGAATGTAGTAATTTTTTGTTCTTTATAATTTTTTATTAACTGGTTTAAAAATTGTTGTCGTCTCTTTGATTTATTATTATGGGAGTTATTTGTTTTATGAATACTTTGTAATTTTATGTAAATTTCTGTTTGAATATTTTTTAATGTATCTATAAATATAAAAATGTTTGGATGACTGTGATTAAAATTTGCATTAAAATGGGCATGAAATGATTCACATGCATTTGTCGATTTTGTCAATTCAGAAGAAGCTTCTGCCCAGACTTTTGGTGGAAAAGTTGCTTCTTCGTCAATATACGTATTTTTTAAATAATTATAAAATTTATCCAGGCGGTCATCGTTTGGTTTAATGTTATACAAGTCAATACTAAAACAGTTTTCAACATCTTCTGGATTTAAATATATTAATCCAAAACAGTAATGCAGCCACTTACTAATTTCTGATTCGTCATTTTTATAATCAGTTGCGAGCCCAAATCTTTGAATTGCGCGCCACCACGCCTGTGATAAATGAAAACGACAACCATCTAATTTAATTTCTGGCCATTGTAACATACACGCATTTCTTAAACCTTTTTCAAAATCGGTTACAATTTTATTTGGTTTGAATTCACCACTATTAACTTCATTACATAATTCATGTATTGTTTGAAAACATTTTTTATAAGTTACTTCTTTTTTATCTTTCAATAAACAAAATATTAAAGGAACATAATGACCGTTTAAATAACCATGAAAAGTTAAAAATTGGTAAAAAAATTGTGCACAAAAATCAAATGTTCCATCAAGATAAATAATTTCAGCTTTACAAAAAGCTTTTAAATTTGATTTACATGAAAAAATTATCAAATTGTCTATTACATTATTTGTTAATACAAAATGTTCGTCTTGGACTGTTTTTATATTAAGTTGTTCTATAGCTTCGTGGACAGAATTCATACTTGTTGGTAAAGAAGGTAAAATATTATGGCGTGCATTGTATGCGTTTCTTTTAGCATATTTTAAATCAGTGATTTCTAATTTATTAGTTGACTGGTCATTTAAACATTGAATTAAAACTTTACTTGGCTTATCATGAGGATTATCGGTGGCTTTTCTTTTTACTGATGTAGACAACTGTTGGCGCTGTATCATTTGTTCACTGCAAGATTCGTGGTTATGATTTTCATTACTTGATGTTATTAAGTTTGAAGGTTCTAATATTTTTATATAAGCTGGACATCTCTTAATACAACAACGCCACTTCTTTTCACCAGTTACAATCAATGTACGTTCAAAATAATATTTAAAAAGTTTATAAACAATTAATGAACGACCACGTTCACTGGTAATAAATTGGATTTCTGACATAACTACTAATTAATAAATAAATGAAAAATATCACACGAAACTAAAACGATGTTAAAAATGTATTATAGAATATAGATCAACTAACGTCTATGGTATGTGACTGACTGAGAAAGGAAAATAGTTAGACCCAGTTATCTTTATTACTATTTATTATTAGTTTTATAAAAGTACAATCTAGATTCTAGATAATATACTGTATTTTCCCATAAACTCACTCTTATCTATCTAATGTATAAATGTATATAAAATAAAATGTAATACGCCTTTGATGCCGCGGATAGTTTATTTAATTTAAAAAAAAAAAAAATAATAATAATAAATTTGTTATTTAGGGGAGTTTACATAAGTGTAATACGGTAGCAAAATGTTTTAGGGGAGTTTACATTTGCCCCGTGTTGATCACGTCGTCAGTTTCTTATCCTTTTCCTTCGCAGCTCGGTGGGCATCAGGGGGGACGAACTCTAATGCTGTAGTTATGGTTCTGTATAAACTATTAGTTCAAAATCGTACCTCCGGTGGCGCTCTATACTTTTCAGTATTATCATTGATTATAATGTTATCTAAGCTAACCTATACTTTTTTTTAAGTTCTTGAAATTTGAATTCTACTTTTCAATTTGTATTGTCAGTGTTCTACAATTATTAAAAATGCCTTCTTCAAAATGTTGCGTTTTAAATTGTAAAAGTATCGATAGAAAACATGTGTTCCCTCAAACGGACAGCGATTTCATAATTTGGGTTGAGCGTTGTAACAACCCAAAACTTTATGAATTAGATAAATCTGTGATTCAGCGCCGTTATGCAGTCTGTCACAAGCATTTTGACAAATGTTGTGAGAGCCCAGGAAGAAAAAAATTTAAAAAGGGTTCATTACCCACTTTATATTTGCCGAAAAGTAATATTAATAATCACCATAATATATATGTCTGTAAACTTGTTTAAACTAAACAAAACAAATTTATAAATAAATAAAAAGCACTTCTGTTGAAACATAAATATAAAAACTAGGATAACATTGCTTCAATAATTATAATGATTACCGTAAAACCGGGTGAATAGAAACACTTTTCAACTTCAAAAGCTAATAACTTTGGAATGGAAATAACAAAACAGCATATTAATACCTTAAAATTTGGGTCTTTAAACACACAATACAATCATTAAAAATTAAAAGAACTAAATTTCAAAATTGATTTTATATATATTTTTAAGTATGCTGTTTCTATTCATACTCATGTATGGGTGAATAGAAACAAATATATAAATGTAATATGATTTGTTATTCACCCTGTTTGATTGTGAATAGAAACAGTTTTTGAAGTTTTTAAAAAAAAAAAACAATGTTTTTACAATACAAATTATATTTTTCTCTTATAAATATTCAAATAATAAGCCAAGCAGTCTTTTCGTTGCCTTATACAAATTTATAATAACTAGTCTTTTAGTTCATACTTACATAAAATTAACAAAAATTATAAAATTACATTTATAAGTAACAAAAAAAATAAATTTAGTCTGAATCTTTTAAATAATAATCAACAGTCTTTATGTTGCATACAATTAAAATTTTTAAATATTAGGAATAATTTAATCATAATGACTTGTAATTCAACTTAAATTTATACAAACCTCTCTTATAAACTTCAGGATTAGTCAATTTACCAATTATTTGGTCAAAATGGAAATTACATTCATCTCTGACATTTGGAAAACCATAAATAAATCCATAGTGGTCTCTAGAATTAATATGTCTCAAAAAAGTTCCATCAAAGTTCTTCTGTTTTATGTTACAATTTATAACTCTACCAATATAATATTTATACACAATATTGCTGTTTGAGGCTTTACTTGTCGTAGTTTCAAAACTTACTAGTAACCAATCATCCTTTTTGATTTCATTTGGTCCATTTATTGGAAAAACATGGTCAAATTGTTTATTATGTTTAACCAATTGTTGATAATTTAAAGAACATTCAGAATCATTATCATCTTCATCTGTATCAGAAACAACAGCATGTGTAACATCATTAACTTCATCATTAGGTTCATCTGATTGGTCCATAGTTAATGATTCAGAAATTGAATCATCATTGTTTTCATCAGAATCATTCGTGGCTTCAACACTTTGACCTGGCAGAACGTTCAATTTTTTCCTTTTTTGGCGAATCACTTTTGTTTCGCTACTCCTCATAGTTTTAAGAAAATCTCTAATTGAACTTTTTTTACCCCTACGATCTAGATACCCTTTAACTAATAGTCTAACATCAAATTTATCAAATGGATATCCCCATTCAGAACACAGTAAAATACCTGCAATTATTAAATCCTCTTCCTGTTTTGTGAGTGAAGTTTGTCCGCCTTGTTTTTTCATATGTGGATTCTTTACATGTCTGTATATAACAGAATGGTGAATACCATATACTTTTGCAGCCTCTCGGTACGACATTTTTTTTTGCTTAATACACATAACAGCATTTGCTAGATCACATTTATTTGGAACTTTATAACGGTTGCTCCGAGGTTCTGGATTGTATTGATTGGGCATGTTTCTATTCACCCTAAAATTAAAAAATCTAAGTTCAACAATTTATTATAAATTGTATAATAGTTATAACGAGTTTATACTTACGTTACATTAATTTACACAAGTATGTTTGTCCGTGTAAAATAGATTGAGTGGATTTAAAAATTGTTTTGATACTATTCAGTGATAACGAATTTGCGCTTCATTTTTGGAGCCAAAATATTCTTATCAAAATAAATATTTTAAAGATAATAATTTTGGTTTGGAGGTAAAAGTAAATACTGTGTACCGTTTGTTAACAACATTACCAATTATTTCATGGAAGAAAAATCCACATAAATAAAAATGATATCAAGATACCAATTATTAAAAGTTATTACCAAAAAGTGTTTCTATTCACCCGGTTTTACGGTAATTATTATGAACATTTTCTGTTCATCTGAATTCTGAAGTACTTCCATCAAGTTCAGAGGAGTGTGTTGAATAGGATGTATAATTTATTGGAACTAATGCTTGAGGCCTAAAAGTTATATTTTCTGGAAACCCATAATTGGAAGTACTGCCAGTTTGATTAAAAGATTTTAGATTCTGAAGTTCCAATTCGTTTATTACTTTGAGTACATCAATTTTTGCTTTTAATTTGAGTCCTGGAAAAACTAATACTGACAAATTACTGATTGTAAGCGCCATATTTTTGAAAAAACATCGATGGAGTCCTCTGATTCTTCTGTTTTTGTGAGCTCCTTGCATTAAATGAATTCTTTCGTCGCTTCTTTTATTTAAAATGTCGACTAGTTCCGTTTTCGACTTGTTGATTCTTTCTCCGACTTCTCTGCGCTACCGCTATTGGCTCAAAAGTATTTGTGTGATAACACTATTATCATGTGAACTTCTGTGATCTTTCACAATTGTATCTCCTTTGTGGGATACGATATCATAATATCATTAAGTAATACTTATTAAAATATAATGATGCAAATTAAATAAGACTGTAACATTTTATATTCTAATACGGTAGCTAAAATGTTTGAAAAAATATTGTATTTTGATTACAGCTTAAAATTAATATTCACAAAAAAATCATTTATTATTTAATAAATTGTTTGTCAGTATTCATTATAAATTTTTTAAACTACTATCTCCATTATATTTATTAATTGACATTACATATATATCTTTTATTATTCCAGAAGTCTTATAATGACACAAACATAATTAATATTAATAAACGTTAAATATTTATAATAACCTATGCAATTATAAGTTTTTATATTTTTAAGTATAACATATAAAGTGCTGTAGGTACTATATTCACACAACACGATCTATTTTAAAATATATTTTTTTTTTATCATAGCAAACAGTATGTTGTAATGCAACTCACGACTGCAAAAATATTATTTTAATTGCTAGGATTTGCATCAGATTTATGTAATTCGATGATGGGGTCTTGGAATTCAGTAGCTTCACGGATTAATGATCAATTTCCTGGTATTTTTTTTTCAAAAATACTAATGGTTTTTGAATTTTATTTATATTTTGTATATTTATTTATTACTAAGAGTTTACGTACAAAAATGCATTATGTCTTACTCTTCATTTATGGCCAGTCAAGCATGTAAAACATTCCCAAGAACTTTTGAAGACCTATCAAGAGATATATATAGTTAATTTAAATCCAGTATTAAGAGAATTCGCAAGTTGAAAGAGTTTCAAGACTTTTGTGATGTATCTCCTCTTAACATTTTAAGGCCGGCTCAGACAAGGTGGTTTTCTTTAAATATGGTAGTTGATAAAATAACCGAACAGTGGCAACCACTTAAAGTATATTTTCTATCAAATTGGCTAAAAGATAAATTAAAATCAGCTGAAAAAATGAATATCTATCATGCACTTCGTAATCCTTCAGTTTTAATTTACTTCACATTTTTAAAATGGGTACTACCGAAATTTGTTAATTAAAATAAGTTAATTCAAAGTGACCGACCCGTAATTTGTTTACTTCATAGTAAAATGACAGCTGCATAGATAGACTTATTTTATTCATATATGAAACGGTGTAATAATCCAACCTCAATAGCTGGATCCAGAAAATGATTCATATTATTTACCTCTGAGATATATTTATTTGGGATTTGAAGTTTTAACATTATTACAAAAACCAGAAATGTTTGGGAATGAAACTATGATTGTGGAAGTTTTAGGTAAGTGCAGATTATTCCTGATTACAAGTTGTAAAGAAATTAAAGCAAGGTTTGATTTCAATAATCCAGTTTTAAATTGCTTGGAAAACTTAACTCCAATTAAAAGTTTTAAGCGATAAAAGACAAACTTCATTAACCAGTACAATTAGCTTATTTCCTAGAGTAACTAAAAATCTAAATATTCAAGGAATTGATGATAGCTGGAGACAATTTGAAACAATTAATTTTGATTCTGAAACAACTGTCATGCTTTTAAATTTAAATGCAGAAGACTACTGGATAAAATTGAAATTGCTCTTACTATTTTTTCATTACCTCAATCCAATGTTTCATGTGAAAGACTATTTTCCAAGGTAAACCTTATTAAAACAAAACAGAGAAATGGTTTGAATATATCATCTTTAAATGGTCTCTTGAGTGCTGGTGAACATATTAGAGAAAATCAATGTCATGGATTTATTCCAAAAAAATCTATGCTTAACGCAATAAATGCTTCAATGTATGATTATTTGAAAGGGGCTGATGAAACTGATGAATTTTTGAACTTATAGAATTATAATGCTTTAAAAACATTAAATAATTGTTATATAAATATTAAATGTAATGTAAATGTAAATTGTAATTTGTAATACAAATCAATATCTATAATAGTAATGACATAAATGTCATAAAATATAGTCAAAATATGATCATTATCAATTTATTGTATAAATGAATTTTTTTAAATAAACATTTTTTCTATTTTACCATTTTTCAATATTTGTATTATGTTTTGAACAAATTTTTGTTGGTAACATCTTTTTGAGAAAAATACGATCTTTTAGAAATATTCCCCAATTTTTTGGCTTGCCATTTTTGGCAGCACTGAATCTAATAGACGTCGCGACACAACGTCTCGCTAATATTGGCGCGCGGGTACAGGGGGAATACTAATGTGAGTGGGGTTTATTATGTACGCTATCGCTATGTCGCTGTGAGACATGTCTCGCCGTTCGTAATTACCTCAGTACTCAATATTTATTATCGTCTTGACGACGTCACCGTCGCATTGTCACGCCGCGCAATCGAAACGTCGTACGTGTTTCATAATATTTATTGTTCATTAGTTTCATATTGTAATTTGAAATTAATTATTCTCATCATGGCTGACGATTTAATTGATGCCATTATAACGATGGAGTTAAATACTATTCGTACGAAAAAAAATTTGAACTAAAAATAAAAAAACATGTCCCTTATTGAATTTAACGATAGCTGACAGAAAAAAAAACCTAAAATTTCAATTCGTGTGGTATTCAAAATATATACGGCTTACTGATAGTCAGGTAAAAAATAAACTTTATTGTTTTTATTGCTTATTATTAAGAGGGGAGAAAACGTGGAGCAACGAAGGTATTTTAAATATGAAAAATTTCGAACGAAAAGCAAACTAACATGCTATTTCTGAAAGGCATCTCGTTTGTCAGGACCAATTATTTGTGTTTCTGCACTTTAATTAGCTGGAGCGCCTGAAGCAATTTCATTATCTGCACCAGACAAATACACTTGACATACTTTTCTTTTTAAGAGTTCAATCGCTACATCCAGTTTTCTTGAATGATACCCACTAAAAGCAATTTTCTTAAATCGTAGATCAAGCAGAGCTGCTTGAGTAACAATTTCACTATCCTCATATCCTAAAAATCTTGAATTCAATTAATCTAATAATGTTGAGACCAATTGTTTCACATCATCTGGTAAAGCTACATTATTTTTAAAACTATGCATTATGGCTGTTTTTGCTCGTATAAAAATTAGTGTTTTGGACATATTTACATATTGGTTACTGCATATTTCTTTTGTGACTTCCAAAAAAATTTGTAAAATTTCTGTTGAATGTTCAATAATTTCCCACTCTGTTGCAGTCAAATTTTCTACAGAACATTGGAGAATAGCCAAAGTAGAAACAACAGAATCTTTGATTTCTAATATTCGTTTGGACATACATAAGTGCTATTCCATCGAGTAATTACATCTTGTTTTAGTTTTAACGGTGACAAGCCCAATTGTTTTTGTATATCCTGGAGTTTGGATTGGGCGTGAGAACTTCTTTTAAAATGTTCAACAATTGGTTTAACTTTTTTTTGAATGTTAATACGTTTTTTTAATCCTTTTTGAACTACCAAATTTACGTTATGCGCAAAGCAAGATATATGTCGAAAATTACTGTCTTTTATGGCCCCTACAAT
Source organism: Diuraphis noxia (assembly GCF_037042655.1). NCBI lineage: Eukaryota > Metazoa > Arthropoda > Insecta > Hemiptera > Aphididae > Diuraphis > Diuraphis noxia. The sequence goes on from NW_028301711.1 coordinate 80,286,823, forward strand.
GTTCGGTAAATTATCACTGACAACTGCTACTATTTTGTGCTGAATACCCCATGTACAAATTATATTTTTTTTAAATACTGAAAGATTTTCAATTGTATGTCTCTCATTGAAATTTTCACAGCCAAGACATACTGATTGAAGTACAGAATTTTCATTAATAAAATGACCAGTAACTCCTAGGTAGCTTTCATTTTTTATTGATGTCCAACCGTCGGTTGTTAAGCATAATACAAAACTATTGGTCATGTAACCTTGTACCTTTTCGTATGTTTGTTGGTATAAAAGGGGTATCATGCTGTTATATACTGTTTATCTTGAAGGCAATTTGTAGCTACCATTTAACATTTAAAAAAAATGTTTAAACTCTTGGTCCTCCACTATATCAAATGGATAATATCTAAAAATATATTGCTAATCTTATTAATTTTTAACAAAATAATATTAATATATAAAATATGATAAATATTATACAATATACTAGCTGTATTTCGGCTGGCACGCCAACAGTAGGAATTAAATATAGATGATAATAACAAGAGAATAATAAGATGACAAATAATTGAATAGTATTGAGAATAATTGAATAATACAGATGAGGCCTTAACCTATGTTAGTAATAATATGGTCACAAAAGACCACCGTAAATACAATATAATAATTTTGGATCACATGCGATAGTTATAATAACAATTTAAATAATAATATAATTAAAAAAAAAGAATACAAATCGATAACAAATAAATAATCATATAGGCATACCGAATTGATAATAATATGGACAATGAATAATGATAGTACGACTTGATAATGTGGACTGCAGTTTGAGTCGTGGTGGAATAGCTGAACCAATTACATAATAAATTCTGGTCGCATGTACCAACGTGGCAATAATGACGGGCAACCGGTAATAATAATAATGGTCAACACTCCACGCACTATAATAATATTTTCGAATGGGCCGAGTCGCGTTACGCACATTTGGACGAGCGATGATCAACGGCTTAATAAAAATGATGTAAACTTTCGCACTGCGACGATGGAGGGCGAATTGTTACATTTACATACAGCGATATGTTTTTACACGGCAATGAAAATATATTGCAAAAACAAAGCGGCAACGGACGACACGCACAAGCACTGAACTCTATACATGGAAGGCGCATTGCATATGATTCATGTATTAAGAAATGTCTCCATTTAGAAGGCAGCCATTTTGATTCCATTAGTGTTTTACTCCATGAAAAGCATGGAGAATAAATCAAATATTTTATGATGATAATAATGATATTGACATGATAAAAATTAAAAACCACGATATAGAATAATAATTATAATAAACATGATAATAAATTGAACATACAATGATATGATTTTGAATTTGAATTATTTTGTATTTTTGTACCTATTTAAATTTGTATATCATTATTTATTTTATTTTGTGCACAAGTATCTTAGATTATTGATATTATGTGTATTTTATTTCTTTATGTTCTGTTTTTTTCTTCTTTAGTTTTTTGTATATACACTTGTTTACGAAAACGATCTTATTTAATATACCTATGTATTTTTTGTCAGAAAAGATGGTTGCCTGTAGAACAATTAATCATTATTCATTTTATATGAATGTAGAACGTTTATAAAGTTTGGTCAAAAATTTAAAGATTGCACATAGCGCATTGATGAATAAGATGTATCAACATCACTCAATATTATTTACTTACTTTAAACATTTTGGAATATAGCCAACCCCGTAAGTACTTTTCGCCTATTATTACCAATAATTTCATATTTTTTTTTTTAACTTCATGAAAGTTTCTTATTCTGATGAAACAAAATGATATTGTTTTTATTAATATTGTTATATGATTTTCTTCAGAATCAAATGTATGAAAATCAAGTTCTTTAAACAAGTGTTTGTAAATTAGGCGACTGAATAGGCTATAGCTACATTTTGTTCAAAATTGTGTTGATTAAATTTCAATATGTCACATTTCAGTCGACGGTATAGCAGTTCCATACATAGTTCTCATTTCTCGTAGATTGTTACTAATTAATTATATATGTAATATTTTATATTTTAGACTAAAAATCAATCACAATTATTCATGTAAAAAATATACAGAATATGCAAAAAAAAAAACTCTATAATATTAGGAATTTATTGAAATTAACTAGTAATTAGACACAAACTCTTATTTGATTAGTGATATGATGAGGATAGAGATATATTGTTTTGATAAAATATATTACAACCTTTGTGTATACTGTATCTGTATATTCTATATTAATGTTATTACTATTATTATCATTGAATATTTACCCTTTTACAATCATCTCAGTCAATTGTTGATCAATTATCTTTTGATGATTAGCATCTAATGGTCTTGTTTTATTAAAATATGATGATATTGCAGACTGTCTTGGACGAGAAAAAGGTTCTGTCGTGGATGGACCTGGAATAATTACAGTTTCTGACGGATTTGAAGATGTTCCTGATCCTGACGGTTCTGGCATAATTGATTCATCAGTCATTTCTAAAAAAAAATTCCGAGCTAAAAAAAGATACATTTTAAAAGACGAATGAACCAACCTTCGACAGGACGTCTTTCATTTGAATTATTATTAAACGGAATAGTACAATGTTTCAACTTCATGTGTCGCTTTAAATTGTTTAACGAACCTCCCGAAGTACTAAGGATAACACTACAATAACCGCATTTGGCCTTCTGGTATGCAAACTCAGTGAAATGGTTCCAAATTTCACTGGTTTTAGACCGATGAGGTGCCATAATTACTCGTTTAACAAAACAAAATATGACAATAATTTGGCTCAATACGACGGTATATGTTTACAAGTCAGTAAGTTACTAGTTAGAAACAATTTACAAATAACTATTGTAAAAATCTTTTAACTTAAAAACCTATTAAATTAAAATGTTTTGATCCCCTCTTCCAATTAATCTAAGAAAACAATTAACAAGCAGATTCCTTTACAAAATATAAACTTATGTTTAGAATAGGGGTATTTTTATATGTAAAAATATAAACTTATTTTTATATGTAAATAAATATAAATATAATTTGATTAACAACCAATTATTGGACATCTTCTAGGGAGGTAAATGGAAACACTTAATAAATAAATACCTTTTTGTGTCAAAACAATAAAACAAAAAAAAAAAAAAAAATCCTATTGGGTTCATGGAGTACCTATTGCATTATTTTTTTTGAACGCGTAGTTATTGTCATTTTACGCTCCTATATTGTACCTTAAAAAATAATGCTAAGAAATTATGAAGTTATATTTTTATTGCATAATTATGTATTGTATTTTGAGTATAATTATATCACTAATGCTTAATGAATTTATGCAAAAACAATTAATTGTTTAGAATATTTTTATAAATGTTGACAAAATAGTTCTTTGTATTAATTTTATACATATTAGTATATTACAGTACATACATATTATTATTTGCACAATAAAATTTAAAATAACAATACGTGATAAACTTTTAAATCGTTTTTTATTTGTGTAAACTTATAGGCAAATTCTTTTAAAATGTTGAGAGAAATGTTGTGTACATGGTACATTCTTAATTTAATTACAATCAATATTTTTTGGGGTTTTTTTAAATGACAAAAACTAAATACGTTTATAACATCGTCATTCGTCATAGCTTGATTTTATGGTGATGCCAGATTCTTTGATTTGTACTACAATGTTATTTAGACGTTTATAAATCATTTTTAATCACAAGAAAAATTGTTATTCTTTTCAAAACTTTTCAAAACTTCAAAAATAACAGACAAAATACTAAATGTTTACAAAGGTGTGAAGTCTGAAATATGAACAGGCGTGGCTTCCGGAACCTATTTTGGGGAAGCCAAGTCCCTAAACAGAAACAGAATTTTCTCAGGTCTGGGGGTGTGTGGCTCCCCCCCCCCCCCCCTCGTGGAGCCTGAAAGTATATAATCTAAATCATTTAAACAAACATAAACGTTTAAAGAAAAATATCCTTTGCGGTTTCTAAAAACCACCATCTGGCCCACTAGGATTTTGAATTTTGATAAGAGTGCAGCCTATACTTCCGCCAATGCCTGGCATTTTATACATTTTATAAAACTACTTTTGTATTATATCTACTCCATTCCTCAGCTGTACTTGGAAACTTAACATAATGGTTAAATTTGCTTGCTAAACTTTTAGAAACTCTTTCAATTATTCGGGATACTGTAGCTTAATTCCTCTAATATCACCACTAATTACCTACAATTACATATAATACATTAATTAGGTAAGTAATTATTGTTGATTTTATTACTGCTATTGAGTCACTTGGAAATTTGATGATGCATAAAATCTTAAAGCAGTAGAAGCTGAATGATTGAAGGAATTCGTTAACCTCTATTGATTGAATAACATATATTTGAAATCAGTTCTAACAAGACATCTATTACTGTTTCTTTGGAAAACCTATTATTCATTATTATAATGATATTTTAAAGCATTTTGTGTTTATTATTTTTCCTGCATAATAATAAGAATTACTTACCTGTATCTCTTAATTAATTCTAAATCCGAAAAAAATTCTAATGGATTTTCCAAATTCCAAAATATCTTTTTGTAGTATGTTCTTCTAAGTATTGTACAAAATCAATAAATTCCATGAATTCTTCCATTTCACAATAAATAAACAATAATAAAACACTTTAGGCGAAAGTTTGTTTAAAAACAAGAATAATAAAATGATTACAACAACAAGTTAAATATAAAATGTATGTTAACAACAAAATAAACGTTTACGGGGTGGTTAGGTGATGAATATTGACCAATTAACTTTACGGACTACCTTATTTATTTATTAAGTATTAAACGGGCAAGACCCTGTTACAATAAACAATAATATTACAATTATTATGATAATGTATAACAAGAAGAATAGCTTTGATAATGATATTAACAATAATAATAAGTAGTATTAATAGTAAACATAGATATATAAGTAAAATGTCTATGGAAATTGGTTGAGATAAAAGACAATGAATACAAATCATAAAAATAACATAGTGTGTTTAAGTGACCTGATCACTTTATCGGTCGTTATCTCAACAATCGATTAATATTTGTACTACATCATGGTAGTGATGCTTTATCAAATATATAAATATTTGTTTTTCAACAAGATTTTAAAGTCAAGGAGATTATATAATTAAAAATAATCATAATTGATAAATAATTTTAATGATAACACATGTTGCTGTGACTAGGTGACTTTGAAATGATGTTGGCAACATTTGTGTGATTGTATTGTTCAACAAAAATAATTTTACTGTTTAGGGACCACTTCTTAATCTATAAATAGTATTCGTTAAATTTTTAAGCTAATACGTTTTTGTTTACACTAATTAGATTAAAGAGGTCATAAATGACCTTTCATGCAGCTTGTATTATACATATTGTATTGTATTGCATATCCCATACTGCATTTTGTCGTGACTCGTGTCATATCCGTCCGTACCGTTGCCATCCAACGTGCGATTATTTATGACTCTACGTAAATAATTGTATTATAATTATTTAAATATTTTTAATTTAAAAAATGAACAAATTGACAGAACAAAATATTGAAAATCTTATTTATAACATTCCTGATATAAGTGAAGATGAATTTAGCGATGTAATGAGTGACGATGAGTTGTTTACATCTTTGATTGATCACGTAAGGACATTTTTTGATTTATGTATAAAGTATATTGTATCTAACTAAAAATTAAAATATAATTACGTTTTTCAAAAATTAAAATTGATATTTTATATGGAATTTTTTTGTGTAAAATATGTACCTACGAATGCATGGAAGGTCAAATTTGACCTCAACAATATGTTTGTTAACATGTTTGCAAATATTAATAGTAGATTTTTTTTATTATTTTTAGTGAAATTCTGGTAAAATTTCACATAAATTAGAATATTTTTACAAAAATCTAAGTTGTCATGCAGTGAAGGGTTAAATAATTACAATATGATTTAAATGAGTCAAAATTTGGTGAGCTGAACATAACGATTTTAAATGTGTTAACAGTTTTCATTAATCTATTGCGAGGAGTATTATTTGCATAATTATGTACCAACAGTCCCCTAATTATGACTATGCAATGCAAAGTTACAGGAATTCTTTTATGTGCCACTTAAAATCATTTAAGTGTTACTTAAAATGACCATGCATACGGCCCATAGATTTTATTAACATTGTTTATAAGGTAAAATCAATATTATAAATTATAAAAGAACTAACCATACTTTTATTTATCATGAAAATAAAAACCAAAATTATTTTAAATAATATGAATAAAAGTATTATAGTATTTTAAGTACTTTCAAAATACTTCCATTAATAGAAATAGGTTAGGTTAAAAGAAAAGATCTTCGCACTTTTTTTTTTTTGTATCGAAACGATCCCAAGGTTTTTCATCGACGTTTTTCACTTTGGTAGTGGTAGAGTGCGGTAACTCTTGTACCCCCTTCTCTAAGAAGAGAATATACACATGTGTGGACATCACTTCCAGTGGAGTGGGGGCAGTATAGGCAACTAGAACGACGGCAAGGGAGAGACTACACAATACTCTGCAGAATATTTTTTGCACTGTGCCGGGTTCGAACTGGTGACTGCGCGCGTCGTGACCAACTTGTGTGGCCACTGCACCGCACTGCCTCTTTACAATATAGTCATTAAATTACCATCATCAGTATTATCAAATGAAAATAACACTTTTGAGGCCAAACTTTCGGTATGTCCAGATATGCTCGTAGTATTAATAAGTTCTAAAGTATTATTCTCTTCATATGATAACGGAGTACATGGTGAGTTATAGCCAGTTCTTCTTTGAGCAATCTGAAGTGCTGACTGTTTAGTTTTAATTTTTGTGCGATTGTCTTGAAGAATAATAGGTACAATAAAAATACTTGTTAAAACATTTTTAATAACATAATTTAACATTGAAATGCTTTTTCATAGAAAGTTGTATCTAACCAATCTATTTAATGGAAATTGTATTTACTATTCATCAATATATCATAAATAACTTACTTTACGCCATTTTTTCCTGTCCTTTATCGCTTCGGATATTGCATTTAGGGACTCTGTGATTGCTTCCAAAAGTTTTTGAGCCATTTTAAAAGTAAACGTGGAGCTAAATTTACTTGAGCTTAATAACTGCAAACCAAGTTTTAAAAACTCCTTAACGGCAATCATCTGTTTTCTCATCACCCGACCTTTAATGTCGTTAGTAATTTTTAAATTAAAAGTTTAAAGTATACAATATTTCAATATTATTAATTTATTAAAATAATAATTATTTTTTCAGTTATCACCAAAAGCAGTTCTTATCATCATGATAACCCAAAAACCATATGCGGTTATGCGTGGTTATACGAATACCTCGTTTTCCTACGACTAAATTGTAGTGTGGTGTTCAATAATAGCCTAGAACAATATAGACACGAAACTCGATCAGCTGATCGCTGAATTGGTTCCCTATGATCTGAAGTCTAAACAAGGAATTGGTTCCGTAAACCAACATGATGTTAGACACAATGTTACCGATATTATGAAAATGGATCCAAGACGTAGGCGGGGTTGGGTTGGTTCCCGTCACGGCGTCACCGTTAATTGTAACACCGCCACACCGGTACGCATTTTTTTTTATTGTTTTACAAACCGACTAAGTTTTGTTTTACAAATTTTGTGTTTTATTTTCACTTCAAAATGGTTGTAAAGTGTCTAGTGTGTTCGAATAAGTATGGATCCTTATCAAATGTTACTTTTCTTAGATTTCCAAAGGATAGCGAAAGGTAAATATTATAATTAATTAAATATTAATAATGTATTAATCTAACAATTTTGTTATATATAATTGTATAATGTTTTAGATTTTATAAGTGGGTTAAACTTTGCCGTCGTCCTGATCTAACATAAAAGAGTCCATACATTTGTAAACCTACTTATAGACTATGTTCAGAGCACTTTGTCAAAACAGATTTCAACAGTAATGGTCGGTTGAATAATAACGCTGTGCCTTCTGTATTTAGCTGGTCTGATGTGGAGTTGAAACAAACTGATTGTTTAGAAACAATCCTCGAGGAGTCCATTCCTAGTACTTCAGGAACAATGGCCAATTCTGCTGACATTAATAGTGAATCTCTATCGTCAATCAATTGGTCAAATATAGCTGACATATCTTGTTCAACTCCTAAAAGCTCTACATCGAGATCATTAACTTATTCATCAGGGAACAGTTCAACGTGTACAACACAAACACATAAAGATTTGTCCAGGAACACACCACGAAAGGTAAAACTTAACAAATTGCTAAGTATCCAAAAGAATAAATATAATGATCTTCATAAAAAATATCTTGCACTTAAAAAGCATTGTTCTGACCAAGAAAAAAAGTCTTCAACATTAGAGTTTTTTCATTTAATGTGCGACAAGTTTCTAAATAAAGGTTTGGCTAATTTTGTTAAAGTACAGTCCAAACTAACATTGCAAGATCCCCGTGGGCATAGGTTTTCTTATGAGACAAAACAGTTGGCACTCATGATTTCTTCGGAAATCTTGGAGTTTGCCATCTGTTAGAACTTTGCAAAAAACTACAGAGAATTGGGAAATTAATCCTGGTTTGAATGAATTTTTGTTCAAAGTTCTAGCAATAAAAGCAAACTCCATGACAGCAAAGGCTAAAGAATGTGTCTTGTGTGTAGATGAAATGTCACTTAAATCTTTTCTTTTCTTTGATTTAAAAAAAGATGAAATAATAGGTTTTCACAATACAGGATTCATGAAAACTTGCGTTGTTACTAAATCAGTTATGGTCATTATGATCAGTGGTCTACATAGTTCTTGGAAACAACCTATAGGCTATTTTTTTGTCGCTTCTACTTGTACTGGATATGATCTGCAAAATATAATCTTCCAAACTATTCAAAAGTTGTCCAATATTTCTTTTAATGTAGTAGCCATGATTTCTGATTTAGGCTCAAATTTTAAGCGCTTTGCAGATCAACAAGGCATTACCCTCCAGACCCCTTAATTTAATGTTGGAGACAAAGAAATTGTTTACATGTTTGACCCACCTCATTTATTAAAGGCAACTAGAAATAACTTATTCAATTACCGTTTCAAATCTCAAAACAAAATAGCAGAAAAAATTCATCCTACAAATTTTTATGATTCTGATAAAAGTAAACAACATCAATTGGCACCTAAATTAACAGATGTTCATTTAAATCCTAATAGTTTTCAAAAAATGAAAGTCAAATTTGCATGTCATGTTTTTAGTCATACAGTGGTTGCAGGGATGACTACCCTAGTTTCTTGTAATGAATTGCCACATAGTGCCTTCGATAGAATACCTTCGATTAAATTTTTATAATATTTCTGTATAAACATATTAATATAATATGTTATAATAATTTAAGTATTTTACATATATTTTAGCTCTCTATATTAACAATTACAAAAATAACGAGTACTTTATAAATGTTTACATGTTAAAACTTTTAATCATAAAAAAATATAATACATTTTGAAATAATTTAAGATGATTCTTCACTTTGCTCTTCATCACAACACCCAATACAAATATATTTTAAATGATCTGGACACACCCATTTATAAAAACGTTTACATGATTTTCTCGTACTTTTGTTTCTTGCTCTTCCACACAAATAACATCGACCAATTCCCTTAGGACGTTCAGACAAAATAATAGGTGTATCTTCAACGAGACCTAAAATTTTCATACCACGACTCCTAATATGTTTTGGTAATTTTTAATTTTTAATACGTCTTTCAATATTCGGTTTCATCAGTTGTAAAGCTAATGCTTCTAAAAAGTCTGATGTTTTAGATTTATTGTTGATATTGTTAAATGTATACACATTTAAAGCATTTATACATGATATATATTAGGTTAAAAAATATGGTAAGCGGCCAACGACGAGAATTTCTTGAAACGTCATATAGACTACACATTTGGGCTAATCTATCAACGCCATATTTAGTTTGGTTGTAAAATGTAATCATCTCTGGTTTTTGTTGATCTCCTGTGTCTTGATCGATAAAAGCGTCATTATGCAGAGTGCATAGCAGTATAACTTTTTTTTTTTTTTTTGGGACATATGAACTGATTGTGCAATCTTTTGGGAATCCAAATAATGACGAATTTATTTCCCTATTTTTTGAAATTGAAAATTCTTTTGGAATACATGTTTTATTTTTTCTTAAAGTCCCCACTACTGTCAATTGTTTTTCAGTTCAAAAACTGGCGTGAAAGATCGCGCGGCATACACTGGTAATCCAACACACTTTGAACTCCGATAACAACGACAACTTTTGCGACCAGTATTCGGAAACAAACTAATTATATTAAGCAACATGTTATTCGAAGGTACTGAAAAGATAAGATAATTTTATTGGTTTTCAATATACGAAAGAACCATTTATTTTTAGATGGATTACAATAGTAATCAGCGCGACCTACGCAGGGTTAATTAAAAGTTTAATTGATAATTCTCACCCTCTATCAAAACACTTCCTTGATAATTCTAGACGAATTTAATTCTAACTACTCTGTTTCAAATGACATCGTTTGGAGCAAACGAAATAGCTGAAGGGACTTCATGCCCACTTTTAAAATTCAGGGTCAAGTGCATCATTTAATAGGTAGTTTATTACCCGAAATTGGAAATAATGCTAAATTTTTACAAATATATTTTATGTCAGAGTTGGATCAAATATCTATTCAAACATTATTACAAAACATTATTCAGCCAATTCGCCGTAGATATGTTTGCAAAAATGATTTCTGAAAGACTACACTTTATTCGTAACCATCAAAAACAACTACGTGCGGCTGATTATGTTCACCTCCGAGATGATGTTAATAATGATGCAAATATTAATGCTAATAACGAGGGGCAACAAGTAATTCTTCCTTCCTCTTTTACTGGCTCCCCACGTTACATGCATGAAAAAGTCAGGATGCCATGACTTATGTTCGTAAATTTGGCCGTCCGGATTTATTTATTACTTTCACATGCAACCCGGAATGGCCAGAAATAAAAAATGAATTATTTCAAGACCAAAAGTCGATTGATAGACATGATATAATCTCTAGAGTTTTTTATCTCAAACTAAAAAATTGTTTGCATGTATTAAAAAATAAATGTATTTTCGGAGATGTAAATTGTTATGTTTACAGTGTTGAATGGCAAAAACGAGATTTGCCACACTGCCAAATTCTTTTGTGGTTACAAACGAAAATTCAGCCAGAGAAATTGATAAAATTATTTCTGCTGAGATACTGAACAAAGACAGAGATCTTATACTTTATAAAATAGTATGCAAGAATATGATTCATGGCCCATGCGGCGAGTTAAATATTAGATCGCCATGTAACAAAATCGAATCGTGTTAAAATGAGTCGGGGTGAAAATGTACTAACCCTAATAAGTTCAAATTAAAAAGGTCCAGAGTATATTATATACATAACAATATTTAAAATAGTTTATTAAAAAAAAAAATGCAATGATTATAAACTATAATTACGTACTTATTAGTATCATCTATATATATATCAAAATGGATTTCTGTCTGTTTGTCCTTTATGCATTCCTAAACGGATGAACCAATTGCGACGAAATTTGGTACAGAGACATATTAGACCTATGGGTATAAGATAGGCTAAGTTAAAAAGTGAAAGACTTGAATATTTGAATTTTCAGACTTTTCTCGATAAAACGAATTAATTTACATAATGATAAACTAAATTGATTATCAGTGTAATTTTATTACTTAGTATATTTTAACCATTATCTATCTATATGTATAAAAAAATACTGCTAGCATGATCACAAGCAACGAATTTAATTAACAGTTTGAGACATTCAAGAGGTAGGATTTTTAACGGGCTACGAAGTGCACGGGTTCAGAATACAGGGTGATTTTTTTTATCGAAGAACACTCATTATTTCTGAAATAAATTATAAATGAGGATAAGACAAAATATATGGTCGTAACTAGGAATAACCATAGAGGGGGACACCTGGATATTGGGGAATATAAGTTCGAAAAAGTAGATGATTTTAAATAACTAGGAGTGGACATCAACAAGGATGCAAATAGCCACGAGGAAATAAAGATTAGATTAGCAGCGGCAAACAGATGTTATTTTGGATTGGTCCCTCTATTTAAATCAAAGATATTATCATGGAAGACAAAAATAACCCTTTATAAAGTACTACTAAGACCTATAGCTTTGTATGCATGTGGGACGTGGGCAACTACAAAATCGGATGAACTAAAATTGGCCACCTTCGAGCGGAAGATATTAGGGAGAATCTATGGTCCAAAAACAAATAACGAAGGAGAATACAAAATAAGAACAAATCAGGAGATCCAAGACCTATACGGAGAACCGAGTATTAACGGAATTTTAAAAAGTAGTAGGCTGAGCTGGGCCGGACACGTGTGGAGATCGGAGGGGCCAATTGGACAGGTTACGAAATGGAAGCCAAATACAAAAAGGCCTAGAGGACGTCCTAGACAAAGATGGAAGGATAGAGTGGTCAAGGACTTGGGGGAACTTGGAATAGAGGATGGGGAAGAACTGGCAAGAGACCGAGACAGGTGGAGGCAAATGGTTGTTGCGGCAATGGGCCTGAATGGCCTGTAAACGCCTAAGAAAAAAAAAAAAATTCAATCAAACATATAACTTATAAATACCTAAATTGGTCGCATGTAAATTGGATACTTGGCGAGTACGTGTATACAATTAATTGGTAAGTTTTACATATTTGCTAGTCTCAAAAATTATAACAAAAACAAATAATATAATATCATTGTGTATACAAATTTTGATTTCAGTTTAATTATTTCTACATTTACAATTTTTGTACAATTTACAATTGGCCGGAGGGTGGTCTTTGTGTGATGATGCTTTCTCTCTTCGAAAAAACATATTGAAGCCTTTCAGTCACAGACATTTGTCATTGAAAGAAAAGATTTTCAATTATCGCTACTCAAGAGGAGCTCAGCGCGTTTCTGAAAATGCATTTGGAATCCTATCATCCAGATTCCGAATTTTTCGAAGGACAATTGATGTTAAAATGGAAACTACAGAGTTAATTGTGAAAACTGCGTGTGCCATTCATAATTGGCTAAGAATGACCGCTTCAAGGGATTATTTAACAACAAAATGTGTTGATATTGAAGATTTAAATACCTACAGGTGAAATTCACCCGGGTACATGGAGACAAACCAATTATTGTCAGTTGGTCGGCGAGATGTGGAATATATCTCCAATCACTATACAACAGATGCGGAACTATTGAGGAAAATATATGCTAGAGACTTCTGCACAACATTATCTGTTCCGTGGCAATTACAAGTCATTCAAAATACTTAAAATAAATAATATTAAGATATTTATTTCTTAGTAAAATAATTCAAATAAATGGTAATTTTGTTTTTATTTTTTTATCATTTTTATGATTACAGATTAATACCTACAGTATTATAATGTGAAAATAATATTATGATTTTTATTAAAATTATTTATTTTTCAAATAGCAATAACTAATAAGTGTTTTTGATCCCATTAATGTGTAGGAGAAAAAAATAATATTATATTAGCGTTTGATTTACCAACAACCAGTAGCCCATACAATTGTAATATAAAATATATATATCATAATGATTTGGGCTACTAGTTTTCAGTACACCGTAAAAATATGACAATTTATTATTATTAGGATAAATAAAATTTCTTTATTATTCATGGTTAACGATGAGATTGTAATATAGAAAACAATATAATTACCCAAAATAAATCACTAATTAATGAACACACGTCGACGTAGTCACCAATGGGAATATTCAATATTGTATTATCTTTTTAAAAATAGACTAAAATTAAATCCAATTTCGCAATTCTGTTCTTAAAATAAATAATAGTCGCAAACAAGATAAATAAATCATTGAAGTTCAAATTATTATAACATGAAATAATAAATAATGACCACAGGGTAAAATGTACATAGTACTTACAAGATTTGAGCTGGATTCTCGACCAGTCGTGACGTTTCTCAAAAAAGCATCAGCTTCATGAAACCAATTTAGCTTGGTTTTATAGATATCTTCAGCTCCAGCACCACTTTTCATAGACTTTTTAACTTTGTTAGCTTCATGTCTGTACGCATCCTTAATGTTTTTAATTTTCTTTTTCAGAAGTTCATCACTTGAAATTTGAAAACCAATGTCATTTAATTCCATGCGTAAATTTTTCATATTGTTCTGACGTGCATTTTTTCGCATGAAATTTTCATTGGCTGTATCCCATAACGATTCATATTTTCTATATAGAAATAAAAATCTAATATGTCATTAGATGACCACTTCAAGGTCGGTTCTTGCTTGTTATTCATGATATTATATTTTTTCTTTTTTTTTTTTTGGTTTTCGGTCATTGAGACCATACCGCCAAACAAATTTCTCTCCATCTATCTCTATTTTCTGCCACTACTCTCCATAGTATCTCTGGTTCAATGTTTTCCACGTCCCTTTTTACACAGTCTTCCCAGCGTAAGCGTGGTCTTCCTAAGGGTCTCTTACCGACCGGGTTATCTTCGATTGTTGTTCTGACTATGGATCCTACTCTCCGCCATGCATGTCCTGCCCAGGTTAATCTTCTTTTCTTGGTTTCATTCGCGATGTTCGGTCTCTGGAACAGCTCTTCGAGTTCTTTATTATGACGTTTACGCCATTCACTTGTGTTAAAGCATGGGCCGTAGATTTTCCGTAAGATTCTCCTTTCAAATACTTTTAGTCTGGTTTCTTCTGCTTTCTTAAGTGGCCATGTTTCCGCGGCATACAGTCTTGCTCTAATTTATTCCTTAAGCAAATAGTGGTCAGAGTCACATTCCGCTCCTCACATCGTTTTGACATCCGTAATAATGTTTTTGAAACTGTCATTGACTATTACATGGTCAATTTGATTTGTGTGATTCCCATCTGGTGACTTCCATGTTCCCTTATTGATCTTTTTATGGGGAAACATTGTGCTCTTGATCTCTAAGCCTTTGCTCGTTGCAAAGTCGATTAGGTTGAGGCCATTATTGTTAGATACTTCATGCAAGCTATGGTGGCCAATGATTGGTTTAAATATTAATTCTTTTCCAACTTTTGCATTAAGGTCTCCTAATATAACCACTATTCTGTTATTAGGTATCCCATCTACTACGTTCGTTAATTCATCATAGAAGTCGTCTTTTTCTTCTTGAGTCTTTTCCTCAGTGGGGGGCATGAACACTAATAATTGTGAGATTAAACCAGTATGCTTTAATTGTTAATAGTGATATTCTCGGGTTAAATGTCTTAAATTCCATTACGTTTGGTAATGGTACCAAACTTATGAACTATGAAACCCGTACCAAATTGTCGTCGATCATCGCAGTCCCCATAGAAAATGGTATGATTATTAATGTCCAAGGATCCCGTTCCTTGCCATCTAATTTCTTGGATAACCACGATTTTAAGTTTATATCTCCCTATTTCTTGCGTCACTGTATGTGCCACTCCAGTGCTGTATAATGTGCGAACGTTCCATGTACCCAAAGATATTTCCGATTTTCAGTTTCCATTTTTGTTTTCCTTATCTCCACTATTCCGGGGCTTTTTGTTTGGTTTCTGAACATAAGTTTTTTTACGAGGCTGGGTTGTTAACCCAGCGCCCAACCCCCAACCTGGAGGGCCAGACCACTTCAATCACTTAAGACCAGAGTGGGGCTATTGCCGCGCCCAATTAAGGGTACTGGGCGATGGGGACGCTACTTTCCCAACGCCAATATTCATGATATATTGATATTATATAGAAAAATAAAATAAATTGAAAAGTTTACTCATTATTAAATCAATGAAATAAAGTAATATTAATACAATAACAATCTTATAAGATTGATAATATAATTAATATTGATAAACAATAATGATAATAATGATACCATGGCTAAATAACTAGGTATGATCACATAATTACCAAATTTGGTTCAATGAACGGCATTCATGGAAGAAACAGCTAATTTATCATTCTTTCCATTGAATTATGACGTCAACCGGCAGTAAACTTTTTGGGAGGGCTTAGCCCCTAAAGGCCCCCCTATTTGCGCCTATGCATATGACATATTCACATCATAATATCGACAGTGTGTTCCTTGACTTAATATTAGCTTAATAGGTTGCTCATATTGTATTATTATGAATCTAATTTTATATATATGTATATGTAATTTATATAATATGTACTAATTAGCAATTATTCATATCAATTTGTAAGTCATTATTGTTCTTGCTTTCTTGGTCTTGTATTGTTGTATATTTGAACCTTGCAGTCCTTGTAGTATTAATAATTTATTAATATGTCTTGGTGTTCAGTAAAATACTGTGAAATAAATTAAAAAAAGAACCACAAAGAATTGGATAGATTGTGTATCTTTAGGCAATTTAATTTATCCTTCAGATGACTTGTTGAAGACTGCAAGACTCCTTGAAAACATTTTTAATGATTATCATGGTGCAAATAATTTAAATAAACTTCCAGGTACTTACTTTATAATAATTCTAAATAATTGGATCAATTACATTTTTTAAATGTTTATTTAGGTGTAATAACCAAGGTGGCTAATGATGTTCTTGAGCAATTAAACATTCTCAAAATATACATTCCGTATGAGGTAGTCCAATGTTTAGTTCGCACAAGAACTTTTATAAGACTAAATAATTTAAATTAAATAATTCATGATAAAGTATTACAAACCAAAAGAAATAAACTAAGAAAATTTATATCATAATAACAATTTGTTTCTACAATTATTATATTTAATTTTTTTAAATACATTGATTTTATTTCTATTTTATAAAATCTAAGTTGATTAAAGTGAATTGTAATTTTGTGATTTAATCCCATTGGTATCAGTATTTCTTAAAAAGTGTAATAGTAATAGTAATATCTTAGAACCATATAGTAATAGTAATATAAGTGTTGCCATGGCTAAATATTAAAAAACTTACCCATGAGTATTGAGTAATGAGTGTCGCTTTTAAGATACAAAAACTTGTTCTCTCAACTTGTGATGTTAGAAATTTAGAATATTATGTTACAAGATGTTTTCATTTTAGATTGTGAGTCACAACTCACAAGACAAATTAAAAAATACCCGCGTATTGATAAGAATTCCGTCCGGCTGACGTCATCGACATGCGTATCACGGAACTAAGATCATACCATGATGCATGATTCATGATTCATTTAGCCATGAATGATACTAGCTAGTAGCGACCAGCGAGTGTCGATGTCACACGGGGCGAATCTGCGATTTTGAGTTGCGAGTGGGTCACGTGACCAACATAATCGCGCGTTTCTAGCGAGTAGAATTGAACATGCTCTATTTCATTCGCCGCGACTATTCATAGCTACGACTTGAATAACACTCGTAGCGAATACGTTGTCAGATGGAGCGACTTTACTCGCTGGTACGTAGTCGTAGCGAGTAGTCACCTCGTGTGACAGCCCCTTGACAAAATTACTACCATTGTCAGTTTCTGCGATTTTCTATAAATTAATAAATAGGGAAAATATTAATAATATTTGTATTTAAACGATTTTAACGTTAGGCACTAGGCAACCATTCACAAAAATAAAAATCATAATAAATCATTAAATCAAAACAATTATTTTCATAATCGGTCACCGGTCGCGATAACGCATGCGTACCTAATGTCAACACCTGGATTTACGATCGATTACATATGATAATGATAACGAAAATTGCGTGTATTTATAATTGTAAATGTATCATATTATTGTGTAATATTATTAATTATCGTCTGCTTTTTTTCATAAAAATATAATTTTTGCATTAAATACGTATATACATTTGATTAAGTTTGACTAGTTACTTCTATATACATAGACTTTGTATATGTATATAGAGGTTTCACTGTAGTATACATACAACTTTATTCAAATATTATATAATATATACAATTACTAACCTTATTAGAATCCAAACTGTATTCTAAATGTATGTCTTGTAATATATCAGCAATTCTGTTATAACTATGTGTTCCACGAAATCTACGATAAGCCTCGATGATCGCCGTTGGAAATTATCAACATCGATCCAATATATTGTTACGCCCGATATCAATTAATCAATTTCTTTGATGACCATCAGTTGTGGTACATACGTATTTTACATTTTTAATATTGTTTATAATTTTTTCTTTATTGTCTTCAAACAAATTATGTATTTTCTCCCAAGATTTCATCGACTAGGAACACAATTTTTTTAGTGATTCCAATATTTTCAAATATTTTTTTGAAAAATGGGTTTTCTGCAGTTCTTAGTGGGACCATTGAATGTATAATGAAATTGGTAACATCTTTGTCAAATTGGTCTTGGGTTTATTTAAAATTAAAGATGTACGAGCTTTTGTTTGGCTCACTAGTTATTACAGAAAATACATTAGAGATTTCGCAAAAATTGCAAGTCCTTTAACTAATTTGACCAAAAAATAAAATAAATTTATTTGGGGAAACGAACAAGAAATATTCTTTGAGACTTTAAAAAAGGCAATAACAACCGTACCGGTTATGGTACATTTCAAAGACGGTTACCCTGTTTCTGTTACCTGAATCTGTTATCTGTTGTAATGACGTCTCATTAGAGGGACTATCTGGAATATTCGAACAAGAAGATAAAAACGGAAAAAGACTCCCGATTAGTTACGCGTCTAGGAAATTGAAAGGGGGTGAAAAAAATTTTACTGCCAGCGAATTAGAAATTTCGGCTGTAATATTTGCAACTCATTACTTTGGAGAATACCTTATTGGAAGGAAAATAATTAATATTTTACATTGTACGCATGCGCATAACATTTGACTGAATAACTAGCAAAAAAAAATTATTGTTTCCAACAAGATGACAACAAGTTACAGCACTGATGGAGCAGAAAACATTTTGTTAGATGTTTTAAATTTGCTCTGCTGGAACACGTTTTTGACATTGCGCATGCACTGAAAGTTTGCAACACTATGCTGGAACAAACCTAGTGTTTATAAATTAAAACCTTATACTGCATTTTAATACAGTAACTATTTCATTAATGTAAGTTTTAGTGATAAGTACTATAAGTAACCAGCATAAGTTATAAACAATAATTAATACCTAAAAATAATACTTATTAATTATTTATAATTAATTATAATAATATTTTCTGAAGTACTCGGGTATAGGTATAATGTATATGGGTGATCATTTAACGTACAGTGATAGAATATTATTTTATAATAGTGTTGAATTCAGTCTTTGGTTCTAGATGTTTTTAAAATCCTCACAGTCGTTGCGGTACTCATCAATGCTAGCGCAGAAGAAGATATAGCTATAATTGTATCTCCCGGAGCCTTTTTTGACGAGTTACCGGAGGTCATTTTATATGACAAAAGCATTCCTCTAATCTACACACAAGAATTGCAAGACGATTACCCAGATGAAAATTTGGAAAATATAAAAAATAATTGTGAAAATAAAAACACAAACTACTGCAACATTGTTTACCAAACAATAGATATATTAAGCACCATAAATAAAAACATAAGAGAACGAAGAAATGTTAGATCAACAAATTAACAAATTTAAAAACGTTTTCGCATCAGACCATAAAGAGCTAACAAACATAACTACAGAACTCAATAAATCCACAAAAAATATTAAAAACAATATAAAATTATTAAAGGATAGTTTTTCAAAATGTATAAACGAAGAAAAAATAAATAACTTACAAGAAAAAACAAATTAGGACAATATGATCAAGGTATCCAAGAGTAAATATACTTTTTATAAAGTTCAGTGCATTTATTTAAAAATTAAAAAACTCAAATAGTCTTAAAAACTTAAAGACAAATAACAATAAAATAACATTTTTCTTTCAGTCTGAAAATAACATAAAATAAAATTGTAACCTTCTAAGAGCCTTAATATCAAATATCTAAAACAATAAAATAACATTTTTCCTTCAGTCTAAAAATAAACATTCAGTCTTAATATAAAATATGAAAATCAACTTATAAAATATGTTTTCTGCAAAACTCGCAGGTGAATGTTTTCCAACATTCAACTCCTGCACAAAGTTCGTGAGCCCACCTTCCACACTTGATACACTTAATTCACGATTCAACGTTTTTATCGTTACTATAAAGTTCTTGGCAAAAAATACATTCTTCGTCATAACTTGATTCTTCATTATCTGTATCAAAACATATGGAACTTCATCATCTTCCGATTCTTCAGAAGACAAAATTAATTTGCGTCTAAAATTTTTTCCACGCAGTTTTTTATTTTTTATGTTATTTTCTTTTAATAGATTATTATGCTTTCTTTTTTCTAATCGTTCTTTTTTTTTTTGTTCATTCAAGATTTTCTGTTGTTCTTTCATTTCTAATATGGATTTTACTGGTGAGCTTGTTATCTCTAAAGTTAACATTTTGGCCCTAGGTTTGCGTTTGGAAACAGGTCTCACTGCCACTGGTAAAGCTGGTAGTTTTGCTGGCTGAATGTGTTCAATTGTCCGACTTGGTCCAGGTATAGGTTGCTCTTCATTCATCGGCCTAGGTATAGGGTGCTCTTCATTTATTCGTCCAGGGATAGGCTGATCTTTATTTATTGATGCAGGTATAGGCTGATCTTCAACAGTCAATGGTCTTTCTGTAACTTCAGCAGAAGCAAAATCATGATCCAAAAAAATATTTGGATTAAAGGGTTCTATACCACAAGCACTGAAACCTTTTATGGCATTTCCTACAGTAGCAGTTCTATTATATGATTCACTAAATAGTTTTTCGATATCACGATCATTTATTGCACGTCCCGGGTTATTTACCATAAATGTATCACAAGCTTGACTATAATACGTCTTCAGAGGCCCGAAAACTGCAACGTCTAGTGGCTGTAACCTATGTGTGGTATGGGGAGGAAATCCAAGCATTGTTATATTATGTTCACGACAAAAATGAATGGCTTGTAGAGAAACATGTGAAACGTGGTTATCCAGAATTAATAATATAGGATTTTCAGGAGTTGCTTTTACATGTTTACAAAGATGCTCAAGGTAAAACAAAAAACTGTCAGAAGTCATCCAACCATTATCATAGCCACTGAACCAGGAGGTGCTCCTTCTATTAATTGTTTAATGCAAAAGTAATTTAAATAAAAATAATACGATTGACTGTGCACTGCAATTAGAAATTAATAATGAAAAGGAAAAATGGAAACATATTTTGAAAGTTGTGATTGACTGTGTTAGATTTTGTTGCGTAAACAATTTAGCTTTGAGAGGATCTAATTGTGATATAGGAAAACCTGGCTGTGGAATATTCTTAAATTTAATTGGTCTAATTAGCAATTATGATTCTGTTTTATCAAGTTACTTAAAACATAAGGGGCAAATCACATATTTATCAAATAAAATCCAAAATGAATTTATAAATTTACTCGGTTCAAAAGTACGAAATGAAATCATTCAGAGGATAAAAAATTCAAAATACTTTTCTATTATTTTTGATTCCACCCCGGATGTTTCTCGTGAAGATCAACTTTGTGAAATTATAAGATATGTTAGAGAAGTTAATAACGAGTTTGTCATTGAAGAAAGTTTCGTGGATTTTATTTATATCAATGAAAAGACTGGACTTGGAATAGCTTCTGATGTATTACAAAAGTTGGAGAAAGATGGACTTAGTTTTAAGAATTGTCGTGGACAGGGCTATGATAACGGCGCAAACATGGCGGGAAAATATCAAGGTGTACAAGCTCGATTAAAAGAGATTAATGAACATGCTCAGTTTGTCCCTTGTGCTGCACACAGCCTTAATTTAATCGGCGTACATGCTGATAGTGTATCAGTAAAAATGATTTCGTTTTTCGGTATTGTACAAAATATATTTAACTATTTTTCTGGATCAACAAGTCGCTGGGAATTACTAATGCGGTGTTTGAAAATAACATTAAAAACGCACAGTGACACATGCTGGGCATCTAAATATAATGCAGTTCATTCGTTGTATTGTCAATTTGGCGGTGTGATAAAAGCTTTACGTGACATATCCACCAATCCAATTTTTGGCGATGGGGTTGCTAATGCACAAAGTATATTGAAATATTTTGATTTGGAATTTGTTTATTTTTTTAGTCATGTGGGATAAAATATTGAATCAAATATTTCAATAGATCAGGCTTCAAAAATGATAAATTGTTTAAATGTTTCTCTCCAAGAAATGCGTGATAGTGGAAATGAACAAATTAAAACTGAAGCTATTAGTATTTGTGATAAAGTTGGAATAAAATCTGAATTAAAAATCAAAAGGACAATAAAAAGGAAAGTTATGAGTGGAGAAAATTCATCGGGTGAAGATATTTCTGCAGATCAATTTTTAACATTGGAATACTACAAAGTTCTTGATAATATGATGGCTCAAATGAAATGGAGGTTTGAACAATTATCAAATATTGCTGATGATTTTCAATTCCTTTCTGCTCATTCACTATCTGTTACACCAGTTGAAAAATTGAAAAAATATGCAGCTGATTTAGCTATCAAATACAACGAAGATATTGACCAGGAAATAATTAACGAAATCGATTTTTTTAAATATCAAGTAAAAGCAATTTTACCAGACTTAAACGCAACTGCTTTAAATATTTTAACGCAATTAAAAAATATGAACTTGATTCAACTTGTCCAAACTTAATGACTGCATATAGATTGTTTCTTACCATGCCTGTTACCGTCGCTTCCGGGGAACGCTCTTTTAGTAAAATGAAACTAACTCAGACGTATTGTCAACCATGTCGCAAAACAGATTAACCAATTCTGCAATATTATCAATTGAGCATGAAATAACAAAAAGCATTGATTTTGAAGACGTCATTGAAGATTTTGCTTCAATAAAGTCCAGAAAAATTAAGTTTTAACTATATGATACTTATATATGATACGCTCTTATGATACGTTTGTAAATATAACATGTATATATAATATGATTTGTGATTTTTATCATTTTTAATTATTTAATACGGTATAAATTAATAAATTATACCTAACTATTTTGTTTAATAATTACTATTACAATTAACTTTAGTTTTTTGTCAAATTTATGTTCACAATACGTTGTAAAAAAAAAATTAAATTAAATTAAATTAAATAGGAATGAAACGCATTATGATTAATGATAAATAAAATAGGGGGCAAATATTTTTAATTTTGCCCCGGGCGCCAAATCGTAACGGCACGGCTCTGAATGGTTCATTTAGGTATTTATCCATTTCAATAATTCCAGCTGCAGTTGAATTATTACCACCTATAACATTGACAACAGTTTCATCAAAATCTTCCCGGATTGCTGTACTTGAAGTTGAAAGTGGAACTGATGGAGATATAACATTTGGTTGTGGTATCATATTTTCTTCACCCCTATTAGATTGAACTTTACTTCTTAAATGTCTTATTGCTGTATTAAACTTTTCAGCATGTATAAATCCATGTTTTTTAAAACGCGGATCAAGAAGAGTACCTAGCCTGAGTGATTAACAGGGCATTTTTTAAGTATATTTTCTGTGTCCAAATGGACACCCAGTTAAAACTAGTTGGACACCCAGTAATGAAATAACTCACCCACTGGGTGTCCTGACCTGACGTCCTGTATCTAACGATATTAATTTTTTATTTCAGATTTAATTTTTTTTACCTATATTATTAGATAATAAAAAAAGTTTTCTTGCAAGGCAACACTAGGTCGTTATCAGACTTTTCGGAAGTGTCCGTTCCGATTTGAAGTGATTTCATCTGTTCTGTGATATTATTATCTATCTAATCTGTTTTACTTATCATTATTTATTATCACAATATAAAGTTTAAAATTTGAATTACGTACTGTAAAGAGCGAACACGTCGTAATTTTAATATTAAATATAATAAATATAACTAATAAAACTAATAAATATTGAAATTTAATGACGGAAAAAAGAAAAAAGAATATACTGTTTTATTTCAACAAAAAATCAAAACCAAGTGAAAATGAAAGTAGCAGTAATGAGATAAAATTCTCGCAAAGAAATTATAGAAGCAGGCTTAAAAATATTGGTTGAAAATATTTTCGGACATGATAAAGTTTTAGAGTTTGTTAATAATGTAACTGATTTTTGGCCAATGATAAGATATTCCAAATATTGATACTACCCATAAAGGAACTCAACATTCATTAAAATTAAGGACTATAGCTGCTAAAACTAGTGGCATATTACAAAAATTATTTGTTACTCTATTAATTGTTTGCCCACATTCAATGACGACAGAAAGAGTGATTTCACATTATAATCAAATAAAAACTACTCATAAAATTAGCTTATTAGAAGAAACCAACGGAGTTGGAACCACATTCTATGATCCTCGACCAGCTGTTATAGCATTTTTAAATACAAAAGAAATACGCTATCGATAACCTGATTTGTGCACGTATAAGAATCGTGACTTCATTAGCAAGTTTTTCAGAAAAAAAAACCATTTTAGCCATTAATGAAATACATGTATTTTTAAATATAATATTATAAAAGAACAAAGTTTGTATTAATTTTATAATTTGTTGTTTTTTTTTAATTAATAAAGGTTGGTTAATTTTTTTTAAGTGGACACCTAGTAATATATCACTAAAAAATGCCCTGGTGATTAATACATTTTCTTCAATTGTATGGAACCTAATCATTAACTTTTGATACAAAATTTTAACCATATTCTGAACATATTTGTGGTAATGTTATATAATTTTTAAAATTATTTAAATATTTTTGTAATGCTTTTACAAAAATAATTTCTTTAGAAATTTTTAAATACTTTTCAGCACTAATTTCTATTGTTACATCATAAAATATCTTTAATATCATTTTAGATTTTGCTATAACAATCCAATCTTGTTCTGAAAGAGAGTTTAAACCAGAAATGTTCAAAATGTTGATGTGGCGCATGTCACCACAATTGGTTCTTTTAATTCAAATATCCTATCTAACATGTCGTAAGTTGAGTTCCAATGGGTGGGACAATCTTGTTTCAATTTTAAGATGGATGATCTTGTTTGTCTTTCTAAGTCCTGCAATTTACTTAAACCGTGTGAACTCTTTTTAAAATATGTTACTATATCTTTGACATGACAGATGTCGCCATTCACATTTTTCAATTACAGCTTTCATGTTTGCCGCATTATCATTCACTACATGTTGATTTAATCCCCACACAGCCACAGTATTCTTAACCCAGGATCACTCGCGCGTTGTCTTTTACGCAATTACTCGCGTGTTAGATTTTTTCTAACAATCAATTAGTTTATTTAATTTCACCAAAACACAAATTCCTTTTTATATAATTTATATTTATAGCATTATATTGGTTTGGAGCAAAGGCTACATTGATTCTGTGTAAATTTATTTTTACGTATTGGACAGTATGTACATCGTGGCTTTCCTTGAGGACTGTTTTCCTTTGGTGGTGCTTGAAATCCTGTAATATTTTGTATTTTCTGTCGAATTGATAATCCAAGATTAGTTATTGTTGCACGTTTTAACAAATGGGGTTTTGTTAATATTTTGCATAAGTCTTTAAGAAATTTTCTTCTAGTAAATATATCATTCGTATTCGTTTTATAAATTATTTGTGAATTTATTGCTCCAATATTCAACAGACTAAAAAAAATTGTGAATGGCCAAAGGTTACTTATTCTTGTTACTGAATATTCACATTTTAGTCGATCTACTACATCAACTCCACCTTTGGTCAAATTGTAGAAAGTTATTACTTCTGGCTTTTTTAAATCACCCGAATCTGGGTCAATATAATCATCACGATGCATTGTTGATAACATTAATACATTTTTATTTTTTTTTAGGAATATACGAGCAAAGAAGACTGTTATTTGTATGTTGTCCATACGCAAACATTTTACTTTGTAATGGACGTGTTTTTATATTAGTAAAATCTGGTGGAATCTCTCTTTTGTTTTTTCGTAATGTTCCTACAATAGTAAGCCGGTGGTTTGCATATAATTCATTGGCGAGAGGTACTGATATAAAATAATTTTCCATTGCAATATTTCTCCCGGATTTATCGATTGGTTCTATTAGACGTTTCACTACACAAACTGCACTATTACCTTTTTGAAATGGACTGTGGGCTGTTTTCCAGCATATATTTCCATGTTGGAAGTATAAAATGTTCTAGCATCAACAAGAGCAAATATTTTGATGCCATATTTGGCGGGTTTGTTGGCTATATATTGCCTAAATTTTCACCTTCTGCGAAATGCTTCTAACATTTAATCGATAGTAGCGTATTCACTTATTGTGTAACTTTCTATGCATGATTTTTAAAACTGGTAAAAAATATATCTGATTGGCGCTAGATTGTCATGTCTTTTTTCGCTCTAATCTACTATTACGATCATCAAAACGAATTGCTTGTACGAAAGTATGAAAACGTCTTTTAGACATAGTTGCCGAGAAAAATTCTGGAGCTGTACCGTCGGTAGACCATAATTCATCGGTGTTCAAATGCTGAGTCATTTCGTACCACCTTTTCCAACATAACAAGGGGTATTCAGTAAATTATTTGAAGCCGGGATATGTGTATTATCAGAATCACTATTACCTGACTGTTCTGATTCTGTGTCATGATTTGAATGCTCAGATTCTGTATCCGTTTCTGAGTTAAGATCACTGATGTTTGTATCTTCATCTTCTTGAAACCATTCTATTACTTTATTTATAATTTTATCGTTGTTCATTATTACAGTAAACAATTACAAAGAATACAATATCATAAAATAACACTCGACACTAAAAATAATGATATTTGTTTGAAAATGTTAATTCGAATTTTACACACATACAAAAATCACCACGTAAACACTCGCGCGTTAGATTACTACCAACAATTTACTTACCGTCAACTTTAAACTGAAAATAATTGTCAAATAATGTTATCTTATCTTCCATTATGATATTATTAGTTCTATAGTGCTATAGATAAAGCATTGATGGAAGGAGAACTATTTATCATTTAATCAATTATTGTTGTTCTAAAAATAAGTTGAATGTTAGATTATTTCTAACAGTGCGAGTTATCGCGGGTTAATGAACAGATGATTATAGACGTCCATCCATCGGTTGTCAAATATATTGCTGATACATTCTCTAGTTGGCGCTTTACGTTTGCTGCTATCTCGTATTTATGGGACAATAAACTATTTGAAACGGTTTTTCTCGAAGGAATCATATAGTTAGGTTACAACATATTTATTAAAACTACAAACATTTTACAGCCTCAACCAGCAGACACAATTTTCGTTTTATGGAGATTTCACTGTATATGCCATAACAAAATTAAATGCCTTTTAACTACTAAGATAATTATGAAATGGCATACAAAAATCTATAGGTACTTATATACCCTTCTAATGTGTAATGGATTTAACAATAAACGTGTAGGTATATACATAAAAACATACGTACACATCTGATAACAGTTATAATAATAAAAATAAACTAAAAACGAATAATTATAAGTTCAAAAGTTTTTGGACCAGGACACCAGGTTGTACAATATTAAAAAAATACATAAATATGTTATAAAATAGTGAATTTCTAGATAGCCCTGGGAAAAATGCAATATTCTAGTCCAAAAGTATTAAGTATATAGTCTATAAGAGGGCATGTAAAATAGTATAAAAATTGGGAATCTTTGGCTTAAAAAATCTTCTTTTATATGCATTGCTTGGTAACTTGATCTTCCCATTTAACCATTCCCTATTTAACCCAGTGGTTTTCAACCTTTTTTGGATCGCGATCCCCATTTTTTATTTTTTTGTTATGCGACCCCTTCAATAAAATTTTGTTTTATTCATTAAAATTTTATTTAATTACTGATAATTACATGGTATACAATTTTGATTAATTTACTCTTAAAAATTTAATTAATTATAATTTATAATTCAAAATTATTTTAAAACGTATTGTTAAGCATGTAGAATAAATTAAAATATAAAAAAAAAATACATAAAAAAAATTGAAAAAATGTACAATTTAACTTGTGATTCACGTCTTAATGGGATACTTGAGCTTGAACTTGTGCACTGAACCAATAATAACAATCAACTTTAATAAATATATTTTATCAAACGTTAATAAATATATTCATTCCACGTAATAAAATATATTATTTGCATGACAAGATAAACATTATAATGATGAAAATTTTATAAAATTAATAATTCCAATTGTTTTCATTTTATGGGATTTTATAAATATTATAAATATGATTTATCAAAATGATAAAGTGAAATTATGAAATTTAACAAAATATATTATTGTGTTTACAAAAATATTGTCATATCAATTAACTACTTTGTTATGTTGATAAATTTATACTATAGGTTTAATAATACTGTTAGTTATTATTTTTATAAATACTCAACAAATTATAATAATAGATTTGATAAATAAATTATCATCATTAAAGTGGTTTTGTAATGGAATTTATCAATTTAACAATTTTTTTATCATCATAATAAATCGTTATATACAATAATATAGACCATAGTTTATTTACATACACAGGCGCGTGGAATTTCCAGATCTATAGTCCCCTCCCCCCATCCCGTTCGGTCGTATCAGTATATTATCATAATACAATAACATTATAACAATATAATGACATCACGTATCGGGGCATCACGTATTTATATAATTTTTATAGTGATTTTAATTCCGTCTTGAGTGTTGACGTGTTGTGGTTGTTGTGCTTTGCTCTGTTGCATTGTGCGTTAACCTGGTCACGTTCGTATATACTGTGTTTTGCTAAGTTGCCGCTGTAGAACAATTTAAAATTTGTTAAAAATACGAACCAGCGAATCGGTAAGTATAATTTATGTGTATCTATATAATATTGTACTTTAAATATTATTTGGAATTGTGACGATCGAACATTTTAAGTGTAAAACAGTTGTCTAAGAAAATGATTTGTTTTATTTGCCATAATTGTTTTGAAAATATCACATCACTAACTGTTCATTTTAAAATTTTTCATTCGTTAACACCTTTTAGTACTTATGTGTGTTGAGAAAACTCGTGCTCTCAAACCTTTTCTTCGCTTGCAAAGTTTAAAAGACATATTATTAATAAACACAGAAAATTCTCAAATTTTACTTCCCAATCAAACTGCTCTACCTTCCACAAGTACATGTAAATCTGATAAATCATTGAATTATTCTAAAGATAATAAATTTATTGAAGATAATCATTTAAAAAATACCAATTTAGTTGATACCCCTGTGGATATTAACTTTGATTTAAATAAATCCATTAATCATCTTTATAAATCAGCTATTGAATTTATCATGAACTTACACAGAAATAATAATTTTACATTCAAAGATATATTGACAATTCAAACTGGCATTAAAGATAAGTTATTAGAACCACTTTCTGTTATGCATAAAAAAATAGTTGAGGATGAAATTAAAGATCCCTTGGTAAATGGTAAGTTTAATCAATTTTCTTCTGTATTGGCTGACCCATTTAAGCATTGTAATAGTGAATATAACTTAATTAAGTGGCTAAAACAAAATTATTATTTTGAAAATGCAAAACAATTTACTATAAATAATCAAATTGATGTTATTCAGCATGACGGATATGCAATGTATGATGAATCATTAAATAAAAGGAGTTTTATTACCCCTTAGGTTCCAATTTCAAAAGTTTCTAGAGTTAGGTGATAATTTTAAAATAATGTATGATAAATTAATAAATTACAATCAAAATAACGATAACACAATATGTAATTTTATTCAGTGTGATGTTTGGAAACAAAAACTAAATTATTTTGAAGGAAAAATTGTGTTTTCATTTTTTCTTTACGCAGATGATATTGAAATTAATAACCCTTTAGGTTCTCATGCAAATTATCAGTCAATTACTGCTATCTATTATAATTTCCCTTTAAATGAAAATAATTATTCTTTATGTAATATATTTGTTGCATCTTTAGTTAAATCAGTGGATTTCAAAGAATTTGTAAATAACCTATGCTTAATAAACTTAATAAATGAAATTAATTTTCTTGAAACAGAAGGTATAATGATAACAACTCCATATGGTGATTTAAGAATATATTTTGTGTTAGGATTAGTGTTGGGTGACAATTTAGGAGTAAACACTCTTTTAGAATTCAGCAAGTCATTTTCTGCTAACTACATCTGTCGTTTCTGCAAGGCTCATAAGTCAATAACAAAACATATGTCTGTAGAAGATAATAGTTTGATTCGTACAGTTGAAAATTATTCAGTAGATGTTTTGAGTAATAACTTCAAGGAGACTGGGATATATCAAGAATCGATTCTTAATAGGATTAAAAGTTTTCATGTGACCGATAATTATTTATGTGTTGACATCATGCATGATTTGTTTGAGGGAATTTGTCATTATAATATGTGCCACATTATTAAATATTATACAGAGACATTACAATTATTTTCTTTGGAAACCCTAAACAATAGAAAGGCTACATTTAACTATGGGTTTTTAGAAGTAGGAAACTGTTCACCACCAATTTTAGATTCTTACATCAAACGCTTTCGTTTGAAAATGTCTGCAAAAGAAATGTGGACATTTGTACATTTTTTTTCGTTGATGGTAGGAGATTTAATACCTCATGATGATGAAGTTAGGAGGTTTTTTAAAATTTTTTTTCTCTGAAAATAGCATTGTTTCACTTCAACATTTAATTAAAGAACATAATGAAAATTATGTTCTTCTGTTTAACGATTCATTAAAACCTAAACACCATTTCCTTGTACACTACCCCTCAATTATAAGACAATCAGGTCCTCCACGTCATTTTTGGTGTTTTAGATTTGAGGCAAAACATAGAGAGTTAAAAACATATGCTCGTGTAACTTGTTCTCGAAAAAATATAACTCTTTCTATATCTAAAAAATGTCAGCTTAAATTTTCTAATTTTTTGATGCACCCTTTCAATTCAATCATAATTTGTGAAGATAAACATAAACAAATTCCTAATGAAGCTGTTTAATATGAAATTCATTCAAAAATATCTTTAAGGCCAATTGATTATTCTATGTATAATGAAGTTCAGTATAAAGGTACAACTTATAAAACAAAATTGTATTTAAGCAGATTTACAAATAATTCAATGTTCATTTTTGAAATCAGAGCAATTCTTATTATAAATAATAGCCAAATATTAATATTAGCAAAGCAATCTACCTTAAACAATTTTTCTCCACATTACCAGGCTTATGAAGTACCAGATGAATTGCAAATAATTGATGAATTTGCATTAATTAATATTAATGAATTTAGTGGACCCCCAATTAATATTATTAAAACATCTACATCAACGTTGTTTATTCGCTTAAAAGAATTTTTTTGATTTGTATGTGTACCTTGTATCAAAAAAAAAAAAAAAAATGTTAAATGCTTAAGAACCCTGACTACTGTACTTGTTATTTACTATTATAGTTATTATTAATATTATCTTGATACTGAATAATTTATTGTTCTCTTTTTGTAGTTTTTCTAAACAAAAATACATATTACACTCCATATATATTATACAGTATATATTAAACTCTATGATAGAATCTTTAAAAAACAATATTATATTATGGAGCTAAATGATGTTCCTGAAAATATTTTCAACGATTCAGTTGACGTCTTAACTCTGGCCAACCTTGAGAAGATAAATATATTTTATGAATCTATTGACAATGAATCACACATACGCATGGGGTAAGATGAACTATTATCAATAAATTATTTAGATTTTGCAATATGGTCAAACTGTTTAGTGTTTATCAATATATCAGTTATGTTTATCATTATCACAAAAAAAAAACCGATTATTACTTGAACAACTGCTCAAAATGAGGTAAGTTTTAATTTTTTACTTTTTGATGTAAAATTTAGATAGAATACAATTAGTTATACACATTAGACAAGTCATTTATATAGGAATTATTATTTTTTTACTATTAACACACTATATTAGCTATTATTTATTATATACTATGCACTTATAGCATAAATACTGATTTTTATACGATTTGTTCAACAATGAAAAGTATATTGGGGCAAGATGCCAAGATTGCGTATTCGATTTGGGGTAAAAGTGCGCATATTTGGGATGATGACCAGATGACACCAACATATTTATACACCTAGATAGTAGTTATCATAAAATGCATATTATATACAATTACAGCATCTAAATATTCTAAATAAGTACTTGTATATTTTTAGGAACTATGTTAGAAAAACTAACAGAAAAAATATAAGTGATGAACAATTTGAAACAGCAACAATTTTAGTTCAACAAGGCCGATCTGTTAGATCTATTGCAGATGAATTAGGGTTACCAGAATCTACATTAAGAAGATTGTTGAAAAATGGACTTACAACTACTCTAGGAAGGTATACTAATACTTTTAATTATCAGCATGAAAGTGATTTGGCCAACCACTGCCGTGAACTTGACAAACGATTTTATGGTTTGTCGTTTAAAAAATTGCAACAATTTGGTTTTCAATATGCAGAGTTAAATAACCTAACCTAACCATCGTTTCAACAAAGAAAAAAAAATTGCTGGCTATGATTGGGTGAGATCGTTCATAAATAGACATAGTTTATCTTTGCGCACGCCCCAAAAAACAAGCGTAGCACGTATAATGGACTTTAATAGAGTACAAATTAAAAGATTTTATGATAATTTACAAAATGTTTATAACAAATTAAATATTCCCCCTAGCAGAATATTTAATATGGACGAAACTGGTATTTCAACCGTTCCAAATAAAATTCCAAAAGTTATATCTATTAAAGGTAAAAAGATTGTTGGAAAATCAGTTGCTGCTGAAAGAGGTGAACTAGTAACAGCTGTGTGTTGCTTTAGTGCTAGTGGAGTTTATGTGCCACCTGCATTAATTTTTCCAAGGAAAAGGATGAAAATAGAATTTTTAAATGGAACCCCTCCAGAAACGCTGGGTATGTTATCTGATTCTGGATACATAAATTCAGATCTTTTTATTGAGTGGCTTGATCATTTCAAACAGCATACAAAACCTTCTCTAGACTCTCCAGTTCTTTTGATTTTGGATAACCATAGTTCTCATGTAAATTTAAAGACTGTTAGTTTCTGCAGGGATAACTTTATCCATTCACTTAGTATTCCACCCCATACAAGCCACCGTACACAACCTTTGGACAGATGCTTTTTCAAGTCTTTAAAATACCATTATTCGGTTTTCTATGATTTGTGGACTACAACACATCCAGGAAGGACAGTAGGTTTGTATCAAGTTGGTGAAATATTTGGTTCAGCATACTGTCAAAATTCTACAGTATTAAAAGCAATTAATGCTTTTGAAATGTGTGGTATTTGGCCACTTAATCCCTTTATATTCACAGATGACGATTTTTTGCCTTCTTCTGTAACCGACCAAAATATGTTAGAACCAAACATTAACAATGATAATGATAATATTTTGGATGGGTCAAACCTAATTTCTCAAAATATTGGTAATGATTATTTAAACATTTTAGATAAGCCAATAGAAATTGCACAAGATAATAATGGAAATTTAAATATTTTAAGTAATATTACTCAGAACCACCAATCAAATGAAAACCTAAACCAGCAGAAAGAAATAGCAGTTATAAACATTACTAGCACATCAAATCAAGTTAATGTATCGCCATCTGACATAATCCCATTGCCCAAAATGATTGAAAAAAGAATGTGTAGAAAAAATGGAAAAAGATCTGAAATTTTGTCTGGTACACCATATAAAGAAGCTTTAGAAAAAGCAGAAAATGAAAAAGAACAAAAAAAAAAAGAGAACTGGAACTGTATCTATACAATCTACTCCCACAGCAGAGGATAATTCAGAAGTGAAATGTCCTGCATGTCTTGAGACTTATGAAGACCCTCCTAGAGAAAATTGGATGAGTCCCAAATTGGATTAGGTGTCAGGTTTGTTTAAAGTGGTGGCACGAAGAGTGTGCCTATATTGAAGAAAATGGTAGCTTTATCTGTGATTTATGTACCTAAATAGTTCTTAAATTGTATATTTTGTATTTG
Organism: Diuraphis noxia; assembly: GCF_037042655.1. Classification (NCBI taxonomy): domain Eukaryota; kingdom Metazoa; phylum Arthropoda; class Insecta; order Hemiptera; family Aphididae; genus Diuraphis; species Diuraphis noxia. Next base: position 80,321,140 of record NW_028301711.1, read on the forward strand.
ATAATATTGTTCCTAAAGAAATGAAATGGACTGATAGATTACCTTAGAAATAAACATTTAATTTGTTAGTTATTTTTATATTATTACTTAATTTTAAAATATATGAACTGAAATGTTGATAATTTTTCTTTGGTTTGTTAAATTTTTTAAAGGTGGATTTTATTATTTTTAAGTTGTTAAAGTTATTTTTATGTTATTACTTAATTTTTTTTAATTTAGTTTTAAAATGTATGGACTGAAATATTGATCAATTTTCTTTGATTTGTTAAATTTGTTACAGGTGTATTTTATTATTTTTAATTTGTTTTATTATGATTGAACAAAATTTAAAATTGTTCAATAGTTTTAATTTGTTTTGTTATGTTTTAATTTGTAATACAAATATAACTATGAATATAACTAATGCCTTTTAATTTTCATATCATATTAATCGTAGATATTAAATTGTTATAATAGCTTATAATAATAACTATTAAATAACAACAAATTAAATATTTAAAATATAAAGAGTTTTGTTTGCGCTCTTTTACCCCACCATGCGCGCAATCTTGCCCCACCCTCGGGGTAAGATGATGCATATGACTTATGTTTAATTTTCAGTGTTTAAAACTAAACTATTAGAAATATTCAAACTGTGATTGAAAAAATGAAATTAATACTATATTAGCTATCCAAAAATAACTTTTTTTATATCAATAATATAATATTTTATTATTTAAACTCATTTTAAAAAAAAGTGCGTCATCTTACCCCCAGGCTACTCTAAGGAATTTAATAAGACATATTTTTGCTACTTACACAAAATTATGTAATTTTATAGGCCAATGATGATTCAGCTGATTGTAGTGTGCTATCAAATAAAGATACTTATGATACAAATGTGCAATCTATCAATGGATTATTACAAAATTGGAACTTGGAATGTATTCTTCAAGTATGCTTAGGCAAGTATTTAAAAATGATTACCTAAGTAGTGTAGTATTGATTCATAGTTTACTTTACTTTATAGTTACTTACCTAATAGAAAAGAGTACTGTCAAAGAAGCCAACTTGTGACAGTTTTGAAATTATATTATAAACAACATTAAGATTAATTAAGATTAAATAATCTAGATGCATTTTCAATGTAACATTTTTTTTAGTTAAAGTTTGGTTTATTAATTTCTATTGCATTTGAACCATTTAAATTATTCCTTCTATGTTTTTTTTTTATTTTTCTGCTTGCCCCATTATGTTGTACTGAATAATTATCTAATACTAGACAGTTTTCTGAGTTTGCAAATATATACTGGATAGTTACAATTGTAACTGAATAGCAGTGGCGGCTACATTAAATTTACCATGTGTATCCAAATTACTAAAATCTGTGGACACCCACCCACCCACCCACCTTTCATTACACACATACATATTAATGTATTATACATTTATACACCTAGATTTGTTTAGGTAAAATGTTTTCCCCAAAATCATGTGTATCCGTCGATATACTTGAGATATAGGATAATAGCTGCCACTGTTGAATAGTATAAGTTAACATGTATTTTAACATATTTTTTATGTTGCCGATGAATGTATTGATGTTGAAGCCCTAAAGTATATTAAACCTATGTAGGCACATAGATAAACTTTTGTCAGATCAACCAGTTGGAATATTGATCAAATTTGAAAATCATGTACAAACATGGCAAAGATTATTAAATAACAAACCATTAAGTGAAATGGACTGTACTTTATTTTCTGGTGTTCAGAATCCACAAACATCATTACAAAAAAATTATGTGGAACGGACAGTACTTTAATTTCTGGTGTTCAAGTGCATACCATTTTAGCCAATTCTACTAGAGGAAAATTATTAGTTGATTATTACAACATTCACAAGGAATTAAATGATACCATTATAGGAAACTCGGTTGATCTCATAATCCATGATATTATTTCAAAAAATATACCCATGTCAATAAGCCTAGCTGAAAGTGTTGCCGAACAGATTGCTATTATGTTTCCTTCAGACATTAAGGTAAGTGTAAAAATATAACATAATTAACACAATTATTAATATATATATATTTTTAAATAAATAAATTATTGTTTGATATTAAGATATTTACTTTGTGCGTCATGGGAATAATAATGCACCACGAGGAAAATTGTATGCTAAATTTTATAATTGTATGCGTGCACTTAAGACCAGTGGGCTAAAAACCAATCCCATTAAAACTAATAATTCTGCACATAACGACACATTTACGAAAAGAAATGATTCATTTGGTAAATAAACATACATTAAACTAGGTATTTGAAAAATAATAGGAGTCTAACAATAAAATATATGATACAACTTATATAAGAATAAATATGTTGGTAATTTAATATTTATTTTTTTGTATTTATTTGTTTAATAGTAGCAGAAACTGATATTGGTTATTTGTTGGACATCATAAAATATGATAATGAAATTTCATTTCCAAATCTACTTTTATACTGGTCTGCCACTGTTCAGTACAGGCTTAATAAAATAAAAGAAGCAAATTCAACTGTTGAAATATTAGAGGAATGGAAAAATTATTCTATGCCATTAGGGTATAAACTTGTAAGTTAAATATATTTATTAAATATGTTAAAAATTTAAATATTAATTGTATATTATGAATTAGGTTGATATTGATTTCAATGGATTGTATCAGTCATCTACCATTCCAGATTTATGTGAAGAGTTCACAAAATCATATAATAATATTCTATTAATAGTAGAACAATATATAAAAGACAAAGATGGTAAATTGTTACTTCTAGAACTCAAAACAACTAATGATCTTACACAAAGTAATCAATCTATTTTATTATATACCATTCTAAAAATTAACTTAAACTGTGAACTATTCCTGAAACTATCAACCTAAGATGATAACGGAAAGAACAATGTAACTAAATATTCCATCAAGGATTCACAGAAGAGTTTCATTACTTTTCATAGTTCAATAAGTGAATCTGAAAATTATTTAGAATATTTAAAAAAACAAAAAAATACCAATCCAGCTTTTATCATTGTAATTGGTACACCACTAAAACCTAATCAAATTTTAATCTACTTTGATTCAATAAAATACAAAGTTTTTAGTATTACCCGTGCAATAGATATATGTTTTAAATTTTTAAATTTGTTTATTTTACAATATCCTCTGCAATCATGTGCAGTTTGGATGTTCATACAAAAATTTTTTATAATATATCTACTAAATATGATACGCCACATCAATTAGTAACTCAAGTGTTACACAGTTTAAAGAAAAAAAATAGTAAATTCATTCATGAAATCTTTAATATTAAGATATTTTATTGACAGTTAAAAACTAATTTTGTTCATTCTATTTATGTAATCTAAATACGTATAAATAAATAAGTATAATATTATTTTTTTGCATTAAATTTTTCTTATTACATTTAAATTTCTTATATTTAAATCTAATTTAACTATTTTAATGGATTTATCCAACTTCTAAAATTTGTTATTATGTATAGGTACTCTGTTCTCAAATATAAAAAAAATTAATCTATACTTTAAAGTTTTATTTGTATTATATAGGTTTCATTTTATCTAAACTAATTTGATTTTTTTATCTGAAGTATTATTTTATTTTTTTTAATTTAAATCTATAAAATTTTAAAATATGTGTATCTAGTTTTATTCATTCAATGTATGCACTATGCATTTAAGTTCTAAAGTATTATATCATTTTGTTGATAGTTCTTTTTATAAAATTATATTAATTTAAAAATTGCAATGTTTTTATTCAAATTCAAAAATATTATTATGTCATTTTGTTTACTATTTTTTATTATAAAAAAGTTTGATTAAAGTATTATGTTGTTCTGATATATTTATTATTTTGATTAAAATGTATACAATGTTGGAATATATTATGTAAGAATCTATAATTTTATTAAACATTTAAAACTAATTTTCTTCATTAAATGTATGTATATGTTTTTTAAGTTCTAAAAATACTATATTATTTTGTTTTATACTTGTTATTATCTATATTTTGAAAGTGACATAATAAAAAAATGTAGATATATATTTTTTAAATATAAATAACCTGCAGGTTACCTAAAAATAACCCTGAAAATATCTTAATTTCTCCTCAAAACTAATATGTACATATTTTTAGTGCTATTTTTTACATAAAAATAATAAATAATTTTTTCCATATAAAATTTTTTTTATTAATAATTCAATTATTTTTTTGAGATAACAAATATTTTTTCAAATTGATAAAGTAAAGGTAAAGCCTAAATAATATATTTTTTATTAGTTAATAATGTATTTTATTTAGGTGAAAAATAATTTATCAATAGTAATAAATTTAATTCAGTGATAATTTAAGTGATAAATAAGTTATTAAATTGATACAAATTCTATAAACAAACTTTCCGTTTCCAAACTGACAAATTTTTCTTCATCAATTTGATAAAATGTTTATGGGGTCATTATTAATGATATTTTTATGAAATTAATCTATATTTTTACTATATTTTTAGTTCAGTGATGCTATTATTTACTTCATACTAGGTTTAATATTAGACACTGCTATTCTTAAATCTGATTTTACATTCATTTTTGTACGATATTTATTTTTTTATTATTGTAAGAGCTGAAAACGCCGTTTCACATAAGTAAGTCTATGCAAATGGTAGAAGTGTTGATAAAGCTATTTTTGACAATTCTGGGTATTCTGATTTTATATCAATCAAAAATTTATCACTTGTCATTTCATTAAATTTTCATCGGAAGATAACTCGATTAGTTCCTCTTTTATAACTAAACTTAAATCAGAATCGATTTCATTAATTTTGATAGAACATGGATTTCTTATCCATCCTAACTTTTTTTCTAAAAACTTTTCAAACCGTGTGTTAAAATTGTTTTCCAAATTTTTGAGTTGAACTAATATTATGTCTTTAATTTTTTTAATATCAAATATTTCATTGTGACTCATTAAGTCTGAAAAACATGAGAACATTTCAAAGTTTTCATTATTAACATAATTTATCCATAACGTATTTTTTTTTGGAAAGCATTGATTTTATCAGAGAGAATTAATATATTTGTATTTTTACCTTGAAGACTTTAATTTAGAATATTTAATTTATCAAAAATATCGTAAAGGTAACTTAAAATCGCTAACCAACTTTCATTTAAGAAGTGTTCTGCGAGTGTACTTTTATGTTCAAGGAGGAAAATTCGTATTTCATCTTTAAGCTCAAAAATTCTGAATAATGTTTTACCACGGGATAACCACCTAACTTCAGTATGAAGCAGTAGTTTTGTATGATCAAAACCCATTTCATTACAGAGTATCGTAAATAATGTCGTTTAAGTTTGGAGTGTTTCGTACTTTCGGAAGCCAATATTTCTAAACATATTACACATTTAAGACGATGCTTACCCTTTTCTTCTATAAAAGTAAATCCAAATTGTATATGCTGATCTCGATATTTACGTTCTTTTTTATTGTACTCAAAATTATAAGTTTTTTTTTCTTCCAATTCCTCATTAATAGATTGGTCATTTGTAGTTTCCCACAATTTACGTTTTTTAATTACACTTGCACTTTCACAAGAAGCCGAAGGTCGTTTAACTAAAAATTTGTCCATTTTAAAACAGTGTAATAACTAATAGTTATGTACTTAAAAATGTTGACTTTATATCGCGTGAAATAAATTTACTACTCAAATGACATCTAGGTAGGAACAGCTAAATCACATCTAAATCAATGTTTTCAATGTGCGGCCGCACATTGAACAATTTGTTACAATATGGTTTTCATTTTCTTCTGACGTTATTAAATAATTAGATATTGGATCTAAATTTTCCGTAGCAAGTTCATTTACAACTAAAATTAATAAAATTAACTATATATCATGTGGGGCAGGGGAATGTTGGAAATGGCCACATTTCTACAGAGAAATATTAAAGGAGTATAATTAATAAATTACATGTAACAAAAACAAAAGTACTGAGGTAATCCTAAAGAAAAATACAGGGAAATCATAATCAACTCAAATTTTGTACTACAATGTTTTAAATGAATTTCTATGCATACCTGTATGTGTAACACATTGTTTTTCATTTTTATTTTTTACCATTGTTATATCATCAGATGTTGAATTATTCTTTCATCCATCAACTCTTCTAATTTTCCGTAGCAGGTTCATTCACAACTAAAATAAATAAAAATTAACTCAATTAATTTTATACTGTTAAATTTATTGGAAATATACATAACATGGAACTAAATATTCACCATTTTTTTTTTTTTTTTGGTAACAACACTCGCATTCACATTCATTAACTCCGAAAAAATCTTCTCCATAATCCGCTGTTATTTCATCCCCTTTTTAAAATTTTTTTTATTGTTTTGGCGCACCAAATATAGCCTCCTATGGATTTCCAACTTGTATTTGGTGAGCATGAATGATTCACGTATGCAGCTGGTCCTAAGAACAACAAACTTTTTTTGTTCTTACTACTCGTCATAATGGAAAAGTCATCGACTGCCTCCTGTAACCAAAAAAAAATTATTAAATAAAAATAGAAATTTGTTATAGTTTTAGTTACGCAAAACATACATTTATGTGTTCCGGTTTAATCACCGCAGTTTGACCGCAGAGGGTGTCAATGACTTTTCCCTTCTCAATATCTCTGCTATCAAAAATTTTCACGTCGTTTACTTTATTTTTGTATCTTTTATATTTTATATATTTATAAGAAGGATCTGTTATTGAATCCTTGTATATTTGCATTTGTTTCTCAAAAATTATTTTTTCACGTTTCGTTTTAATTTCAAACTTATCTGTTCTGGTTTTGTAAGTTTCGAACCCTAAACAATTTAAAACATAATTTTTATAACAATGATATTATACAGTTGATTACAACACGATCCCACCACCACTACATACTAATTGTAAGCATCCAAAATGCATTCCCCACAAAACAGAGAATCAACAAAGTCGTAGTACAATATTTTGATTTTTAATGAATTATAAACCGATTCGTTTCTACCGGCATAGTGCATATTATGAGTACCCGGAACCAAATCGCGCTTGCAAATTTGTCAATAAAGTTATCAAAGTTATCAAATATTTCATTAAAAAGTACTTTGTCAAATGTTTTAGGGTCACGAATTTTACGCTGTAGTTCAAAATCGACTTTATCTGATAAAACTGTTTTCCATAATTTTTCAAATAGATTTAACCTATAATTTTGCAATTGAAATTTAGTTTTTTCAATTTTTTTTCACTCAGTATAAAATATCTAAACGTTTAGTTTGTAATACTTTATATTAAATATCAGTCAGACTATATATTTTACTAAATACTATTAGCAAAAAGTATGTTTGTCGACTATCTAAAAAATCGATGAACCCTTGAGATAATACTATCGCTTCATTATCCCAATCATTAGAGTTATCTAATACGTGTTGAAAAAACTCTATGAAATATGAATTGTATTCGTGAACTGCATTTACTAAGCGAGAAGAAAAATTCCATCTAGTCTGCGCATTTTTTGCATTTTTTGCATTTTTTTTCTTGTAAAATTAGATAAAGCATGTGTACGTTTAGAAGATTTAGTAAAAAATGATCCCATACCAGTTAGTGTTTGAAAAAAAATCTTACAGTCTTTTGTATTTGATGCTGATTCTGAAAGTACAAGATTTAATGAATGACTAAAACAATGGATAAATAATGCTTTTGGGTAAAGCTCCTTTACTTTAACTTGTAGTCTTCTAACATGACCACTTAACGGCCGCTACGTCATAAGTTTGAGCTACTTATGTTTTAATTCATATCTATTAACTATATCAATTACGTGTTCCAATAAACCGTCTGCTGATCTATCAGCACCTAAAATCAACAAATGAGATAAAACGTTCATGTGCTTCCCCGGTTTCATGATGGACATACCTTAAAGTTTTTGATAATTGAGACAGATTTGTTATGTCTGAAGTTTCATCTAATAATATTGCAACAAAATTAGTATTTTTTATTTCTGATTCAATGGACGTTGATATGATGTTGCTAACTGAGCAAATAATTTTGAATTCAATTGGATGTACCACGAAATATTTTTGATGTTTCTAAATGCACGTTTAAAATAGAATCATAAGATGATAATACATTTAAACAACCGAAGAAATTTCCCTGATTGAAAGAATTAACTCTTTGATTGTGACCACGAAATGGTAATTCGTGGATCGCCAAAAAACAAACACAATCAATAAAACGTTTTAAAACGTCTCTATTTTTTTTTAACAATTCATTATGACGTAATAAGTCTGAACGTCTTTGTTCATCAAGCTGCAAATCAATTCTAGATTTTCCAAACATTTTTAATTTTAAAACAGAAAAAATATGTGTTTGAGATCGTTCATGTTTTTGAATACCATTTGTTAAATTATTTAAATTAACAAAACCACTATGAGACCAAACATTTTTTTCCCTGGTAAATAAAACACAAGGCAAACAGAAAAGTTTATTTAATTTTGCACTACCAGTCAACCATGGAGTATTTAAAAAGCCAGTTTGATTTTTCGGAGCTGAAAGGTGGGCTATTGAGCCGGCGTACGGAGCAGTAAAAACGGAGCGGTTTAGCGGAGCAGCTTGAACAGTTGAGCGGAGCAGCTTGAGCAGTTGAACGAATCAGTTTGAGCAGTGGACAGAGCAGTCGCGCTTATGAACGGAACAGTTACCAACAGAACGATGAACGGGATTTCACAAAGGGACAACATTGGTCGTTGACCATTACAATATTAATAGATCAATTAATATAACAATCAATAAATATTAAATAAACATAAAATAATACATATGTTTGAGCATGAGCATAGGAAAGATCGTTAATTATCACAAAGTTCAATAGGAACTATAACATTATATTTTTTTCAATATATACATATATACATAACACAATATATAAAAACAACCATTGCTCATTAAACAGTCTTAATACCTAAAAAACTAACATCTACTACTACCAAGACCCCGGAGGCCGAGCAGCCGACGAGACCCATGGTAGCAGAGGTGATGGGACCACCGATGAGCAACAACACCACGAACATAGTCATAGCAAAATAGGTATATAAGGTGTAAATAAGAATGGATTTAACAATTTTGTCTACGGATCAGTAGGCAAAGGCACCAGCTTAACCACTGGTCTAGTAAGTACTCCTTGACTAGTGAGGATTTTAGCCACACGTACTATTTGGTCTGGTCACGGGTACACATCAACAATTCTACCTAAGGACCAGGAGAGGGGCGGAGCATCGCCAATTTTCACTACCACCATAGTGCCGACCAATGTCGCCAGAACGGACGGAACGACTGCTGGATAAGCTACCAGCGAGTCTGGACTGACTTTTGCGAATCAGGACTCTCCGAATCTGGTATCGCTAATAACGGACCAATCAGGAAGTGGCCCGGAGTCAAACATTCCAGGTCATTCGGATCAGAAGAAGCAGGAACAAGCGGATGAGAATTTAAAGCAGCTTCTACCCTACACAGCACAGTAGAAAACTCTTCTAACGTCCTAATATGAGACGTAATCGTACGTAAAAGCAACGACTTAGCTGACTTCACGGCTGCTTCCCAAATCCCACCAAAATTGGGAGCACCAGCGGGATTGAAATGCCATTCGCACGACAAATGACCTGAGATCTTATCTCTTTGGTCTGAGTGGTTGATCAACCGACGCAACTGTTTTGCTGCACCAACAAAATTAGGGCCATAGTCCGAGTATATTGACGAAGGTAGGCCGCGACGAGCAACGAACCTATCCAACGTCAAAAAAAACGCATCTGTCGACAGAGCAGTAACTGACTCCAAATGTACCGCTTTGGTAGTCATACACATAAAAACAACTATATATACTTTACATATATGAGTCTTACGGATACTTAGCTCCTTCATCTGCAGAGGTCCCGCATAGTCAACGCCCACAACAGAAAACGGATGAGCTTCCTGAACTCGGAACCCTGGCGGATCTCCCATCGGAGGTTGAGGGTGGACTGTTGCTACTCGCACGCAAACTGTACATTTTCGGATCACGCGATGAACAATCAGACGAATGTTAACGATCCAGAATCGTCTCGATATTATTGCCGTAAGTAACCGAGGACTAGCATGACAGGTATAACGATGCCAGTGTCCAGAAATGAGCATTGCAATGTGCAATTCTTTGAGTATCAACATAGGATGAACTCTACGCCGAGACAAACTAGAATTATTAAGCCGACCTCCTACACGAATTACTCCAACAGAGTCTATGAAAGGGGAAAGACGAGCCAGCGACCTATGTTTGATCTCTTCATCCTTGGTTAAGCAATCGACCAATTCGATTATAGACCACTGGCGTGTCAAAAGAGGAAAATTAAGGATTATGAAGATAGGCTACAGCAATATTTTAACACACGGTGTGACTGATGGCAATATACGCTAATATAAATCATCAATATAATATCAAAAATTATAAAATCAGTACAAGCTTGCGAACCGAATATACAAGAGTCTCCAATTTATCATAATTATATATCGATTACAATAAATTTATGATAATGAACTTAAATGTATAGTTATTTGTTATATAATATTATATATATTATATATTATTATTATTATTATTATTATTTGTACTTGTTGTTCTCGTAAACAACATGGGGTGATAGTAGAGGTAACGAGAAATGCACTCATACCGTTTTCGTGACTCTAAGTCAAAACCCTGATTTTATACGAATTTTTGAACTGGGGCATATCCGTTTTATCTCCAGATTGCAATGCATCCCAGCGGTAAATATCAAACTTACAACCCGCGTGGCCGTAATTTGGACTTGTAGTTCATAAACACTGTTCATATACACTATCGCTGTATGACCTACCTTAAGATCCGAAAATACTCCCCGTGTGCCTTGACATTTGATTTGTTAGTAAAATTAATTGGTTATAGCAGGCTAAATTCGCAATGTTTGATATTACGTAATATTACTGCCCCCCCCCCCCCCCGCACCACAGATCTTTGGTGAGGGGGAGACTCACCCGGCACATTATATTACTCGGTTAAGAATAAAGACACGCCCGGCACACTATAAAGACTCACCCGGTACACTATAAAGACTCACCTACCCTTTCCAGGGACGTATTTTTTTTAGCTGTAGGAATGTCGGTTATTTTTCAAAATTTTAGTTTAGTATACGGTTGCCGCATGATGCCAGATATTCGGACTCTCTGTGGTAATCATCTCATCTTCGCTAACCAGCTCAAATGTTATCCCTAAAAACTTATTCACAGGATAGCTGCAATAATAGCTGTACATATAAATATAATTGATTATAAAAACAATCATGTGTATGTAACTTTAGTATTATTTCGTTCTCGTGTTATTAGACACCTACAAGTACACTTATATTTAAAACTTTTTAAATGTTCTGTTAGGTTCATAATTAAATAAATAGTATCAATAATTTAAATTTCAATGTATATTAGTATAAAAATTAAAAAATATAATATTTCTTTACGTAATTTAGTAGTTTTGATTCATTTGTATAAATTCCTTTGTTTGTTTTTCTATCGCAGTTACTTTGATGTCTTGGATATTATTATTTTGTCTTATTAAAATGTTTGGATTGGCTTCATGATTGTTGTTATTTTTAATGATTTGAATTACTTCCTGAAAAGTTAATAAAGAATTTCGTTTTTTTTGAATTTCAATTAATTGTAATTTTGAATCTAAAAGTTGTTGATATCTTAATAAATTTTTAATTATGTCTGTATGAATTGTTTGGGTATTTGTATCGAAACTATTTGTAATATTATTTAAAAATTTTTTTATAAAACGGTATTTTTGAATATATATTTTTGGATTATCTTCATTTTGTTTTATATATTTTCCCTTTTCAAATTGAAATACTGTTGTAGGTATACAATATTACATACTTTAGAATTATTGGTTACTCGAAACTGTATATCCGAAATTTGGTTGACAATAATTTGTTTAAGAGAATTGGAGTCAACAAATTTACAACCAAAGCTATTTAAATAATAAAATAGCTGATCTATCACAATGCTTTAAATTATTTAATGCGTTCGCAATTTTTGTAATCATGTCCTATAAATTATTAAGAAAAATTAATAACAAAAACCAATATTGTAAAAATAGTTAAGTATGAATAAAAAAGCAGTTTTACATTATTTGCAAAATATTTCCTTTCCATTGGTGCTTTTGGAAAATGGTTAATCTTTAAATGCAGCAAAAATATCTCCTCAGTACAAAAATTCTTTTGGGCATAGCGGACAAACAAGAAGTAAAAATTTTGCATTTGACTTATCGTTAATATTATAGTCATAGGCAATTTTTTCATCGAAACCAACTGTAAAAAATTAAAACAAAAAAATAAAATTTTATTTCGTTAAGTATTGACCTCTTATTGCATTTATAACGGTAGATAAAAAGGCTAGGATCACCTGCTATCTCACCTAATACACCCTAATCTTTAACAAAATCTACTAACCTTAAAAGTGCATTGGCAAAAAAATAGCAGCTGCGAATATAAATATTCGTGATATGGGCGATAAAGGTAATATTTTTTGTTGTTCATTCCTATATTAAATGTTTAACGTGTAGTTATGTATATTATAATAATTTTGTTACGTCAGCATAGACCGTCAAACTGAATCTCCAAATCAGCATTGGAACTATTGACTGGCAACATCTAGCAGCATTTAGGTTGAAACTCAACAGTTAAAAACGTCCTATAGCAACGGCCAACGGCATAGCTGCCTTGCTGCCGGATTGCAATGCAACCCAGCGGTAAATTTTCAAACTTACCTGCCGGACGGCCGTTATTTGTACTTGTTCTCAAAAACACTAAGGGATGATAGTAAAGGTAACGAGGGATGCAGTCATACCATTTTCATGACTCTACGTCAAAACCCTGATTTTATACGATTTTTATAATTGAAAAAAATCCTAAGTCTTAAGACGGCCGTGCAGCAGATAATTCCGACTCCGATTCCGACTCCCCCCGCGCTCGCTATACTTCCCCGCCCAAAAACTTCCGAGATATTCATTTCCACAAAAATTTGAAAGTGGAAAACTGATCAGTGGCACGTGCACTACAGAATTATAGTGTTAAATTGAAAAGCATCGAAAGGAAAATGACCACTGGAAACGACCAATTTACGCAAGAAGCACACCTGTGCATATTTGACAACAGCAATCAAGGCAGCATCTAACTCCGACTGTTGCATAAAACCAGAATGGACCTCCTTTTTTTGACATCTGAACACGAAACAACGTAGTCGAGCTACTACTCGAATCATGTTATCAAACGAAGAAAATCGAGCAAACCATTCAGAGGCAGATTGAACTTGTGTCAGCAAACACACCTGCTTGTCTTCCGGTAGCTGATCTAAAGCTAGATTCACGGCATCCTTTGGCCTACTTTCAACTGATGTTGCTAAAAACGCAGGTCCTGACTTCATAAGATCTGAAGGACAAAACCCATGAACAACAATCAGCTGGATTTTCGTCTGAGCTGACATGAAACCACTGACCATCGGGAACTGTTGACTTGATCTGATGAACTCTGTTTGACACAAATGTCTTGAACGACGAGTGAGGGTTACTCAACCACCCGAGCACAATGGTTGAATCCGACCACGCAAACACTTCATTGATCACCAACTGGTTCTCCAAGATTCGTTTCAATCTGCACAGCCACAGCAGTGCTCCGCAAAGTTCTAGTCACGGGATAGTCACGGTCTTCATTGGAGCTAACTTGGTCTTAGACCCAATAAGATATACATGCGTACCTCCTGACGGATCAGTAACACGAAGGTAAGCAACAGCAGCATATCCTTTTCCTGATGCGTCACAGAAACCACACAACTCATAACTGCATCCGGCAGAGCAACCGATGTAGCGAGGGATCTTGATTCCCGTGAGCCACCCTAGCAAGTGATAAAAATCAGTCCACTCTTCAGCTAAATCTGACAGAAGCTGATCATCCCATCCGATGTGTGCGAGCCACACACGCTGCATAATCGCCTTAGCATAAAAGATCGACGGGGCGAGCAAGCCTAGTGGATCAAAGATCCTAGCAATCATAGATAGTACACCGCGATTAGTTAAAATCATTTTAAAGTTGTTGGTGCTGAATGAGAGGTAGTCTTTTTCATGATTCCACCGCATACCTAGCACCTGTGATGCGTCGTCCTGGTCGAAGTTCAAGGGAGCTCTTGAACAATCTTCAGCTGGTAGATGAGACCGTAAATCCGGATTATTGCTGGCCCACTTCTTCAGTTGTAAGCCGGATCTGTCGAACGTCTTAATTAAGTAGGACTGGAGCATTTTAGCAGCCTTCAACGAATATGTACCAACACAGATGTCGTCCATGTATGTTTGGTTGTACAATACGGCCTTGACGTCTGGAAGAGCTTCGCAGTCGTTATCAGCAATAAACCGAAGAACTCGTAAGGCGAGATAGGGAGCACTATTCACCCCGTAAGTAACGGTATTAAGGTATACTGTTTCACCGACACCTGCGGCGAATCCCTCCAAAGGATATACTGGTATCCCCGGTATTGCGGTAAAACTTCGATCTGCCGATACATCTTGCATATATCCGTAGTGAATGCAACCTTATGCATCAGAAATCCGACCAAGACATCAACAATATCTTGTTGCAACTTCGGACCAATCAACAAACACTGATTGAGAGAGATCCCGGAATGACATTTGGCGGACGCATCAAAGACCATGCGCAGCTTGAGTTCATCCCCCTCGACCTTCTGCACGGCATGATGAGGGATAAAGTACTTTGGCCTTCAGCGCGAGACATGTGACCTAGCTCCTCGTATTCTGTCATAAACTTACAATAAGCTCTATGCAAGATCTTATCCGCAGACAACTTCCTTTCAATATTTAAGAAACGGTTAAGAGCGACCTGTCGAGAACCCGGAAAAGCTTCTGCTGATCGACCCGAGCGAAAAGGAAGAGGGACAGAAAACCGACCACTAGAGTCTCAGACCATCTCGGAGCGGAACAGCTCTTCACATTGACAATTTTCAGTAAATTTTCAGAGGCGGAGCAGTCTCAGGTTCTTCAACCAACCAGAACTTCTCGATCATAGTCTCCATCGACGACTCTAAGGAGGCTTACATGGATTGCGAACCTATGTCTGGGTGTTCCTGACCAGAACCGATCAGGACCCAACCGAATATCGAGCTATAAACTGAGGGGAACCCTGGACCAAGCGAGCTACTCTGGTTATTCCAAATTTGTGGAAATATATCGGCGCCAATAAGTAAGTCGACCGGAGAAAGTTTATCGAAGTTTGGATCGGCAAGCGACAAGTGGCGACATCTTGCCCGAACCTGACTTGGCAACTGTCGGGCCGGCATATCGGAATTAATTGAGGAGAGCACCCAAGGTATCACTTGGATGACCGGAGTAATCTTGTCACGAGGCTGAATCGTCAGCTGGACCACACACTACACATCCGGAACCCTTTGACCGGACAGTCCAGTGACAGGTACCGTCCAAAGCGACAGCTGTAATCCCAACCTATCACAACAGGCGGAAGTGATCGCGCTTATTTGTGACGCGGAATCTGTTAGAACACGAACAGATCGGCAAATTCTGACGGTATCTCGAGCATGTACCACAGCAGTACATAACGGTACTGTAGGAGTGGGTTGCCGACCTAGCAGAGCAGCTGGCGGACTAGTCTTCTTCGGGTTAGGTTCCCTATGAAGTAGAGCATGATGGCGTCGCTTACAGACAGGGCATGAGGAAGGACAATTAAAAGACGTGTGACCTTCACCGAAACAGATCATGCATAGGCGATGAGTGCATATGACCTTATAGGGCGCATCAACCGACAAAGCTTTGAAGGTTAGACATTCGGCTAGGCTATCTGGTGAGCACCAGAACACACAGCACATTTTAACGACGCAAATTTCGACGAGGACACTAACACAATCTTTCCTTCTCGCCGGGGACCACTATTTTTGCTGTGTACAGGAGGTTTGGACGAGCTTCCAGCCTGCTGTGCGCTGGTATTTTCAATGACCTGCATCCTCAATTTAACAAATTTGATCACGTTGTGTATGCATACGTTTATAGGTGTTTTCTTTTTTATTTGGCAATAAGATGTAAAACAGACGGTACCTAACACGTTAGAATACTGAACAGCGTGAATTGTATATAATTGATAAAATAATGATTATGCACTAGAAAATGTGCCATCACAAAACCAATTGTTGCATTGTGTTATAAGATGCAATAAACATGTTGTTGAAAATATTAAAATTCGTTCAGTATTAATACCGTTATCGTATTGCAAAAAAAGATTTCCATCTATTGTTTTTGTCATTTCATCAGGTATGATAAAATTTAAGTCGGTCGGGTCGTTGGGCAACTGTAATTTTTGCTTACGTACACGTTGAATAGTACGTTTCAGTCTAATATTAGGTAACTGTCCGGACGATTCAATAGGGATTTGATTAAGTGCTGAACCTATTAACGATTGTGTACTCATATCACTATTATTACTAGCTATATCTTTTAGATTATTAAGGGGTTTTTTTACCTGAATTTCTAATGAACTTGGAACGTGATAATGGTCAGTGTTTTTTAAATATTTTCCCTTCGCTCAGGTGAAGTCGTCCGCAACATATATTTTTATAATATCATTACATTTCCATATGGATTTCGTGTCATCTTCTTTTTCTTTAAAAAAAAATGTAGCCATCGTAGCAAAGCATATCTTTCCCTTTCTCAGTTTTTAGCATTTGAAAAGCCATAATAGAATAATTTTATTTTAATAATAAATGAGAGTACTCGATAAAAACACGACGGTTAAAATGACGATTTGACGGTTGTCAAAAGACTGAGGCTAGGTAGATCATTAAAGTTAAAAATCATAAAAACGATAACACGCGATAAATTGTCGCTCGATTTATTTATAACGCTATAAATTGACGTTGCGATAAAATGTCCACGGTGAATTGGCACACGATGCAATTAACCGCGTTGAAATCACGTGACACCCCTGGAAACATCTCTCTCAAAATGGTTAGTGAACACCGTGCAGTATGTGCTGTGGCTCCATCTTGTTGGAACCAGACTTCTTCGTGGTTCCTAGAAAACTGATTTAAGTTTCGTCGGAATGTCATGCGACAGTAGCGATCCGCATTAACTGTAACTTTTTGCCCATTTTCTTCGAAAAAACACGGACCTAACACACCAAATTCAGCAACAGCACACCAAACTGTCACATAAGGGCTGTGAAATGGTCGTTTATGAATTTCTTGAGGGTTTTCTGTTGCCCAGTATCGGAAATTTTGTTTATTTACAGTACCTGATAAATGGAAATGGGCCTTGTCAGGCGAAATTAAAACAGCACCAACGAGAATGTTTTTTAGAATATCTTCACAAACAACTCTGCGAGTTTCAAACTCTCTCTAACTTAATTCTTGTATGATCATCATTGTGTAGGGATGCATATGAAGATGTGTGTGCAAAATTCGTCTTACACTCCTATCAGACAATCCAAGGGCAGCTGCATGTTTAAGTGCTGTACGCCTTGGGGATTGCTGGATAGATGCACTAACACGTGCCACATTATACGCCGTTGTTACGGTTAAAGGTCGGCCAGACGATATCCTCTTTAGCGCAGAACCCGTTGCTCTAAAGTTTGATAACCAAATTTGAATTGTTTTTCTATCCGGAACAGGATCATGTCGGCCGAGTTGAAATCGAATGCTCCAAAAGTTATAATAATAATAATACAATTATTGATGCGGGTTAGTCGTCCGACCGTACGGTACACGCACATAATCTCTATATACATATATACAAACAATCAGATATTGGATACAACCTGTCGGGACGTCGGGTCATTAAGAATGAATTAGATAACGAATGTTGTTACTTACTAATACAAAAACAAATCATTTATTAATAATTTATATCATCGCCCGTCGGTGCACGCGTATATGAAAAAAGGAAAAAAGCTGCCAATCAGAAAAAAACTTATTGACAAATTACCAAAATTAGAATCATGTTTGACGAAAGGAGAAACTTCTATAAGTAGCCATAAATTAGCAAATCCTCCATTTGATGAGTCGCATAGACCACAAATTGTAGTAATTTAAAAATCTTCATATTCTACGCTAACTTCTATTAATCTTGGAAAAAAGATCGAATCACTCGAATCAGATAATGCAGAATGCGACCGTCCCTATGGCAAAAAGCAACAACTTCGTTGGCTTCGCCACCAACGATAATTGTGTCAATTGGACCACAACAGTTTTCCACCCCAGAACATATATCGCACGACCTCGCTGATTATTTTAACAAAAATTTGACTGAAGCAAATCGTAAAATATTGATTTGTAAGGGACCTGCGTATAATCAAAATAAAGATTATAACTTTTTCGAGGCATCTAGAACCTACAAACAAACAAATCAGTAACTTGGTATTTCAACAAAACATTATTTATTCGTAATGTCAGGGCACCACTAACACCTAGGTCTTAAATATGCGAGGACTAGTAGCTGGGTGTGTAGTGTTGTAATAGCTCGAACAGCAGTGGTCGGGATTGCCGGGAAAATATTGTCGAGCTACGTAATGCGTGTTGTGAATTGTGTGTATTTGTGTATGTATGTGGGTGTGTACAATAAAACAAATGATAATAAAATGGTAACACGATTGCTGACAAAAATGAGTTGCTGTATAATACACAAATTAAATAATAGTACAATTAATATATGATAAAAATCACAGCAACACAATATGTATAAAAAATATAATATATATAATAAATCAAGCCCTTATGGCTATAACAGTATACAATATATTGTGGCTCTTCTGGCCCAACAGAAAAAGGTATATATAAATGAGCGGCCCTTATGGCCAAGCAAATGACAATATAATATGTATAATAAAATTCACAGCAAAATTCATAGATAATAAAAATAAAGTTATAATTCACGGTAGCTATTAGAGCTACGTAAAAATATAAAAGGATTAATATTATATATAATTTATATATTATATACTTAAATATTTTTCCCAAGTCTATGATGTTATTTTTTCCTGATAGAACGATTTATGTCAAATATTATGTGCAATGTGCTTATGTACTTAGAATATTTTGGAAGTAATCATTTTTTGAACATAAAAAAACCGTTGATTTTACAAATATATCATAATTTTATCATCTACTTTTTGAACATAACGCTCTAAAAACTTAAATATTTTTCCCAAGTCTATGATGTTATTTTTTCCTGATAGAACGAACTATTACAAAATGTATTATGTGCAATGTGCTTATGTACTTAGAATATTTTGGATGAAATCATTTTTTGAACATAAAAAAACCGTTGATTTTACATATATATCACAATTTTACCAACCAATTTTTGAACATAACGCTTTAAAAACTTAAGTATTCTCCCAAGTCTATGATGTTATTTTTTTCAGATAAAATGGAATATTACCAAAATTATTATTATTACTATTAAAGGACAAAATGACTTTTGTTTTAAAAATAACCAGGTAAAATTTGGATCGTCACAAAAAAATCATTAAAAAAAAAAAAACCATAGTACTGTGACAAAAGTTACATATAACTATTCGACACGATCTGTTCTATCAAAAAAATACAACTTTATACGGTTTAGGTAAGAAATAAAAGTCATAAATACGCTTGTGTTCAAAACCAAAATAACCAGCTAAAATAAAATTCACAGCAAAATTCATAGATAATAAAAATAAAGTTATAATTCACGGTAGCTATTAGAGCTACGTAAAAATATAAAAGGATTAGCCCTTCTGGCTCAACAGAGTAGAAAATATAATAAAGAAAACAATTGTTGCAAATTAATCTGCGGTCCTTATGACCAAGAATAATATTATAATAATACTATGCGCCCTTCTGGCACGACAGAATATAATAATAATCGTAACAAAAATATAATAAAATAACTCACAGTAGTTTGTGGAGCGCAGACTGGCCAGCTGGTCCTAAGGTATAGGCATTATAATACAAAAAAAAACACATACGACAACAGAATACAATTCTTTAAAGTGTTAAAAAAAAATAGGTACCTAGCTACTAATGAGTATAATATAAAACTGACGATTGCGCTTATTACGTCAGTAATAACTAATAATACTATAATGTCACACTGAGAATTTGTTACAATTTAATTCAGCCTTTCTGGTGCTAATAATTATAATAAAAAATAATATTTGCAATAACTTATTTTACAATTATTGAAAATAATAAATATATTTTTTATTTGCACACACCGTGCTAACGCGACTACGTACGATGCGAGACAGACAAAAAGACAGTGTCATGGCGGCCGTGTTAATAATATACGAGTACACGTAGCCGCGGCTACGCGGTGCGGCGGCATATGATAACGATTCTTGATTATCTATATGTTATATAATTTACACGGCACATTTAAATAGGTACTTACAAAAATAAATATTATAATAACGACAGGTGATAGTGTCCAGCTATCCTCGCTGCCCGATATTAATTAATTAAAATGATATTGCGTAGTAAATTACGTTGCGGCTGCAACACGTAAATTAAAAAACAATGAGTGTTGAAAAAAAATGCTTGTTGTATTCGCCTTCTAAAAATCTGTATTTTGTTTTCATATTGCTTTTTTAACCCTTCTGATATAATCTTATGCTCTCAAAGTGGATGAAATCATTGGAAGCACATTAATAGTATAATTTTATCACATGAAAATAACTCAGCACATGGTCAATCTATCTGGCACGAAGTAAAGCGATTGATAGAGTAGATACAGATTTATTATCTCAACGTAAAAAAGAAAGGAATTACTGGAGAAATGTCCTTATAACTAACGAATTGTAGCTGTTATCAAATTTTTGGCGTCGAGAGGAGGACTTCCATTTCGCGGTGACAATGAAATCGTAAGATCTCCCAATAATGGAAATGGGATGTGTGGAATTATTCATTAAATTTGGTCCATTGCTTGAAAATCACTTAAAAACATTTGGGAATCCAGGAAAAGGAAATATTTCTTATTTATCTGCAATTATCTGTAACGAGTTTATTAATGTAATGGGAAAACAGGTTCTAAAAGAAATTGTAAATGAAGTTAAATTAGCAAAATATTTATCTATTAGCGTTGACAGAAGCCCGATCTATCTCATGTTGATCAGTTAATTTTTGTAATTCGTTACGTAAAAGACTGTGTCCCCGTTGAAAGATTTCTAAAATTTATACTCATCAAAAAGCATAAATCTGAGTATTTGGCGGAAACAATATTTAGTTTATTAGAGAGTCATGGTATTTCCATCAAAGATTGTAGAGGCTAAAGCTACGACGATGTGTCAAATATGTCAGGGAAGTTATACAGGTGTACAACTCAAGTACAAGCAAGAATTAAGGATAAATGTGAATTTGCAACATTTGTACCATGTGCGGGACATTCACTAAAATTGGTAGGGGCCATGCCTCTGGGTGTGTATTAGAGGCAACAAAGTTATTTGATATTATTCAGAAACTTTTTAATTTTTTTTTTTGGGCTCTACGTATCGATGAAATAAATTAACAGAACATTTAGATTCAAAAAATGTGTGAAGTCTTTCACAAACAAGATGGTCTGCTCTCGCAGTAAGCGCCCTGCATAAAGGCCATAAACAAATTATTGAAGTTTTGATGTCTATCGCGAAGGATTCTGAACATCCACGAGAAACAAGAGACGAAGCCATTAGTGTGTCCAGAAAAATTATAAATCTAGAATTCATGATACTTTTTTTTTTACATAGGAATCGGCGACTGGAGGTGGCACCGACCTTAGTCATTTCACCCCCCCCAGCCGTCATCGTTTATTGTGAAAAGTTGACAGTATTTACATTTATGAAAATAAACCACACAAATTATGAAGTTATAAAAACCATACAAACATAATGAAATATTATAATAGAGGAGAAATTACACGACTCGAATTTATAAAACGCATGTGCCATAATTATATGAAAAATTTTCTGTAAATTAATAATATAACGTATATTGTAAATTGTGATTAATATTTTGTATGTATTTTTACTTGACTCAATACGTGATTTAAAAAAAAAATTTAATTGTAAATAATTATGAAAATCGACAATTATGAAAAAAAAGTTATGACTATATTTTTACGTTTTTAACATAAAAATATTATATGATCATTAGATAAATTGGTATAGTTTAACAGAAAAAAAAACGTGAAGTTAAGTTAATTGGTGACCAAAATAGTGTACTGGCCGATTTCGGTCATTCTAGGATGGCCGAAAAGGGAAAGGTTCATTTTGGCCGAAAAGTGTCCCGCCCCTGCCGTGCAGTAGGCGAAAGACGCCCTTAGCGCCGTTTTGCGCTGGACCATATCCATCTTAGACTTGCCCGTGGGACTCATGCGGTTGCCCCAGATCGGTGCACCGAACAAGAGAAGGGAGTGCACGACGTTGCCGAGAAGTCTACTTTTTTTAGCAGTTGCAGCACTTATATTAATCTTGTATTAGGCATTATCCTGCTTAATTTCTGGCATGCGGCACTAGCCTTGGCTGATGAGATGTTGGCGTGCTCGTTGAACTTGAGCTTAGCGTCGATTTGGACTCCCAGGTATCTGATGCTGTTGCTTGTTTGAACAATGGAGCCTTCGACGGTAACATCTACGTTGGTGTGAGTCCTCTTGGTAGTGATGACAAGGACTTCAGACTTGTGCGCGGCGATTTGCAGGCCCACTTCCTTGAGCCAGTCGCAGACGCTACTAGCAGCGGCCGTGAGGTCCTTTTCGATAATTCTTAATCCTACACTGACATACCGTCTCTACTCAGAATCGTTTTTCTTATACAATGATATTATATCATTGAATTCAAATTTAATACCATCCATTATACAGTGACCCACTTGTAACCTACAGTACAGCAGAGCGACATCCACTTGCATACCTTTTTTCTTTTGTTTTTCATGGTGCTTTTAAAAACTATTGGTACCAAAGTATCCAACTAGATGCTAGAAGTTATGAGCCCTGATAATAATATTAAATAATATATAATGTGCAAGAAAACGATGTCATTTACCAAACTTTAGTATATTATGATTTATCGGAGAGTAGGTACCTACATTAATCTATGATAGACCCCAAAAGTATTTGTTTTATATATTTTATAATTTGTACTAAAGGCTTACCGAAAAACTGGTTATAAGACTTGTAATAGATGAAACACTATTATTAAACAAAAAATCTATTAGACTTGAAAGTACCGTAACTTTCTTCGATTTGATAAGTTGTACTTAGGTACGCGTATTTTTTTATACCCGAGTAGGTAAGAGCATGTTGACCAAGCTACTTTGGATTTGACTCAATGAGACCTTATTCCAAAATTTCTCTAATTCAGTCAAATCCAAAATAATATAATAATAATATATATATATTAAAATAATTAAAAATAATAATATAATTATTATATATTATATTATAATTATATATATTATATTATATTTAATATATTATAATACATTACATTTAAATGACAAATATCTTAAAAAATTATTTTGAATTGAGGAAAGGCTGGTATTTTGACCGATATTATCAGTGTGCCATATTAATGAAGCAAATTCTATTTGAGATCTGACTAAAGAAAAATATAAAGTTTTTAATGCTGAGCTATCGTAGAAATCTATACAAGTGCGTTTTAGAAGACCTAATTTCATAAATGATTTATTACGAACGTAATCAACATGCTTATTAAAAGACAGTTTTGAATCAAAAATCACACCTAAGTCTTTGATAGTATCATTATGGGTTAAGCTAAGTTTATTCAAGGAGTAATCAAAATATAAAGTGGATTTTTTAATGAATATGATACAGTGGAGCATTTATTAATGTTCAATGACATACCATTCTTGTGGCACCATTTATAAAAGTTATCTAAATCAATTTGAAAGTTGTTAGAATCATCAATACAATTAATTATTTTGACTCTCCTTATTTCGCACTCCTGACCAGCAAGATCCACGAGGCCTGCATGACTGAAACAGTCGTCGGAAACGGTAGTAAATCCGTCTACTGGTGGTCTCCAGTTATTCAGCAGTTAAGGAAAACCGCTAACCACACGCGTAGGCTTTTCCAAAGGAACAAGAAACGCAAGGGCCCGATCGCTGTTGCACTGGAAGAAAAAGCCGCCAAAGAGGCCAAGCTTGAGCTAGTCAAGGCTATAAAAGCGGCCAAGGACAGTACACGGAAGGCGCTCTGTGACCAAGTCGAAACGACCCTTGGGGCACTCCCTATAAAATAGTCATGGGCAAGCTAAGAAGGCACTAACCGATCCCAGGTCTCGACTCCCCCAGCATTGTCGGCCGTATAGTCGATGTCTTCTTCCCCGCACACCCAGCCACTGGCCCAGCATTCCGGAACAAGATCTCACCAGAGTCTCCATCACTCACGATGAGGTACAACTTGCGGCAAAGCGAACCAAGAACAACATCGCACCGGGACCTGACGGCATCCCTAACCAGGCCATGAAACTTCTGGCCGCTAAACGCCCAGCGCTGCTCATTTCGGTGTTTAATAAGTGCCTCAGTTAGAGGCCTAGAAGTGCGCGCGGCTCGTCTTACTCAGGAAAGGAGACAAGTCTCTTCAAGACCCTTCGTCCTACAGACATCTCTGCTTGCTGGACAGCGCATCTATGCTGCTGGAGAAGGTGATCGACAACAGGCTTAGAATGCATCTGGACACCAACAATGGCCTCAGCGACTACCAGTTCGGGTTCCGCAGTGGCAGATCAACTACCGACGCGGTGAGTTTGCTAATGTCCACCACAGAAAACGGCGGCTCCAATGCCATGACCGGGGTCCTCACACTGGACATCCGCAATGCTTTTAACTCGGCTCCGTGGTCTAGGACTCTCGAAGCCCTCCGCGACAAAGACACGCCTGTCTATCTCTGCAGGATTATTGACAGCTATCTTACGGAACGCTCGATCACCTACACCACCTAGAGAGGACAAACAAAGATGAAGCGTTCCAGCGGCGAACCACAGGGCTCAGTACTTGGCCCTACACTCTGGAATGTTCTCTACGATGACCTACTCAACGTGAAACTCCCACTTTCTGTCACTCCTATCGCTTTTGCAGATGACATACTCCTTGTATCAAATGCCAAAGAAAATTTCATTATCGAAAAGGACCTCACGGCCGCTGCTAGTAGCGTCTGCGACTGGCTCAAGGAAGTGGGCCTGCAAATCGCCGCGCACAAGTCTGAAGTCCTTGTCATCACTACCAAGAGGACTCACACCAACGTAGATGTTACCGTCGAAGGCTCCATTGTTCAAACAAGCAACAGCATCAGATACCTGGGAGTCCAAATCGACGCTAAGCTCAAGTTCAACGAGCACGCCAACATCTCATCAGCCAAGGCTAGTGCCGCATGCCAGAAATTAAGCAGGATAATGCCTAATACATGATTAATATAAGTGCTGCAACTGCCAAAAATTTGATAACAGCTACAATTCGTTAGTTATAAGGACATTTCTCCAGTAATTCCTTTAAAAAATGATTGTGCTTAAAGGCATGGTGTTTTTTTTGACAGTATTGTCTGCGTCTGCATATAGAAAGGTAATTTGAATACTAAATGTTATTTAATGGGGAGGTTTGGTCATTGCTCATTTTTGGATTCTTGGGAAATTTCTTATATAAAACGATATAACCGAATGTTTTTGAATAGTTGCAGGTTGAACACAACCCAGGTTGTCTAATGAAAGACATGTGTGCCAAAGTTTCAAAAGTAACATATATACGAGCCGATGGCAAAGATGATACTATTCACTTTTTAATTGATGTCACAAGGATTCCATCGCTGGCCATTGTAAAAACAAGCAAAGACGCTGTCATTCAAGCAAACTATACTGGTTTTATTTATGACAGTAAAATAGAATTTACAAAGCTCCCCCTGTACACTTTTTCAACAGTATTCAATAAAGTAAGATTATATTCTAACTTCTAAGTATAACAATATGTTCACTGCAGATGACGCCAAATGGCGTCATTTTACAAATGAACTATAATTTGGTCAGTGTTATAAACTTTTTATTTTTGTCAGCATCTTCTATAAGCATTTGTTCATAAACAAGTGCAAGCCATTCACTGGTTTTTAATTTTTCAATTTTTAGGAATTTTTTTTTTTAAAACCCCAATTTCTTCAGCGTCACGATAAGTACCCACAAATATGATACGCAGCAAACGTGATAACTATAAACTACTTACAGTTATTTTATGTTTTTAAATGAACAAAGTTTTCATTATGTTACAATTTTTCAAAAAATAATAAGAATGTATAATGTTTATGTTATATTTTAATTTTAGTTGTACGAGTTCGATGATATTTATGATACAGTCAATTTGAAAAATGACAATGATTTCGAGGAAATTAATTTAAAGCATCTTAAATGGAAAACAACTCAAATAATAAAGAAAAAGAACGAATCTGTTGAAATTGTTTTGTCTGCTGATACACATAGAGGGAGAGGCATTAATAAATTTGGACTTATAACTATTACTGTAAGAACTCGTGTAGTTAGCCTTTTGTTAATTTATGAGTACAAATAATTGATGATAAATATGTGTTTTACGTATTTTATTTATTTTTAGTTTAAATTGAGTGAGAATTATTTCGTCTCTGAGTCGCCATGTGTTTTTCATTCTCCTGAATGTGGTGAACTTACATTTACACTAAATAATTTGTACACACATTTTAACAAATCACGTTTTGCAATAGAGTTACTTTCTAGTATCTCTTATCAAACGAATGAGTATGAAGATTTATCAAATAATACATTTTCAGTAAGTTCATACTGCGATACATCCTACTTATAATCTACTAATATTTTTTGAATGTATAGAACTATTTGTTGAGTTCAAAATGTAATTTTGAAAAAGTACATACAGCAGAGTATGACATTCATGATCTCTATGAAAATGTCTATAAGAATGATTGGAAATATACAATTTTATATATAATATATGGAGAAACATTATTTAATTCTCAGTATATATTTAAATCACGTAACCTATCATTTGGGATGGACAACGATGGGTATTCTAATAAAAACAATAATATATCCATGTAAGTTATATATTTGTTTTTTTTAATTGTAATTAAAAACAAACTATTATTTTCAGGAAATTTTTAATTGGTGAAATCCAAACAAGAAGCTTGGTCAAAGCTTGGAATGTATCTCATCATGAACTTAATCATTACATGGTGTGTATAAATATAGTTTATTGTAGTTAATTAAATTGTTCTAAGTTTTGTTTTTACTCATCAACAACTTAGATTATATTTTTAAATTATTTTCTATCAATTTATACCTAATTACCTATGTTATATGTTTAAAATACATTTAATCATATAAACAATTCAAAGTGATTAAACATATTTAAAATGACTGTTTTAATTATATTAGTGTTTTGTTAGAATTTTTTTACTCTTGATTAATATTTTTAATTTTGAACAGGATGCTCACTCCAAGGCGGATTCGGTTCACACGTGGAGCTACTCGTTTTCCCCTCAAACATTTTGGTTGCTTGCAATACTTTTTTCAAACTACAAATATATTTTACGAATAAATAATGTGTATTAATATTTTAATTTACTGTTATTATTTTAAGACAACCATAGGCGTGTCTACGGTGGCAGCCTAGGGTGCCTAGGCTCCCCCTGCAATTTTTGAAAGGTACCGGTCATCTCTGTTTATATGTTATCACAACCTGTTATTATTCCATATGTAATTAATTATATCTACATTACTGTATTTGTGGGGCGACAATGCAAAACGTACTATTTGCGTTTTACATATTTTTCAGGAAAGGTCATTTTCTGCTGTGCATTAAATATTTGAGATATACATGTTGTGAAAATGTTTAAAAATAGATAAAAAAAACTATGAAATAAATTTCTGCAGGTAAAAGTATTTTAAAATGTATTTTTGTACTTAAATATAACTTTTTAAATTTTGAATTGGATCAAAACGTACTATTTACAACAAATGGTACGTTTTGCTTTGATTAACAAAAATAGTACGTTTTGACCAATATTTTTACAAAACGTTCTATTTGCATAAATTACATTTTACAATAAATATAATTTAATATAATTATATGTTAAGAAATTAAAATACTTTGACTCAACTAAGTGTAATAATATTACACTTACTAGTTACTTATACTTATTCAATTAAGTTTATTTAAATTAAGAAAATATATAACATATAGGGAACCGATGGTAGCATCCATATAGGTGAAAGGAATACAAGTTAGGTATAATATATTTTAATAAAACACTTTTTTAATAACTTTTAATTAATAAAAACTAAAACAAGGTAAATAGAAGATTAAAGAACACTTAAAAAAGTAAAAAAAAGAATAATATAATATAAAGTTTTAAATATTTAAAAATTTAAAATTTAAAATAATTTTACATTTAATAAAATGTTCATACATGACATAATCTATGTTACATTAAGATTTAAAGAATAAGAATATAAGATTGAATTAAATATTTAAATATATGACTTTAATATAATAGTGATGTGTATATTTTGTTTTCTTGTTTCTGTTATTTTAAAATTTTAAATTAAACAGTTAAAAATTGTGTAAAATATATTTAGACAATGTTCTTATAATTGAAAATTTTTAAAAATAAAACAACTAATAGGTACTGTATTATGATAGAATACATCTAGTTAAGTTATGAAGTATAATTAAGTTTTTATTTAGAAGTAATATCTATTAAGTACCTATTTATTAAGTTAATGATAACATTAGTGTTGTTAGGAAAATAATATTTTGTACCTATCTACAATTAAATCAAAATATAGTTCTTAATGTACGTCATCCATCAGTATTATTTTAAAGTTTAGTCTTACATGTGATGAAGAAAATTATAAATTAAAATAAAAAAAATTAACTCAACATAATATAATATGCAGTAATTAAGTGCATTACATAATCTTTAATTTTAGTGTTAACTGTTAATTTGTAAAAAATGTATAATAATATATTCCTTTTCAAAAATAGGTTATTTAAAAATAGTATAAATAATATGCTTAGAAAAATATATTCTTAAAATAATAATGAATTAGTGTTATATCCAATAAAAGCACTGTTGTATTTAAATAGTTTACCATATCTAAGAATATAAACAAAATAATGATACAACTTTTAACTGAATTAAAACCTTATATTTATAAACTTTAATTTAATTTAAATAAAGTAGGTGACTATTATAAAATACAAATACAAATATCTGATACCTGTAGCCATTGTGCACATATCTTGTCATTAGATACAGCTTGTTGTGATTCATAATCATAACTTTTTTTTTTTAATGAACTTACTGTCAGACGTCAGTGGTCCATGATTTGAATCATTGGCAACTAAAATAGGTATCTATAATATAATAATTAGTAATTATTATAATTGCATTAGAACAAAAATGTAGATGACTATTACTACTCTAGACAAAATATACATATAATAAATTAATAAGTTAGTATAAAATAGTAGTTTTCTAATAGGTTAGAAAACAATTTGTATAGGTGTAAGCATTACCTTATTTCTAGCAGTATTAAGAATGTTGATGCTCTGCAGCTTCTTAGCATCAACTACCTGAAGATATGAGTTATAGAAATTATAAAATAGTTATTGATTATTATATTATAGAATTGGTAGTATACAAAATATTAAAAGTTCTATCATGTTATTTTTTAAATAGTACAATAATATATATTGTTTTACTAGATGTATGTACCTACCTTGTTTTTCGCCTTGTCCATCAACAATTTTATTCTTTTCGACATGGTAAATTATAATAAATTATAATAATTATAAAAAACATTAAGTACCTAAATAGCAAGCTGCAAGAGTAAGGTACTTTAAAAATAGAATATGTGTTATCATAAATGAATTAATGAAATAGTTTCATTGATTAGACCTTATCACTAAGTTTTGGCGCGCATAATAATTAATGTTTCAAAGTTATAAACGATTTTTTTTTTTTATAATTTAGGTTAGCACGTAGATAATATGTTAAACAAAATACGTATATCATATATTAAATCTATATAATTTAATAAAATGTAACAATAAAAACAAATTTTAAAACACAGTCGTTTTTGTAAATAGTACGTTTTGCATCAATACATTTTTAGTCCTATACCGTGTACATTGGAAATAGTACATTTTGCATTATGAATGGAAATAGTACGTTTTGGAAAAATTGATGTAATTAGCACGTTTTGACAAATTTTTTTTTACTTTTTATTACGGAATCTATAGCAAATAGAACGTTCTGCATCAAACAGTAAATAGTTCGTTTTGACAAAATGTATATTGTGCAAATATTATATATATATATATATATATTATATATAATTTTAATTAAAATACATTAATAATAATAATAATAATATAATATTATAATATATTATAATAATAATTATAAATAATATAATAATATATAGGACATAATAATATAATATATATATATATATTTATATTTATTATATTATATATAATTATATTTATAATAATATATATATATATATATAATAATAATATAATATATTATTATATATTATATTATAATATAAATAATATATTATTATTATAATTATATAATTATTAATATAATAATATAATATTAATTATATTAATTATTATAATTTAAATATTAAAATATTAAAATAATATTATTTATAATAATAAGCATAGAGCTATGGTTGGTGACCGTTTGAAACGACGGCGATTCGGCGGACACTTCGCACCGATATTTGCCGCTACTTGCCAGTTCCAGGGGCCTTATAGAACCACGCTTTCCGCCGTGGATTGCTTCTCGTCGACGTGCACTCCCGTAACGTCGAAAAATTGTACTTCCGGCGATTCCCCGGGCAGGAATCTATAAAATTCGTTGCCGTTTTTGTACCATTTGACCGTGTACAGTTTTTCACCCTGTAGGTCATATTTGCACTGAAGTCTGGTGCTATGTCCCACGAGAGTATATTCTTCGATTCTGAGCTCCGTGATTCTCAGGCAATACGCGTAGTAGACGATCAGGTTAAGTGTCCACAGCACTTGCAGTTGTAGGCATCGAGACATGTTTATTACACTATTAAAGCTTCACAATCTCGAGAAAATCAAACACTCGAGAATTCGTAAATTTAAAGTTGTTATCATTTTAAAAGCCCGCCACTGGAGTATTGATAAACAAAAGATAAGAGAAGATATCCCTCACTGATAAAAATATGTTGATAACACGATGAAAAGATAGCGCGAACGGCTTGTTTAAATACTAGTAGTTTTATATAGAAGGTCTATTGGTCACAATATATTAGAGATGTGAGTTTGTATTAAACAGTGGTATAATACTGTATTATACGAGGTATTATACACATGGTATAAAATAATTTTATACAGACGGTATAAAAAAAAAAAGAATAATGCGTTATTTTAATTTTATATTTATACAATTTTAGTATACTTATTCGTAGACAGCTTGGAACATAACATTAGCATACAGTGTTGGTGGGGTCGAGTCTATAGAATTTTACCTAGGTAGGTACTTCAATAATTCGTTAATACATCATTTTTTCTATGAACGATTAAATAAATTTTAAATATTATTTCGTTTTCTGGTTATTTTAGGAGTGTATACCCTTAAAATAAGATTTTACATTGTTTATACGCCAAAAATCGAAAATCTGATGATGGGTATACAGCGTTAGGTATAAAACTATAAACCACTGCATTTTATAAACATTAAGCCAACTTTTCAAAATATTTGTCTGCGGGTGTCCTAAAATACAAATCGGTGTGTGTATGTATTTTTTTCGTCAAGTATATGTCTAAACATATTCCCTCACATTCATTCATAACCGTGATACGTAATAATTTACGTACGTACGCTACCAGTACCATATACATACCGCCACGTCTCACCCATAGCATTATAGGCCGTAACGCCGTATATACCTTAATCATATAATAAAAATCAAAAATAATAATTTAATCTTACCTGTAATGCGTCAATTGTGTATCACATATATAGACCGGTTGAGGTGGATTTAAATTGTCCATTTTACACTGTTCATTAATTAATTATTCTTTCATAAAAATCAAACATGAATTTTTTAGAATTACAAATTCACATTGTACATATACTGATAGCCAGTGACGACAAACACAGTTATACACGTACCTAACCCTACCCATACGTAAGAGCGCGCATTCGTCAATATTTTTATCAACGAGAATATTCACGTAAAAATCGATTTATTTTTAATAAAAATATTAATATTAAGTCAGTCTGTAAGGATTATGATTGCATAATATGACACATTGCCAAGTATATACACAGGTTATATTAATTAATATTATTATTCTAAATAAACCGATTTTTACGAGAAAACGTGGCACACACTTTAAAAAAAGACATTACAAAAAAACGTTGTATACAAGGATAGTCGATAACGACAATACGACGTTTTTCAATAACCGTTTTTAAAATAGTAAATTGAAGCAAAACGTACTATTTGCACAATATACATTTTGTCAAAACGAACTATTTACTGTTTGATGCAGAACGTACTATTTGCTATAGATTCCGTAATAAAGAGTAAAAAAAAATTTATGTACACGGTATAGGACTAAAAATGTATTGATGCAAAACGTACTATTTACAAAAACGACTGTGTTTTAAAATTTGTTTTTATTGTTACATTTTATTAAATTATATAGATTTAATATATGATATACGTATTTTGTTTAACATATTATCTACGTGCTAACCTAAATTATAAAAAAAAAAATCGTTTATAACTTTGAAACATTAATTATTATGCGCGCCAAAACTTAGTGATAAGGTCTAATCAATGAAACTATTTCATTAATTCATTTATGATAACACATATTCTATTTTTAAAGTACCTTACTCTTGCAGCTTGCTATTTAGGTACTTAATGTTTTTTATAATTATTATAATTTATTATAATTTACCATGTCGAAAAGAATAAAATTGATGATGGAAATAAAATAAATACTAAATAATAAAAACCGGTCTATACTTGTGATACATAATTGACGCATCATAAGGTAAGATTAAATTATTATTTTTAATTTTTATTATATGATACGATGGGCGAGTCGTTTATATTATTGTAAAAAGTCGAGGTTGTTTACCTGAGTCCTGAATTCTAATAACTCACTATTTTTTAGCAAAAGGGTCTATCTCCAGTGTACTTTAAGATTGAAAATTTCATTTAGTTTCAAAAAGTACAGTGTTTAGTAAATTTTTTAGTCAAAGACAATCCAGATAGTGTAACAGACTCAGGGAGTCCCGTTGAACACGATAAAAAAAAAAATTAGACCGATTTAACCATTTTTGAAAGAGTTAGAAAAATTGAATGAAATCAATAAATCACATCTTGAACGTTGTTAATATTTGGCATATTTTCATCATTTTAGCTGGTTATTTTGGTTTTGAACACAAGCGTATTTATGACTTTTATTTCTTACCTAAACCGTATAAAGTTGTATTTTTTTGATAGAACAGATCGTGTTGAATAGTTATATGTAACTTTTGTCACAGTACTATGGTTTTTTTTTTTTTAATGATTTTTTTGTGACGATCCAAATTTTACCTGGTTATTTTTAAAACAAAAGTCATTTTGTCCTTTAATAGTAATAATAATAATTTTGGTAATATTCCATTTTATCTGAAAAAAATAACATCATAGACTTGGGAGAATACTTAAGTTTTTAAAGCGTTATGTTCAAAAATTGGTTGGTAAAATTGTGATATATATGTAAAATCAACGGTTTTTTTATGTTCAAAAAATGATTTCATCCAAAATATTCTAAGTACATAAGCACATTGCACATAATACATTTTGTAATAGTTCGTTCTATCAGGAAAAAATAACATCATAGACTTGGGAAAAATATTTAAGTTTTTAGAGCGTTATGTTCAAAAAGTAGATGATAAAATTATGATATATTTGTAAAATCAACGGTTTTTTTATGTTCAAAAAATGATTACTTCCAAAATATTCTAAGTACATAAGCACATTGCACATAATATTTGACATAAATCGTTCTATCAGGAAAAAATAACATCATAGACTTGGGAAAAATATTTAAGTATATAATATATAAATTATATATAATATTAATCCTTTTATATTTTTACGTAGCTCTAATAGCTACCGTGAATTATAACTTTATTTTTATTATCTATGAATTTTGCTGTGAATTTTATTATACATATTATATTGTCATTTGCTTGGCCATAAGGGCCGCTCATTTATATATACCTTTTTCTGTTGGGCCAGAAGAGCCACAATATATTGTATACTGTTATAGCCATAAGGGCTTGATTTATTATATATATTATATTTTTTATACATATTGTGTTGCTGTGATTTTTATCATATATTAATTGTACTATTATTTAATTTGTGTATTATACAGCAACTCATTTTTGTCAGCAATCGTGTTACCATTTTATTATCATTTGTTTTATTGTACACACCCACATACATACACAAATACACACAATTCACAACACGCATTACGTAGCTCGACAATATTTTCCCGGCAATCCCGACCACTGCTGTTCGAGCTATTACAACACTACACACCCAGCTACTAGTCCTCGCATATTTAAGACCTAGGTGTTAGTGGTGCCCTGACATTACGAATAAATAATGTTTTGTTGAAATACCAAGTTACTGATTTGTTTGTTTGTAGGTTCTAGATGCCTCGAAAAAGTTATAATCTTTATTTTGATTATACGCAGGTCCCTTACAAATCAATATTTTACGATTTGCTTCAGTCAAATTTTTGTTAAAATAATCAGCGAGGTCGTGCGATATATGTTCTGGGGTGGAAAACTGTTGTGGTCCAATTGACACAATTATCGTTGGTGGCGAAGCCAACGAAGTTGTTGCTTTTTGCCATAGGGACGGTCGCATTCTGCATTATCTGATTCGAGTGATTCGATCTTTTTTCCAAGATTAATAGAAGTTAGCGTAGAATATGAAGATTTTTAAATTACTACAATTTGTGGTCTATGCGACTCATCAAATGGAGGATTTGCTAATTTATGGCTACTTATAGAAGTTTCTCCTTTCGTCAAACATGATTCTAATTTTGGTAATTTGTCAATAAGTTTTTTTCTGATTGGCAGCTTTTTTCCTTTTTTCATATACGCGTGCACCGACGGGCGATGATATAAATTATTAATAAATGATTTGTTTTTGTATTAGTAAGTAACAACATTCGTTATCTAATTCATTCTTAATGACCCGACGTCCCGACAGGTTGTATCCTATATCTGATTGTTTGTATATATGTATATAGAGATTATGTGCGTGTACCGTACGGTCGGACGACTAACCCGCATCAATAATTGTATTATTATTATTATAACTTTTGGAGCATTCGATTTCAACTCGGCCGACATGATCCTGTTCCGGATAGAAAAACAATTCAAATTTGGTTATCAAACTTTAGAGCAACGGGTTCTGCGCTAAAGAGGATATCGTCTGGCCGACCTTTAACCGTAACAATGGCGTATAATGTGGCACGTGTTAGTGCATCTATCCAGCAATCCCCAAGGCGTACAGCACTTAAACATGCAGCTGCCCTTGGATTGTCTGATAGGAGTGTAAGACGAATTTTGCACACACATCTTCATATGCATCCCTACACAATGATGATCATACAAGAATTAAGTGAGAGAGAGTTTGAAACTCGCAGAGTTGTTTGTGAAGATATTCTAAAAAACATTCTCGTTGGTGCTGTTTTAATTTCGCCTGACAAGGCCCATTTCCATTTATCAGGTACTGTAAATAAACAAAATTTCCGATACTGGGCAACAGAAAACCCTCAAGAAATTCATAAACGACCATTTCACAGCCCTTATGTGACAGTTTGGTGTGCTGTTGCTGAATTTGGTGTGTTAGGTCCGTGTTTTTTCGAAGAAAATGGGCAAAAAGTTACAGTTAATGCGGATCGCTACTGTCGCATGACATTCCGACGAAACTTAAATCAGTTTTCTAGGAACCACGAAGAAGTCTGGTTCCAACAAGATGGAGCCACAGCACATACTGCACGGTGTTCACTAACCATTTTGAGAGAGATGTTTCCAGGGGTGTCACGTGATTTCAACGCGGTTAATTGCATCGTGTGCCAATTCACCGTGGACCTTTTATCGCAACGTCAATTTATAGCGTTATAAATAAATCGAGCGACAATTTATCGCGTGTTATCGTTTTTATGATTTTTAACTTTAATGATCTACCTAGCCTCAGTCTTTTGACAACCGTCAAATCGTCATTTTAACCGTCGTGTTATAATATTAATTATATTTAATTATAATATAATAATATATTATTATATAAATATTATAATATTATATTATATATATTATATATATATATATATATATATATAAATATATATATATATATATATATATATATATATATATAATAATAATAATATAAATATAATAATATATATATTATTAATAATATATATTAATAATAATATTATAATATTATTATTATTATATAATATTATAATTATAATAATAATATATTATTATTAATATATTATTAATATTATATATATATAATATATAATATCACCTTATGAGAATGTAGCTGTCTTGCAATATTATTATTTATTTCTTTTTGCATGTTTTAACAAGGGATTGGATGTTGAAATTAATATGCCAAGTGTTGCAGTACCTGTGGATGATTTACCAGTTCAACTTTCGTGGACCAAGTGGAATCCTGAACTTCTGTCACAACCAAAAAGTACTGAGTTTCTAACCCCTCATTCATAAAAAAAAAAAAAACCATAAAAACTACGTTAGGGGAAAGTGTAAAAAAATACTCTTTAGGGAAGCCAGAGTTAATTAGTGGACAAAAAAATACTTCCAAAATGAAGATAGGAGAGCTCAGGAGAAACATGATGCTGAGCAATTACAAGCTAAAGAAAATTGAATGTTAGAGAAAATTAAAAATGAAATGGTGATTTAAAAGTTACGGCTTGAGATCAATGATCTTAAAAAAAGTAAATATAATTTATATTTTAATATGAATTACAAATCTTGGCTATTTTGCATTCACTATAGTGATCTTAGCAAGTGTTTGACTCTCCACCTTTTTAATAAGTTAAAGGGGGATATATATATATCTAATCACCTCCCGTGAATACTTTTTGATTAAAACCAATTTTTGTTGTTTGCTAATTAGTGACGGTGACTATTGTATATGACATATTATATTATTATTAATATAATCTAGACATCTTGTATAATATATTATTAAAAAAGTGAACGGACCTATGACTCCTAATTATTATATTGCATTATTATATTATATCAAATTAATAATGTAAGTAAAACTATACCAACTTGTTAAATACCATAAAATGAGATACTAACTAACAACAAAAACTCATCTAGATGACCTTGATGTGACCTAAATGTGATATATAATATTAATATTTTTAACTTGTTTTAATTGAGGGATGTGGAGTGAACACACAGTGGTTATTCACTAAAAAATGGCCTGCAATGTATAATATAATTAATTCCTACTTATGTCTCTAACATTGCCTGTTGCCGGAAATAAACTGTTTCTCTGTTTCTGGATTTGACTCCATGCCTCGGTTTTGGCTTCCCAAACATCATTATCTGATTTTCTGGATTCCAAAACGCTCGCGTGCTTAACAGCCAACGCCACCGACGTATTCTCTTCACCGGTAGAAAACTTAGTACAACGCGGTCGTTTGGGTGTAATAATTTTTGGCATTTTTAAATTTTAAAACAAGAAAACGAGTAACCGCCAACAGAGGTAACAAAAAATACAAATGTTATTACCTTGTTATTTACGTTAAAATTGATAATCATAATATGATGACACAAAAATTCGATGTTTACACATACGCAGGACAGTTAAATTCAATTATCAGTGGTGGTTTTGGGAACCACTTACGGTAAATCTGTGCGTTAGTTAGGTATACATTGCTTAACCGGAGGTGGTAAGAACAGATTTTGATAACCGGGACATAACCGAAAATGTTGCCGTTAAGTTACCGACACTTTAACGAACACTTAACCGGACATTGTAAGAACTACAATTTTAAATATACTTGCTAAACACAATGGCTCCTAGGAAAACAATAAGTAACAATTTATGGCTTGAATAAGAGGAGTTTAAACCAGGAACTGTAACCGGACCGAAAATAACCGGTTATAGAACCTGGAACCTTGTATTCATTATTAACCGTAACTTAACCGAAACCATTATTTTCAAATGTTTAAATAACCAAACCAAAACCCGAACCTAATTTTTTAAGTTCAATTTTTTCGGTTTTTAAAGGTTTTTGTCGGTTATAACTTTCTTATTTATAAGTATATTTTTCAAAAACAAAATACCTATTCTATTTTTTCAACGTTTTCTACATTATTTATTATATAATTTATATTTTATACTTTTCAAGTATATTTTGTATTATGTAATTGAAAATAAAAATCATTGCCTGTAGTATCGATCCATAGTCTAATTATTAAATTATTAATAGATATTTTACTTTACTAATAATTTGATAATAATTGATTGTAGTTTGTACTGTTTATAGACTATAATATAGCTGAGCAATACCGACTACTATCCAAAAACATTCAAACGAAATTATTCCCATCATGGTTAGGTTATGACGTTATTACTAGGTATTATAGTTATTTTTTGTGACTACAAAAGATAAGATATTAGGAGAGTTGATTTGGGTATTGTGTAGGTACTAGTGGTATTACCCACTAGGCCATTAGGGACTAGGGTATTCATGATTGCGTATTTGCTTCGACTGTATGTTATTTGTTTCCACGTTATTAAATATAATAATTATTGCGATTCATAGTATTCTGCGAGTGCGAGTGGCGACTGGTGACCACGGTCAATAAGTGTGGTCTCGTAAATATTACAATATTATTACAATTATTTATTTTATGATTTGATAATTATTGTGTATGATTTTATTATTTTCTATGTATGGCTGTGGGAAGCTATTCTGTGATTGATCGTCGCGATCGATGACCGAGCGATCTCACATTTACTTTGATTTATACCTATATATATATATATATATATTACCGTAGTTTGGGGTGACTTTGATAATGCGAGGTGAGATTGATTTTTATCGGAATTATTGATTTATTTGTATAGGATGGCTACACTGCTTATATAATAATGATAACAATTATCAGTAATTATGAGAGGTTTGATTGTGATAATATTTATCGTTGATACAATCATGTTTTTAAATTCTTCGATCTGTATTATCACGTTTACTAACGTGCGTGTTAGTCGTCAAATTCCTGTTGCTCTCAAAATATCGCCGCAAAGTAAGTAAAACATTATATAATTAGTTTTTTATTAATATGGTCCAAATGATTTACCTGCATGGAACAAATCTGAACTATTGTTACAATTTAAAAAAATATATCTATTGAGTATGCTAGTAATATGTATCTTGGGGCGAGATTGTTAATTGTGATGGGGTGACTTGACTATAATTCAAATACATTTTAATATACACTTTTTGTGGTTTATAGTGGCTCGTAAGTACAAAAAAAAATTGAGTGCAGACCCTATGTGAATTATGCAAATTCCACAATAGAAGATGCCTTGAAGACAATAGTTGATGGTGAACTATCAGTTTTGGCTGCTAGCAAACGTTTTAGTATACCTTATGGTACATTATATAACCGTTTTCATGGTAAACATGTCAAAACAACTGGTGGTCAGACAGTGTTAAGTGAAGAAGAAGAGAAAAGTATTCTAAGTGCAGTGATAAAATGTGGTGATTGGGGTTTTCCCTTATCGTTAATGGATGTAAGGTAATTGTCAAGGAATGATTTGATCTAAATAAACATTATAATGTAAAATATAATACCTACTTACATATTTTTTTTACATTCAGAATAGTAGCAAAAGCATACCTTGATAACGTGGGAGTGGTTGTAAGCAAATTTGGTAACAATAATCTACCAGGAAATGATTGGGCTCGTAGTTTATTGAAAAGACATTCGGTGATAGGACAACGAATTGCAACAAACATTTCCAGAGCTCGTGCAGAAGTATCACCAACCACAATAGCTGAATATTTTGAAAATCTAGAAAATGTTGTGGATAATATACCACCTGAAAATATATTTAACTACGATGAGTCAAATCTACAAGATGATCCTGGGAAAAAAAAGGTAAACAATTAAATAAATATATATTTCAAATGGGTATGAAAAAAAATAAAAAATGAATAGGTGCTTTTAATGTCTGTATGGTTGGTAGGCAGGTAATATTTAAAAGTATTTATTTATAACTGTATAAGTCACTACTTATTACATACTTTTTTTTTAGGTTTTATTTAGACGTGGGACAAAATACCCAGTCAAAATTCAAAATTATTCTAAGTCATCCACAACCATTATGGTATGTGGTTCAGCCTCTGGAGTGCTTTTGCCACCATACATTGTATTTCGTTCTGGAAGTTTGTGGGAATCTTGGACAAACGGTGGACCAAGAGGGGCCCCTTGTTGTTCTAATGCATGTTGTAATAAAGGATTAAGATACAATTGCACATCACATGGGTGGATGGAATTAAACACTTTTAAAGATTGGTTCTTTACATCATTTTTACCCCATGCAAAGCGTTTACAAGGGAAGAAAGTTTTGATTGGGGACAATTTGGCCTCCCATTTTAATATAGACGTTATAGCTGAGTGTGAAAAATCAGATATATACTTTGTGTGTTTACCCAAAAACTCTACCCACTTAACACAACCATTGGACGTTTCATTTTTCCGTTCATTAAATGAGGCTTGGCGTTATTGCCTAAACCAATGGAAAAACAAAAATTCAAGACAAAAGTCAATTCCAAAATCCACATTTCCATCACTAGTTAGTGAGTGTTTAAACAGGATGAATGAAGTTGGAAATATCGCTGAAAACCTTAAGTCAGGATTTAAAGCAACGGGCATTTACCCTTGTAATCGCCAAGTAATAACTGAAAAGCTACCCAGAGAATGTGAACAAGAAGTTGTTAATGATACTGTCACTGAATATTTAAAGACACTGAGATATGACAAGACTGAACCTAATCGTAAAAGGAAGAAGATAAATGTAGCAGCAGGAGTAAGTGTTACTACAGCACTTTTAGGTTTGGAAACTAGCGATGAAGATGAAGTTGTCCCATTTGAAGACACAGATGAAGAGGAAGAAATTCAAAATGAAGCTTTGTCAAATTATGAAGTGCCCTCTACTAATAATATAAATATTGGGACGTTCTTGTTGGTGACTATAACATCAGGAAAAAGAAAAAAACAAAATATCAATATGTAGCAGTGGTAAAAGAGATTTCCAATGACATTTACCACATGAATGGCTTGAAGTCACTTGATACATCTAAATTAACGTTTAAAGTGTGTGATAATGATTTATTTGATGTTGAAATTGATGAAGTAGTTGCGGTTCTTAAAACACCAAAAGTTGAAAAAATTAGAGGACATATTAGGTATGTTTTTCCTCATGAAGTTGATGTATTTGAGACTTAGTTATTGTTGATTTACCAAAATTGTAATTTACATTACAACTTACTTAATACCTAACCTACTTATAACCTAATATTGTGATATAATACCTACCTAAGAATGTCAAAGAGAGACTGATTAATTGTTTAATTAATTATTTATTTTATACTATGTTTTGTTTTAAAAAGTTCTTTATTAATTAATTGTTAACCTATTAACTATTTAATAACTCCTAACTAAGACTGTCAAAGAGAGACTGGGTAAGTGTATAATTAATTGTTTTATACCTATTGTTTATTTTTAGAAATTATATAATAAAGTTTGTTTTGTTTTAATGAAAAACATAATTGTATATTAATTATTACAAAAAAACCTGATCGTTTAAAAATCCTATCAAAGTCACCCCGCAGTACATTTTATGCAATAACTTCTAAACTACTCAACCAAATTTTATGTGGGTCGAGATTGACTGGTCTATATGCTGTACCATCAATTTAACATAGAAGAAAATGGGGGTATTAAAGTGACCCCACATGTGGTTTAAGATTGATAGGAACATTCAAAAAATTATATTTTAAAAACTACTAAGGTTTTTCAAAATATTACTTAACCTATTTAAAGGCAAAATAGAACTTAAAGTAGCGATACCATTATTAGATTTTTATTCATAAGTATACAAAAGTTATGAGTAATATTGTGCAAAGAAAGTTGTAAAAATTATCAAAGTCACCCCAAACACGGTATATATGTCATATGTATTTATTATTTGTGCGTTTGTGAGGCGACCCAACAATTGGGAATATTGTTCTATTTATATTTTTATAAATTATTATAGTATTATACGAAAATTTTCCTTGTAGTACGTGTGTAAGACAGATACAAATGCAGATGTGAAGTCTTTGTAAGAGAAGGAACGCTACAATCGGCTACATATCCATTTGTTGCCTTCGTCTTTTCTGCCTTCAGTGGATCTTGTTTAGCTCCGTTAGTTTAAAAATTAGAGTGAATCGACTAATTATGAAACTTGACGTTAAGAACATTATATATGCTGTTACATTATCTATATAATTTTGTAGCAAGTTATGCGTACCTATGTAAAAACCGTAAACTAAATTTTTCATAACTCACTTAAAAACTAAATAATCGTAAATACTATGAAAAATAATATTATGATAGGTAGGAGAAAATATTGTGGGCTATGGCCGATAATATGAAATATTCACTTCTATAGAAAGGTTATGCAATGTAGGTACTAACATCCATTATCTAATAACTACCACAGTATTAAAATAGTTATCCCCATAATAACGCATAGACGTTATTTCACTTACATTCGAAGTTCTATGACTGAAAACAATTATCATGCGTAATTATAAATGTTAAATAAAATTCAAGTTGGGTTCGATGTTTAAATTAATAATATCATTCAACAGGCATTTGGCGTATCAAATAAATTCCCAAATAGTTAATAAAAATCATGTTCTAACTTCATAACCCTAAAAAAGCCGAATATGTAACCTTTGTTTTTTATATCTGTAGGGATCCTTTCTTTAAATATAACTCTAAAATTGAGTAGTAAAATCCATCATTTTATTTAGTTCTGCCTTGCATACAGATAGCCATTATTTATCTATATCACATCTCTATGTATCGGCACAAGTGTACCTATAAGACAAGGTGTATTATTAAGGTGTATATATTCAATATTATTAATTAACAATTATTTGGAAATATTCACGCGTAAAGAGACGTGTGGAGTGTTTGATGTAATTATTTTTCTGTAGTCGTTAATGATATACTATATTATACGTGAGTAGTGACTAGTGGGTACATAGATATACATATATTATGCATTCATAATATTATAGTATGCTTTACTGTCTTTTATGGTACCGCCGACAAAGTCGACCGAAGTACCTTCGTCCATTTGTGTCCCGTCACATCGTACACTGAGGGGCACTTCTGGGGTAAAGCACTTGTTCAGGGTTCAAGTAAAAATTATGCCTCTATGCACAATTTAATATTATTTACTTAACCTTAGCAAGAACTTTTCCACATATTTTTCGATCTCGAGTGTTTGATTATTTTTTCATTGCACGCATAAAAAAATATACATATTAACTATATATTATATAAGTATTATTATTTATTAAATTGTATTATTTAAAAAAATAAAAATACACAGGCCCATTATGAAATAGTCGTATTACCTATTTATTAGCATTGTCATAAATACTAATATATGGTTATATCATGCATTATCCCACCTTTCACAACCTGAATTCTACACATTTTTTCGCTTAAATTACTGGAAAAACCTACTCAATTTAGAATTCCTGACCAGCGTTTTAAATTCCCTTCACAAAACATTTGCCAGGAATATCAATATTAAGGTTACGCTTACTGTAGACACGGAAAAAAACAGTTAAGTGAAATCCAGTGGCGTAATTTGGTAACATTTTTGATGTTGCGATATTTTTTATGTAATCGTTGAGCTTTAAATATGCATACACCTCCCCCTACCATGGTCTTAAGCAATGGGTATTCCATTTTTACTTTACATTTAACTTAAAAAAAAAAAAAAACATTAAAACTAACTAAATAAGTATATTTTTATATTTAACAGATGTTATTATTTATTTATATTATAATTAACAATATTTATAATTTTATGTCAAACTAATTTTCGGCTATTCACAGATAAATTATTGTTGAATTCATCAATGACTTCCATATAGTAATTTTTTTTCTTCAATTTGTAATGTACCAAGATTACTTAATTGTTCTTGACCCAATGTGATCCTTAGATAAGTCTTAAGTCATTTTAAACACGAAAATGATCTTTCACAGCTGGCAGTTGTAGTGAGCGATACCCGTTTGCGCACATTTATCCTTTTTTGCTACT
Source organism: Diuraphis noxia (assembly GCF_037042655.1). Taxonomy (NCBI): domain Eukaryota; kingdom Metazoa; phylum Arthropoda; class Insecta; order Hemiptera; family Aphididae; genus Diuraphis; species Diuraphis noxia. The sequence goes on from NW_028301711.1 coordinate 80,365,794, forward strand.
CGTTTGCGTACAAATGTATAACTCGATTGCGCACACGAATTTTTAATACCTGTGATAAATGACCCAAAACGTAGGACTCGTTTGCGTACATAAAGTATAGCAAAAATCTACTAAAACCCTTAACAAAAATAATGTTGAAGATTGTTTTCAAACATTTTCCTTCTCACTTTTACAGGCTTAGGACTGTCGGTTTATAACTGGCATGATTAAAAATGTTTTTTTTTTTTTTTGTTAATTTAATTTAAATTAAATTTGTCATGATTTTTCAATGTTATGTTTGTATTTACTATTTTATTAATTTTAATGTAATGCTTCTTTAGAACCGCACACTAGTTAATCAATTACTTGTATCTTATCGAAATTTGCTCACACGTAACAATAAAGTCTAATGAAATAGCTGTACGCAAACGAGTCGTCATTTTTCAGGTCAAAATTAGTATTAACGTTTTTCGATGTACGCAAACGAGTTGTCAGTTTACAGGTAAAAAATTGTGTAGTGTGCGCAAACGAGTATCAACGGTTGTAGTAGGTATAGTAAGAAATATATGAATAATTAATGTTAAAATCGGAAATAGTGCTCTCGATACCCGAGTACCCAGGTACCCTGGTTTTACGGGCATTACCCGATTAACAATATTTCGGGTATCCGTTATTGATTGGATACCCGTTATGGATCGGGTACCCGTTATGGATCGGGTACCTACCCGTTATTGTTTGTAAACTCATTACCATCTGGATACCAGTTAAAATTTGACCTTTTATTCCAAATGGTTCGGATTTAAATCGTTCAATGTAAATGTAAATTTTTTTATTTATGAAACAAACCACGACAGTTAATTTTTAACATGAAAAAAATGTTACATTTGAAAAATTAATTATTTAACTATAATATTAATATCTTATTAATAACTCAAAATTAGATAATTTAGATTTTATAACAATGTAATAATTAACAATAAATTGATGGTGGTCTAGACCCATAAACTAATGAATAAATAAATATTAATATTAATAACAATAAAATCATAAAATTTCAAATGACCAATTTTTTTTAAAAATGACAAAAGTATAATCTGCACATAACATCCAATATATTGATACAAAAACAAACTAATATGTCCATACATTAGCTCTATAGCAGGGATGGCGAACCTTTTGATAACTGCGTGTCAAATCAAAATGTTTGGTTTGATTTTATTTGCCTCGCGTGTCAGAAACTTTGCAGACCTTTTTTTTTTGCTTAAAAAATAATTAATTAAACATATAAATTTGTTGTTATGTGTATAAAATATTTAAACTTTACAGCATTTTCTGTTTAGATACTATTGCATATTAATATAACTTTACAGCATTTACTATTTACTATTTATAAAGTTACATGTACATATTAATATATCTTTACAGCATTAATTTACTATTACATATTAATACAAACACATATTTTTTTTAATTACAAAAATAAGTTTTTAATGAGAAATTTGTTGCTGCGTATTTCCAGCTAACGAATCAATCCTGGGATTATAATTTGTAGATTTTAATTAAATACATGCTGCACTGATATCTGTTCCAAGACGATTTCTCAAAGTGGATTTGATAAAATTCATGGAGGAAAATAGCTGCTCACATGTACATGTAGAACCAAACATAGTCAATAATGAAAGTGCTAATTTTTTCATGGATGTAAATGAATTTGGTAGACTTTTCCACTCAATAAGAATTAGGTTTTCGGTTTTAATACTGCTATCAATTTCACAATAATTTTTTTCCAGTTCACTGTTTAAATTAATAAATTTATTTCTCCAAATTACATTTCCCTGAAATTCTATTAATTCTATTTCTAAGTTTTCGATATTTAGCCGTTCAAAAAAAGATAGATCAAGTTCATCATATGTAATTTTATGCGGATTTATTAAAAATTGAAAGGTTGGTTCTAGACATCGAAACTGTGAAAATCTATTAGAAAATAATTCAGTTGTATTTTCTAATATATTAACATATTTTTTAATTATACATTTGATGTCAGTCTGACTATCTGCAAAGTGTAATGAATTGTTCAGATGATTTTTCAAATGTGGAAAATATTTAAATTTTTCATTTTTAAGATCTTTACAATAAATTTCAATTTTTTTTTTCAAAACCTTTGATATTTTCAAACATTGTTAAGACTATGTGACCGGGCCCTTGAAGTTTTTTATTTAATTCATTATACATTGTAGTAAAATCAGTGAAAAACATTAAATCGTTCAACCAATTTAAATCTTTAAGTTTTGGATAGTCTTGAGATTTTTCGAATAAAAATAATCGTATTTCTTCTAATAATTCAACAAATCGATGAAGAACTTGACCACGACTCAACCAACGAACACTGTTATACATTAAAAGGCCAGCGTATTGTGATTCAACTTCATCTAATAATTTAGTAATTTGTCGGTTATTTAAAGCACGAGATGTAATGAAATTGACAACTTTTTTAACTACTTCCATTACATTTTGAAGCGATTTCAAGCTGTCTTTAGCACACAACGCTTCTTGATGTATTAAACAATGAAAACTGATTAACGGATGAGAAATTTCTTTCGAAAAAAGTTGAACAAATCCATTGTGTTTGCCAACCATATTAGGGGCACCATCCGTAGTTATTGAAACAATATTATTTATATTTATTTTTAAATTGGCGAATTCTTTAAGTACTACATTCATAATATCTTGACCAGCTGTTTTAGTAGAAATCGTCATTAATTTTAATAATTCTTCCCTCATAATATTAATACTACTGAACCTAACAAAGACTGCTAGTCGCGCCTGTGAAGTTACATCTGTACTTTCGTCAAGACAGATTGAAAAATAATTTTCTGAAGCCAAATCTGTTTGAAGCTGATCTGTTATATCATTACTCATACAAATAATACGATCTTTTACAGTATTTCTACTAACAGGCAAATCGTTAATACGTTTTATTATTTCATTTTTATTAGTAAAATCATGAAACAAAATGTTAGACGCCTTAACAAAAACTTCTTTTAAGTATTCTCCGTCAGAAAGTGGCTTACCATGCTGCGCAATGCAATGCGACACAGAAAAACTAGCGGCTGATAAATTATTATTTTGTTTGAACGCCACTTTAAATTTGTTTGATTGACTTCTAAAAAATTTTACTTTTTAAGAAATCAATTCTAATTTTTCTTCAGCCGATAGAGAAAATATATTATTATTATGAACTGTCTCGAAATGTCTTTTAACATTAAAACTACGGCTTACAACTGTTAAATACAAATATAATTTGGTATGATAATAATAATAATATTTTTAATGAAATATACCAATATAATGTTTGAATTTAAAAAATATATGAACAAAAATTGAAAAATCTTTACTTATGTTGAAGTATAATTAATTTAGAATTTTGTTTTCCTTTATTTATATTTTTAAAATTATTCATAGGTTAGGCATAATATTCTAAGGAACATTTTTCTAATGACAAAGAAGACATAGGTATTGATTCATTTTCTGTACAATTTAATGTATCGTCTGAATCACTGGAAGAGGCTATGGAAGTAGTTTTTGGAATATCCACATCTTTATCCTTTGGTGTATCATCAATCTGTAAGTCACTTATTACTTCTGGTGTTAAAAAATTGTCTTCGTCATCCTCACAATTTGATTTTTCAGATGCACAATTTAAAAGACTAAAAGAACAAATACTTGCAAAACCACATCTGAATGATTTGCAAGTAGGATTTCTATTGTATCCACAGCGCTGTCTGAAAATTGAAAATAGATTTTCCAGGGGATCTTGACACAGTCTATTAGTCAATAGGAAGTATTTTGTTGGTGATGGACTTGTATTTTGTTCATGTTTGTAAAGTTCCAAAACTGCATTCAAAGACCAAACAAATCCAGTGAAGCATGGCGGAATATTGTTTTTGGTATTTGACTGATTTTTAAAACTCTGTTTTTAAATATTTTTAAAAGTGTCCAATGCTTCATAAATAACTGTAAAACCTTTTACATTTTTTTCACTGAGTGGTTTTCTGTATGGATTTTTGTCTTTTAAATGTTTACTGTTTAGGACATCAAATAGATTGTTTAACTGAAGGAAAAAATTTGCTATATCTTGTGCTGTGTAAGAAACTAATTCACCTGTTTCCATGGCAGTTTTAATTGCTGCACTCATAGTATTGCTGAAAACTTGTAAAGCTAGTTTACAACTCATTTTCTGCCATGGATTCGGATTCAAATGCCGTTGATCAATTTTACACATTGCTCTTGTTGTTTTGCTACATGAGTCAATTTTATATGTTTCACGGAAATCATTGAAACATTTTTTTTTCTCTCCGTTATTTACTGTTATTATGATATTTCCTGTAAGCAGATTATTTCTAATGCTTTTCAGCAAATGAGGAATATCATACATTAAAAAAAATTTTTTGCAGTTTATCAATGCAAACGGATTTTCAGGAGTCCCGCCAAGTAAGGAAAACATTTTGCGGTTATTTGTTCCTTGATCACACGTAATTATACTTGGCGAAAATCCAATTTCGTACAGTTTTTCTATGCTACTTCTTACAATGCTGGCCATTTGATCACCAGTGACTCCAGAACTACTAATGAAGTAAGCAAAAGGTAGTTTCCATTTGTTGTAAAGTCCACGGATCGTTACTACAAGAACAAGTTTTGCAGACTTTCCTGATCTACCTAAATGCCCTAGATCTTCATAACCTTCAATGAAATCTAAGGATTTATTATACTCTAGACACATTTTTATTGACATTTCATCAATTAACACAACACATTTTTTTTCTTGTTCAGTCATTACTTTTGTCATTAATGTCAATTGAGAATTATATTCTGTTACAAACCCTGGCAAATACATTAATGACTTAAGCCACCGTTGTATGGTAGTCACACCTGGTAGAACTATTTTGTTTCTTCTCATAAACCTATATGTTGATGGGGATTTAAAATATATAGATGTAGCAACATTTTTCTCGGCTTGTGTCCATGGTTTTTTTTTTTGTACACAAAAGCTGCATAGTTACAAGGGCTTTTGAATTTTTCGAGCTAAAGACAGAGTTATTAAACAGAGTACTTGGATCTACATTTTTTTTGTTTTTTTTGGAATACGCTTTTTGCTTAATCAGACGTGATATTTTAAGACGCTTCTGTGCCAATAATTTTTTTTGTTTCATGACTATATCTAAAAGTTTTTCATATTTAGTATTTTTTTTTGTTTTTCTTGGACTTGGTAATTGTGTCAACTGTGACACATATTTTTGTGTACTTGGGGAAACAGTTTCAAAATTATGTGTATGCTCATATTCTTCATCAATAATTTCTTTATTTCCTTGCATCTCTATATTTTTTCATACGTTTTTTCGGGAATTATTAATTTCAGTTCTTTTGGCGAAAAGTCTTGTATTAGTTTATCACCAAAAGGACTCTTATGAAATAAATTGTGTTCTCCTAAAAATAACAATAATGTCATTTTTGTTTTATTGGGATTTTTATATATGTGCAATACTTAATAACAAGTAATTTGTTTTAATTTTTACATAAATTTACTAATATTATATATTTTGTGTCCTCTGTAGTCAGTAGTGTACTAAATATTAAGCAAGTTACTCATACTTCTGTATCATATTTTGTAAGCAAACTGTAATAAAACTAATATCTCATACATATTCTTTAGTTAAACTTATTATGGACACTTGGTACAAACTACAACACACTCTAATATTTAACACTAGTAAATATTGTTGGATTCTAATTATAAAAAATTAATAACAACTTTAAGTGGTACTAACATATTATTTTGTTATTAGTGTTCGTATTTTTTAAAAAATTTCAATAATAAAAATATGTAGACTTAGAGCAAAATGGTTAAATATACATCAGTACAGTGGCATATTTACAGGAGGGGGGTCCTTGGGGTCAATCACACCTTGGTTTTACTGTTATGAAAATTAACTAAATGATAGCCTAAGATAATAAGTAATAACAATGACGGACAGTTTCTCTTATTAATTTATAATGTCTATTCATCGGAATATATCCATCAATGTGGTTACAGTGAATAGTGAACTAGTGAACAGCTTATATAATTTGTTAATTAAGTATGGTTATTATTATTATTATTATTACAAAGTTGATGATATAAATAATAATAATAATAATAATATATTTATTTATATATATTTATATATTATATTATATGAAAAAATTAAAAAATTAAAAACTCAAAAATGTTAAAATGTCTTATAAATAAATATGGTATAGATACTGAATAATGAATACAAAGAAATTGTGAGAGAGGTGATTTATCTGATTTTTCTAGACCCTCCCCATGATAAATTCCTAAATACGCCACTGCATAAGTAGCATAATATTTGACTCAGTTGTATGGGGGTGACACTAAAATTATTTAACACAAGCTTAAATTTTACCATTAAGTATAGTATAGATACTAGATAGTATACTATCTAAACTCAATGATTCTACCCTATTTATTTTATAATGAACTGTTTTTATTTTTGTGTCAACTAGTAAAAAGTCAATATGATCTTTATTTATATACTGTGCTGTTATGGGAATCATTCAAATCAAATGAAGGTTCCAAAAAAGGAAATAAATCAATAGTAATATCTTATTTTAATTTAATTTAATAATGCATAGAAGATGTCCTTATAATAATGAAATGTATCCAGACTGACTACTGAGTACTTTTAAATTAAAATAGATTAACTGAAATCATTGTTATTAGTTCATTAAAATATAAACTTTAAACGTCTAATAAATTTTGTATTTATTAATCAGTGTTAAAAATTGATTTTAAAAAAATTGTAAGTAGAGCTTTTAAATACTTTTTTAATAGTTCGAATGAAAAAAAAAAAATTCAGAGACAAATAAACTGTAAATTATTTAGTTTAAAATGTCATAATATTATGTCAAACCAATAAAGAGACAAATTAATATTTAAAAAAATGATATCAAGTTTCTTCTTCTTCTTTCGTGTCGTTCAGATCTCGGTCATCCAAAAAGCCGCGACTGCTGCCGCTTTGTCATTTGCCAGGTATAGGTCATTTTCATCACAAGTGGTTCCTATTAGAGGGCATTGTAGTAGGTGGCCCATTGTCTGTATTTCACCACATTTGCAGTTGGTTGTGTCGTCTTCTCCTAATATTTTCCATTTCTTGAGTGTAGTTTTGCATCGTCCAACTCCTGTTCTTAAACGATTTAATGCTTTCCATTTGTCCCATTTCCAGTTTCTTCCTTTAGGTAGCTCTTCTTTTAATTCCCTCGTAGTGTTTTGTTCTCTCTCCTTCCATCTGTTGATTCTTTCTTTTTCTGGTGGGTTCTTTATTGGTTGGATCGTAGTAAGGAAACTTTTCCTGGATTTAAGTCGTGGTTGCGGCGGGCTCTTTCCATGTAGTGGGTGCCGGGGATCGTTTTGTTGTTTGTGTCGTTCTATCTCTGATGCAATCTCTCTCCTAATATCTGGTGGTGCTATTCCTGATAGTACTTGTATTTCCTCGACCGGTGTTGGTTTGAGGCATCCTGAGATTATTCTGCATGTCTCGTTTAAAGCATTGTCAACTTTTTTCGCATGACATGATCTGGCCCATACGGGGGCAGCATATTCGGCTGTTGAGTAGCATAGTGCTAGTGCTGATGTTCTTACAGTATTTGGGTCTGCTCCCCATGATGTTCCTGTGAGCTTTCTAATCAGGTTGTTTCTCGCGTGGGTTTTTTGTTTTACGTTTTCGCAATGATGTTTGAAAGATAAGGTTCGGTCTAGTGTGACACCAAGGTATTTTGGGTATTCGGTATTTTCAATCTCAACATCTTCCCATATTATTCTTAATTTTCGTTTTGCTTCTTTGTTTCTTAGATGAAAAGTGCATACTTGGGTTTTGTTGGGGTTTGGTTTTAACCAATTTTTTTTGTAATAAGTTGACATTTTCTCTAGTGCGTTGTTAAGAGGTTAAGAGTGCTTTCTATATTTCCAAACGAGCGATTCTGAGCAGTGAGCGCTAGATCATCAGCGTATATGAAACGCTGGGTTCCTGTCCATTTCTCTACTTCTTCTCCATCTTCGTTTGTTTCGTTATAGCCCCATGCGCTGTTGTGACTGTTGAAATCGCCAATTACAATTTTTGTTCTTTGGTTTTCGAAATTTGTTGGCTTTGTAAATTTAAATGGCATATTAGGCGGTTTGTATACTGATGTGACAGTGCAGTTTGTAAGTTCTACTGTGAGGATTTCTATGTCGTTTGTTTCTGTATGACTTGTTGAGAGGATCTTTAGATTATCTCTTACAAATATCGTACTGCCGTATTTCTTATGTGGTCTCTCTATTGCCAACTTTATTCCCTTTATCTTCGGACGGATGTTGTCCTTGTCTCGGTGTGTTTCTTGGACGCATATAACGTCGCATGTATTTTTTTGGCAAAGTTCTTGTAGGATGTCGCTTTTATTATTTGAGAATCCTTCGATATTTATTGAAGTCGTTATGAGTGCTGGTCCTGAAAAGGACCGTTTTGGCGTTTTGGTTGACATTTGAGATCCGTCCGGAGTTGGTAAGATTGGTTAGCGATAAATTCTGGTTTAGAAATATCGCTATGCAGGGGGCGCCGCGTGCAGGCTCTTACCATGCCCCCCCATATCAAGTTTAAAGATCACTAATTAGCAAATAACATTTAATTTTAAGTCTATTCAGTTATTTTCTTTTGAATGGTTAGACCCAAAATCATAGTGTATTATGTATTTAGTTATGAAAAATATTAATTGATATAAATGTGTATGCTATATATATTATTATTTATTTACCTACCTGTTTCATAAAATGTAAGACTTCTTTTTACTGGTGTCAGGAAGTCTGTAGTTTGTCTTTGAGACACTTTTGATGTAACTTCATTGTCTAAATAGTAAATATATTATTTTAAATTATAAATTATAAAAAACTTTGTATAATATATTTGACTAAACACAATTGTAATTGAGTTTTAATACTTACTACCCGCATTAAACTTTTTAGGAATGCCTCCAGACTTAAGCCTGTTATGATCTGGTCTGGTGAAATCATGTGCATTAAAATGATCTTCACACAGATACCTATTTTTAATTTTTTTCGGTGACAATTCATCTAATGCCATGTTTCCTATTAAAATAATATCTTATTTACTCTGCATTAATCTTAGTCATTTCAATTAAAATGTATTTAACTTACCTGAATTAAGAATCCATTTTCTACATGTTTCTGTATCTGTAGGAAATCTGTACATTTTTTTTTTACAATTAGATCTATTATTCTTACAGTTAGAATAATTACAGCTTCCGCCAGGCATATTTAGAATTTGTAATTACAAAAAACCAACAATTTAAAAATTTCACAATTACAGCACAAATTAAAAAATTAAAACTAATAACTAATAACTAAAAAGGTAGTAAAGTTCGTTAAATTATTTTTTAAATACCTACATAGATAGGTAGGTATTTAACTCGTCTTTTCTTGTAACATATAATATCCGTGTTCTTTTCAAATAACATTTTTGCGCTCTATGTAAAATTTATTTTATGGTATTTTAAATATATACAATAAATATGTATCATTAATATGGTCATACTCTGCATTTGCTATCCGCGACAAATTAAGGAATGCGACATCTATCGGCTGCTATCCCTTTGCGCGTATCACATATTTCAGCTATAGATGGTTTCTCTATACTATCTATACTCAATGGTAATAATAAACATGAGCTTTAAATTATAACATTTTTTTATGGTTATACAATATAAAATAACAATGTTAAGTATAATGATTAAAATAATACTTGTATGTTGTATCGGCCATAGAACCTTACAATTAACCGATAGAGTATAATTTTTTATAATAAATATTAAAATTTTACATGTAAAATTATTATTATTACCTAGAAGGGAAATATCAAAGTACCTAGCCACCTAGACATGCTTTTCTAATTTTCATTTGAAAAAATTGATGTTGCTGTTTTGTGAGTCAATTTTAGAAACATCTTCTACATAAAAATGTATGAACGATAGGAACTCATGTGTTCATTGAATTCATCTATTGAGGGATCCGAGTTAAGTTTTGACTTTTTTAAAAGATGAAAAAAATCATTCGATGTATGTAGTAACCTGACCAAACTGACTGGAAGAGTGCCAATAATTGAAATTATCTTCAGTATTTCTGAAAATACTTCTGGAGGTTTATTTGAGCAAATCAATAATTATAATTAAAATGCAGTTTAATATTATTATTATTATGATTATAAGTAATAATTTAGCAGAAACAAATTAAGATGTAACTTTTAACTCATTTTTTTTTTAAATATTGTAGTAATTTACCAATAGACACTTATAGACATTTAGAATTAACATTATTGTTAAATATCTGAAATTTTTAAAACATAATATTATTATCTTGATTTTTTTAAAGAAAAACGCATATTATCCAAATAATTTAAAAGTTAAAAATTTAGGTACCTATATAAAATACATGATAAGGTCCCATAAAAAGGGAGTAAAAAATAATTGGTAAGGGTACTTTATTATTCACATCATATCATATTAGACAAGTATCACAACATGTACAGCTCAAATTTTGGTTGAAATTTTTTTATTGTTCATCCATAAGCACAGTTGAGACCAGCTCAACAAATTTTCCGCCTGGGAATTAATAGTCTGGTACGATAACACCAACAATCAAACACACCTCATAGAGATACATAACTATCGAGGAATCCTGAGGAGTATTATGAAATTCATTTAAAATCAATCTGATTAAAGTTGGATATAATATTTGAAAAAGGTATAGCGAACGATACAATAACGGTTACTGTTGGTATAAATAACCTTGTTATAATATATTACACATCAAAATACCAATCCAACAGAAATATCTGTTGAATATAAAAATATCAGAACATTCTGAGGTGTATTAAGAGTGTTTTTTTAGATGCATCGGACCAATAATAAAGAAAAAACAGTTCAAAACCACGCATTTGTTAGACTAACATGGCCTAATAAATTCGTAGGTAATATTTGAAAAAAATTATACTTTGGCGAAAATAAGTTGAGCAAGTTATAGTGCATTCTTACTTATGGATTGTTGTGAATACGTCCTAAATGTCTGTTGATTGATATTCCGACTGTGTGCAATAGTCACCGTTGTGACAAATGCAACTTACAAACGGAAAACGCCTAAGCGTCAAAAGTGAATTGTGAATAAAGAATGTAAAATCTGAAACGGGTAACGGTTAACGAGAACCTACTACGTTAACAATTACACAATATAATAATAATTACTGTGTAATGTACTAATGTGTTCACAATTATTAGCATACAAACAAATATTAATTATTAATTGGTTTGTTTACAAGAGTCAAAATAACAAAAAAAGATTTAAAAAAACTGTAACTCAGGATGGCCGTATACAACATAACAGAGAAATTTGTTGCGTAGCTACACTGATTGCACTCAACACTTATCATGCTTCTTGTGAATATACGATAAACCAGTTGAAGAATATTTCTTCTTTAAGAAGAGTTGTTTGTTACCTTCTGGTTTTAGAGCAAACAAGTCTTCTACATGCTTAGACGCACTACACTTCGCAATAAAACGAGAACTAACATTAAACAATATTTTGTAATTTCATATAACTGTATATATGTGATTAACTAGCTATCAAAAAAATTGTTATCGAGACCGGACGCAATACGGCCATTCAACGGACAGTAAGGAATGACGACCAGGAGCCGATACGGACTCATTAACGTCCGGCGGGAGCCGATACGGTATCATCCACATAATTATTATATTTTATTTTTTACACCATAAAATAATGTTGATGCATTTTGAGATGCTCTTATTATATTGCTCGATTATGATAATATTATAATAATATCATATAAATATACTATTATGATATTATATTGCTGTGTACTATATATAATATAATTTTCTAAAGTTTTTTTTAATGTTTGTTCCTAATTATAATTGTAATATTATAAATTGAACCAGTAATAAACTTAAATCAATATTCTCAAAATAACGTTATATTACATTGAGAACATAAAGTTATCAAAATATTATTGTGGTTTTTAAAATTCAATATTACAAATATAACTTAAAGAGAACATTCCGAAGATTTTTAAACTATAATATTATTTTTTTCAAAATGGGATAATATTATTATAACGGGAAACTTATAATATTCATTATTTAATCAAGTTCTAAAGTTATTATAATATTGAAGTTACCGAATTGCTGTCTGGGATGACAGCATTTAAAATAACTTCTTCTTCTTCTTCTTCTTCTTGGTTTCGGCCCTTAAGACCATACCGCTAAATACAAATCTTGCCATCTGTCCCTATCCTCTGCAGCTTCTCTTCATCTGATTCCTGGATCTATCATTTTTAAGTCCTTTTTAACACAGTCTTCCCACCTCAATCTGGGTCTTCTTAGAGGTCTTTTACCTATTGGTTCATTCTCTATTACCTGTTTAACTAGGGATCCTTGCTTACGTCAGGCATGCCCCCCCCCCACCTGAGTCTTCTTTTTGTGATCTCCTTAACTATGTCAGGTCTCTGAAACTGTCTTTTGAGTTCATCTTTATGTAACTTTCTCCACTCATTTCTTCCACTGTCAAAGACCGGTCCATAAATTTTTCTTAAAACTTTCCTCTCAAAAACTCCTATAGTGCGGCCAACGAAACTAGGCGGGTGATCGCCGCGCGCCTGGTGGCTGTTTTCATGTGAACCAGGGATTCTAAAAGTATTGCTTATTAAATGAATAGCTGATGCAGTTGTGTTTCAGCTGTTTTATAAAAAATTTTGAGTGTCCTTACAACACAAATATTTTATTAGCGTATAAGCATTGAACACTATATAATGTAGTGTTCCATGGTATGAGGTACATCGTTTATACAATATATATAATATAATAATATGGGTACTACATACTGCCGAGGGTGAGAAACCGTCTAGCGCGCCGTTTTTCTATTGAAACTGGACATCTGGCACTGGAGACCACATTCCATTGACTTTATTGTACCTATTGTAATTTTATTGAAACCAAATTGTGTACAAGAACCATTTTTTTCTTCATAATGTGTTAGTCTGCCCTTCGTGTATCTGTTGATTGCTATCGTTTAAGTTTAATGTGATTTTTTTACACGGCTGTTTTAATATTTTACAATATTTGAATTTTTTTTTGTGTTTGTTTTTTTTACTGATCGTTTGTGTAAATTATTTTTTCAAAATGTCAATTAGACCCGATATACATTCCCAAACGAAAAAAACAATATACAACGTATATACATTTTTTAAAACCTTAGCCAACTGCAAAGATAAGCCGGAATTAGCAGATTATTTTCGACAATCACAGGAGAGGACGGCCGAAGCTTGTGCGGTGAGTCTGAGAACTGTACAACGGATATGTCATGAAAGTAAAGTAACTGGAAATCGAGAAGAGCTATTATGTGTCGGAAGTTCTAATGACCTTAAATTTCAATCGCCACGAAAAAAATACTGTCGCGAGAAATCTGTCACTGAACTTGATGATTTTGACAATGAAGTGGTCAGAAGAGTTGTCCATAGCTTTTACGACAAAGGTGAATTTCCAACGAGTGCTAAAATATTATCGGAACTGCGTGAAAAATTAAATTACCGTGGATCAAAATCGTCGGTAAAAATAATTTTAAAACAACTTCATTTTAAGTACAAAAAATGTAACGACGGTCGCAAATTCTTGATGGAACGGTCCGATATAGTAGCTGCGCGCGTTAAATTTCTTAGAAAAATGAACGAGTTTCGTAGGAACGGTGATACTCGGCCGGTAATCTACTTAGATGAAACCTGGGTTAATCAAAATCATACGCGTGGACGTATTTGGCAAAATGAAGAAAATACGGAAGGCTTAAAAGTACCTACAGACAAAGGCAGCCGCCTCATAGTATGCCATGCCGGATCTCCTTCCTTCGGATTCATTAAAGAATCAAAACTTATTTTTCGATGTAATTCTGGTGACAAGGATTATCATTCACAAATGAACGTCACAATTTTTGAAAGTTGGTTTTCACAAATGTTACTTAACTTAGAAGAGCCGAGTATTATTGTCATGGATAACGCTTCATATCACTCTTCTTTGGCCGAGAACTATCCGAAGTCCAACAGTAGAAAGTCAGATGTTCAACAGTGGTTACGGGATAAAAATATAGATTTTTCTCCTGTAGAAACACTTGACGAGTTACGGGAAAAGGTGAAACTTTCGATGCCGCGCGGAAAAAAATATAAACTGGATGAACTAACTTCCGAAATGGGTCATGAAGTGGTAAGGCTTCCCCCTTACCACTGTCAGTATAACCCAATAGAACTTATTTGGGCGCAAGTTAAAGGCAGAGTGGCTGAAAAAAATTCAACTTTCAAAATTGCAGATGTCGAGAAACTTGTGCATAAAGAGATCGATGCAGTTACTTCGAACGATTGGGCCAAATGTGGTGAGCATTGCGTCAAGATCCAGGAAGAGGACTACGTCATGGCGGGACTAAGGGATGAGATATTAGAACCAATAATATTGACCATTAATCCTGACGAAAGCAGTTCAAGTGAAGATGAAGACGACAGCTGTGAGGACTAGAATTTCAATTCGGAAAACCATTTTTCTATGTAAATATTATTATAATAGTTTTAAGTTTCATTACTTAGTTATTAGTTTTTAAATGTACATACATATTATATAATTGCGTAAAAAATAATGATATTAATATTATTACTTATTAGCGAATGTGATAATTAATAAATAATAAGTTTTACGTATAGAAATATCGAACGTTTGTCGTTTAGTTTTTATTACAACTCCAGAGCTTTTTTAAAATTATTTTACGCGGGAATGAAGTCTTGGAAACACTGACGAAAATTGGCCACCAGGCGCGCGGCGATCACCCGCCTAGTTTCGCTGGCCGCACTATAGTCTCTGTTCTTCAGCTTTCCTCAATGCACACGTCTAGAGCCATACAGGACAATAGGTCGTAATAATGTCATATGCATTCTTATTATTAAATTTTTAGAGAGTGTCCTCGATTTTAGTATTTTTTCTAATCCATAATATCCCTTGTTAGCTAATTGTATTCTTGACGACACCTCTGTCTTAAGTTCATTATCTTGGGTGATAATCGATCCTAGATATTTAAATTGTGATACTTTCTTAAATTTATGTCCTTCTAGCTCAGTATGTTGTTCTAGTCTATAATTTAATTTTTCTTTTGCCAACGACTTCTAATTGGTGTTTTATTGTTTGCAAAGAGTTGTCAACATCGACTGTTTCTTTTTTAATTAATTGCTCGATAATTGAAGTATGGAAATTGGTGATTGACATTTTTGATGAAGTAATTCTGTTGAATAATACCATAGAATTAACAACAGCTATGTTTAAAAGCGCATCTAGTGCTACCTTTCTATACCACTTAGTGCTACGCCTTAGAGGGTTCAAATAGGAACACATTTGATCAGAAAGATCAATGGGCGTTTTTCCTGTATTGTAGTCTATTACTACTATAGGTTTTTTAACAATCATACCTCTTACAACATTTTCTACAACTTCACTGGTATGTTTTGTGGATATCATATTCAAATCCCTTTTATTTTTCCATTTTAAAATCAAAACATTTGCGTCACTTCTCTTTGATACTATTTCTCCTTTTTTTTTTTTTTGACTTTTTTGGACTACATCTTTAGGATTAGACTTTCTATTCGATCTACTGTTCCTACAAGATGAGTTTGTCTGGTTTTTAACTGTTCAGCTAACTCAACACTAGAATACCAGTTATCTGTATATAATGTTCTTCCACAATCCAAAAAAGGTTCTCATAATTCCATCACAATTTTTGTCCCAACACTACTTTCGGCGCTAGCCTCTTTACCACTTTACCAGCATATATTTTTAAAGCAATTGTGTAGCATGAAGGAATACACAGCTTGAACTATTTTACACCAAATCTATCACGTTTGTTTTTAATATATTGCTTAAATGCAAGCCTACCCATAAATTTTACAAGTGATTTATCTATACATTAATCTTCTTGCATGCAGTGGTTAGAATTAATTATTATATCCTCAATTACTGAGCCAAGTTAATACAATCGATTTGTTTTATCAGCAGTTGTATTATATGAGAAATGAAGCATTTGCATTAAGATTTCAAACCGATTTCTGCTTATTATAAGTCCAAAATTTGCAGAAAATATATTAGAAGTACTCCAATAAAGTTCGTACGATGGTAATTCAACTAAGCCAGTCCAAATTAAAATACCAAACAATTGTTTTATCTCTGTTACATTTGTATCATACCATTTATTTAAACGTGCTAAAGGTGATGTTAATTTAGCTTATTTTTGTTGTGCAGCAAATTTATTTATTTTAATACTATATTATTTATAATTTTACTACCTACTATAAGCTGTAACGTCACAGAATTTTAGGCCTCCATTAATATCATTGGTCATTGAACACACCTTTCCCCACAATAATATTATTATCATACCTATCGGTCTGCGACCATTACTTTAATGGTACTCCTATTATTACAATTGCGCGTTGCGATTCACTGTCCCCCAATCGCTCTTCAACGTAGTGTCCGGCGACTTGCCTCAGCAGCTGTGGTTACCTGCACCTTCGGCGATACGGTCGCGTCCGCCGGTACATGCTGACAAGACGTCTGAAGCCGGATGTGTAGCCGTTCTCTTAAAACTGATAAGAACTGAGAAAAAAAAGAAAAACTTATACAGATCATGTACACCAACTAGAAAACATAAATTCCCTACACCGTTGTACGTAACTTGTAACTGTGCATAGCAGTCTTGGCGGCAGGCATATATTATTATATATTTATATAATTACACTATCTGTACTCACTACTCAGACTGGTCTTAAATTCGAGTACGTACAAAAGCTATTTTTAGCATTCTTATCCACTAGAATTGTTTGAAATTGTGTCTAGATTATAAATATTGTTATGATATTAATATTTGATATTTATACTTATATTCACCATAATATATAACATTTTACAATATATTAAAATGGATGATACCTACACGCGAATTGGAACAATAGTTACTTGAAGAATTTCCATCTGATATTGACACTGACATAGAAATGTCTGATGATGAAAGTGCATCGATATGGGTAAGTTCAGGGTAAAACTAGGTAGCTAATAATATTAGCTAACTAAATATTATATAGCTAAATTGAAAAAATTCATAAATTCATATAGCTAAAGTTATATGTTTTTGAGAGAACTGAAATAGTATTTATTGTATTTTGTACAAATGCATATTGCATAATAATAATATATTTTATAAATAGCGTTATAGACTTATGGTTAATCTTAATAATAGTTCTAATAATTCCTATTCTTGGTCGATGCTGTAAGTGCCTTATCGCATGAGTGCTGACGTCCGATATACGCTAGCAATCGATTATTTCGTTTTATTTTTATTTGTTTTACATGCAATTTGAAAACAATTCGACCCTGTGATACTGATAATTTCACTTTTAAATACACACAATACGGACCATCGCATACTCGCGTTGCTGCCATTAGGGTAATAATATACGACTTCAGGGGGTCAGCCCTAACCTGGATAAGTGCCCATAAGAAATTCCACAAAATTCATTTTTTAATTATATAAGGGTAAAATACATTTATACTGAAGCATTATTTTTATATTGAAGCATAATTATTAGAATAAAAGTAAATTGTGATGTTTGTTGGTTCTGAAAAGAACCGTTTAATAAAATTGAAACAAATAGTCTTAAAAAAGACTATTTAAAAATTTAATGCTAAGTCCTGAAAAGAACTGTTTAATATAATAAAAATCAACGCTTAATCCTGAAAAGAACTGTTTAATGTAGTTGATGTGAATTGTCCTAAAAAAGACAGTTTAATGTAATTGATGCAAATAGTCCTGAAAAGAACTATTTAAAAATCAAAGCAAAGTCCTGAAAAGAACTATTTAATGTAATTAATCCTTAGTCCTGAAAAGAACTATTTATTGTAGTTGATGTGAATTATCCTAAAAAGGACAGTTAAGACTGCTTCTATATTGTTTTATGCAAATAGGTATAAGGTCAGAACATGAAAAAATATATTTAATTTATTTAAATATGGTTTAATATTTTTAATTTAGAAAGTTTTGCTAATTTTGAGGTAGTTGAAAATAATTTTGTTTTATTAAATATTTTACAAATTAAAAGTTGTTCAATTATGTACATTTTATGATCTATGCAGTTTGTCAATGATTCATCAAGCCATTTTTTAATTGTATTATTATTTTTTAAGCGCTCAGTTAGTTGAAATTTTCTTTTCTTTTTATGCAAATAGTTTTTATAATTGCTTTCAAAAATATTTAAAATTTTATTGACTACATTATTTAAGCTATTTGATGGTGCTTTAAGTCCACTTTCATTATCAATTGAAGTATAACTTTTATTAAGAAGATGCAACTGCTTTTTATCATTTAAGTTTTTATCAACAAATAGTTCAAGTTGACATTGGTTACAATTAAATTTTTTCATACATTTATAGCCCAAATATCCTGCGAAATATGTTACAGAACAGTCTTCTAAAGTGACATCATTATTACTATCAGTATTATTTGAGTCCTTGTCAGATGAAAAAAAAACAGAGAGATAAATTAGAATTACATTCTGTGTCGGAATCAGATGATAATTTCGAACTTTTAAAATTTATTTTATTTAGTGAACTAACTGGGTCAATTATAATTGGATTATCATCTTCTTGGGTTTCCTCACAATTTGTCGCTTTTGATGTACATAAAGAAAAAATACAATTACTTCTTATGGAAGTTCTGATTGTTCTAGCTGTTGGGTTTTTGTTATAACCACCATTTTGTCGAAAAATACTAAAGAGGTTTTCTAAAACATCCTGATTTAAACGATTAGTCATTAAAAATACAATATCATTAGATTTCTCTGCTTCAAAAAATTGCAATACACCTTTAATGGTCTGTGTAAGCCCTTTCAAACAGGGAGGTTGAGATAATTTTCCTTTTTTTAATTTTTGTAAATTTGTGAAGTATTGTGAAGCTTCTATTAAAAATTTTTTTACAGTACCTAGATCAGTTAATGCACAGAGGTATGGATTATGACTATATAAAGATTTACTATTTAGACAATCAAATAAATGATTAATAAACTCAATAAAATCTGCAGTATTTGATGAAGTGTTACTTTGAAGTTGTCCTGATTGTATACAAGTTCGGATTGCTGCGGCCATGGAATTGCTTAATAATTGTACTGCTAATTTAACACGCATTTTTTGAAAAGAATTAGGGTAAATATGTGCATCTGTTATTTTGATGAGACTTACTTTTATGATTTTGTTTGTCCAACTCATATGTTTTTTTTATATCATCAAATGAGATTATTTTACTATCTTTTATATAACAGGCATTAATTAAATTATTTCTAATACTTTTAAGTAAATGAGGAACATCAAACAAAGAAAAAATTTTATTGTTGTTGGTAAAAAACAAATGGAATATCTTCTGAAATATTTAATGATTTTAAAGTGCTTTGGTTGTTTGTGCCTTGATCGCAAACTATAATTTTGGGACACAACCCAACCTCAAATAACTTTTGTAAAACATCAATTATTAAATTTTTTAAAATTGTTTTGTTAACTCCAGAATGAACAAGAAAATATGCAATTGGAAATTTCCATGTAGAGTAAATACCTCGAGCCATAAATACTAAAACACAGTTAGCACTTTTATTGGTCCTCCCATAATGACCTAAATCTTCAAAACCTTCAATAAAATCAAATTCTTTGGAATATTCTATAAATTCTTTTGTATACATTTCATCAAAACAAACAGTGCAAGCTTTTTCTTTATAATCAGATGACTCAAATTTTTTTTGTATATGACTGAAAAATAATTTACTAAAACCTGGTAAGAATTTTGATTGACCAATCCAACGACAAATAGTTGATGGCCCAGGTAAATTAACTTTTTGTGAACGTAAAAATTTATATGCTGTTGGTGATTTTTAATATAAGTTTAAAGCTAAATTTTTTTCATTTAATGTCCACGGACGACTCCTATCTTTTAATTGCATCGTTACCATTGCCTTAGAATTAATTGATGGAAAGTTATACATATTTATTGAATTCTTAGCATTATTATGTGTTGTAAAAGTTTTAACTCTTTTTTTTAATTTTGAAATTTGAGTTATTTTATTATGAATTAATTTGTTTTTTAGTTTTAAATTGATTTTTCTAGGTGTATCTATTTCTATCAAATCAGATTTCCTTTTAAATTTGGGCTAGGCATGTCAATTATATTTGTTATTTTAATTTTTTGAGGTGTAGAAAAAGTTGAAGGGGGGCTCGGAAAAACTAACTCTACCATGTCTGGTTTTGAGTGTGTATATGTTTTAGTTGGGGTTGAAATTATATTATACTCCTGCTGAGATTCATCATTTTGGTTAATGCCTGATGATGTAGATGGCTGTGTTTTAGATTGATAATTATAGGGAATAGCAGTATCTATCAAACGATTTTGAGTAAAATTTTGTACAAAGCTTTCGGGTGGGAAATGTTCTTGACAAATGTACCTATTGTGGAGTTTATCTGGATCAACAGAAAACAAACTTGTGTTTCCTGTGAAGATATAAAAAAATATGTGTAAAAAAAATTATAAATATTCGCAATGGTACAGAAAAATTAAAATTAAAAATTAATTACTCACCTGAATGTATTATCCATACTTCTTTTCTATCATCTTTTGGAAAACGATACATTTTTAAATTTGGAAACATTTTCTTTGATTTTCCACAATTTAAATATTGGCACTTGTTTCCAGACATGTTTAAGAATTTTTAATTGTAAATGCAAATGCAAATGCAACTTAAAACTCAAAAAACAAGAAAATTCGGAAGGTGGTTGCTCCAAAATGAACAAGATAGTAATAAATGATAATATAATAAAATTATTATTTCCAATAATTTCAGTATATCTTCAGTTTCTTATTATTACTCTATTTTTATATCGGCACTTCGCGATAAGCCCCGCATATCCATCCCCTCATATCCCATCATATCCCTTCCCCGCATATCCATGGCAAACATCTATGATGGGGGTACCACCTCCTTGCATCCCAACTACACTAGCGCTCCATAGTGGTTGCATCCTACGCATGGTCACCAAATATTAACATTGCATGGGCTATCTGTCTATTCTATAATCAATGATATAACTAATATAAATTAATATAAATAATTTAAGCTAAACTGCATTCATGACACAAAATAGTAGTTTTACCTTACATTTTAAGATATAACTTTTTTTGTGGTGATGGTAAAATATGGTGCCTTGGGCCAAATTTTAAAATATCGCCCTGACAACGGGAAAAGGACAAAGCTACAAAATTGAAGATGGCTTTCCAGCATTTTTCAAGGGGTTATATAGGCCGTATACAATACACTCCGGAGAAATACTGCTTTTAGTTTTTGGATCCAGTCAATATACGGTCCGGGTATATACTTTCCGGAACTATACGTTCCGTTAAAATACGGTTTATATTTTTTTGGATCCCGTCAATATACGGTCCGGGTATATACTTTCCGGAACTATACGTTCTGTTAAAATACGGTTTATATTTTTTTGGATTCCGGTGATATACGGTCCGGATAAATATGTTCCGCAATTATACGGTCCGGACATATACTTTCCGGATTATTATAGCCCTCCAAATTAACATTTTTATGCAATATGAGTTCTAAAAAAAACAAAAGGAGAGCCACCAAAGAACGCGAGAAAAAATTCGAATTACAATTTACAGCTCAATCGTGTCAAAACATTTTAAATGCAAAGAAAACAAATCCTAGTGGCGATATACAGAATTATGTGCTTCATATGAATTTTTTCTTACTTTATCAGTCATTGAAGTTAATTGTGAGAGAACTTTTAGCAAACTAAAGTTTGTTAAAACGATACTTAAGACTAATATGAATCAAGATAATCAAGAAGCATGTGAAAACTCATGTGAAAACTTGATGATGTTCAAATTTCAAATTTTTTTTTTATTTAAAGAAAGAAACAGTCCGCGGCAGCTGTGACAATAGAATGCAATAATACATTTTTGTTATTATATGTACATAATTACATTAATAGTTGACTAATCATAAACAAACAAACAAAAAAAGAAAAACAAAGACAATATTGAGTATTCTGAATAAATTGCATATTATACTATTGTCTATTGATGACTTAAAAGCTAGTTCTAATGTTATGTCTAAAATGTTTTCATTGTAAAAAAAAATAAATTATTTGATTTTTATTAAATATTATAATTAAAAATAATGTTTTTTCTTAACTTAATAGTTATTATAATGCAAAATATAAGTGAAGTTATTTTTAAGTACTTACCAGCTTTATAGCTTTATTTGTTACTAAAACGTTAGTCGCAATAAATTTTTTAGCTGTACATGACACACTGCAGATGGTCAACATTTTAAAATACACATGTGTATTGTGTATTATGTATAATAATAATATAATAAGTTAATAGTGTTTTTGTAGATTAGACTTTAAAAAATAATAGTGTTAGTCACAGTCATTAAAAACAAATAAAAATGGAATAAGTTAATATGTAACAGTTTTTTATAAATAATAAGGATTTAAAAACTTGTAAATAGCCTACAACGTTTAATATGATGTATGTTTGACGACAAAATAGAAATACATGAAATCTCATACACCTACCTACCTATTATAACCTAATTTATATTTTACCTATTTAGTACTTAATATTTACTTTTTATATCATAACAATATTAACAACAAAATAATATATATGTAATATGTATATTATCTACACCTTTCACCACTATTTGGGCCGGGAACTCCATATTCCTACTGAGCCGGACACCCCTCTAGTACGCCTCTGGAGCTAACACCTAAAACCAAAGACAAAAAATATTAAACTAATATTAGTCAAATCAAATAATAACAAGTTACAAAGAACTACAGGACAAAAAGCCAACAGGAAAAAGACTGGTGGTGGCCCAGAAAAAGATGGTTGGATTTAGTGGAGAAGAAACAAAAACAAGAATAATTCATCATAATATTACCATGCGTAAAACTGAAGCCGCCTTGACATATTGATGTGCATGTATATTATAATTTATTATCGACATTTAATTTTTATAAAAAATCAACCAATTTATTAAATCTATTAAATATTGATGTGCATGTCATTATCAACATAATAATATTAATATAATATAATTTTTATAAGAAATAGAAATTTTTAAATAACTACCTACTTAATACTTATATAAAATATTAATTTTGGCGCAAATTATAGGTCATTTTTGTGCCTTTGACGCTTATGTCATACAGCCAATTGTATATATTTACTATTATATAGTACCTAGGTATACATTGTATAAAGTAGATACTTACTTTATTGAATTTATTGTTATATCTGCAATATAACATAGCAAGTACAAGAGAAGTATTGAAGTTATTTTGTTTGGCTAAATTAGCTAATATTTTTCCAAATTTATATTTAGTTTTAAAATTATCTATAACATTACTTGTAACTAGCTGTAGCGTAGAGCGAACATTTTCTATATTAAAACTTATAAAAACAAAGTTAAGAACCATAGGCGTCATTACGGGGTAGCGAGGGGTAGCCATTGCTACCCCACCATTTTTATTGGGGTAGCAAAGTAATAGCTATGATACCCCACGAGAAATATAATATTTATATATATATAATATATATGTATATATATGTAATATGTATGTATATGGTCTGTGATGTCAACGTACATATTATTATCAACTCAGATAACTGTAATATATTAATATAGATAACATTAAACTATTTTTAGCGAAACTATTATTTTTCCCAGGAAACGGTTTATCGTCGATAACGATCGTCGATTGATATGGTACCAATTACTAATATTATACCTATATATACACTTTATTATTATCACTGTCGTCCGTCATTATGAAATACGAATAATTATTAGTTAAACACAAAAATAATTAATTGCGCGAGTTCTCGTCTTCCCGATTTCAATACGTAATCGACCGACCACCAACGAATTAGACGGGACAATCCGACACGGTAGTATTATATATATATATTATATTATATAATATATTATATATATATATATTATATACACGTTTCGTACCGTAGTACGAAACGTTCAATGTTACTTATAATATTATAATTTATAAAATATATATTTACTGAGTATAAATTTACGCTGTAGTGCTGTACTTAAGTCTTAAAGTAAGTATTATATATTTATTTAATTTAAATATCTTCGTATATTATGTTACAATTATTTGAATTATTCAAATTTTGCAAAAATTGTATTTATTATTTTTTCAGTTTTACAGAATGAAACGTCGACCAACAATAACAGACTATTTCATTAAAGCTAGTTATTCAACAGAAAATAATGGTAAATACTAAATAGTAAATACCAATTAAATTGTGCTAAAATTTTTAATTCTTACAGATTCATATTCTATCTAGTAGTTTAAAAGATTTCTATCTTTTTTTCTTAGTGAATAAACATTTGAATATAATGAGTTTATAGTTTATTGTTTAATTTAAAAAAATTTTGAATATGTATTATGTATTAAACTAAATACTGATTGTTCATTATTAGATGACAAAAATGAAGATGAAGAGCTTCCAGCACCTCCTGGAAGTAAGAAAAATAAAGATACACCTCACACTTCTCAATTATATGAAAATAATCAAGTCAAAGGTAAACAAATAGATTTTAATTCCAAAGTATGCAACATATAAAAATTAAATCGTTCTTCCCATCACTTTTTTGTGGTATTTCAAAACATTTCTATTTTTTACTGAAAGACCTTATTAGTTAGGTACCTGTGATAAATTAATTCTTTTATGTATTCATTTTTCAATTTATGCTTTTTAGTTTTTTCATGTTAACACAACATAAAATATGTTGATCAAATTATCACATTTTTATTTAAATGTTACACTTTTAGTATATTATATTATGTATTAAACTAAATACTGATTGTTCATTATTAGATGACAAAATTGATGATGAAGAGCTTCCAGCACCTCCTAGAAGTAAGAAAAATAAAGATATACCTCACATTTCTGAAGTATCTGAGCGTGATCCAGTTAAAGGTAAAAATATAGCTTTTACTTTATTAAGTAAAGGTTTAGGACCATATCAACCGGAAATGGATAAATATCCAAAAGTAAATGGACGGAAATTTTGTACTCAATGGTACAAATCATATAAATGGCTAGAATACAGTCCAGAAAAGAATGCAGTGTTTTGTTTTTTTTGTAGAGCCTTTGATTTATCAGGTCGCGCTGAAGAATCATTTACTATAAATGGATTTAATAAATGGTCCAAGGCTTCAACATGTCTTCCAAAACATGAACGTAGTGTACCTCACAAAGAAGCAATGGTTAAATTGGCAGGTTTTAAACATTCATCCGTTGAAGGTAGTATTGCCACTAAAATTGATAAACATCATAACACGATAGTGTTGAAAAATATTAGCTATTTGAAAGATATTTTAGAAACATTGCTATTTTGTGCTAGACAAGGAATTGGTATTCGGGGACATAATGAACAAGACCATAGTTTGTTAAATAACAGAGGGAATTTTTTAGAATTATTGCATCTGAGGGTCAAAGATAATGACACAATCAAACAATATTTTATTGACAAAGAAAGAAGCTTTCGATATGTGTATCCAGAATTCCAAAACATTTTTTTATCGTTAATGGCTAAGAATGTTCAACAAAGTTTAATATTCAATATAAAAGAAGCAGGTATATACAGCATATTGGTTGATGAGACACAGGACATAAGCAGGCATGAACAAGTATCCATTTGTGTTAGGTATGTCACAGAAAGTTTTGAACCAAATGAAGTTTTTCTGGGTTTTTTTAAAACTCATAGTACCAATGCTGAATCTCTGGTAGCTTTGATAAAAGAAGTTTTAAAAAATAATGACTTGAACATTCAAAATATCAGAGGTCAGTGTTATGATGGTGCTGCTTCTATGCGTGGATCTTATACCGGTGTACAAGCTAGAATTAAAAATGAAAATCCACATGCAATATATGTACATTGCTATGCGCATATTTTAAATTTATGTTTAGTCGATTTAACTAAACAAGTTAAACAAATAAGAAATATGTTTGGTGTTTTGAATACATTACATAATTTTATTGGCGCATCATCAAAAAGATTTTCCATTTTTGAATCAATGAGAGCAACATGTTCAGATAGTAAAGGACCAAAAACATTAAAATCATTATCTGATACTCGATGGAATTGCCGAATAGAAGCTATTAAAGCAGTATTTGAAAATTTATCAGCGTTATTTCATTCACTACACAAAATTGCAGATGATGATACTTTTGCAGGTCCTGAAGCTAGTTCGTTACTTAAATCAATTGAAACCTTTGATTTTATTTTTTGTCTAAATTTACTAAAATTTATTTTTTAATGAAACTAATATTTTATCGAAATACCTTCAAACGCCATCAATTAATTATTCATCGGTGCGTTTGATGGCACAGCAAACAATTAACACATTTAAAGATAGTCGAACTCAAGATAAATTTAATAGTTTATGGATAGAAACCCAAGATATTGTTGAGAAGTATGACTTAGAAGAAGCAAAATTACCCAGAGAAAGAAAAATTCCTATGAAAATAGGTGGAGGAAGGTCTCAACAAAATTCAATAAATGTAAAGAATTATTATTTAATAAATATTTTTTATGTTGTTTTGGATATAATTATAGCCGATATAGAAGAAAGATTTAAAGAAAATAACTTAACTCTTTTAAATGCTATGAATGATGTATTAACTAGTGATTTACCAGATGTTGCTTCATATAATCTATTAAGTAATACATATGATATTAATAATTCTGAATTACAGAGTGAAGTTAATATACTTAATAGAATGTTTAAACAGTCACAAAATGATGTGAAAGAAACCGCACTTAACTGTCGAATATCTTATATTTTATCCAATAATATTCAGATTGGATTCCCATTGTATGTGCAAATTTTAAAATTATTTTTAACATTACCTACAAATACAGCAACATGTGAAAGAAGTTTTTCTACTTTAAAACGTATAAAAACCTATCTTAGATCTACTACTGGCCAAGATCGCTTAAATAATTTAGCAATACTCTATATACACAGAAACCAAGAAGTTAACAAGGATGAAGTTATAAAAGAATTTGATGCCACAGAGAATGGACGTCGCATGATTCTTCACTAAATTAAAAAAAGAATTGAACTTGCAATAGTATATAAAATTGTGTATTTAAAAAATTAAAAATTGATGAATTAAAATAAATAAATGTTTTAACTAAAAAATAATAAGTAAATTCAATGTGGGGGGGGGGGTTGAGGGGTTGATAAAGCTAATTAGTCATCTATCATAGGTTTTCCAATGTTGCTACCTTATGGTTTTATTCCAAATGACGCCCCTGTTAAGAACAACTTTGTCACAGGATCGTCTCGAGAGTTTAATGAAAATATCATGTGAGCAAGATATAATAATTAATAATGAAAATGTAATTTTGTTATTCGCAACTAAAAGTAGTGTTCTAACAAAGTATTTGATTTATTAGATATCTTAGTAAATATATTTAATACTTATATAGTTATATAATATTGTTATGAAAGGACATAGTTATTATTAATATTGTATATATAATATAATATAAAAGGTTGCATTTCGTTTATATTTCTAAATTCTTGCATTTTGTAGTATCGTTGTAGGTAATTATATAATAGTAATTTTTATATTATATATTTATTTTAATAATTATTGAATAGTATTGGTTGGAAAAGGGAGAGAAGGTTAATCAAAAATGAAACAATAAAATAAAAGTGGGTGGTTAATTGTTTGTAACAGGATTCAATTTTGATTAGTGGGTTGTGTTGATGTTCTGTGGTGGGGTTAGTGGTTGTTGGAGATTCTTGCCATACATTTAATTTTACACTTTGGCGCCACTATTAAGCAGAGCGTGTTCGCGTTTTAAAATTGCGTCGCTTAGAGACGCGTGTTCGAATCACCTAGTATGCAATCAGCCAGGGCCGGATTGGTTAGTGTCGGCTCTTCAAGAAATATTTTTCTATCGGCCCGTAATTTGCTATAGAAGCCCATATTGGGCGAATTTTAGTATTAATAAATAGTAATGATCTTATCCTGTTTGTTGACTGTATAGTGTATACTATTATAATATAACTGTCATTAAAATCGCAATGTGGGCATTGCGGCAAATTTCTCATACCACTACAACATTTAAGCGGCCCTTCGAGATTTTCTCGAATGCTTGACTGGCCTATCCGGACCTGCAATCAGCTTAAATAAACTCATTTTGAATTGTTGATAATTTTATTATTTATAAATAAATAATTATACCCATTCCACTAAAGCTGCAGTAATAAACCAATATCAATATTCTTCATAATATGAAAAGCACCAGACGAGTAGACGACACTCTACGACAGTTTGATGATGACAGAATTGGTTAACGTGCAGTGTTTAGTTTCACCAGTTTTGGTTTAACTTTAATTTATAAATTATCATTTAAAATTTTATAAAAATGGAACAATTTATAGACCGATGCATGAAAAAAAAACAAAAAATTTGTGTGAAGACAATTTAAAATCAACGGAAGCAAAATCAAAATGTTACTTATTTGATGGCAAGTTTTTCAAGATCATAAATGTAAGCGATGATGGAAAAAATATGTCCGCAGAGTACCAATATTGCTTTAAGACTGCGAATTGGTAAAAATCATCGACAGAGCATTTTTTAAGTAACATTAAGATAGATTACTATTTACTTACCTATAACTTATTTAAAATTAATTAATTATCATCCCCTAGACTCTGCAAGGCATAAATTAAATTAACGTCGCGGGAATGAATAACAACTTTATCGATCGTCGTTATGTTACAGGTAATTACATCCAAACAGTAATATAGGTCGCTTTATTACTTTTAACTGTGTGCCATTTTAGTTGGTTTTGTTTTTGCCGTTTTAAGAGAGTTTGCGAAGTGTTTTTGTCGCCGCGACCGTGGGCCTTGGTGTTGAATCAATTAATTATATAAGACTGCAGGCGACTATTATTATACGAGTATAGTGTATACACTGTACATATTGTATATACGTATATTATGTACATTGCTTGCAGAGCGACATCTGTTCAAAGGCCTAGCGTTGGACCGGATATTATTCACGCAAATAGGGTGTTGCATATATTGTACGATATTATCCGCAGCGGACGAGTGTAGGTACTCTATACTATTGTACATGTATATGCACGTATAATAGACAAGGAGACGATGGAGGGGAAATATACACAGACACTGTGTGATTATGATCATCGCGCTTGTACATACACATTTCTATTTTCCGTTTTTTTTTTCTAACACGCATGTTGTTTATTTCACGAGTTTATAAAATAATCTTTTTTATCATCAGCGCGATTTTCGAGGACTTTTGCCGCCTTTGCCGGTCTGTTGTGCGTAAATAATACATATTTATATATATATATGTATATATATATATATATATATATATATATATATATATATATATATATATATATATTACACCGTCGTCACCCGATATATTATTATTATTATCTAAGTCGTCTACACTTTGATCACTGAGTGCAAACACTGCACCACGCTATTGTTCAAATTAAACATAAGTTTGCTATAGATGTAGTGGTATATTATTATATAAAATGTTTATGGCTTCGTGTTACTGAATCTCGATAATTTTTAATCAGCTATAAAAATTGCAAGTTCCATGTATACCAACTAAGTATATTACAACTTGTGCAACCGCTATTGTTTATTTTCTTTTATAATTATAGGTGTGAGGTGTCGAATTGTAACAATCGTGTTATGTTCATATAACGATCACCGTAGTACAGAAATCGACATTATGCCATTCGCGAAGAACAGTCAAAAATAAAATAATTTATAGGTTGGTACGCAAGTCATACTTATGATTGTATTAGATTAAATAAAAAACTAAATTTTGTTTTTTGTTTATTTTTAAGTAGGTTAATATAAAGTAGTAATTAATATTTCTTCAAAATTACGACGTTTATGATAATAATATCCCACTAAACATTCGATGTTACCTAACATCTCTACGATGTATGTTGTTGGTTGCATACGGAACATCACATTGGTATGCTAATAAGTGATTGTTGGGATGTTTAGCCTATATATGATTGTGGCCATACGCTTAACTGCGGAAACACTGAGTGTACGTACCGGTCAGTGTTGCTAGCACCCGGATTTTTAGCAGAAAATCTTTGCCACACATAAATTACGTTTTCCAAACCAACCGTTCCCCCCTACAAATAACAAATAAGTGGCGGAAACTAATTCGAATTATGGGTGAGGGCTGCAAAACAAAAGTATTCAATACCCACCTATTACAAATGTTTGCTGCGCTCACATAATGTATACCTACTAATAACAACCATGTTCTAAACATAAAAACATTAATATAGAAATTGGAATAATAAATATAAATTATAATAATTAATATTACAATTTATCAAATAAAAATAGAAAATATAATTTACTATGTTATATAACAGTATCCACCATTAGCTCCCACTGCTCCCCTCATTAGCGATCATTAGCGGAAATTTGATCAGAATTTATTATATAAACTAAAAATGATAGCAAACACCAGTTTTTGTTTTGGCTACTACAATTATCTAACCAAATTGTAATAGTATTTGCGTCACGATTATGAGAAAAAAAATTGAAAAAAGTGCTAATTAGATCTTCTTTCTTGCGACCGCTAATTCCTTCATGCCACACACATGCAAATGGCAGTAAATTTCCTTTTTTCCCTAGAGGTACGAAGCTTTCATGGTATACAACAATTCGCTTAATGAACAAAACTTTTTTTAAAGTGTCTAACCTAGGTAGCATTATTATTTTTTACAAATCGACTGAAAAATAAATTGACTTTTCATCGTTATAGTTATTTTTGGCATGTTCTTGATATAATGATCTAGCAGCATTAGCTTTTTTTATGTGGGTTAAATAAGTCGCGCACACAGTACAATCAGGCACCATTTGGTCTTTAGAATGCTTCGTGAATTTTGAGACTCTCACAAACCTCACATTCTTCGTGTCCAAGTTGAGTAAACGAGATATTTTTTTTTTTTAACTTGATCTCTATAATATGCATATGAAATAAAAAAATCAGGTTCATGATATTTTTCCAAAAAGTTCTGATGCATGAAATTTATTGTAACATCGCTTAGCAAGTATCAGGCGCGTGTTTACGGCAATAGTGGGAAATTGTTGGATTGAACGATTCTATATGATTTTCCACTAAATCTAAATGTTTATATTTATTTACAGACAATTGTCTTCCACGATCATCGATATAAGGTTTAATTTTACCTTTAGGTGTAGATCTAAGGACATCTAATACCCTATCATTAGTTTTCTTAAAGCCTAACGTACTTAAAAAGAATGGTTTACAAACTTGAATTCGTAAACCATCACTATTTGTTAAAAAAAATTTAAACTCATTTTTCCTTTTTGTAATTTCATTTTTAGAATTTTTATTGGTTTACAATTAATGTACAAACGATCTTCTATCTTGCCAGTTCATTTCCCAATACTGCATGATAATTAATATCCTTGCGTCTATTTTCAATTATATTTAAAATACATTTTAATCAACACGTTTCTCTGTCACATCCTGGTTGTACTACATGATTTTTTTTTGCTGTTCGATTTTTTTTTGTTTTCTGCTGGATATGCTCATCGCATATTTTTTCCTCTTCCTTACATCTCCAAATTTCGTATACATTTCTTCTTCTACATTTCATTCTCATTGCATTCAAAACCATCTTCAAAAACCACGGGTAATGAATTAATATCTAATGTCTCTGTATGCATCAAATCGTCTAAAAATTTCCGAATAATACTGAATAAATATAAAAATTATGGATAATTATAATTTATAAAAAAATATCTAAACTAAACTAAAGCAATAACGCCGCAACTTGGGTAGAACATCGAAATATTAAGCAAAAATGCCGTATCTATCAAAATATTTACGGCGTTTATGCTTAGTAAATGTATGATACGGCGTTCTTACTTAGTAGTACTAATTTTCTTCGTTACTTACGGCGTTTCTAAATAACGTTATATGTGTTTGTAGCCTATTTAATGTGATTTTGGGGGTATTTTTTCTACAGAGAATGTGTAAAATGTGTATACCGATCAGATGCCGTATCTATCTCATTTTTTTTTTCGAGTTACGGCACTTTTGCTTAGCACGGCAGTATACTTATAACTTATAAGTTATATAAGTGTTGTTGTAGTTAAGCGTTCCGACATAAGCATGATGCATAGTAGGTTATATCTGCAGATGTAAAAAAATAATAATAATAATATTCAAAAATATCACATTCAATTATAAAATCGTAAAAACATATAAAAATATTTAAATATAATTATTTTAATGTCCACTTTATTGTATTTATTTCACCATATGAATTAACATATTAAATTAGAATTTTTACTGTAGGTACCTACATAAATAAATTGTGTGATATACATTTTCTCGCCCGTACATGTATATAGGCAATACTTTTATTTTATTCACTTTTAAAATTTTATTGTATATAGCAACTATTATGCTATTTATATCGATTACCTACATAGTTATATATAGTTATATATTTATATGGTTCATATGCGTGTAAAATAAATTCATTGATTCAATAACTCGCAATCCACAAGTGAGCAATTAACAGATCTATTTTTCAAAATGGTATGCCAATTTTTTTCAAGAACTTGAAACAGTGAAATTCTCAAATAGTTTCGTGTTGACATTATTGTAAATTAGACTGCCGGAAGGTTAAATTTGACCTTTATTAGCTTATTGTCCTCTAATGTTGATGAATATGTTGATTGTTTTGATAATTTGATCTAAAATTCTAGACCTTTTTAATAGTTGACTGCTGCAATACGTAAAGTGCTATAGCTATGTTCAGTCAACATCTGTCTATATAGTTTATTATATTACATTACCGTCGTTACCGTCATTACCATGGTTCAAATATAATATTATATGATAGGCGTACTCCAGTTATTTAATGATATAGGTATATTTGAAATCTAAACTCTTAGCGCACTTAACATATGATAATTTGCATAAAATAATATACATTATATTTATTATAACTACAATTTATGCTACATAGTACCTTATTATGGCTAGATTAAATACAACATATTAATATATTATTATAGTACCTATATTTTACTCTAAGCTCATACATTTAGACTAACAATCAATATCGTATTGTTTAGATGGCAATGAAAAATATAATAATTTATATTGTCCTGTTATAGTTGTTATGTATATTGTTCATAGCTGTAATAAAGTGTATATGGCGAGCGTATATATAATATAGTGAAAATATATTGAATGTGCAACATCACTCTGAAGAACTACAATGCGAAACTCTGTAATATTTTATTATGATTATTATTATACCTCATACCTATGCACTTATCGTTTTATTTAGAAAATAAAAAAATAATACGACTGCATATTACTGCGGGTTAGGAAGTTTATTGTTTGTGCTGCAGACGTTTATATATTATACTTTGTACTTTTTATTTTATTTTGTGTCAGTATTGTGGTGCTGTAGAGATGAACTTTGCCTTGTTAGTCCTTTTCCCTCGATATACTTTATACTATCACATATAATAATAGACATACTGTTATTGTAAGCACGAGTGTATTCGGTGAGGAAAAACATTGGACAGTGAAATTTCGCATTCTCCGTTTTACGATGATCACAATAATATTACGGCAGCTCGGTGTCTATAAACGGCGAAGACCCGTGACCTATGACCGTGTCTGCGCGCCTGTTCACTGTTGAATACTTAAAAACTTAAGTGTTGAATGTTTTTTATTATGTAATTTGATCAGTCAATTTGGTGCGTATCACTCGTATTATTATTATTATATTCTAAAATTTCAAGTACCTTCCTAATTTTGCTCATTATACCACCTACCCATACGTCATACGACTTATTCAATAATTTAAGGTAGGTAAGTTCATTGTTTATAGTCTATTTAGCTTAAAAAGTAAAAAACTAGTATAGCATGGCTAAGTAATATACCTACTTAAGGTGGTGAAGTGAAATATTTTATTGGACAATTTTCATTTAACACTGTATATCAAAAACAAAATTATATTAATTATTTTTTTTTTTATTAAAAATTAATGCAGTTGACAAATTAGTTAGGTATAGGTATAGGTATAGGAATAAAAATATTATTTTAAACTTTAATTGAAGTAAAAATAATATCAATTTAAACTTAATATAGTTATGTTATAGAATACAAAATCAACTAATTTTATGAAGTACTAATAATATGCAGTATAGGTAGTAGGTACTTATGTATTAAATATCACAGGTAAGTGTATTATCTGTGTACTACACCTACCTATGATATTCAATACATAGGTATGTATACATTTTTTTAGTCTATTTATAGGAATTTGAAGTATGTCTAGTGAAAGAACAAAAAGACGTATAGGATCAGGGAAGAGGTAGACTTTATTTTATATGAAACAGAAAATATTCATGGAACACTCCAGGGGCGTATTTAGATTTTTTTTTTTTTTGGGGGGGGGGGGGCTGTGGTATTTTCTCCAACTGAAATTCCCTAATTCAGCCTATTAAAAATAAGAGTTAGAAAATCAATACACAATTTTAATTGTTGTTATGATTTTTAATGTTTTCAAAAAATTAATAATGAAATAATATATATAATAATAATAATAATATAACAAATCAAATCAAATTTAAATTTCTTTCTTTACCACTGTTAGCAAATTTATCTAATAAAATGTGATCTGGTATGTCAATGTCTCTATGAATAGCTAAAAGGGCAAGTCCCACTAGTCTGAAGTAGAACTGTATCATCGACGGATTCGGTGGACTGTTTAGATTTTTTATAAAAATGCAATAATGATTGTTGAGTTCTTTTCATTATACTTAGGTGTATTATTATTTTATTTAAACAACAAAATACAAATAAAAACACTCGTCACGATCCACTATCTTATGTCTTAGTAGGTACGTGCGATACTAAACGTCGTATATATCAGACAACAAAATATGTATCTATAATAGCGACAACAAGTAACTACTATACGACGAAAACCAATCACCGTTGTCCGTGATAGCGTTATTGGCCGTCGCCGTCACAACTTCTCGAAAATATTTTTAGCTATACGGGCTCGTATAATATTATTGTGGTGATTGAGACGCGACAACGCGTGTATATCAGTAAATCAATTCTAGGTAAAATAAATCGAAATTACGATAATGCAGCAGTCAATATTAAGCACTATGTTCCGAACTCAAAGGTATAATTGTTACGATCAAAATTGTCATTGACACATTACATACTGTATTGCAATGGGCGGAAGATGAGAACATGTATAGTACTGATATTTTGTTGGTACGTTGATTAAGGGAACTCGCTGTTGAAATTAAAATTAAAAGTATTATTCAGAAAAAAATTACCGACTACAGTAGGTACTTAAGGTCTACATATTATTATAAACATTTTTTTTTGTAATTCATTAGTTTAGTTTTAATTGAATTTAATTATTATTCTTGTAATTTAAAATGCAATAAATATAAAGATAGTGAAATTCAAAATAAAATCTTAGTAATTTGAGTAGGTAATTTTGAAAAACCTCCGGTAATCCGGAAAGATCAATAATCCGGACGATGCTCGGTTCTACCACTGAATGGTATTTTCAGCTCTAAAAGGATTAAAATCATATTATTTACAATCAAATATAAAAAAAGAAAGATTAAATGTATATTGGAAATCCTAAATAATATAAATTACACAAAAATGAACTTAAAAATATTTTTGAATTATTTCTAATTAATTTGCATACCTATATAGGTACTTTTTTTTTGAGGGGGTAGGGGTGTCAAAAATATTTTGTCATGGGGCGCAAATTTTTCAAATGCGCCCCTGTAAGTGATTTACAATTTATATTGCAAATATTTTGGTAAAGTTAATTTTGTAGGGTTCTGTAAACATTATAATTGAAATATTATTGAAGCTTTAACCAAACATTTTAAATGTTTTTTTTTTTTTAAGGGGAACCTGAGGCAACTTAGGCCATTGGGTGTGGGGTGGTACGGTAGGGGATATTTCTGTATATTTGTTTTTAGGTTTTTAAGTGGGTAGGGTTGTAACACGTGTTTGTGTATGTGTGACAAGGATATGTTGCTAAAAATCCCGGGTGGTCACCCATCCGGGAGCTAGCAACTGCGGCCGGTACGTACGCTCAGTGCGTTTCCGCAGATTGAGCGTACGACCGCGCCTCACCAAGCCACATTTTAAATGTTATTGCAATGTTGAAGTAACATTAAAATAATAATCAAATAATATTCTTGTAATATTATAAAAGTAATTTTGAAATAATATTATTTTTGTGGCCAAAAAATCATTAAAGAATGTTATAATATGAACATTTAATAATTTTTATATATAACCACCTGGAAATGTTTTAAGAATGTAAATATTTTTTTATAATATTGTTTACATATCCAATTAATATTATTTTGCTATCTGGGTTGTTGTGCTTAATTGTATAGTTGTATATTTCGTATTAAATAAGAAAAAAAAATCAATTATTGTAATATTATAATATTGTTCCACTATGTAATATGTCTTCAGAAAGATAAATTGTTTTGGCTTGAAACATTTCGTACTCGCATAACAGAGTATGTAATATAGATTATCCGCTATCTCCATCTTTTTATTCAACAAAAACTTTGAACTTGCCGAACACCCGATATTTATTGACCACGTTTCCGCTAACCCTCTGCATATATCAACAATAACCTGAAAAACACCTCAAATAATTATCATATAGGATTTTTTTTTTTTATCGATTCGATTAATCCATATATATTATTATTATCGTGTATATTATTCCATCATACCTTGTTTGAGGCATTCCGGTGCCGACTAAAACCGTTCTATCCTTACAACACGGTTGTAAGTTCTGCAACACTTTTCGCTTACCAATCCTGTCAACCTAGATTAACGCAAAACAAATAACGTAGGTATTATTATACATGTGACATGCGATAATAACCATGTCTACTTATAAACTACGATGAATAATAATACTAAAATGATATAGATACGTGTTATTATGTAAAATTACGTTTTGCACGAGATTTCTGTTTTCGTCGTTTTGATCCATTTTAATTTTTTCGAAGACAACAAAACTAATCACGGCGGTGCCTGTACGATAAATAAATCAAAATACTTAAATATACAGTTACGAATAAAATACGTTAAAGGAATAAGATTATAACATTAATTTCGTACACGGAGCTTATTGTGGTTATCAACTCTGTGCATTGTGCAATATATTCCAGCAGCTCGTTGATGTTTCGCATTACTTTAAACGATGACACAACAACATAGAGTATATAGAAAATATAATATTACAATAATTTCATGAATTTTTATACATCTTTGTGTCCGTGGTTTATACACGCTTTAACAATATTATATTGTCGGAAGGAAAATCCTATTTTAAAAACGGTTTCATTTATTTATCAAATAAAAACTAGAGCGTACTAGTTCCAATCACGAACTAAGATACTATCTTAGTTCATGGCATGCATGATAAATTAAATTAATCATGCTTTAATCTAAGACCAGGCATGTAGTCCTAAAGTTATTTGTGAGTATATGCTACATATGTGGCAGCTTTTGTCATCAACCCAGGCCCGTAGCCACGGTGGGAAAGGGCGTTGCCCCCTTAAAAATATTAGACAGACATTGTTTTATATATAACACCCCCCCCTAAAGTTTGCTTTGCCCCACCAGAAAATTTAGTCTGGCTACGGCCTGCATCAACCCCTCCACCTCCACCTCTTTTCATTTATATAAATTTATAACATATAATTAGTTATTATTTTATTAAGTTGATTTTAAACTATAATAACTTTAACAACGTAATTAATATTATTATAAATTATATTTATTTACCTAATACATAATATAATAATACTTCTGTCAGCTAGTTTAAAACAATTTTTGTGAAGTAGGTATACGCATGTTTTTCAGCACATACTTCCGGTCTTAAGTTTTTTTCTTTCTTTTAAAAATTTGAAAAGTGGGTATGCGCCGCCACTCACGCATACCCTCCACTACATATCTGCGGCCGTGAGTAAACGTCAACGGTGAAGCTGATTACGCCGCAACCCGCAAAAGCAATGGTCGGAGGGGCTACTTCGGTGCGTGCGTGCGAGTTCTACGACGGCCGTCGGAAGTTTGTGAAGGGGACGATGATAACGATGGTGGAGAGTTCCGCCCAGTGGCCATGGCCACGCCCTCTCTATGGTTCGCGCGCGCACGCGTAGATCGCCGTGCCACTGTCGTCGTCGCGTAATTGATTATTTCCGCCACCACCGCCTTCTTCCGCGCGATCAGACCGGGAGACCGGAAGAGGTCGCCGCCTCCGCGCTCGTTTCAGCCGCTTATGAAGATATTTCCGGTCTGCAGTATACGTGGTGATGAGGGGGTGTTTGGTGCACGTGCGCCACAGAGCTTAGCATATATATATATAGGTAGTTATATAGACGACAACAGTGTAAATAAGAAAACAAAACTCGTTGTCGTCGTGCCGGGGGTCGATTTGCGATTTTGGCTTTTACCCTTC
This sequence comes from Diuraphis noxia, assembly GCF_037042655.1. Lineage (NCBI taxonomy): Eukaryota > Metazoa > Arthropoda > Insecta > Hemiptera > Aphididae > Diuraphis > Diuraphis noxia. The sequence continues at coordinate 80,404,694 of NW_028301711.1, forward strand.
TCTCTCGCATTAATAATAATAATATCGTCTCTTCATGCGTGCGCTCGCGAGTCTTTTTTTCTTCTTATTTCCCCATAGCCCCATCGGTTCACCTCTCTACTACGCACATCGTTATATCCGTTACAGGGTGGTGGATGAAATACACACACACACACACACACACACACACACACACGTCCGTACACCTAAACACCCACACTCACTCACGCATAATCGAACCGCCTCTGGTTGCTGCTGTTGTGCCGTTATTGTCACCACCCCCACGCAACGACTAAAACGCCGCCGACGCGACTACAGCGACTCCGTGTGCCGGGGGCGAGCAGACGATAATATACGCACCATCGACGACGCGGCACCTTTAATCCGGACGCGCGATCGGCGTTAGTTGCGACGACGAAATTTTTGCTATTATTTTTGTTGTTACAACTATAATAACTTCACATCCGATAACCGCGATTATACCATATTGTTATACCGTCGTCCGCGAGAAATGATCGACGACCGGCGTTCGATTTCATTCATTCGCTAAAACCACGGCAGCCGCAGCCAAAAGTCGTCGCCGTCTTCGTGCAATCCAATGCCGATCAAATATCCGTTCATAAAAATGCGTTGCGTTTTATCGGTATAGAACCATTCAGTATTCACCAACGTTTTGTACATGTGTTGATAGTCGGTAAGTTTTTACAAAAGTTTTTTGTACTATATTACAATCTAATATCATATAGATATTATTATTAAGGTACCTTCATATCATCACCTATAGTTTCTATTTATCATAGACTTATTTATTTTTTATGCAGATAGTTGATTAAAAAATAAATATACCAACATAGGTGTAATAGTTATATTATTAGTTATATTAGTTATATTTATAGTTAGGTACCTGTCGAAAAATTTTAATTTTTTTCTCCATAAAACGATTTCTTAAAAATTTCTGAAAAAATAACTCATTTAATTAAATTTAAATTTGTATTTTATATTATAATATACAAACTGCTGTTGATCCGATAATATTTCGAAAGTAATTCAACCATATTGCTAATGATACCTACGTGCAAATGGAAAATGCTTCAAATTTATAATAATTATGGGTTTTACGGTTATCTATTAAAAATAAACTACGATTATTTTTTTTTAAAGATGACAGTTATAGTTACTAGTATACTAGTGATATATATGTACATAGAAATCATGTGAAAAATTTAAATTAAGCCCTAGCTAGCTTGGATCGTAGTAATGAAATCATGTTTTAATAATAATAATTAATAAATTTAAAAATATATATATATATAAATAATATACATATAAACCGACAGTGTTTACCTGAGACCTTATAATTAACACACACACACACATTCTTTAAATATAACATTAGTGATTTATTGGAAGCTTCTTCACTCACTTATCGTTTTACCTGAACGATCATATTGTCCGTTTGACAGAGGTGTCCGTTATAACACGTTTCACTTAGGTAATATGTTGTAGACATGGTATAACATGTCTACTAATTTATATTATATGTTTATTGATTATTTAGTTAATAGCACATCATAAACTATACTAAAATAAATAAATTAAAAGTTGTGTTCAAATAATTGTTTTATAACTCGCGTATGTAGGTATATATTATATATTTTGTTCTTAGAGGGGATGTATTCTTCAGTATATAGTATACTTAAACTGATGAATCTGCAAAAATTGAACCATTATATATTTTATCTAAATATGTACCTAACATATATGTCCTATACGGCTAAATACTTTTATACCTATAAGTAGGTATAATATAATATATTCTACAATTAAATTTATAAGTGTACCGTTTCTAAGACATTGCAAGTTTACACAAGTGATAAATATTTTGACAAGTGGGAATACAGTTTAAGATTTAGATCTATGTATATATTTGGATTTAAGCAATTTTTCGTTATAATCTAAGGGTCATTCTAAATTTAATTTGCCACTCCTCAACTAAACAAAAATTAGTTATATTATACAAAAAATAATAACTAAACATATAACATTTTCACAATATTTTTAACAAAAGAACTACTAAATAAGGTTAGGTACTTATTGTTTCATTTAAATTAAATTTAAAAAAAATGTTCCTATTTTAAAATATCTAGGTCTTAAGTGTAACAATTCATATCATCAATAAAAAATTTAAATCATAATTTTTTTAACTAAAAATGCCACATGAAAACATTTAAACATTATATTATGAGTAAGTAATTGTAAATTTGCAATGTTATAATAATTGTTCTATAGTTATGGATATAGGTGTTTATCGTTTAGATGTAATATCATATTCTATGTGTAATAGCCAATGAATTTAGTCATTCTTACAACACATTATAGTTTATTGTAAATAATATTTGATCCAATTCAAACAAGACGATTAACGTTTGGGATAGTTAGTATAATTAAACTAATCGAAAGCCAATATTTTTATTTGAGGATGGATCTTTCCATAAATTAATGGTAATTTAAATGGCTTTACATTAAAACTAATGCAGTTTAGTGAGAACTAAAATTAGCTGTTCGTGCGTATAGGTACATTTATTTTTCTAAGTCTCCTGTATAGATAAAAAATAGTACAATTGCCTTAATCATAAATTTTGGTGTCTTAATGTTTAATTTCATGCTAATTGGTGAGAAATTCTTTCAAGCTTGAGAATATTTCAATTTCCAACCAGCAATATTGCATGGTTCACCGACTCGCAGTTCCATAAATTAGTCACTTACTGTCTGTATGATAATAATTCGAATAATTTCTACTCAATTCTGTACACATATAACATAATTTATGGTCATATAGATATATATAAAAATATAAATAGATATGAGTTAATATAAATAAATATTTGTGCTAATAATACTATGAGTGGTATACTATTATCTGTAGTATTAGGTACATATTATAATAATACTATGCTTAGGATTGTGGGTATACAATTTGAATCTTCTTCTTTTTTTTGGTTTTACTTTATTAAAGAATGCATAGAATGATCAAATAATATGATAGTTAATATATAATTCAATATAAAGTGCAGCTAAATTATCTTGAGTGCTGTTTATAATGTATAGGTACTTTATTTTTATAATACTTAAAACTTTCAAAGAAGCTTCTTTTTGGTAATCACAGAACAATTTGTACATCTTAAAATATAAATAAATGTACTAAAAGAAATATGAGTAAAATATTTATAACTAATACGTTTTTGTAAATTAGACCTTATATAGATACACTTTTCTAAATATGTATGTAATATTATATGTATACTATTTATTTATTAAAATAACTATATAATATCCAGCTAAAATATATTTTTCTCATTAATACTTATCCATATAAAAATATAATTCTGAATAGTTAATTTAATTTAATTTCTTTTTGTATATTTATTGTGCCTACCAACGATTGGTTCAACTAGACTAATAATAAAATGTAATATCATAATTAATTAAAAAAAAAAAAAAAACAAATATGTATATGTAAACTTTAAATTTATGCCTTACGATGGATTACGACTGTCTTAATCGTATAGATTGCAGTAAAGAACATATAAAAAAATAATATACATATACCTAGGTACATATTGTTTTACTTTTATTTTTAACGGGCGCGGTATAATCGTAGGCACATGATAATTTTATTTTCAAGTGGTCTAAGTAATATTAGGCCAACATTAAATCAATGATAAAAATATTCAATACATACAAAAACTATTATTATTGTTGATATCATCGTTGACAATCTTTCTCTTCTGAAGAAAAAATATAGCTAAATAAATCTAAATGTAAATTAATATATAAAAACATTTTATCTATATACAAAACAAATTAATGGTGTCATACTAATCTGAACAACCATAATTTTCATTGTTAAACATAGGTATTTAAAAATTATTTATTATTTTTTTCATTAAAAATGTATAGGTACTGTTAGTTTTAAATATTATGATTCATTAAATTATACAGGCCATACAACCCAACGCACAACAATATAATAATACTTTGGAGCAAAAGATCTTAAGTTAGGTTGTTTGTTTCAAATGGTATAAATAATAACATAATAAGATTAAATTTGGTTATTGTATGTCAGCATGTATTCTCACCATCATATATTATAATTTATAAGGTTCACACTTCAAATACCTATTTCTTGTACATTGCTATGGTTTGTGTAGGACAAATGGTTTTTTCATTACTTGAGGCAAGAGTATAATACGTAGTACCTATAGAAAGATATTCATACTTGAGCATAATCTTATATCTATTTATATTCAGTGAACTGAAAATTTTTCTTGAGTTGACCAACGAGTTTTTATTTGATCATTTATTCTTTTAAGTATAAAATACGATTCACAGTGGTTTTGATGCGTCTATTTGTATATATATACATAGGTTATATACTTTATAAACTATAATAATATTTATTTTACGTTTCATATTTTTTTTTATTATTTTATGAAAATTTAGAGCGTGTTATTATAATGAGTGTTTTTACTTTAGTCATTTATATCATTAAAAATTGAATGTAAATTTGATCTGTCGTTGCTCAAATAATTCGTATAATAATGAAATATTAGTAAGTATGTTCATATCACAGTTACAATTTTATTACAATAAATATTATAATTTTGTATATTAAAAATAAAAATAAAAATGCGCTATTTACATATAATAATAAAATTGTACAAATGGAGTTTGAAAAATAAATTTAAAATGTTTTTATCAGCTAGGAAAATAATTGATAAAAGTATATTAAGTGTGTATTACTAAAAGACTATATTTGCATTATTGCTAAACACCCATAAAAATTCTAAATTTAAATGTATGCAATTTATTACAATATGTCAAATGTTATAAGTTATAATATTATCTGTAGGTAATAGCTAGGTATTATATATGATATTCAGTCATTCGGCGTTATATTTATACAATTTATCATGTTTTATTTTTTTTAATAAATGTGGACATTAAAATAAAATAAAAACTTCTGTATTAATGATATTGTGTTCTGTATTTTACTTCAAAATTAAACTCAATTTATCGTATTTATAGCAGTTTATATTATTATGGGTATAGGTACCTACCTACATTATATTCCGTACCACAATCACACCATTATATTTTAGTTAAATACCTATCAATACGAGTACAAACAACATAGTTTAACTTTCGTACAAGTTGATAAGTGTAAACACGAAACATTTCAGACGAGGCCATGGATACTGATTATTACAAATAAGTAGATTTTGCACTTTATATATATCTATACATTTTACTTTAGATGCTCCAGTGAGATATTCAGCTATCAATTAATTCTCTGTAATTATAAAGTGAATCTTTAGAAACTTCGGTTTCTTGCGAATCAGTCAGTATTACAGTCCTCACACACACCATGTGGACCCTTGCTGATCGCTCACTAACTCTAGTGAGTAACTCACTTACGGTGGGAGAGACACATACGCTGTCATCAGTGACTCCCACCATTCCTAATTGTTATCATTCGGTCGTTCTGACCTCCTGTTGTTCTCAACAGTAAGATACATACTAAGGCATTACAATTAGTGTTATTACAAACGATTAAGATTTACAATTCTTGGATTTAACACATCAAATATTTCAGTCTTATACGGCCAATTACATGATAATAATAATGACTTAGAAAATTACAATTAACATATGTCTCAGTCTTAGACAACAAATCACATGATAATAGTTATGACTTAGAAATACAATAAACAATGTCTCAGTCTTAGATAATAAAATTACAAGATATTAATTATGACTTTAAAAAATTCTCCAGTAACCGCAGGAACTTTTCATGACTACTACTAAATTTTTTATAAAGACTTAATTTTGACATAATAAGTCAATTTGCATCCTGATACGAAAATAATTAACAAAAATAAATGTTTTAATCTACTGAACGAAACATACTATACCGTCTATACCTATAAGTACATTATATGCTACAATTATTACTATAGATACCTATACATAATTATTATACACGACGTTCGTCGTACACACAATAATGTAAAGAACGTTGTTAAATTTTAATGACAACATAAAATGCTATGTATAAAATATATACACACTGCATTACTGCAATATTCACATATTATTTTATGCAAGTTCATTTTGAAAATAGATGAATACAAATTTCCGGGTGTGAATTTAAATTAGTATTGTGCTACATACACACGTGTTGGTAGACTGTATATCACATCATGATGTGAACTCGTTTTGCATATGCATTGCATACAAAATAAGTATATTTCTCACCATATTCAATCTCTACACGTGATATTATATATATATAGGTTCAAACATTTTAATTTGCAAACCTCGTGCGTAAGTAATAAGTATATTATGTAATATGAATAACATATGTATAGAGTTAGTAAATACTATTATGTATTATCTGGATTTAGTACATTTTAATTTCCAACCTTTCAAAGACTGCAGAATTTACTAATTGTACTGGCTCATATATTGTAATACCCATTATCCATTTTGACGACGGTATCTATACATAATGTATAATATTATTCATATGTTGTAATTTTGAACTACACGCCGTGTAAGTTAATTTTTCGTGTTTGGGAATTTCAAACAAATATATTTTTTCATAATGTATACGATTTTCCACTCGGCAGTCAGGACTTAGGGATAAGCAAGTAATATGTTATACACCATCAGTTGTAACATGTTAAAATTACAATTCACCTACAAAAAAACTGTATATACATTTACAAGATACGAGAAATCTTGGACATTTGAACGTATACTGGCATAAGTTAAACATAGTTATAGGTACCAACGTTTGAAGTAACAAGTACCTAACCAAATTATTTGAAAATGATAAATTCTTCAACAAAATAATCAATATTTGTTTAAATCTACACGAGAAAAATAAAAATAATATAAAGTAAGTTACTACCTAGATATTAACTTATAAAGTTATAACTATAAAAAATAAGGTATAAAAGTACTATCGTTGAAATGTATTAATTCATTTTAAAATATTACAAAATATAATAACTAATATATATATGGTTAAATCATGTATATTATTAAAATATTAATATTATATAGATAAAATAAAATAATTAGAAAACCATATAATGCCACACTATAATCAAACTATGATTGTATTTATTGATACTCAATATGCTTGAACACTTAAAGATAGGTACACTAATTTTACATTCTGATAAATCCTTCTAATTATAAAGTACCTAAAGTGATACCTACATTTACTGGCTAAAACATCAATGGTATTTCCATTACTACATATTATACGCAATATACTCTCAAAACATTATTGCAAAGTCATGATTATATGCAATAATATTATATAATATGTATAATGTATATATAATATTTTTTTGAAAATCACGTTTTCGATATGTCATCTTGAACCTAACCTAACCTACCTATACTATCTAAATAATGAATTATGATACACAATGTATTACATTTTATTATTATATGTACAATAATGTTGTATACAACAAATTGAGCAATTATATTTTTTAACATGTTCAATAATACTACCTAACCGATCCGATCTCCAGCCGAACATGTTTTTGTATTATCGTTGTCGGTATCGAACGGTGAGGTCCGCCGGTGAGTGTACCTACACTGATCGTGGTCGGGGGCGGACATCAACGAGTAGCGACGTGGGGAGGTCATATTTGGGTGTGTTGCGGTGAGAGGAGGGGTGTAAAGGAGAGCCTCAGTCGACTTGTAAAAGAGAAAACGTGGCGCATAATACTGCAACGGAGGCGGTGGCATAAAACTCCTCCTATCCTCCGCTAATGGTACGTGGAAGGACAGTGTAGCACTTGAAAAATATTATATTATTACATTTAGTCGCGCAGTTGCCTGCTGCATCGATTACCTAAGTACAAAAATTATGAACATGATCGGTATGAGTTGTGGATAGGGTGAATAGACGGTAATGAAGAAACCAGAGGTTGAGTTTGACTAGGTAAAACATTTTTTGTTCATTCGTTTGTTCAACAGACGTCCGTTAGTGATTCCAGTTGAAATTCCTCGAAATTCCGAGCACAAATATTATAAAATCTTCTTACATAGGTGCATATGTTAATATACCTGTTAATATGCTGCTATAAATAACAGGCAATGAGTGTAATAAAATAACAGTAGTAAAATATAGTGAATACTAACATACGATTCTCTGCCAACAGTTAACATTTGCATACCAAAGACTATAATGTATACAAGAAGTCAAATAATTTCTAAAATGTGATATGTGGACAGTTTTACTTAGGAAAATTTGTAATAAATTTAAAATGATTATTATGGGTGTGATTCAAGGGTTATAACTACATAAAGCTTCTATCATTGGTTAAAATATAATACAATTATAAGCGTAGGTACATCATTATTAGGTTAATCAATATCGAAATGTTCAAACACTAATAATTATTATTAGGACTGTGAATTTTATATAATATGTATACACAATCTTAGAAAATGTAGTAACAAATACACATGAACTGTAAGAATACATAAGCTAAAGATTCATTCCTAAAAAAATATTAAAACCTCTCAAGTTAAAAAAATATTTTTCAACCAAATAATACTATATTATTAATTAAGTACCTATAATGTGTTTACAGATTATGTAAAATATAATCTAATTTGATCTAAGACGTAAAAGTAAAACTAACATTGATTACCAATATTATTACTATATAAAAGCATAGGTAAGAAATAATAATGAAATGAATTTCTTATTTTTCGATATTAACGTTTTCGATGTTAAAACATTTCGCGATTTTTTTTTTTTTTGGTTTTCACATAGACTCGTACACTTAATTTTCCATTCAAAATACGAACTCTATATGATTCAAAATTTGTTGTCAATTCGTCATTTAATATCCAGCGTATACCTAGTTATGTTCAAAACTTCCTGTGACAAATTTCCATGGATTCCACTGCAATTTGATTCAAAATTAAATATTTTTTTAGTATAAGAATGTATAGTGTAATACAATTATAAAAATATATATTTATATGAGATGGCTGATAGGCAATAGTGCCCAACCCTATTACTTTATTACTAGGTGTAACAATTGCTACACCTTGAAAATAAGGGGTAGATGGGTATAATAACATAAAATTATTAATTTGAAATATGTCCATTATTAACTATCATATTGTTTGGAACCTGTTCACTAATATTATCAATTAAAATAAAATAAAATGTATAAAATAATATTATTTTGAGTTTGTGAGGGGGTGGGTAAGTAAGTAAAATTATTTCTTGCTGCACCTGAAAAATATATTTTGGGCACCACTGCTGATTGGTAAATAATTATTATTTATAATTGGGATAAAACACACAAAAAAAAACCATTGAATAAATGTATCATTAATCTCTAATATAACCTTATTATTACACCACAGTGTTATACATACATACCAAATCATGGTAATCGTGGGTGATACAACATATATAATAATTAATATTACATGTATACATATAGCTTCTGCAGTTGTAGGTTTCAATGGTTCTATTATTGACAGCGCTGCTCAATTTTTTTGACTTGAACTTTTCGCATTCTTATTAAATGCTGTTTTTGCCTGTCTGAAAACGGGATTACCGCAATAGGGTGCGTCAAACACAAAAGTGGAATGTTTAAGAAGTTTGAATTTAATCCGTATATTACTTGTCATCTGCCGTCAAATACATACTGGGCTGGAAAAAAACTCAAGAATATTTTTTTTTCTTTTTATTAACCTAACATATAATAGTGTGCATACATTTAGAATTGGACAAACTTGTTCTAATTTAATAAATTATCATTTGTACCTAGCTCTCAACGAACATTCAATATTAAACATTGCGTTGTAGAAAAGTGTTAAATGTACAACGAAACAGTGAAAACTATGTTTGTTTTTATTTATTGAATTTATAAGTAGGTACATGTTCTGAACTCATTAATGTATTTTAATAGTTATCTATATTTTATTATACAATGTATATAATACTTGGACTGAAATAAAAAATATTTGACTCAAAGCTTTGGTATTACTATTTATTAATTGTTTTAATGTTATAATTTGCATTATGTGTAACGCTAATGATGTCTCCAAATTCCTGTAATTTTTTCTACAGAAATCTGTATAAATTCCAATCTGATGGTATAAAATTCAAAAGTCTTATTGTCTATGTGCTTACACTCAATTTAGTAAAACCTGACTAAATTAAGCTACCATTAGTATGTTAAGTATTTATATTTATAAAAATAATGATGTTAGAAGAAACTAAAACGGATATAAAATGTATTTTTATAAATTAATTTCGCTAGTACTTGCGCTGATTTTTTAAGATATTTTTGAAATTGACTACTTATTACCAACTATAGCTTTCAGTTCAATTTAAAATTATTTATTTGTTTGAAAACTAAAAATCAGTTTATCTATCATGCTTCCAATATATTAAATGTATTAGAATTTAATTGTTGCTAACATATAATCATAATTTTCGCTTAATTTAAACTAAATCTGCACAAACTTGTAAATTCACACTTATTTTATGTAATTCTGTATATAATATATAGCCTGTACCTATAGCCATATAAATAAAAATAAACCATAAATATAATTGAATTAATCTGAGTCATAATGAAATTTCAGTGATTGAAAAAAAGGAACAAGAGTTCTCCTTGACCTTGAAAACAATCGTGTACTTAAATTTAATTTAAACAATTCGATGCTTATTAATTTTTATATTTGTGTGATTTGAGAATGTAATATTAAAAAGCATGTGCTCATAAAAACTCGCTCTCATAGCTAATTTTTTCTATAAATAACATCAAGTGTTGACCTTTTCAGAACATTTTTTAAGTAAAAACCATTATATTCTGTTGGAGAAGTATCGTGTAAAGAGTTATATTTCCGAAAATCAACCATAATGGTTTGAACCAAATTTTTGTGTGATTATGAAAGGATGTTATGAGTGTTTTATATGTTTTTTTAAACATGCAGAGTTGATTAATATTTTGAAAAGCATATTATAAATCTTCTGGTAAATTGCATTAAAATATTATTAAATGATAAAATGTACAGATCATGTTTCTTTATTAGATAGTATTATCAGACTGCATGACGAATTATTAATATTATTATTATGTTAATAAGGTTTCAACTTCTAAGGTCATTATCCTGTAATAATGAAAATGTATTGGTCTTAAAACTACAGGAAGATATTATGTTTAACATAAGAGGGAGTATGTGAAATATATTATGTACAAGTGTATTTTTTTTGCATTCATTTTGCTAGTTCTATATTAGTGAAGAAATTGTAGGTAAATTGTATATGTTTTGGTGTTTTATTCGCCAAGTGCTTATTTCATCGTTAAAATGGATTTTCGAGAATGTGTCTGGCATTGTTGAAATTGGGGCATTCTATAGTGTGATATGTTTGATCGTCATTCGTCAGTTCTTTGTCGCAGTTGGATGTCGGCAGTCTTCTTTCGTTATATAGTGCAAGTGTGTTAGATGGGGATTTCCAATCCAAGACCTTGCATGACAAATTAGGTAATTAATGTTTATAAGTCTTATTGATTTGGATTTTATAATTTTATTTAATATACTAACCGATTTTTTTTATCGCTTTTTTAAATGTATTTTTTTCTATTATCACCTTTTTTCGATTATCTTCAACAGCATCTTTTCTGAAAGAAAGTGACCCTATAGTTGGTAAAAAGTACTTCCCAATAGTTTTCAAAAGCGTCAACAATAAAGAAAAACTGAAATTTACACTTAACCAATAAAAATTTTTTTTTTGTTTTTTGCGTAGCTTTAAAAAAAAAAAACTATACATACATAAATTAAATTATCATTTAATATGTTTAGTATCATTTTTTATGCACCATATAATATTTAAAATACCGTCATACTTTTTGAGTTATTTGAATAAAGCATAAGGAAATTTCGAGTATTATTAGTATTTTTTGCTTAACTAAAAATTTGAAAATATAATAAAATGTTTCCTTATAAGTTGTTTGTGAAAAAAAAAAATGAGTGTGAATCCACAATAATATGTTTGAGCGTCTGAAGTTAATAAAATTCATCAAAATTACAAAAATTGGTAAATTAATTTGAGTTAGATATTCTATGTATATCTAAGATTAGAAATTTGTGTACAAGATTCTTATTAAGTTTTCCCACATATAATTCAAAAAAAAAGAGTTTATTTAATAAAAAAAAAAAAGATTACTGGAAATTAAAATAAATTTTTTACGACCGTTTGGAGTTAGGAATTGAATTCACCCATAGGTAAATTAACAGATTCTCATACAATGATTTTTTATTTTTTTGGTATTTAAAAATTGCAACATTAGTAGGTACTTTAAATTATTCTTAAATGTTTTTTTCATATTTTACATCATGCATGATTAAATTTTCAAAATATTTTGAAAATGTATTATACAATATTCTTTACAATAGTTATTATAATAACAGTTGATAGCTATTAAACGATTATTTTTTTTATAAGTATTTAAAATTCAAATTTTGACAAAAATTGTAAAAATCTTGAAATTTTTTAAATTATTTTGTAGTTAATTTTTCATGAAATGTTTTATGAAACAAGGATACTTGATACTAAAAAATCTAAATCTACTAAAAAAATCTAAAAAATCTATAAAAACAGTTATTTTTTAATGACATTTTAAATTCAAAATATAACGGAATTATATATTAAAACCAAGAATAACAATTTTAATTATTTTGTTGTAATTTAGAAATATTATTCGTTGTATAATCGTCAGTTTACGACAAATTTGTAAACAATATGAACAAAACTGGATGATCAATGGTAGTTCAGGTTGCCGGAGTACCTACCTAGAATCCAAAGTAATTTTAATAAAATAATACATATTTTGTTAAGAGGACGCCACCCGTATGCATTATTTCCGTCTAACAAGTGCGTAACAAGGCAAATTTTATGCTCAGCTGCTCAGCTCTTCCAATTTAGCTCCGTTAGTTTAAAATTTAGAGTGAGTTGACCTCTTATAAATCATCAGGCATCCAGGCCCCACAATGCACACAATAGTTAGCGAATATCTGTTTATAAAGTTTATACCTAATCTCGAGGTACTCATATATGTAATAGACGTTCAAAACTTTTAAACTATATAATATATTATATTATACACAACCATAGTACTCGATTAGGGTTACGTGTTAATTACGGAAGCAGCGTGATAGGAATATGCGTCGTTTCAATACTCGAGACCTTTACGCTATATAATCATTAAATATATATTATCCTGAACGTGAGGCCGTCGGGCGTCGAGGTCACGTTTATATTATTATAACAACGACTAAACGGACTGTTAAAACAAATACATGAGATGTTAATCACGCACGTGCGTGTGGCGTTGTAAAAAATATAAAAACAAATAATGAAAACAAAAACAGAATCGTTTTCACCATGTTTTTATACACGGACCTCTTGTATACAGTACCTACAGATATTATATCACACGGGTGGTCGTGCGGTGGCCGGCGGTGGCGGTGATACGCGTGCCGATACGGTGATATTGCGGTAAGTGGTAACTTTGTTGTATTATAGGGAAAACTCCGGAAATGAGAATTTCAGTTATAAATAATAATAGTAATAATAATAATGTTATCGTTAGTCTGCCGGTATCGTTATATAGATTGATCATCGCGTATATGGTTGATTGGTATTTCAACTGAAATAATTAATTCAAAATTGTAAGTACAAGGATCCTACAAGGATCCTAAAGCATCGTTACAATAGCAGTTGAAAAATATTAAAAATACATAGACACGATTTTTTTTATAAGCATTTAAAGTTCAAATTTTGACTAAATACGTAAAAATTACGGCAATGTTCAAATTATCTTAGATAGAAATCCATAAATTTTTTTCTTTTTAAATCTAAGATTTGAAAATTTTTATTAATCTATAATAAATCCTAGATAGATAAACCGTCCCCACTCAGAATCGTTTTTCGTATACAATGATATAATATCATTAGATTCAAATTTAATTCCATCCATTACAAGTAACCCACTTGTAACGTACTGTACAGCAGAGTGACATCCACGACTTACCCGCTTTTTGTCTTACTTTTAAATAAATTTATAGCTTTAAAATTGATTTTTTACAAATACAAAATTACTGATATTATAAAATTGAAATTAGAAGCGTATATATGACGTAGCGTCTAGCTTTTCATACTACGAGTACTTTCGTTTAAATATTGATATCATCATATAAAACATGCATTTATTCAATTTATAGATCATATTTAGGTAATATACCTACAAATATACAATCGTCGATGTTCTAATGAATATTTTCATGTTATAATCTGGTATTTTAACCAAATAATTTTAATTGTACACAACGGGGCACGGGGGCGAAATAATACTTTTGCCCCCGTTAAAGCAATGTACGGGGGTGTCGCCCCCTTTGCCCCCGCGGAGTCGGCGCCTATGACCATAACGGACTAGGATAATAATTTTTTTAATAGATCCAAATAACTCTAGGCTATATTATGTTAAGTAATATATAAAAATTATTAACATGTATATACATATATAATACACATCAGATTCATAAATTGATTAATATGATTAATCCCATTTACAACATAGAAAGATCATATGGATCATTCTGTCAGAACCCGAATTGTTTACCGCAATATTGTAATCTAAAGTATGTACAATTTAATAATAACATTTGGCACAAACTTGAGAAAATTAATTTGTGGTTATTTATTGTGAATACTGATAAGTGATAATATAACAAATTATTCATTATACTAACTTAACCCATTCATTAGTATTATTTGCTATAAGTATTAGGTGTACAGGAGATTTTTGTTTAGTAAGAAATTATAAAGATAACCCTTAGGGGTTAAGTTAAACTTTATTACTCCCAATAATAAATATTACTTTAATTCTCTAATTTTTTTTTTCCTGAGTCTATGAAAACCACAGAGAATTTTTAATTGTGACCCTTTCAAATTCACCTACTAGAAAGTCCTTATCAACGAAAAGATACTGAAGTTGAAAATCGAAACATTATTTCAATTACTTATCGTGTACACGTACAAAAATACCTATCAATATAAAAGTATGCATTCATCGCTCTCTGTTTAATCTAAAATATAAAAATCAGTTAATAGAAAAAATTGTATTGAATGTAACAAACGTTAAATTTATGCAAGTAGAACCTAGACATTTTTCCTTTTTGGAATAAGCGGAAAATGGTACTAAAAATAACATGAAAGTATCAAAACTTAAAAAGTTTTAAATACCTATGCAATAATTTTGTATTCCTTAGCTATACCTGAAACAAATTCATTACTCGCCTTAAAAGTCTAAATAATTATAATCAATTATTGCCAATTGTTATTGCCAAACGGCATCTATGACGTTTTTAAAATGTTGATCGATATCCAATTTGAGCATTTGTTACATTTATATAATATAATATAAAACCATATACATATCAATTGACAATAGTAAAGTTTTTGCTATGCAGTTCTTTAATTAAAAATAATTTGTTATGATGCCAATTTGAATTTTTAAAAACAAACACTCATCTCCACAAATACTTGTACATATATATATATTAATCAAGCTTATTGTATGAATGTGAAGGACATTCCAGTTTATGCATTATTTACTCAATATTGACGAGTATTTTTTTATAAATTATTTTATCAATTGATGGTTCGATGGTCTGAATTTTTTCTTAAAAATTAAATTTAGACTAATAAAACACAAAATATCAATACATTACAAAATCAATATCAATAAAACGTTATATTTAATCGTATATACACCACTTAGAAATTAACTATTGTCACGGAACAAATGGTCAATATTCATTATAATCTTATTTCTGCATAGGTAATTGTGTTCAAAGAAGCGACTTTTTTTTATTTCGAAAATTCGAGCGTGACTAATTATTATGTAGGAAAGCAAATCCTTGTGTCACAGTACTCACGAGTACATGAGACGGGCTTGTTGAGTGATCCGAGACGGATCGTTTAATTATAATATAATATTATTATAATATTATCCTCCACGCGACGGCAGTAGTGTTGAATGCAAACTTGTCAACGCCACACTACCAACATATATTTAATAAACTTTGATGAGCCCTCTTCGAGGAAATTATTTTTGGGGGAGCGTTTCGATCGTTTTTTTCCGAGGGAACGCTCCTTATGTTCTTGTGTGAAACGCACACATGCGTGCGTGTGTGCGCGCGCGTATCCGTGTGTGTACGTTTTATTATCGTGTTGTATACGCTACCTGGATTTCTTTTGACGTGATTCCAGTTGACATCTATCTGTATATAATGACGTTAACATAATAGAAACGAGGGCTTATGAACCACGAAGCGTACGACACATTATGGGTGCACGTAAACAATAAACAACAACCACTCACACCGACAGACCGACGACGACGGTTGTAGACCATCGTTGTCAAAATACCTAATATAAAATATTTTATATCATTATATTATACTACGTAGTATCACTAAGTGGTAGATCACCAAATTGTGAAAGGAGAGGAGTAGTGGTTTATACTACATCACTATAAATAATTGTAACAACCCCTTTTACAGATGTCGATTTTAATTTTATTGACTCACCGAGATTTGAAATGGTCAAAATTTCAGCGCTATATAGAAAGTGGTTCTTATTTGTGATATTTATTTATTTATAGTCGCGTTAAGCAATAATTAGACAAAAAACACACAAACCTGATGTGGACAGTGTGATCAGTCATCTTTATTATTATAAAAAAAAATGTATGCATGATTTTAGTCGAGTGTTACTGCAGGGTATAACTAGTCCCCTCAAGCATTCACTGTCAATATATCTTTTTCACTCATATGCTTATTGTAATTATTTTATACTTATAATTTATTTTATTTTAAATGTTATAATAATAATATATTGGATTTTCAATTGAAAAAAAACTAATATAGACATCGCAAACAATATTTATTTTATTAAGATAGGTACTAGAAAAATATTAGGTTTAGTGATGGTGAGTGGGTATTACAATAAAGTCATAAGCACTCAAAAAATATAAAGATAAGCCATAACTGTCTGAACAGTAAACATGCAATGTCTATTAGTAAAAGCTGAAGCAAATAAAAACATGATAAATATATTTAATTTAATTTAAAGATTTATAAAATGTGTTCTGCGTTCAAACGAAGTTAATATGTAAATAGTAAAAATGTTCACGGAAAAAACCCCTAGGAAATTAAAGCGTGTGCTATTGTACTATTTTATAATATTTGTTGATGGTTGATTAAACTGATGATTAACTCTGTTAGCATATCAAGTTCCCACAATAATAATGGTCAATATTTGCCATTTTTAAATGAGTTTTTTGTATACTAGATTGTAATAATAATACAAAATATATGATAAAAACAATAATAATAAAACAAACAACACGATACAAAAGGCATGATGAAAAAAATAATAGTAATAATACTGATTGATAAAACTCAAATGAGATGATGCTATGATAGTACACGATATTATCACAATATTATAGATAAATAGATGATAAACAATAATCATTAATAAATTTAATATAATGACATGTAAGTTGTCCCTCGTGTCTCGTCATTTAAATCAAATTGTTTTCATAAAATAATTCAATAATCAAACATTTAGTAATTGTAGTATACAGAACGTTTCATGTTTAATTCGTGCGTTATATAAAATAGCTTCTAAAAAATTATCAATTGTCCTTTTTCCTGCATTATAGTCCACACAGAGCCGTTTTAATATTGTTTAAATTTTCACATTTTTCACATTTTTTTTTTTTTGGTTGTAGGCAACCTAAATTATACTTCCTTATTTTAGTATCAACTATAGCAAATTTTACCTAATTGTTTTTATCGATGTCCACATAGATGGATAGTTATGACCTACTAGATTGGAGAATATATGATTCTATTCTTCAATCGAGTTATTGGCCCTGTGTTCATCACTCAATGTTGCTTCGTGGTCATTCCAGACACTTGGAGGAAATCTTGATTGAACTTCTCTAAATTTTATATTATTTGTCGTATAATTTATTCGCTTGAAAGTCCCATTTAAATACGTGGAATCAAAATAATCAACTAAATCTAGGACAATATCAGGCGTAATAGATTTGAGATATAGTATTCCATGCTCAACGTCTGTCAGAGGTAAGAATGCCAAGCGATCTAGCATTCCACAAAATTGATTAAAGTTAGATTCTTTACAGTATAATTATTTTAGACCTAAAGATTACAATTTTCTGAGAATTGATTATGACAAATGTGGAATGAAGCATCCATGTATGTTAACATCTCTGTTAAATATTTTATGCACAGCTTTAATTACTGCCTTTTAAAAATGTTGGTGGAAAGATTTTGAATCTAGACAAATATTTTTCTTTGCACATTTTTCAATTAATATTTTAAATAATAGTTTATAAGTTTCGAATATTTTCCTTTGTAATAGACAATAAACTGCATTTATAAAATATACTATTATACTATTTACAACCACTCGTATAGTCGTATAACATACAATAAATTACAAGAATAATTTTGGTGTTAGTGAAAAATTACCAAGTGTAAGATTTTGACAAATTGTTCATACCTTCTACAGTGCCGAAAATTAAAATCCTTTGTTTAGAACTAACACCATTGTCAACAATTAAACAATTTTCATACTCAGGATGACCTGTTGTGCATATAGCACATAACATGTTAAACGCAAATGTTGGATTTTAAATATAATAGAAATATAAATTAACAATAATATTTAATAAAATTTAGATACGCACTATCAATAATCAAATTATCAAGACTTAATTCAACTGGATTTAATTTTGAATGTTGATTTCTCAATGTTCCTTCCACATGATCTTTCACTGGAATTTTTGATGTTGTGTTAACGTTTAACTTGAAAATTCTCTCTGCATAATCTTTAAGTGGCTTAGATAGACTAGTTTTCATTTGTTCTTTTATCACACATAAAAAGCTTTATGTGTGGGCTTTTTTTCCATAAGTTTTTTTAGTGGTCATTTTCGCGGTTTAGCTCCAATCTTATTATCAGAACATTTTAAAACGTTAAACATAATTTTTTTGTTTAAACTAAATTACACGCGGCTCGTCGAGTCGTTCTATACAGGTAAAAATATAAAGCATATAAATAAAACATCAAACAAATAGCAGTTTAGATATTCTTCCCCCAGAATCATTTTTGAACACAATGATTTTATATTATTGCATTTAAATTTAGTCCATCCATTAAAGTGACCCCCTTAGACATCTACTCTATACTAAAGAGTAGAGCGCTAGTGCAATAACGAATGTTTACTGTTATGATTATTACCTTGAGTATAATTAAAGCTAATAAATAATAATAAATACGAAAAGAAATTTAATAATGCTAATTATATGTAAAGTTATAACGATCGATAAAGTTTCTCAATTCATGTATATTAAAATATTATGTTCTTAAATAAAAACTCATATTTTGTTCGAGCGTGAAGTAATCTGTGTTACAAACGATATTATTAAATAATCGACAACAATAGTTGGATATTACCTCATAATCTCTTAATTTTAGTGAGTGAATTGATTTTTATTAAAATTATGTAAACATTTCAATCAAATATAAACAAAACAACTAGCATTTCTGTTTCGGAGAAGTTTTATATATATGCTTAATGTATCTATACCTATAGATTTTTATTTAGGTATGGTTGTGTATTGTTTGTGCATAAAAGTTGAATAAAAAGTAGGGACGAATTCCCCGTGGGTGAATTGTTATTGGACTTACGGTATCGTCCAAAAACGACGTTAAAAAAAAAAAGAGGAAAAGATTGAGTGCACAGTCAACTTTATTTTTACTGCAAAAAATCCATTATACTTACGTTTGAAATTCAGAAAAAAAAATTAATTATTTACCGACGAATACTTGTTGCTGGTAGATTGGTTTTGTGGATTTGTATATACCGCGTTATATAATATAATATATACCGTTAGCTGTTGGGCAAAATTGGAAAAAAATGGTAGGTAAATGTGCAAGTGGTGGAGACTATATGGGTTTTATATTTAATCTTATAGTACCTACATGTGTAATTAATTAATTTTTGACGCGAAGTACATAATGTTCACATACACTCATAACATCTGAATTCAAAACATACATTTGGAATAAAAATTACTATAATTACTTATTATCAGCATGCACATAATATAGTTATTCAATCGGATAAATATGTAGGTATACCATATTTAATAAAGTACTTACAATGGGCAGAGGCATATTTGAAGGTAACTGAACGAACCCACCCTCCTTGATCCATATTTTCGTGGTTGTATGTTTTAATGACTATTATACCTATAGTATAATATTAACTATTAATAAAGTTCTAAAATATTAATACAAATTAATATTATGACCGGCCCTACAACATTAATTTTGGATTATTCGAATCCCGCGGTAAAATATTGAATTTAAAGTTATTTTCATTTAAACTGCGAAAAAATAACTTTCCCTCACTTCACTTCAAGGAATCAAGATTCCTTCATCGAATCAGGTAAAATATTTGGGAATTTTATTAGACAAAAGATTAACTCGGGGACCACATTTAAAGTCCAAAATTTAAAATCTTTTACAACCGCCTTCATCTACTTAGGCCGATTCTCAAATCTAAACTATCAACACACACTAAGTTCACATTGTTCAAATCTCTACTTATGACCCGTTTGGGCGTACGGTATGCAAATCTGGGGGTGTGCCAATCCTTCCCAAGCTTCTCAGTCCATCTGCAGTCTTCGTCTAGCCCGGCCCCTTGGTACATAACAAATGAAAACTACATAAGGATCTACAAATCTCAACAGTTGTCCAACTAGGTAAATTGTACTATAACAGATTTCACTCTAAACTGCAACACCATCACAATCCTTTAGTTTCTCACCTAGTATTACATACCCTTCTTAACAACCCAACGCGCCAACTCAAAATAAATTGGTGCCATGACTTATTAAATTAATGAATTAAAATAAATTACTGGAGGGTACCATCACTGGAGTATTTTCCTCATCTTCTTCTTTATGTGTTATTTTTATTATGTATTTAGTGTTATGTCAGTCATCTTTTTTACTTATTGTGTTATGAAATACAGATTGTAAATTTTCAGAAAAAAAAAAGTTATTTTAAATGATAGAATGTTAGAACATGTAATCTAATATAACTCTACAAATATAAATAATATTATAATAATGTGTTTTATTTGAAATGCGTGATGATATCCGAAGTTGATAGGTAATCCTAAATTTTTAAATGTTGTTATTGTATGTTAAGTGAACGTAAAACAATACAATGAAGCCAAGATTTTTTTTGGTAACAGACAACAGTTTATGAATTTTCTTCTTACAATATGTAAGTACTCCTTACTACGATCAAAATTTTTGATTTGTCTAACTTGGTCTTACTGAAGACTGTAGGTAATAAAATAATATCGAAAATCTTTAGCCAGTTATTATTGTTTTTTTTTAAAAGTTAAAATAGTTAAACAATCTAAATAGATTTAAAATTAAATGTATTTGAATGTATATTTTTTAAATTAAAATGTTCTTGAAAATTTGCCATTGCTACAGGGAATACAAACATATGTGATAAGCTGCCACTGCTACGTTTATAAGCTTTTTATACATTGTAACCTCACGTCTCTGAAAAAAATTATCACTGCTAAGAAAATCAATAGGATGTGAAACATGTTTTGGAACACGTAACGACGTTAAGTAGAACTCAGATTCCGACTTGATCGACGTGAAGGGAAGGAAATTGATAAACTATAAAAGAAAAATTTAAAATTTAAAATGGAAAAATATTAAATCTTTCTTAAAACCACTCATCGATGTTGGTACCTACGTATATCTGTTAGGTTATGTTCATGTTGAATGAGAAATACGTCTGGATAATAACGCCTCATCCCATATAAGTACATATATTATACGAGTAATAATATGTAGTACCTACATGGTTGAAATATTATCAAACTTACAATAATTATGTATTTATATATCGATAAACGATTGACAGCCGAATAGTTTTATAATTATATAATTATATTTTTATTTTTTATAGCTGTATAATTAAAGAACCAATTTATATTTAAACAGATAATTTTATTAGAATAAGATATTTGTACATATATATTATTGTAGTATTCTTATAAGCGTTTTTTAAAAAATTCAATCAATTGTTCTACAATCGATTCCAAAAACTTATATGGCGATTGGAAAAGCTCAAATTACTATGTGAATTATAAAATTATTAAGTTATACTTAGTGAATTTTAGTTCTATACCATATTATTCGTTCTAAGTTATCATTTTATTATTTTATTTAAAGCTTAATTTGGTATCCGTGGCCATTGATAGAGTTTTAAGTTCTATATTTATTTGTATAATAGAAATAATAGGTACTAATTATTTTATTTATTCAGTAAATGAATAACTTAATTTTATTTACACGTGAATTAATGTTAGTAAAATTGTTAATTAGTTTGTTTTGTAAAACACCATGCTAGTATAAGCAATGAGGTTGTTTTATTTTTTAAATAAAAAATTAATTCAATTTTGAGAAATATCATTGTGTAATTATTCAGATATAAAAGTATACTAACATGTTCAGTTTAGCCTATTATCTTCTTAAATAATAAATTAAAATTTAAAAAGGCAGGTATGTAGAATGTGGATGTTGCTATAGAAAGTTACAAGTAGGTTACTGTAATAATTATTGATGGCATAAAATTAAAAAAGTATTAAAATTAATTCAATTTCATAATATCATTGTGTACGAAAAACAATTCTATTATTATAATATTGTTATCATTTCAAAAAAAAAATAAAAAATGTAGGTATCCATAAGATAAATTTCAAATTAGTCAAATTAGATTCATTATATATCTGACTCATTCAGTCATCATTCATATAGTATATACACTATGCTATAAAGTATTAATATAAGTCCTTAACGACAGTCGACAAGTATATATGAATTGGATCCTCATATCACAACAAATACAGGCAATGAATGGCTGATGGATGATGATCATTGCTCCGTGCTAAGGATTATCGGAAAAACTATAATAATGAACTTGTAACATAAAATTGAAAAGTCCCAATCGGTATTAGACTGAACTTGTATTTCGTTCAGTTTTCATAATTGCAGTGGACGGGTGCGTTCAATGTGTCTGTTCAGTTCTCTAATAGTAGTTGTATCGACGTAAGTATTAAAAATATTGTAGTACGAGACGGGACAATAATATATAAATTATTATGAGAAAAACGGCGCCGACGAATCGTTTTTGTAAACCACCGCTGTGGTGTACCGCACATACAATACAATATAGGTACAATGCTTTTTCCCAATCCGGTTTTGCGTGTGTGTGCGTTTTTTGTGCTCTATATACGAGACGCGTGGTTTTATTTTTATTATTTATTATTTGTTTTTTTTAATCACTTCCGTTGTCGATTTACATCAGCACGCTCGGTACAACGTTCATATACCTACTCGACGCGAGTACATAATATATATAGGATTGAAAATAATGACAATAATTGTCCTTTTTAGTAAACACAAACACACGGTCGAGTGCCGGGGTTTTAATTAAAAAAAAAAACGGCCTAAAAACAGGCTGAAAAAAAACAAAATAATGGACACGATGACAATACCCCCTCCTCCCTCAACACACACACACACACACATCCTCGACAGTACGTATGTCACGTCAGCAACCGTGAAGGGTTGCGGGGGCGGACAAAAGAGAGGTGTGTACGGATATAGACGAGGTGACGACGACTGCGACTCGCCGATTTCCGACTCCGGTTGACGACAACGATGACGATAAAAACATATCACACGCGAGTGGACCCTCGGGACACTTCATCAGCAGAAACGAAATATTTTAATGCGCCGTCGTTGCGGTTAAATAGAATTTCGACCCTTATTTTCTTATTCTTCTTTCTCCTAACCCATCGTTTTTCGCGGGACCAATCCCTCGGGCCAACGCACTTAATCGGGTAAATGTGATTATTTTTGACGTGCGGTGACAGCGGCAGCGGCTCATTACGTCTAACGTATATCGTGGGGCAACGACAAATCATTTCGGTGAGCACGTACGGCATTGGATCATATCATTATTATTATTATTATTATTATTATTATTACGATATCAAATATAATTTTATAGGTATATTATACACCCATAATATTATTATTATATTTCAATATATCGATATTGCCGACCCGACCAACGATAATAAAATAGTGTTTTCGATTTGCTCGAAGTGTAATAATATATTTACGTGCAGTCTTTCCCCTATAAAACAATATACGCGCACACGAGACACGCATAAAATATTATATAAATACCCACCATCTACCAATACAATAATAATCATCTGTACAATTTTCGTGTCACTTACAAATGCATTGTTGATTTCACATATTTTTCCATTATAGGATCTAATGCCGTTCACTTGTATAAGACGTAACAATAATAATATTAATATTGATATTGCGAGAGTAAATACATTATTATACGCAATTCGAATTTCAATCAAGATTTCTATTTTCTGATAGGGTCGTAGTTTTAATACGGCAATGTATATTCCTATATTATTATAATCATATTACGATATGGATCGACGGTGTGACGATGATGATATCTCAAAATATTATAAGACATGTGCAGACTTGGTCGCAAGGAATGTGATTGATAAAATGTGCCCCTCTCGCCCTCTCCCAAAAATGTGAAAGCTCCTTACTTTATAGTTTTACCATTGCTTTAAAAATATTAATTAGAGGACGCTACACTAGCATCTGTTGATTCTGTTGCTTCCATCTTACGTGTGATATAACAAATTTACGCTCAGCGGATAACATTTAGCTCCGTTAGTTTAGAAATTAGAGTAAATGAAACTTGATGGTCACAACCTCTTAGCTCCTCGCAGCCACAATGAACTATAATAAAGTTTAAAAATAAACATATTATATTTTATAAAAACGAAATACTACAAACTTCTTTATATTCTTATAAAAATGTGTTAATTGAAAAGGATGTAATTCGACAATATTCTTGTGTCATAATCAAGTCTTAAACATTGATTGTACAGAAATATTTTGTTAATTCTTTTGGCTTTGTTCGTATGCTCGCCAAAAAAATATCTGCTCAATATAA
Organism: Diuraphis noxia; assembly: GCF_037042655.1. Lineage (NCBI taxonomy): Eukaryota > Metazoa > Arthropoda > Insecta > Hemiptera > Aphididae > Diuraphis > Diuraphis noxia. The sequence goes on from NW_028301711.1 coordinate 80,430,000, forward strand.
CAATGTAACACAAACTCGCAAACGGCTATAACCTAACTTTGATTGTTAAAGTATTATATGGTTGTTGTTATTTGTTATTATTAGAGCCAGGATTTTGTAGCATTTGCATTTTCTTTCATAAAAGGTACTCCAGGACATAGCTAATCAAAAACAAAAATCGATTCATTCATCACAGGGTTCAAATATGCAATTTTGTTTTTGCTTTTTCTTATGATATTCGTAAATAAATGTTTTTTTAGTACTTTTTTGTCAGTTATTTAGCTTTTTAATGAGTTTTCGTTAAATTGTACGCATACTTAACAATTTTAGAACATTTACATACATATTTATCTAAATTATTATTTATTTAATTATTTTAATTGTATTATTAATTATTAATTATATATATTTCGTAAAAATATTACAAAATATCAAAGAAAATTAAAATATCTTATTATCTTATTGAATATTTATAAAATAAACAGGTACCTAAAATTTAATAAAACAGTTTTAAATTTATTTTTTCAATATTTATAAATTGTGCTTAGTTGTTTTAAGAACTAATTGGTTTGAACACAAAAATGTGTTTAATAAATTATTTTTTGATATTCAAAATATTTTTCAGCTAAACTTAAAAATGTTTAAGTCTTTTTTAGTTGCATTTTCCTGGTTGAAATGCTTTTTTTGTACCATTATTGGCAATTTTTTAATTTCTTTATTGCAGGTTTTTAGTGCTTCATTTTCCTAGCCCTAGTTATTATTCTTTGATGAAAAACAAATATAATATATTATAATTGATTATAAATGTTCAATCATCGCGGTATTATGTATACAAAGTTAAGGTAAATAAATTGCAGCAATAAAATAAAGAAAACGAGTAAAGAGTGAAAATATATTTCATATATTTTATATTGCTCAAGTGTATATAATATAAATTACCAATAGAGTCTTATGCTACTGTCACGCGTGAAAAATATGTTGCATGTGGTCTCCCACTTCTCAGTGATCAATATGATGACGAATTTTAATGGTTGTTTTTTGTAGACAATGTCCAAAATATACAGAAATGACTGCACTTTATTTTAAATAAGCAAAAATTATAATATAGGGTACAATAGTATGTGTGTGTGTTCGTTAGACTGAGTGGCAACATGTTCAGGTTTTAGCAGCTATGGGACATCAGAATATCAGATAATACCTTAATTCAGACTTCTTTATATATAATGTTAGCTCTTTGATCTAGGGGTTTGTGTATTTACAGTGGAAAGTAATTGTATTAGTAGAAAAATCGTAGTCGTTACTCGTTGAATTAAGAAGGACTATTACCTACCAGTATGGTATTTCTAATACATGCATCGGGCTGCACGATCTAATCTTTATAGCTTTGTCTTTAACACGAAACTACAATTTATAAGTACATTATATAAAGTCAGGGATTCTATCTACAACTTAATACTCGTTGTTGATTGTGTAGGTATTCACAGACGCATTTAAAATAGCATAATATTATTTATAGCGTAGGTATTAGTAGATATTAGTAGGTACTATACCTTTTAGAATTATCGTAATTACCGTAGTTAATAAATTAAAATGCATTTAAATTAAAACCGGATTATAAAAGAAAAATTAAATTTTTAGTTTTATGTTGAACTAATTTTCTATTTATCGGTTTTACGGTACCTACTATTACCGTGGCAGGTTAAAGTTTCACGATTTCGGCAGGATGCTATAATTCTTGTGGCGTAGCGTGTAAATTAAAAAATAATTCTTACCCTCAGTAAATAAATGTTCTTCTTATAGTATTTTTTAATTATCTGAAATATATATTAACCGAGGTTAAAGAATAAATTACTGTTAATTAGAACATTTATGTAAATGAATCGAGTATATAATTATAGCATATTAGAGTATACAATTTGTTACATTTTGTTACATACACACTATTATCTCGAGTAGATGTTGATGTAGGTACCAGTATAACTACTATTAGTAGTAAGTGCGTTTTGAATTAGTTTAGTGTTACTACTAAAATAGCACCTGTCATAAAATGTTGTTTAACCGTCTCAAATTATTCAATCTTATAACTGTTTAGCAATCGAGATGATTACTTCTGTAAGCCGGCCACACATAAAGAAGTAAAAGTTATTTATTTTACCGTAAACACCTCCCCCATGTTCTTAAGGGAAAAAAAATGTTTTTTTTTTCAATTTAATTTAATTATATTTATTTGCTTCAAGAAAAAAAAACCATAAGTTCAGTATTGTATCGTACGGTGTATTTAAGATTTTTCAATAAGGTTGGTGCCAAACACCGTGATCTTTTCTCCCTGTAAATGCTTCACTAAAGAATTGTAATCGTTTGAATAAATAACAGTAAGAAAATCGTTGACTGTACCGTTGTATGAAGTTGTAATAAAAAGTTCTTTTTTTCACGTGGGTGTGGCCGGAAAACGTTAGTCCAGCCTCACCCACTGAAAATTGAATTTCACGGTTAAGCCGTTGTCGCGCTCATTTTTGTATTGGTTTTACAAGTTTATGTCAACCGCCATGTTAAAATTTTTAGTTTTAGATCGTTTTTTCATTTTTACTGAAAAAAATCTGAGTCAAATAAAAATGACATAATTATGTTATATTTCAATAATACATATATCATATAGTATTTTGGTTTCAATTATATGTTTAATTTTATATACATATAAAATAAATTATGTAATGAGCACATTTTTTTTATCCACTTAATATGATATATTATATTATAGGACACATTGGTTCGGTTTATATAGATTTCCTATTGTCTGTTAGAGTTATAACTAAATGTATACCTATTAATCATAGGTTCATGCTTATAACGAGTCATCAATATTATATTCCTCTTGAAATTTAACGTTAGTCATTGGCTGAAGTAAAGTTTTTATTGGTTACGGGGCCACGGGGGTATGAGAATTTCGTTTTATTTTTATCAAATAAATACAGACCATTTTGATCTAATAATTATTGAATTAAAAACAAAAGTATGATAATGTTACCATACAACAGTATCGTCATATTATTGATTCACCTGCACAGTAAAAGTTGTTTTTGTATTTACAACATATTTAGCTATATTATTATTATTACTATTATTTTAAAATGCTTCTAACGAATTATATTATTATTATTATTAATTTATATTTTACTATTAATATATTATACATTAGGTATATACTATATTATAATAAAAAAAACTTATTGATTTTAAGAGTTATAGATACTTTGAGAAAGTATTTAGAATATTACACGTGCTAGCACTTTTTAAAAAGTATTTAAAATATGTGTTTTAGAACTCGGAAAGTATTTGAATACTTATACTCAAATGTTCGTATTCAAGTAATATACAATACTGGATTATTTACAATGGATGGTTTTCAATTTTCCCCAACAATAGGTACGGGAAAGTTCCGGGTGTAGTGTTGTATAGGCGTACATAGGGTGATTCTATTAACAGTAAGCTTACTGTTCAGTAAGCACTTAACATCTAGAAAAGTATTAATAATTTTTAAATATATTTTTTTTATATACAATCTGAAGTTTTTAAAAAATAACATTTTTTTTCAAAACATTAATACTATCAGATCTAAGAGTGCTTATTGTTAAAATCACTGTATATTATTATATGTAAATGTGTTTGCTAGTATATCGTATATACCTAGTACATACCTACTATAGATATTGGTGTATATATGGTTTAGTAAATCGCTAACTGACTATATCATATAACTAGCTAGATACCTACATTTTTCTAAACCTCTTTCCGGGCTTAATACGATTTTATTTTTTAAATAATTAGATTCCTAAATTCATCCTACATCTAAAAATTTTTAGCAGCTTATTAATGTTGCTCATGAAACATCACAGAAGGTTGACTTTTTTAATATTTATAATTGTTAAGCATATGTGATAGTCACAAGTCACAACTAATACAATTTTATGGTTTATTCTCTGTCATTGGTTGCATGTCCTACAATAAAACAATTAGTTTGAAGATAGCTTGGTGACAAAATATTATAACAAAAAATGCGTTCCAAACATTAATATTTCCACGCGGTACGCGTAAACGTTTCTCACACTAGTCGTATTCAATATTTCCCCACCGATATGATGAAAATATAATATAATGATCCGAAATCGTTAAATTCTAGTATCATTAACTTTTATCATTGAATTTTATTTTACACATTGTATCTGAATATCTGATATATGTATGTGATATATTTACAATATTTTATCATGTAACATTTATAGTTTTCGGTTCTGAAGTGATTGCGTTTCCGATTTGTTTACGAAAAGTATTGCCTTATTTAATGCTTTCTCATCTGTCGATGATTCCTTAGGTTAAGGGTCTAACATTTTGTCTTGTCGGTGTAGTAGGTGTGATGTGTATTTATCTAGTATACGTATGTTGTCTTAGTTATGAAAAGCCGTGGTTCAGTTCCTTATTTTTTGAGACTCAGCATCCAATAGGACTCCTATGCTATGAGAGAAACGGTTTCAATGTACAGCTTGGAAATGCAAATACCTACTTGGTACACGGGTTTTGTTTGAGTTCGATATGTTTATTGCCTATGATAAACGATATCATCCTAATCGTTTGTAGAGTATAAACGGATCTCAGGACCACATATGGTTCCAAAGTAACTGTTAGTCAGCGCGAGCGTAAAGCACCGTCGCCATTTTAAAATCACTAGCTCGCGGGTGAGTATTGCGTTTGTTCAGTTTGTTGCGGACATATGGCAAGACATACATAACATTAAAGGATACAATGAAACCTATATGAAATATAGTAAATATAGCTGTGTACATAAATGACTGCGACTCAAAGCACAACATATTTTCTGCTCCTCCCAAAGTTAATATTATACATTTCAATTACAAGTATATAATATAGATAGTTTTTTACGCAATCGTCGTACGCGAAATTGGATCTCTCGTCCAAATATATATAACACTGATAATATATAATAATTATGTATATATGTTTAATAGTCAAGTCCCGGAGGGCCTTAATCCTGGAGGAGTGGAGCGAAATCCCGACGGCAAACGTCCTGGTGATGTGATGCGCGCGGTCCTATATAATATTATATTGTACGTATATAGTATACACATACCTATTAGTGATTCTTTTACTACCATCGTAATCATCATTATTATTTATCATTTTTATTTATTTTGTTACAAACGAACACAAACAGCGCGCGTGTGTTTGCGGTAATCGGCACGAAGGGTCGACGCGCGTACCGAGACGACCGCATTCGTCGTATTACTGAGAAGTGTTGTCGATTTATCGCCCGGGAGAGGGTGTAATCGTGGAAAAAAACGCACACTGACACGCGTATACGTACACAATTGCGCTTATTGAAAATGCCCCTCGGCAGTGTTCCAGTAAATATGTATAACACGTGTAATTATCTCGTCCCCTTTATATTTATAAAAAAAAAAAATATGTGCACATAAACTGCACTGCTTGTGTAGTAGGTATTATATATTACTATATGTATTGACGGTGTACATGCTCGCTGCACCTCGACCCGACTTTACACATAGCCGGCCACCCCTGGCCCCATCGATGATGACATCATAATCGGTGCTATTGGTTTTCACCTTTTATCCGTATCACTTATATACATACCTTATACCTTTTTTTCTGAAAGCTTTTGTTTTTCTACTGTGCTTAAATGAGCAATTTAAACGTAAAAATCACGATGAACAAACACGTCGATGTAATAATACGCAAATACACGCACACACACACACACTAAACAGCCATAGGTACACATAATCAATATACATAAATCTAAATTATTATTTAGTTGAGTAGATTTTAACCGAACAACTAGCTACCTACTTTGTAGGATATAGTATAGCATAGTATAGTATATTATATGATGTCTTTAATATAATAAAATTTTATAGTATAATTAACCCATAATGTGTATGCTTAAATATTTTTTTAAGCTTTAATCAATAAATCTAGCTCAACGATTACAATGTGTTTAAATTTTAAAATACATACAAAGTGCTGTTGTTGTTTTTTTAAATAAAGAATTATTTACGGTTAAAACCAAAACATAATTTATCAAAAATATCATTATTATTTTTATATATTTCATACTTATCCAAATCATTTGAATCTACCATGCAGTGAGAAATGACCATATTAAACTAAATAGGTATTTACAATCCCATAATCAAGACCGAAACTCGTATCGATGTATTGCATAATATTTGCATCCAATTATAGGGTTCTGCTACAAAGTAAAAAAATTTAAGTCAAAAACGTTTTATCTAATATCTATTTTTATGTCAAAAACTATATAGATACTGTCCGTCCCGATTTCCACATGTAATTGGTATAGAATACAGCCATAGGTCAATCCATGTATATAGTCGAAATCACTTTACACTTCTTAAGTTTAATATAAATTTTATAATCAGTCAATTGTAAATAATTTTTTCGTGACATATATTTTACAATTTATCTTCCGAGGCCTTATATCAATATCAAAAATCATTTAAACCATACTCGGCATAGATAACAAATACCGAGCTAATACGTTTTTATAACGACAACAAAAAACTTATGACTCAATAATACTTAAAAACTCTCTATATGTATATAATATATTTATACAAAAATGCTGCACCCACCGGACGCGTGCGAGTCTAACAGTGGCACGTGAACAAACGACGTCTATGCGAGCACACAATAAACACGCATATAACATTTTGTATAAAACTAGCTCGTATGTGGCTCGTTAACTGGCTGGTTTCACTGGTAATCGTACGGGGGCGGACCACTGTGTCGAAAAAATAAAACACGGTACGGCGACGCGCCGCCACAACGACGTTCAATAATATTGCGCCCCGGGGCCTGCATGCGCCTCACCAATGCGTGTGTCAGTTTGTGGGCTCACACATTATAATATAGCGTACACAGTTATTTATAATAATAATAATAACGATACCGGTAATGGTGATGACTGATGGTAATCATAAATGTGCGGTGAGTGTTTGCGTGCCGTTTGCGCCTTTCGTGGGCGGGTTCGCGCGGTGCTTAATTGCGCGAAAACTACAAATTTAATGTTTGTAATTTGGTGGCGCCAACTGCAGGAACCTTAATATTTATATTATTTTTCAGTTTCGAGTTGGGTTCTCGAAATTAAATTTAGTTCAGATTTCGGATTTTGTTCTTGAAAATCGCATAAAATACAGGTTCTGGTTTTAGTGAATTCTGCGTTGTTTGAAGGTATAAAATCGGTCGTTTGAGTTTAATTAATATTAGCAAAGAATAATCATTAATCATAAAAGCAATATTAGAAAAACATAGAATACCTACCAATCAGACATAGTGATCATAGAATGAATTACTTTTATTTTTATTTTTATCAAAATGTATGAATTAAAAACAGCATTGAACCCTGCTATAGTTCATACAAAATACATAGGTACCTACATACCTTTTTATGAATGAATTCATCAACTCAAATGATAAAAAATATACAAGTCAATATGTTTATAAGATTAGGTTTTGATCAGAAGTCAGTAGTCGTCTTCCAACTTGGTATTTTGCAAATATTATCTGATGGTTCTGGCTTCTGGTTCCAAGACTTCCGAAGTTTAATTATATTCAAATTGACAATGCTAAAAATTATTTCAACTGCAGCTGTGCTATGAGGTAATGTTTAAATGAAAAATACTAAATTATTGATTAAAAGAAACGTTTTTAATCCATCTCCATCGTTAATTTGTTTTATACTAGTCCAAAAATTGTCTATGTGGAACGAAGTATCTAATTCTGAGTTTCTCAAAATTCTTTACTCTAAATCTAAATTGCTAATATCTACACTTTTGAACTCTTCTTTAAAAAATGTCATAATAGGAGTAATGCTAATGATGTTCCTTACATTTTTAGGATCAATAAGGAATATGTGTTTCAGACACTTGACTATTGAATCGAAACATTTATATATTTGTGTGCTTTATTTCACATATAAATTTAACAAATTACTTATAAAATATCTTTTTTTGGGAATGTTTCGGGTAGTCTTGTGGAACATATTGAGATGGGTTTCTATATTATACTACAGAGATGTCAGTATTTTTAAATAATTTTCATTAATATAACATTGTAAAATGGTGTTATATGCAGATTTAATTTTAAAATTAAGAGTGTGTATCTTAGGATTCTCCGATTGAAATTCTAAATTTAAAATTATTTAAAATTGGTAAACTATATTCTAAAAAATATAAATATAGTTTATTTAAAAGATTAGATAATTTGGAGTAAATTGGATATGCTTTTTTATCTATGAGATACTATCCACGAAAATAAAATTCAAGTGCTGAAAAGCGGGTAAATGGATGTCGCTCTGCTGTACATTAGGTGGTGGGAGTGGACCTCTGACTAGGGTAGGTTAGATTTGAATGCAATGATAGGTATCATTGTATACGAAAAACGATTCTGAACGGAGATGATTTGTCAGCCTATAGGATATATAATAATAATTAAACATTGTCATATAATATTCTATTTTGAAACAAATATTTTATTTTTCAATTAGGACGCATTTTGCATAAGTCATGGTTAATCAATTTTTCCAAAAACATTGCATGAAGTTATCATAATTCATAATACCTTATATTATCATAGATATACATATATATATATACCTGGTTTGAGGATAAATCGTTATCTTTACGCGATTTCATAAAAATTTAAAACTCAAACAATCAAAACATTTGACGCTTCAACTTTCCTTTATAGCTATTTGACGAAAAACTTATGGAAAACTTAGTGTTGAACTTTTTAACCTTAGATATAAATACAAACAATTTTATGAATTTTGAACTACAAAATAATTTGCAAATATTCATGGTTTTGACGAACTTTTGTCAATATTTGAACTTAAAATGCTAATAACAAAAAATTGTACCTATGTATTTTTATAATTTTTAATCACTATAAGAATAAATTATGAGGAACTTTATATTAAATTTTCAAGTATTTTGATCTGGCCAAAAAAATTTTATCGACACTTCAAAAGAAAATTTTCAGAAAAATTGAAAATTTAAGTTGTCTATAAATATCCCAAAAAAAGTCAAAATATTTTAAAAATTAAATCATGTAAAGAAAATGTCAATCTAAATAACTGGTAAAATTTTCAAGTATCTGCGACTTATACTTTTTGAATAATTACAAATATTTAAAATCGTTTGAGGATAAATCGTTATCGTTACGCTATTTCGTAAAAATTTAAAATTCAAACGCACTTAAAATTTTTCCAATAATGATGTTTCGAGTTTTCTCTAAAGCTACTTGAATGAAAACTAATAGAAAACTTAGTGTTGTATTTTTAATCCTTAGTTATAAACACAAACATTTTTATGATTTTTCAACTTCAAAATTAGGTACTTGCAAATGTTCGGGTTTTCGACAGATTTCGTAAAAATTTGAACTATAAACGCTTATAAAAAAAAAATTGTGACTTACAATTTTTAATTGTTTTTTAGCTACAATAAGAACAACTCATAAGGAACCTTGTATTAAATTTTCAAGTTTTTTTGGTCGTCCAATATTTTTTTACCGGAATATCAAAAAAAAATTCTCAAAAAAATCGAAAATTTCAGTGGTCTATAAATAACTCAAAAAAATTCAAAATTTTTTTTAAATTAAACTGTATATAGATAACACTAACATAAATGGCGAAACTCAGAAAATTCACACTGTCTCTTATAAATATATTCCATGTACGTATATACTTCACGTACTAAATCCCTTACATCATTTGGGATTTTCTAACAAGAATTCGCTGCACAAAGTGTAAGTGAGAATAACACAAATATTTTAGTACAAACTAATCACTAATTTCACTTTCTAATAACTTTTTTACTGAATGGTTATGGCCAAACATTGTGTTTGCTCCGTCAGATGCGAAACCAATTATATTTGTTTTATATGGAATACTATTACTTGTAAAAAAAATGTATTAATACATCAAAAATGTTTTGAGCTGTTGCATCAGAGACAGGTATTAAAACAACGAATTCATTTTTTACTTTTAAACTTAAATTATTTACCATACGTGCAACTATACGTCGCCACACATCAATTATAAAAATCTGTGGCTAAATAGATCATTCGTATTCGTCGTTTCCACTTGCCCGTCAATTCGAAGAAATCAAAAATGATGCGGTCGCAGGTCACCGTAGGGCGTAGGCGATAGCCCGTATGATATTATATTATATTATATTATATTATATCGTATCTACGACTCGTATATAATAGTTTTAGTGTTTACATCAATGTATATTTTTAAAAATCTACAAACGGAAAAAATTCCCATGTCTATTGTCAGATTGGTTTTTGTTTTTCAGAAATATTCACGGAACGTATTGGAAAACATTACATATTTATAAATCAATATGTTTTTATAAAACCATTAATATAGGTTATATAGAAAGTTTCATTGTAATACTTACATTGGAACATAAAATGTTCATAACTTATGTTTTTGCGGAACATCATAAAAATATTCAGGTAACATTTACATTCTTATATTAACATTGGCACTTAACACAATATATTTCTGGAATGTTTATAACAGTTTCTTGCACAGTGAACAGCTGCTGAACAGAGAATAACATGAAATAGATGCATGAAATGAATTTTAATGAATTTGAGAATTCGCTTTTTACTCTAATATAAAATAACTGTAAATTATTTTTTCTTTTTTAAAACACAAAGCACAAATATACCTATACATTTATGGTTATTATAATATACTTATTATGTTTAAATGCTTTGATTTGCTATGGAGGGATGGCTATGCCATTAACTATACCAGGATTGCGTCTCTACAACTAGTGGATGGAATTTTAAATTAAAATATATGTGTATATGTGTACTGAATACACAATCAGTTTTCTTTGTGGGTGAAAGTTTTTTAAGTTTCTCCTGAAATTATTTTTTTAAAGTTCAAGATGAAAATTTGGTTGTATTTATTTGCCTCACTGGTTTTCATTTGAAAAAATATCAATTGTACGCTGTTAACCCATTGATAGTATGTATAGAGTTATACAAATCCTAAAATATACGAATTGTATATTATGCAATTATCTACATAATTCATTATTGTTTCTGATTTAAAATTTACAAGTTTTAATAATTTCTGCAGTAAAATACATAATAGAAATTAATTACTTTAAATAATTAATTTACTTTTTAATTTCTTACTGCAATAACTAGCAGCAGATTTGAGAATTACATAAGTACTTATGTCAGACTGTTGTACCTGTACTACAAAAAATTTAAACAAGGTCATCTGATCATCAATAATATACATTGATAATTAATATTAATCAGATTTTTAAAAACAAAAAATAATTAAAAAATATTATTCGTGGGATCATGCCAGCTCGATGTAAATATGTATGTATTAAACCTTTGTAGTTATGGGGTGAGGCTGCATGAGTGGGGTGTACCGAATGCGTAAACATCCGTTAAAAGAAATCTAAGTTTAATAAAAGAGAGGTAACAATAAAACAGCAGTATCATTAGCGGCAGCGAAGAATGAGCCACGGAAAACGCGTGGTTAATGGCGTCTCCCGAGGTTAAATGTTTATTTTTGCTTTTTATTTTCGTCTAAGTTCAATATATTATTTTATTATGTACAGACTCAAGGTAAGTAGGTATGCGCGCTATGTAAATAGTAAATACATAATTGGTTACCGAAAAGGCAAAAGTCAGGTAAACTGCTATTGTAGGTACCTCAATAAAATTATACATATACAATATACTCACAATAATTCAATGTTAGTAGAGGGACTTATGAAAAACTTCAAAGTACAAAATATAATTGATGGCTGATTTCCTCTAAATTTTACTTAAAATTACTAAGGTGTACTACCTATATGAATACGACTATATTCGGAATGAAAAATCTATGGCATGTGAAAATTAAAAAACTTATTACTTATATCATATTTTATTTTTATAATAAATAATACGTGTAAGACCGCAATACAAACCTTTTTTCATAATCATTGACATATTGCAGAAAGATATATTTGATCAAATCTTATCTAAAATACTGATTAGCGGATGAACGCAGTACCTACCTACTACGTGTACTTAATTCAAAGTTACAAATCACAAACCATATATAAATTTAACTGACTCTAAGTAAGGAACAATAAAATCACATCAATCAAACTAATAGTTAGATACGTCTTTTTTTATTAATCCTCTCAATAAATACAGTTATTTTTATGATTTTTTTTTATTTATAATACTATTTAATATTTTTCATAATTTAATGAAACGTAGGAAAATTTTTTTTTATATTCCTGTCATTTTTCACACGTTAAGTTAGTAAAATGTCCATCTTTGACATATTCGAACCATAAAGTGATGTTCCAGTTGTTATTTTTTGAACTATCACAAGGTATGCAATATTTCTCAAGCTGAAATAAGTCAATAATAACGAACCACAGAAGAAAACGATCTCTCTACGTTCACTTAAGTTATTGGCAGGGCTTTGCACCTGAACGAAACCCAAAACCCGAAACCCCAATTAACCCGAATAAATTTGCAAAACCAAACCCGTATAATACAACACCTGAATGAAAAAATTAACACCTGAATTAACCAGAAACCAGAATTAATATTTGGGTTAACCCAAAACCCGAATTATTATTAAATACAAAGAAATGAGTGGCATATCAATTCGTATGTATTTTACGCAAATAAGAAGATAAGAAAATAGTTGGCGTTATATTAATAAAACATAACATAATAATATTATGTTGTATCAACTATTGATATTGACTGCAACTGTATAATTATTAATTCTCGACGATATTATCTTTAAACACGCGCGTGTATTACCCTTATTTGCTTGTGTTGCTTGTGACCTGCGTTTAGTCATGACTTGTGATCTATTCTTTTATCCATGCTTGTGATCACAATAATATACAGTGTCAAACGTGTCTATACAGTGTACAGACTACAAATACAACAGAATATAATATGAAAAATTAATATAAATTTAATGAATTAATATTAAATATAAACCAACTAAAGGTGTAGAATCTAGATCATTGTTTTATATTATTTCACAATATTAAATAATTATATTTGTGTTATCTAACCTTTGTATTCAACAATACTAACAACAAAATTATGTTTGATCAAAATAAATAATAAACAAGAAGTTTTTTTTGTAGAAAAATGACTTTTTAATGGTAAGTATGATTTTAATATGTTTTTTTTAAAAATTATATTTGCTTTAAAAATAAAATAAAAGTACAATACCAAATTCGCGTCGAAAATCTCATGTTAATTGATATAAAACATGGGTATTTTTTAACACCCGAATTAACCATAATTAACCCAAATAAATTTACATTTAACCATAACCAGAAAAGTTCATTAACCCGAAACACCCAAATTCAATAACCAAAATTTTCCTTAAACACCCAAAACCCAAAACCCGAAAAAATTATTCCGGTGCAAAGCCCTGGTTATTGGGGTGTATTTCATACAAAAATAATTTTCTAAATTAAGCTAACTATTAATTAAATTGTCATCTCTTGTAGCTTTTCCAATTAATACTAGGTTGATTTTTTTATATTTTTCCATCACCTGTTCTTCGATATAAGTATATAGTATAACTAAATAAAAAATCAAATTAAAAACTTTGTTGAACTTGTCTAAAATCAATTTAGCCATTTCGCCATTATGTTTTTTGAGTTTAATCTGTATGTTATTCACAATATCTACATTTATGGATAGTAAAACACCTAAAACGTATAGGTACAGTAAATTTTAATACATAAGTAAACATGAAGGTAAATAATTTTTGTTATCTTGTGTTTCTAGTTTTGTAATTGTGTCAAGGCAAAAATACGAAATTAGATATAATATTATACACCAGATTAATTTGTATCAATGGAATTTTAAGAAGTCTTTAAGTCACTCTAACACATTCAGAATCTTTTACGAATTTTTCAATTGTAGATTTTAATTCATTGAAATATATACAATAGTATTTTACTGAATTAATCCGTTTATCCTATCGTGTAATTACCGGTCTTGGCGGATTTGATAATTCTTGATATTTTTCTTTCAAAAATGCAATTCTCTTAGAACATTTAAAAAATATCTTTGTCGTTTTAGGAATTAAACTCGTCTACATTTTTATAATATGCTCGTACTTCTTCACAGGCGTTATAATATCCATGATCCAAGTAAGTTAATATTCGAGTACACAATTTTAATTAAACGATCAGCTTTCTTCACAAAATATTTTCGTATTTTACATTAATTGGCCACAACATATATGCATTGCTTTGTCTAATAGCTGTGTATCCTACTTTTATTTACCTTCTCTAAATATTTTATGTGAAGAAGATATAAATTTTCAGGACTTTCTGGTTGTGGAATTCCAACTATTATGTTAGTCACTTTTTGGCGTCATGAATCTGTTATCGTTAATACACACTCATGTTTTATTCACTAAGATTATCACGAATTTTTGAAAAAATCTCTTCATAGCATTTATCAAAGTATCTTTTCTGTAATGTTGATTTGGAATATTTTTGTTGTAATATTTTAATAAAAATTAATAAATATTGCGAAGAATAAAACCCATTCAAAATAATTTTTAACATATAACATCGACAATGCACTGTCTTCACAAGCTTTTACCGATTTGAGCCAATAATACGTAAGCTATGTATAAAACTGTTAGTTCAATTGGAAATTTAACCCAAAAAAGTCATTTATAAGTAAAAAAGTAAAAAAAAGAAACAAATTTTTGGATAAAAATTATTTTTCTATTATTATTATAAAAAAGAAGGGTTTTGATTTATTGATTTATTTAAAATATTATGGGCGGAGCCCAATTACATTACAAGAGTTCATTAAGTATATAGTTAAATTTAAATATTTAAATATAAATAATTATGTTTTTAATAGAACAATAAATAACAATTATAACAATAAGATTAGTCTAAATAAGGAATGATGGTTGTTCATTAATAGGGAACGGATTATATTGTAATAAAAAAATCAAAATATGTAATAACCGCTTAACAGAAAAAATAAGTATAAAAATCTTATCTCTTATTTAATTATTAAAACAATGCGAAATTACATATTCTCTAAAATTTAACAATTTAAAATGGTGGCGATTTGGTCGTAAAATGTTTTTGTATTGACTGAATGAATGTTCCACATCAACTGACGTAATGATATCATACTTCATATTAACTACATCAAGTGGTGTGGGTTCGATATCCAATAATTCTGTTGGATTTAGTCCTTGGCGTATATCTCTAATTATTTTTAAATTTTTAAATTCTTGATTTTTTTCTATCACATATTTACATTTTTCTCTTACTAAATTTCCTATGCGACCTTGACGTTTTTCTAATTTGTTTTGTGATTCTTCAACAATGCATAAACTTTCTGATAAGGACATATTTCGAGTTTCCAGTTGTTTTATAGTATAAATCAAAAAACCAAAATTAGCAGAAATGTATGTTAAATTATTATTTTCCATCAAAAATATATAATATAAAGTACGTAAGTTCATTTAGAGAACGTAAATAATGTTACCGTCATTAAAAATTACAAATATTATTATTTTAGGCTTTCGTGGATAGCGTATATATATAGACCATACATAGGGCAGTGGTTCTTAACCTTTTTCGAATCACGGAATACTTAACATTTTATAAGATTTTCGCAGAACACAACCGTAAAATAAAATAGTAGTACATACTATGTACTATATACTACGTACAACGTACTACATAGTACATACATTTTTAATATATTAAACAATGAATGTATAGCATAAAATTGTTTGCATGCTATACATGTTAGTGTTAGTCACTAAAAAATAATAAAATAATAAAAAGAGTTAAAAAAAATTAAAAATTTGAAATTGAATACATGTATGAGATATTTGTGTCTGATGATTTTTACAGATATCTTCAATATCTGACCCTATGTACGATATAAGTATATTACTACTCTCATTTCCTCTTCAATATTTGTCAGTCTTTCTCGTTGAAAATCGTAATAAAATTGAAATTGCTTTTTCAGAAATTTATTAGTGGTGACGGTTATCGTATAATATAATAATAATAATAATGTATATTAATAAATTATATAGTATACTGACACATTATATAATTCGAAAGTTAACGATAACGTTTTTGTGTACAAAAATAAACCAACAAAACCTAATTTGGTTCTATTTTGAAAGAATTTTTTTCACTGATTTTAAAATTTTGGCGGAACACTTATACCAAGTCCACGGAGCACCTGTGTTCCAGGGAACACCGGTTAAGAACCACTGCCATAGGGTATGTGAATGCCATTCAGATAACGCAAATAATTTTTGATGTCGTTGTAAATTTATGAAAAAACCAAAAATAAAAATAGGTACACGTAAATATTTACGAAATATGAGAAATGTAAATATATGTATTTTTACCCAAATATGTAGAAATATGTAAAATAAAATTGGGCTTATTTTAATAAGAATAATCTGAATCGTGCACATTTTTTATCAGATTAAAAATCTCATTCCAATAAAAATATGTATTTACAATAAAATCCATCCCCAATTCATTAGCTATGCGTATCATACGATACATTATTACGGCCTTTTTTTTATTAGTTTGTGGGACAATTTTGGATTGAGAAGGTTTTATGAGAACAGAGGAAATGCTGTGGTACTTTAAAATTGATACAGGAGAGAAGAGTAGGGGCATCTAGTGATCTGTCCAAGAGCTTACGTAAAAATGATAGATTAGCAGTTGCTTTTCTATCAACCGACAACCAGTGAAGTTAGGTGTAGTTCTGTGAGCACCGACGATGATGACCCATTATTGGTATAATTGTATAAATAAAGTTTAGCGTTCGATATAATTAATCTGTTTCATATAATGATATAACTTAGAGATAGCATTTTAACTTATAAATACTTAATTTATACAACACAAAAATTAACTTGTATAATATAATTAAGTTGTTTGTTTTAAGACAACCGTATACTATTTTAAATGGAAAAATGTGATTCTACACAAGAAATGTATAATATTGGTTTAAATTCGTTTAAATTCGTTATAGAACGAAGTGATCTATGTATTGATTTTACAATGATGTGTGTGTTTTTTTTTTTTTTTATGTCTGTGTACAGCATAACTAGTCGAAATAATGCTTCAATTTCAAACTTGGGGGGTGGTTTCCGATGAGAAAGTCCATCCTTGGTCCATTATAGAGGTCAAAAGTAAAAATTTTCCAACAGATTTCAAAAAAATCGAGGAAAAAAAATTTAAGGAAAACGGGAATTTTTATGCAAAACCAGCTTTTGACCAAATCGATTTTTTTATATGGTTGTAATACAAAAACTAATCACTGAAAAAACTTGAAAATTTCACCAAATGTTTATGTTAGTGTTATCTATATACAGTTTAATTAAAAAAAAATTTTGAATTTTTTTGAGTTATTTATAGAACACTGAAATTTTCGATTTTTTTGAGAATTTTTTTTTGATGTGCCGGTAAAAAAATGTTGGACGACCAAAAAAACTTGAAAATTTAATACAAGGTTCCTTATGAGTTGTTCTTATTGTAGCTAAAAAACAATTAAAAATTGTAAGTCACAATTTTTTTTTTATAAGCGTTTATAGTTCAAATTTTTACGAAATCTGTCGAAAACCCGAACATTTGCAAGTAATTTTGAAGTTGAAAAATCATAAAAATGTTTGTGTTTATAACTAAGGATTAAAAATACAACACTAAGTTTTCTATTAGTTTCCATTCAAGTAGCTTTAGAGAAAACTCGAAACATCATTATTGGAAAAATTTTAAGTGCGTTTGAATTTTAAATTTTTACGAATTTAACGATAACGATTTATCCTCAAACGATTTTAAATATTTGTAATTATTCAAAAAGTATAAGTCGCAGATACTTGAAAATTTTACCAGTTATTTAGATTGACATTTTATTTACATGATTTAATTTTTAAAATATTTTGACTTTTTTTGGGATATTTATAGACAACTTAAATTTTCAATTTTTCTGAAAATTTTCTTTTGAAGTGTCGATAAAATTTTTTTGGCCATATAAAAGTACTTGAAAATTTAATATAAAGTTCCTCATAATTTATTCTTATAGTGATTAAAAAATTATAAAAATACATGGGTACAATTTTTTGTTATTAGCATTTTAAGTTCAAATATTGACAAAAGTTCGTCAAAACCATGAATATTTGCAAATTATTTTGTAGTTCAAAATTTATAAAATTGTTTGTATTTATATCTAAGGTTAAAAAGTTCAACACTAAGTTTTCCATAAGTTTTTCGTCAAATAGCTATAAAGGAAAGTTGAAGCGTCAAATGTTTTGATTGTTTGAGTTTTAAATTTTTATGAAATCGCGTAAAGATAACTATTTATCCTCAAACCAGGTATATGTATATCTATGATAATATAAGGTATTATGAATTATGATAACTTCATGCAATGCTTTTGGAAAAATTGATTAACCATGGCTTATGCAAAATGCGTCCTAATTGAAAAATAAAATATTTGTTTCAAAATAGAATATTATATGACAATGTTTAATTATTATTATATATCCTAGGCTGGCAAATCATCTCCGTTCAGAATCGTTTTTCGCATACAATGATACCTATAATTGCATTCAAATTTAACCTACCCTAGTCAGAGGTCCACCCCACCCCTAATGTACAGCAGAGCGATACCCACTTACCCGCTTTTTTTTTTTTTTAGTTAAAGTTGTTACTATTTATTCCAGGAACTCTTTTGCGGGTACCATACACTTTTGAAAGTTTGAACTAACTCTTTAAATTGAAAGTAATACGGATAAAATATACATTTTAAATTTAACAACCAACTTCACGCGTCATCGCGCTTTTGATATTGTGCGCTATCGCCTGCCGCATCGCTATTGAAATAATAATACCTTTGAAACGCGAATCGTATTCAATCATCGTTGTATAGATAGGTTATAACTATCCTATGAGCTATAAGGGGTTTACCTATACCTACATTACAACAGTACACAAAGACTGTTGTACACTAAGACAACAGTACACGAATATAATTCACGATCAGTTTTCTTTGTTTATAATGCGTGACATTATATCGTTTTTATTGAAGTTTCGATGACTATCCAATAATAGGATAAAGACATGCAAACCCAGGTGTAGTCATAAAACGTTCAACGGACCTGCCTTTATTATAGCACCTAATTGAAATAAACAAATAAGTGTTGTTGCTTATCTATTTTTATTCTACTCTCGTATCGGTCTCTGAATACCGTTAATGAAAAAAGATGAAATGGAGTTGTAAAATAAGTTTTACTGTTATTCTGTCAAATGTCAAGTGTTTTAAGTTATACAGCGAAATTATTCTATCTCATAGAATGTTCAGATCAAGTCAACATCCTATGTATTAGAATTCTACGTATTTACTAGTTAATTTTTCAAGTCCATTAATATTATGGTTTGATCAGAATTAATTTAAGTCAAAAATATAATTCAATGAATATGACTTGAATGAAGTGCTCGCTTGAGCTCTAGTAAATCACGTCTGAATACTGGGTTGTTTTGAGTTTTTCGCGTGTTCATTTTTTAGGATTTAGGCCCCGACTATAATCCAAATTAAGATGATGTTACACCAACATTTGTTGTCTCCGCCTAACAAGTGCGTATAACACCAAATTTTATACTCAGCAGATCACGTCTAGCTTCATTAGTTTAAAAAGTAAAGTGATCGATTTATATAAATATACATCTCATAAAAATATGTTGAGGTAAGATTATTATCGAGGCAATATCATTGACTTTTTATTTTATTTTTATTTTAAAGTGAGTTATCAGTATTTTAGATGTACTATTTCAAGATTTATTATTTAAGAACACTTATAACTTACTTTAAAACAAAAACAAATTAAAAGGCTAATGATATTGCCTAGACAATAATTTTACCTTTTCATTTTATGAAAGGTTAAACCCTCTGATTTTTAAAATAATAAGCTAGATATGCTCTGCTAAATGTAAAATTTAAGACATTAAATTTCGGTGTAATCTTCTTTCGACAGTTGTATATTTACTAGTAGTTTATCCTCTGATATTTATATAATTTTAACTCGCAATAGTTTTTTGGAAACACGATACCCACTGATTCCACCTATCTAAAAAAGAGTGGACACCCCCTCTCCTGTGGGTTATAGGTTGGGCTTATTGAATCACAGATGTAACAATCTCATGCATTGCCCATAATTATGTGCTCGTGTATCTTCGTTATCGATTGAGTTTGACAGTAAGACGGTAAGATAGTAGTTAGAATGTTATAATAATATCACAATTCACAATACATACTCTCGTATTAGATAATCGTTCATCATTGTCACGTATGATATTATACATTGTGGTATTTTTTAATGTATTCTTTTGTTTGGTTACTAATCCCTTTGTACTCTTTCACTAGTATACTACCTTTGTATCTTAAGGTACCTATCTTGCTTCCTTGAAAAGAGTAAAGTAAAGTAATTATTTTTCAGGGTTGTCTAATTGTCCTGTGTGATTTAGTTCGTGTCTGAAGTATTCTAATTTCTATTTAGCTCTCCTGCCCATCCAAAGTAAATGTCTGTTATATAGTAAGTTAATGTATAATAATTAATTATCATATTAT
This sequence comes from Diuraphis noxia, assembly GCF_037042655.1. Classification (NCBI taxonomy): domain Eukaryota; kingdom Metazoa; phylum Arthropoda; class Insecta; order Hemiptera; family Aphididae; genus Diuraphis; species Diuraphis noxia. Next base: position 80,450,748 of record NW_028301711.1, read on the forward strand.
AAGTTATATAGAGCGTCAGCACTCGTAGAATTCATTAGTTTTTCTAGAAATATAATTTTTAAACCATTTATTTATGTTGATATTTTTCCTTAAATACTTAATTACCATTATTGTTATCCATGTGTCATTTATTTTAATATTGTGATAAGTTATAACTATCTTTGTGTAATACAATTGTATGTTTCATGTATTGAAAAGCCAATTGCCATTTAGATCTATAAGTTTGTAACTTTAATTGATTGACGACCTGTTCCTCGAAATATATTTTATCTTCTGAAGTGTCAATTTAGGGATTCTTAAGACATAATCTGCAAAATAAAGTTCTTAATGAGAATAGTTTTACTCGTTTCACTCAGAATCTAAAACATAAAAATTACTTACCTAATGTTAATGTTTATAAGTTAACTATATATTTAATAATATTTTTCTGTAAGTAAATATTTTGACAATTTTGTCTAAATAAATGCGTATGTAATTGGAACTATATAAGCAACCCATTTTATATTATCTAGATTATGAACAAAAATTCAGAATGCATTTGTTATATTTATACACATTACAATAATAGTCACGAATATTTTTAATGGGTACAACATTGTTCAACATGAGTCAAACAAACGATTTCTACAATATAATATAATATAATATAATATTATATAATAATATAATATAATATAATATAGTAAGCCAGGCATAGGCGCAAATTGAGGGGTGCTTGGAGGAATTTAGCCCGCCTAAACATAGCCATAGTCTCCACCTAAAAAAAATCTAGAGCATACAGTTTTAAAATGCTATATTATAAATGTCTGCTTGTCTTTTAATATATCCAGCCCCCCTTCCCAAGTCAAAAGTTGAAATTGCGCTTATGAAGCCAGGGTTTATGCATTATTACTGATTTCATGTTATATGATACAATGCAATATTATAAATTATAATATTTAATAATACAATCCTACAGTATTATATTAAATCATATAATACCACATTATAACGTAAAAACGGTCTTTGATTAAATCTATTGTAATGACAGTGAACATTTCTATTTATTAATATTGACATAATATTTTACCTACCCTATATTTGTACATCGTATGTCATAATATTAAAATAATAATAACATTTGTAGCGCATCATTACAAGACATTATAATATAACATTTATATTATGAAGATACTCACGTATAACACCATATTATCTATGTTTGCATTATGTCGTTATAATATAATGACGAAAAAGGGATGACGATTGCGCGGCGAGGAATCGGTTTTGAGTCCAATGGATATTCAGTTGTACCTACTACAGGTTTTATTTATTTTTCACATTTTAATCCAATTGTTTATCGCATCCGGTATAGCGTGATAATTAATCAAAAGCATCGAGTCCCCACGAAATCCCTTTGATTCCACATGTCAACTGCAGGGGGTCGAGTGTGACCGCGTGGCGGCATTTCGAGTGGCCGACAGTGTACATTACTGGAGAATAATAATAATATAAATTTTACTCGTTGATAACACTCACGTACAATCCGCAATCTGAATGGTCTACAAAATATATAAATATAGCAAGCATATCGTATATCGTGTACATAATTTATATTATAAAATAAGTGGGTTGTATCCACGTCACAAAATTTATTCCACAACTTCGAGTTTATATTTTACTGTGGATACAAAATCAGTGCAATAAAAATATCGAAAACTCTAGTATAGAAATATAGCAAAAATCAAAATCTCAAAAACGCTTAAGTTATTTTTTTATTGTTGCAGCTTTTATTATAAATATAAAATTTGTAACAATATAGTTAAAAGTTATCGATACCAACATAATTTTAAAATATTTTAAAAAAACTACATAAAATATAAGTTTCAACATTTTAACTTTTGTAAGTTCATTTAATTTATGAAACTATTTATACGCTTGCGTTATCAAACAAATAACAATAATTTAAAATATAATTTTATTTTAGGTAGAAAAGCAATAATAATGAGCTATATCATACATTTTTAGTCATTTTGTATTTTCCACTAAACTGTAGAATAAATTTTTTTTTAAACTTCTATTATATACACGTCATGTAATGCTTAATAAAATAATGGTTACCAGTAAAAAAAATAAATAAACATTGGTAAATTAAAAACTTCTTAAAAAAGTAAACAATTTGTAACACATAACCCCACAGGGGGGTAATATGTTACACGTCTGTGGTAAAATGATAGTGTGCGGGCCCGGAGCGAGCAATAATATTACTTGTGTCCGAAAATTTATTTTATTTTCACGCCACTGACACCTAGGTCTTAAAAAATGGAGGACTAGCTGGGTGTGTAGTGGTGTGATAGCTCGAACAGGTCGGGATTGCCGACTGTCGAGCTATGTAGTGTATGTTGTGAATTATGTGTACTTGTATAGGAGTGTGTATACAATAACTAATAATAAAATATGGTAACACGATTGCTGGTAAAAATGGGCTGCTGTATAATACACAAATTAAATAATAATTGTACAAAAATATAAAAATTCACAGCAACACAATAATGGCATACAAAATACTACGAGTATATAGCCCTTATGGCATAACAGAATATAATAATAGATAATACTATGCGCAGCTATTTGAGCTGTATACTCCTATAGCTTTAATATTATATAAATGGCGGCCCTTTTGGCCCAACAGAATACAGGTATTGAGGTATATAATATAAACGCTCAGCCCTTATGGCTAAGCAGAGAAAATGTATAATATAAAAAAATGTGTGGCCCTTATGACCAAATTAAAATTAAATACAAATAATAATAAACGGTCCTTATGGCACAACAGAATATAAATAATAATACACCTACGCATAGGCGCCGACTCCACGGGAGCAAAGGGGGTAATCATCCCCGTGCATTGATTTAACGGGGGCAAAAGAATTATTTCGTTCCCGCTGTGTACAATAATAATTATTTAGTTAAAACACCAGAGTATGACATAAAAACATCTGAGTCCAACGAGTTTAAAAATATTACTATTTTACTTACTCGTGCAGTTATATCTGCAAAACCTCATAGCACTTACGTAACATGTTGACACGGAAAATGAATAATATTATTTTATTTTAACATTCCTGCTCTTCAAAATTGAGACCTAAGAACTGCTACATAAATATGGTTAAATTTAAACGAGTGCCACATTACAGACGCACTTAAAGTTAAACAACATGAATGGTTCAATGGGATATTTATGGAAGCAAAAAAAAGAAGATCTGAAGAGCAATGTTTACAAAAAAAACGTAAAAAAGAACGTTCTAATATAGTGTAAAGTGTTATGTTTATAAATATTTTAAAAATAGTAGAGGACGTTAATTAAAATAAAACATGAGTTAAAACAAGGCTTGGTCTTGTAACTTAAATTAAGTTACTCCCTAATACTGTTAATTATTATATCATATTGTCATTATTGATTTTATAATATACAGATAAACCATCACGTAGGAGTTTTACGCGATTAAAATCATGCTATCAGTCGCAAAGTGCGCTATGTTGTAAATTAAGTGAAGATATTAAAATATTTCTTGGGACTTAAGCACCTCCTCATAATAGATATTAAATACATAATATTATAGGTAAGTATAAATAGTCATATAGAGTTAGACTATAATATATATTATTTTTGTAAATACTAACTTTTTAAAAATTGACCAACAATCAGCTGTAGTAGAAATATGTTGGACCAAATTTAATTATTTTATTTTTATTTTTTAACACGGAAATTGCATTAGAATCAATCTTTTTCATTAATGTTGGACGGCTCAATATATTTAATTTAGGATATCCTCTTTGTATAATAGATTTAAATTCAGGATATTCAACCAAGGAAAATGGCAAACACTGGTTAAGGATCAATTTTTGAATCATTCTATCCAACTCAGCTGAAAAAAAATTAGTCAATAAACATTCAACTGACGCTTAATTAAATTATTAATTATAACATTTTTAATTTACCAACCTTGTGCTGTATTGTTTTTAGAATCTACATTATACTTTTTTTTACGCATGGTTAAACTTTCTTGTAATGTTAATTGTACATTTGACCGTTTTGATTTATTTGTTAAATTATTTGATTCACATGGATTTGTAGAAGAACTTGCATCAGCTTAATCTATGAATACAATGCCATCATGATCATCAAACTTTATTGAGATATATGTATGTTGTATCTAAAAAAAATAAATAAATAAATATAAAAAAAAGTAGGTAGGTACTAGGTACTTATCAATATACATTTCTGACTTTTTACTTAGGCATAGGTACCGTTGAAATATTTTTTTAACTAAAACCAACAAGTACCTGTTTTATAGGAAACAATAATATTTTGATGTAGGTACCTAAGTAATAAGTATATATAACATAAAATTATTTATGTTATAAATTAAAGGTAATAAATAATAATTAAACAATAGTATCTACTTAGAATTAAATGTTTTTTCAAATTTGAAGGCGGTCTAGTGTCTGCAGTTAACGATTTTGATCGTATATAATGTTAACAATTTACTTCGTATTTTAAGTAAGTTAAATGGTCATCTATCATTTTAATAATTTTGAAATGTTCATTGTAAATTGTCTAAGGTAATTTTTGTTTGTCCATCTCCGACTCCGGCATCTTTCTCGATCAGAAAGTGAATCTAGTTGGTACTTTTGGGAGTAAAAAGTAAAAAAATTTCAATATTTTTCTAAATAGTCGAGATAACCAAACTAAAAATTAAAGGAAAAACGGGAAATTTTACGCACAATCAGTTTTCAAACAAAATCATTTTGATGTAACTTTCAAACAAATGACCATCGATACATGAAATTTTTACCGAATGTTTATATAAGTATATTCTATCCATCATGCAATTTTCAAAAATTGTTGACTTAAGTTGAACAATTCATTGGTATATGCAATTTGCGATCATTATTAGTTTTTTTTAAATTAATACATATAAAAATGTATTTGTTAGGCAGAAGCTTGAAAATTTAATACAAAGCTCTTAACATATTGTTACAATAGCAGTTGAAAAATAAAATAAATTCATAGTCACAATTTTTTTTTATAAGCATACAAAGTTTGAACTTTGACAAGATACGTACAAATCACAAAAATTCACAAATTATTATAAGCTAGAAATTCATAAAAAATTTTCTTTGTAAATCTAAGATGTTAAAATGTAATACAAGATTCCTTACAAGTTCATCAATCTTTATCACAAAAAAAAATGTCCACCAGAAGTTCAAATTAAATTTTTATGAGCGTTTGAAATTTAAAATTTTACAACATTGGATTTTCAATAGATTTCTAATTTAGTGATTTTCTTATTTTGGTGTAACTCTAAAAAAAATGACAGCAGATACTTGAAATTTTTACTGAATGTTTATATAGAAATTTTCTATATTTGATAAAATTTTAAAAATATTTAGATTTGTTTTGAGCTGTTTACTGACATTTTAATTTTTCAACTTTTTTTTTTCTATAAATATTGATAAAAATTTATTTGTTGGGTAGAAAAGCTTGAAAATTTAATACAAGGCTTCTTACACATTGTGACAATAGCAGTTGAAAAATATTAAAAATACATAGACACAATTTTTTTTTATAAGCATTTAAAGTTCAAATTTTGACTAAATACGTAAAAATTACGGCAATGTTCAAATTATCTTAGATGGAAATTCATAAAAGTTTTTCTTTTTAATTCTAAGATTTGAAAATTTAATACAAGGCTCCTAACATATTTTTACAATATCAGCTGCAAAATAAAAGAATTATGTAGTCAGAATTTTTTTTTTAAGCATTCAAAGTTTGAGTGTTGACAACATATTATGTAAAAATCACGAAAATTCACAAATTATTTTAAGCTAGAAATTCATAAAAAATTTTCTTTTTAAATCTAAGATTTGAAAATTTAATACAAGATTCCTTACAAGTTTGTCAATCTTTATCACAAATAAAAAGTCCACCGGAAATTCAAATTAAATTTTTATGAGCATTTGAAATTTTAATTTTTACAACATTGGATTTTCACTGGATTTCACATATAGCGATTTTCTTATTTTGGTGTAACTCTAAAAGTCTAAAACAAATTACCGCAGATACTTGACATTTTTACTGAATGTTAACATAGGCATTTTCTATATTTGATAAAATTTTCAAAATATTTAGATTTATTTTGAGCTGTTTACTGACATTTTAATTTTTAAACTTTTTTAGTTTTTTTTCTATAAATATCGATAAAAATTTATTTGTTCGGTAGAAAAGCTTGAAAATTTAATACAAAGCTTCTAATACATTTTAACTATAGCAGTTTAAAAATAAAAGAAATGCATTGTTACAATTTTTTTTTTACAAGCATTCAAAGTTTGAATTTTGACAACACATTATGTAAAAATCACGAAAATCACGAAAATTTGTAAATTATTTTATGCTAGAAATTCATAAAAAATTTTCCTTTTATATCTAAGATTTGAATATTTAATACAAGGCTCCTAAAATATGTTTACAATAGCAGTTGAAAAATAAATGCATAGTCACTATATTTTCTAACAAGCATTTAAAGTTTGAATATTTACAACATACGGAAAAATCACAAAAATTCGCAAATTATTTTAAGTTAGAATTTCATAAAAAATTTCCTTTTTAAATCTATAAGGTTTGAAAATGTTTAATAATCTATAATATATCCTTGACAGATAAACCGTCTCCGTTCATAATCGTTTTTCGTATACAATAATACCTATCATTGAATTCAAATTTAACCTACCCTAATCAGAGGTCCACCCCTACCCCTTAATGTACAGCAGAGCGATACCCACTTACCCGCTTTTTTAACTTACATTTTTTAATTTTTATAATTTATTGTTGATTTTAAATGGTACTTCACGAAACCGATAGTTTTTGGTTTATCCGTTGAATTTTCGTAAATATATAGCATAAATACTACCTATTTTATCTTAGGTCAAATAATATCCGTTCGTTACCTTATCGTTGGTCGGACGACTGGTATAGAATTACTTACACATTGTTATACAGTGAGACAGCACATAATAATTGTATTGTATTAGTACGTCGTGTGTTGCGTAAATGTGCGGACGTTTATACTTAATAATTTGAATGGTTTTAATAACAGTGTCCAGTATGCTGAAAGTTCAAAGTGAGATTGTCAAGTTACGTCTAATTAAACTAATATTTTATGTAATAATATGAGCTAATATAGTAATAAATAATAATAATAAATTATGAATTATAATAAAAATTAGTTTTTGCATATTTTTGTAAAAAAAATGCATATTTTACAATTTGTTATGGCATATAAATCCCAGCCCTAATGATTACTAATCTTAGAGACTTGAAATCTTTCGATATTTTTCAGTTTTTCGTTAGTGCTGAATAGGATTACAATATCAGCTATTTACCGTATGAGAAGTCACTGTATCGTCTGTATTGTTTATCTGGTATTTATTGATTTATGTGAACCGAGTTACCATTTCTATATTATCAAGTATATTTTTATTATTTTTATACACACATAACTACAATAAAGTTTTTAACTTATTTTTATTCAAACAAAGGATCATTTGTATATCATAGTTTTATGATTTTTAAGTTATATAATTATTTTTTTTTTTTTTTTTATTAAGAATAAACCCTCGGCGACATCGGACTCTTATATAATTATTATATTTAACTAAATGGTCTATAAATATGTTTTTTGGTTGATCATAGTTGGGTTAAGGATTGAAAAATAGAAAAAACAATGTTCGCACATTTAGTTTTTAGTATCTACTGCGATCGATGGCGGTAAAAGTTTCGTGATTTTGACCGGATTCTATTATTCTTGTAGTGTGGCGTCTAAATTAAAAAACAATTAGGTACCTAATAAATTAATCTAACCCTTCTTAATAGTATTTTTAATTATAAGAACGTACATTGGTTATGTAGGTTAAAAAAGAAACTTAAACATTCATGAACTTTGCGTGGAAAACGAATAAAATAAATAGTTGGAGTGTATAATATAATTAGTGGTCACAAAATCCATATGTACCTAAGTATAAAAGTGTTTTTTAGTGCGATTGTTCTAAACAAACTTAAGTACTAATTAGTTATAGATTAAAATTGAATTACGATAATGTTTAATTAAAAATAAGGTACATATAAAATTTTATTTTATACAGGGTGATTTTTTAAGCATGCTCGCCCCATTTTTATGCTTAAATTATGCATATATTCAAATTTTGATTTTTGGAATATTTAAGTGTAGTTAAAGGCGATATTTTTGAGTACTTAGATTTTTCACAACTTTTAAGGAGTATCCTGTAGCGATACCAACTTTAGTTTTTCAAATGACAACCTATATGTTTTAAAGCAAAATGTGATTCAGATAATTTTTCTGAAAATTTTGACATATTGCAATCAAAATTCGAACGAAAACTTCCAGAGTTATTCTACTTGAAATACTAAGGAATAAGGATAAAAGTCTAATACTTAAATGCCTACGTTGTAAATGGATACGATAATTATAATTCGGTATACAATATAAAAATAAAAGATTTGTTAATAATCACTACTTATTACTAAATGGCCAAATATTGCATCTGACAATTTTCAAAAGAAAAGAAAATATGAATAAAATAATATCCTTTTTATTTTATCCATGTTACCTATACCTTATAGGCAACGTTAATATTTGTATAGCATAGGTATACCTACTTATAATAAAATACCGAACAATAGTGTACAATAGCACAAATGCGAAATATGTACGTGTATCGATTTACAACGTAGGCATTTAAGTATTAGACTTTTATCCTTATTCCTTAGTATTTCAAGTAGAATAACTCTGGAAGTTTTCGTTCGAATTTTGATTGCAATATGTCAAAATTTTCAGAAAAATTATCTGAATCACATTTTGCTTTAAAACATATAGGTTGTCATTTGAAAAACCAAAGTTGGTATCGCTACAGGATACTCCTTAAAAGTTGTGAAAAATCTAAGTACTCAAAAATATCGCCTTTAACTACACTTAAATATTCCAAAAATCAAAATTTGAATATATGCATAATTTAAGCATAAAAATGGGGCGAGCATGCTTAAAAAATCACCCTGTATAAAATAAAATTTTATATGTACCTTATTTTTAATTAAACATTATCGTAATTTAGCAAATCTATTAATGATATTCTCAATATTATTATGAATATCAATATTTTTGTGAATGTATAACAAAGCTAGATCAGTTAACCTTTCTTCGCTCATTCTAGATCTTAACAATGTTTTTAGTAAACGTAGAGAAAAAAAGCTTCTTTCTGCTGTAGCAATAGATATTGGGAGAGTGATTAGAATTTAAATAAATAAAGAAAATACTGCTTTCCTAGAAATGTTATAGCTGATGTTATAGTTGTGAGGTCAGTTTCTGATTTTAATTTATTTTCCAATAGATTTAATTCTCCTTTTAGTTTTTGTTCAATAGAAAATATAGATTTACCAAATAACTCACTATATTGATTAGAAATGTCTTTAATTGATTGATTTAACTGTTCAGTGTTTTTGAAACATTTCATGAGATTCGATGGCATCAAAAAATTAAGATCAAAGCATTGCATATTATCACTAGAAAACCTATTATCAAAATCTTTTATTACTTCATCTAAAATAGGAATATAAATTAATATTCTCCAGTAACCTTGACTGTCTTCTGGGTTGACTTCAATATTATTTCTGTAAGTCTGCCTTTTAGTAGTCCTTGGAAGTTTTAGTTCAGTGCCTAATTTTTACATCATTTCAACAACATTATTATATATAATATTAAAGCACTGATTTGCATAGTTTCGTTTTGTACTTAGTACTTCTCTAAGTTCTTTCATTTTAGTAGTAGCAGAAAAAAGGTCTAAATTTTTAGTTTGGAGTAATATACTTAAAGGTCGAGTTAGACACATTATGTCATTTAAAGAGAAAATACACATAACAAATTCACTGTCTTGTATAGTTTTACACAATGAATTGGCTTTTGATGAAGTAGATATTTAGATATGTAAGTATCATGCCATGTAGAAATTTCAGTTAAACTTTTCAATTTAATTGGAAGGTCATTTATAAATTGTAATACAGAATCATGCCTCTCAATCCAGCGAGTTATGCAGTGACTAGTCAGCTGATACCCTAAATTTTGTTTTTGAATAAAATTTCTTTTAGCTGAAACATTGAAAAACTTTATTATTTCTTGTATAGTTCCAATAGCGTTTCTTACACTTTGAATCTTATTTGATCTAGATAAATTATTATTCAACGAATGATTTAAACACGGACACGGACATATTAAAGCATTCTTGGCAGATTTTTGTATAGTAATTGCTGCTCCACATATTTTCGACATATTAACACTGCAACCATCACAACCGATACCTACACATGATTTTAAATCTAGTCTCACACTTTTCAACTTTTTTACAAATGTTGAACCAAGTATTTCTCCTGTAATAGTTGGTTCTGACTGTTGTAAATCGAATGTGTTACTTTCATTATCTATATCAAAATCAAGAGCATCTGCACTAAAATTGTCCTTATGAAGATCAACAATACCAATAAAATCTTCTCTGACTGTATTTTCATAAATATATCTAGTTGATATACTAAGCTGAGATATGTAGAACATCAGTTGTTTCATCCAATAAAACACAGTAATATTTTGCCTTATGTATTCTATTTAATAAAATAAAAAGAACTTCATTACCACAATGATTTATTAACTCATTTGTTGATGTTTTACTAATTTAAGTAGCATTATTTTTAGCTGTCATTAAATGATTTTCCAAAACTTTATCCCCACTATCTATTCGGAATCTTAATAATGAACGAAAATTTCCTTCAGTTGCAACAGGACTATTATTTGTATTAAGTAATGAACCATCATCACTGTGGCCTCTTATAGGTATATTCTGTTGTCCATGTAAAATTAAAGTTTTTATTATTGGAACAAATATTTCTCTATTTTCAATACCCTGTTGTTTACGTGAAGTTTCAACCTGATTCCGAATATCATAAGATGGATTTTTATATACTTGAATAAATGATTCACTTTTAAGTATTGCCAACTTATGATACTGAGTTTGAGAATGGCACCCTAAGTCTCCATGTTTTCCTAATAAATTAGCAAATTTTATAGTGGGTTCTGTCACCAATTTTTTAACAGATATTGTTTTTTGACCACCTACTAGAATATCATTAGTAAAAATGGCGCAATTTTTGCAAAAAAGTCCTTTTTTCACATCAGAATAAACTAAACAAGAATAATTAGATAAATGATGATGATGATTAGGACGTCGATTTTCTTCTCTATTGCGTTTGTTATGTACAGAAAAAGGAAATAAATAATTTTTTGGAGGGACCCAGTGATTTTTAAGAATCATAAATTTAGTAAAATCATTAATAGAATATATGTGGTCTATATACTTACCAATATCATAACTTTCCGATGAAGTAGTAGTATCATGCAACGTAATTTTTTTTTTTTATAACCAATTTGTCCATTATAGGTTTAGAAATATACCGTTAATATTATATAATATATTATTATACCGTTAATATAACCATTTAGAAATAATTTAACATAAATATAGGTAACCACTACATAACACAGCTAGTTCAATACTGAAAATATTTTTTGTACACTTGTACACAATACAAAGAAAATCAGATATTGTTGTTGTATAATTTAAATTGTAATCTGATGAATAGTGAAATATTATATGTATAGATATCTATTTCAATTATTACGATTAACGGGGACGTCTTGGCCCGAAAATAATCTGAATGGAATATTTATTTTTAGATATAATTCAAATGCTTATCAAAATAATATTAATAATACGTAAACACTACACATGTAGAAACTAGCAATAACCTCGAACCGCCGTCCGGCGATTCGGAATATAAATATACGTCTTATTATTATTTATTAAAAAGTACGTCATTACGCTACACACAATAATTTCATAAAAACATATTACAATTTTTAAATTGTATTTTTTCAACTGAATAAAAGCCGAGGGGGTGGCGCGCGCTCCCTGCACCACCCCCCTGGATCCGCCACTGATTGTAAAAAGTATATATATATATATATATATATATATATATATATATATATATATATACATATATACATATATACTTTTTATTATTTTACCATAATATTGACGGGTATTCCGTAATAAGCGTAAACAGACAAAAATGAAACAATCATATTCATATTTATCACTAAATATTTTGTTCCAAATCTCCTGGAAGATAAAGTGGAGCAAGTGCTCGAGATCAAATATTATTGATAATTTATTAATAAATATTACTTAGAAAATTTAAAAACATATTGATAAAAAAAACTTTTCTAAATAGGTATCAAGGAGGTAGATGTGAATAGTGAATTCCCATATTTTCCCTCACATGTACGTTCGTAATCAATAGTTTTTAGTTTTCTCCTCTTATAAACTAAAATATGTCTTGCTACACTACTAGACTGCGATCCTTAACAGTTTGTAATATCAATAATAAATTATTTAATACATTTTTGATGAGTTTAAAATAACGAAAAAATAATTTTCATATGATCTCAGTATGAAAAAGGAATGCAAAGATTTTAAATTTAAATTTTTCCTGATCGTTAAATATGTATATAGGTTTATTACCTATAACAGTCGGATATGAATTACAAATATACATATTATAATATGTATATTATTATTCATGATAAATCATCACGTGTATAGGTTAAATAAATATGGCATGTACATTTATGTATATTAATATAAAAACACGGAATAAGTATACAAACCGTTTTGAGTGACTAAAAATAATATTTTCTGAAAAGTTTAACGCGTTTTTGAAAATTGTGTGATTAGCCGTCAAGTGAGAATACTCGAGGTAGACGTATAAAATGTACCTATATAGAATATTATATGCTATTTTATTTATTTATTTTTAATAAGTTAGTACTGAATGCGAATGATGTGAATGGAAATGCATCGATCGAACCACAAGGACACGATTACGCTACATACATACTATAGACGCGTATTTGCAGCCATCATCATCGTTATTTTTTATAAAAAATATTTATTGCCATAGCATTACCCTGATACCGTAAAAAATATGACGTATAAAATAATAATATATACATATATATATATGTATTATGTATAGGTAGGTAACTTAAGTTGAAAAGTTCGATCGTCTTGAATTGTGCTTTTATACCTCCAACGATTGAAATATTCATTTTTTTTTCATCACTTCGTTTTTCAGAACAGGGTGGCATGTATTGAAAAAGAAAAAACACTCGAAATCACTTGGAATTTGCGTGTCGCAAACACATAAAGGAAAAGGTTCGTCCGGGATCAGAGTTTCCTTTATTATTATTTATAAACTATATACATATACACGCGCGTACGTGTGTTAGTAGAAGAAAAATATTCGTATTGAACCTCAAAACACTCGTTGAGTAGTAGTTGGATGGATGATGGGACTTTAATCAAAACAAAATGCGTTCAGTTTAGCAGTAAGTATTTGCCGACGTCGTCGCCGCCCCCTCTTTTTTATTTTTATTATTATTTCAAAGGCTGAGTACCTGCTGTATTAGAACGTCGTTGAGCACGCACTGTTTTCAATGCAGTTCTCTGTTGTCGCTATCCATGTAAATAATAATAATAATAATAAAATTAAAAAACCCAACCGTATATATATATATATATATATATATATATATAGGTATTTATTATGTACGCATGCTAATAATTATTTTGTTCTTTTAGACGGGAAACTTAAGTGACAGGCTTTTTAGTAGGATCAAAGACCATTAAAAACGTAATGATGACTTTCTTCATTTCTAAGAAACTTTTACATAGTAATCCACGGCCGCATTAATGTCGACTGTACATTACATATAATTATAGTATTGCATTATGATTTATAGACTTATGGGTATAATATACGTGTATAAACTTTGTCGATGCTATATTATTATCGACTACTGTAGTACTCCCTAGTACTAGTAGCACTAGTATTCAATACTCAATTATCTGTAAAACTTGAAACAACAATAATGAAACTTAAAACACAAAATATAACGAGTGAAATGTAACTCATACCGTATCATAACCTACCTATTATAGTTATTACACAAATAAAGATGTAGTTATAGTATTAATTTTAACATAAATTGGGTACTGATGTAATAGGTATACAGAAAATAATTATTTTATTAATAACCTAAAATTGCATTTATAATATAGGTGTAGGTATTTGTATCTTATTAGATTTCACATTATATTTATTTATTGTTATTTACAAATACTTTTTAAATTTCCCATCACTTTTTAATTAAAATTCAGTAAATTAGTGTGCACGTATATTTAACTATTAATTTAAGGCAAATTACATTTGATAATAATTTATAGAATAATTGTATAACAGCTAAAGAATTTACAAAGTCAATATTTTAAGGTTAGGTTAGGTAAAAATAAAAAATAAAGATTGACTTGTACCTACAACTCTGCTGTATAGTAGTTGACGAGTATGGCATTGTAATGGATGCATTATATCTGAATACAATGATAAATAATCACATATGAAAAATAGTTTTGATTGGAGACAGTGTCTCATTGTTTATTATAATGATAATTGATAATACTAATTATAACATTTATATATTATTATATTAGCTCTAAAGGGTGTAGATTATAAATTATAATAATACTACTATACTAAGGATTTAATAAATATAATTTTTTTTCCCCATCTTTAATAAATACTAGATGATTTACAATTTAATACTTTTTTTAAATATGCATCTTTTTGATAAAGCGAGGCATTTAAAAAAAATAATTTTTTTTAAAGGATACAATTCTTTATTTAAATATTTATTAAAACTATAACCTTTTTTACTCTTTATTACCTATATTATATTCTTTTTTGAAGTGTGTGGTTACAAAGTGGCATAGATAAAATAATATATCGATCACAATAAACGTACAAGGCAAATGACAATATTATAATATGATTTTGGAATGAATAGTAGTAGAAGAAGTCAAATACAAGAATTATTATTTTGAAATTGAAAATCTAATCTTGTATAAATAAATAAATTAAAAATTTGGTTTTTTGAGATGGACATCATATGAATTAATTTTTTTCCGTTTCATATATGGTTAAAGCGACGCAACTCTAAACAGTAGTTTTATGTATGCGTTTTGATGACTTGTGTCGTTATAAAATACATTAAACCAAAATAAAATTTGGCATAACTCCAATTTCAACCATAAGATACCTGCTATTTTTATTTTATATTAGAAATTATTTATCTTAAGAGGACGCTACACCCGCATGTGTTGTCATTAGTATTGAATGTTATCTATATTAACATGAACGTACGTATACTGTGCGCCGTGGCCTGTTTATTAGGTTTTACTCTGATTATTCACTTCTCCATTATCTACTGATTAATTTTAATGTCATGCGTTTTACCGATATTATTATTATCATTAATAATATAGATAGGTACTAATGGATTTTCATGGATGAAATTCGAAGTATGAAAAATTTGAACAGCTATAAAAACGTAAAAATTAAATTTCCTTAATAAATTTATATTTGCAAAACGAGTCAATGAATTTGTACGGTTTTCAGTGGTGGTGTCCTGGTTGTGATTCTGATTTGTAGTAAACAAAAATTAATTAAGTGTAAAAAACAAAAAATTACCATTTACCACTGTATATAATTTTTACGGTTTAACTACTGTTTTCGATACCGAAAACAGGATAGGTAAGCTAAAAAAAAACTCTAAAAAGCCGGTCACTCTTCTATACTCTAGGAAATTGATCATTTGAAATTAATCATCATTCATTGTAGGCATACACCAAAAAATAAATGTGAACACACATATCGTTGTAAAACATTTCTATTATTTCGCTTAGGATCTAGTAGGTATGCAATTTCTGAATTAAAAAGTGAACATCGTTTTCTTTTTCGATTTTGTTGTTGAACATCATGGGAAACACACTTTACGGAGATGCACGCTCGCGATACACGTTGGTCAGGTACCGGAAATGAAAACCAAACACGATAATGACCTCTGTCCAGCGATGGTTATCGAAAACGGAAAACGCGCACATAAATTTCGGTCGTTTCGTTCACCGGGCGTGCATACGATATCTAAGCATTATGCATGCATATATTATACAAAATGATATTATAGGCATCACTATATTATAAAAAATAGGTTAATATACACATGGTTTTCAAACTATTAGTTAACGGAAGCTATAAGTTACTGTAAAAATATCCAAAACCCCAAATGTCAGATAATATTTCAAATCTAAATGATAACTAATTCAATTTTAATTTGTTTTCTGTGAGTGTGTGTCTCTTTAATCGAACAAAATCGTCAATATTTGAAAATTATTTTGTAGTAAAACATTCATTAATTTTAATTTTATTACCTAAGGTTTAATACAATATACCTACGTATAAGTATAGGTAGTAAAAATCTTTTGAAATATAGGTCACTTCCACTCAGAATAAATTTTCGTACAACACTATTAATAATCTAATATATTAGTGATCTGCTCGACAATGAGACACATTCGACTCACGCTCGACTAACTAACATACAGAATAGTGACTTAAGACTTTCCCAGATTTGTATATGTATACTCGATAAGGACAAATATCGTACCAAAATATTCTAAATGGAACAACACGTAATGCATTGTAATTGTATTTTAAATTTATTTTCAGAGTTACTCTTACATCGCCCTTTTGACGTTTTAAGTTTCCACGGAACAGGATTTTAGAGCCACTGGTTTTGTATACATCGTGCACGATTCAACTACCTATATATATTTATATATATTGATCATATAATCAATTTGAATTAATTATTATATTGTTGTAGCCTTATAAGTAGCATAAATATTGTTAGAATATAAATTCAGTCCGGAACATTGTCGTTAGATTCTAATCCACACATCGCTGATCTGCAGATGAAAATATATGACCGCATTATAACTATATATTGTAGTGTACATGAACTACAATACGTTTATATTTCAATTGTGGTAATAGCATGCCGTATACAGAGGGTGGTCGGGAGACAAAAACTCCGGTGAGCGACGGATGGAGAATAAAAAACAAATATCCATTACCCACACCAGTTACGGGACTAATTGTGTGGTATAAAAAGGGAACTTATCTTGAATCGGTTTTACTTATGCGGAGTGTACCTACATTGAGCTATATACGAATATAACATACGCTATTGTATTATATTCTACGCATACATATATATATATATATATAATAAATAGGTAGTGCCATCTCGGTGGTAGTTAGAATTATTAGAATTGTGACGCTCAAAATTCACTTACACTCAAAATTATTTATGTACTACGAGTATTTGTTTGAAAAAGCCATTAAGTAAAATTGTCTTTTAGCGAAAATAAAACTCTTGATGTAGGGTTAACTTACCTCAATCCAGTTAAGTTTCATTATTATGTACCAACTATAAATATAGTAAACTTCAATAGACTATTAACTGTTGTGTGGTACCTATACTGATATAATAACTCATTCGAAATTTAGAGGAGTAGGCCGTATATAGATACAACATATTGCACTTCAGCTTATGCGTAATGAGAAGGAAACTTCAAATTTTTTTCATAGATATAGAATAATACAGCTTTATCTCGGTAACATGTTCTCCATATGTCAGGTGTACTCCTCCCCCCAATATTTATATATTCTTAAAGGAATGCTGAATAAATTTATTTTAAGATGACACAGCATTTTTATTTTTATTTTATTTTTGTGTTTATTAGAGGTTATTACCTATTAACTTTGATTTAAGTTTTTTTTTTGGTTGCAGTTGGGGATTCTTCGGAGGTTTCTGAAAAATTCCCAGTAATTTTCAAAACAACTGATAGAACAATAAAAAAATTAAAGGAAAAACGAGAAATTCCTCAAAAATTAGTTTTTAATCCAATCGATTTTGTTTTTTGTTACATTTTAAAAGTTATAATAACTGTAGAAACTTGAAAATATCATTGAATATTTATGATACCATTAACTAGAAGTAAAATAATTTATCAATTACTTTACCTCTTTTTAATACTATTTATACTATTTGAGGTTTATTTTAAATTGTCTAATTTTTTTAAATTATTTTTGATTGTTTATCATTTAATTTTGGGTTTTTTGTAAAAAAGGTTACATACAAGGTTCCTCATTATTAGTTTACATACATATTCATATATAGTTAAAACATATAATTATTATAAGCGTTAATATAACGTTAAAATATCGTAGTATAAAATGTATACCTAGTTTGAAAATTTAGTAAATAATAAGTAAATTTACAAGTTTCCATATATAATATTTTACAAATAATAAAAATTATAAAAAAATCAAGTATTTTCCACCTCAGCAATACTACTAATATTTTTCATCTGAAGGTTTAACATTTACAATATTAGATATTCATACGTAAAATATTTTTAATATTTTTTAACTCATAAATTATTAATTGTTGAAATTTTAAATATTCTACTACCAATTTCTTAAATTATATTCCAATAGTTTAATAATAATTGATTATTGATTTTATTGATTATAATATAGTGGTTTATACGTCATTAGTTACCAGTATCACGGTTATCAAGTTGGATTGGTTCACGACCATAGAACATGTTCTATGGCACGATTAAATTTAACAATTTGTGATAATGTGTATGTTTCTGTGATTGTACTTACTACTTTAAGTTTACTTCTTTTAAGTTTAAAGTTTAGTTCTTTTAGTTTATATATTTTCTTTTATTAAAATAACTACCTACCTAAATACAATCAAATACCAATACAATGGGAGATAAAAGAAAAATTACATTGTTATCATACTTCAATAAAAAAGTTTGTGTAGAAACGCCAACGGTAAGTAATATAATATTATTAATATTATTCGGTATTATTTTACAAAACACCAAACTACTACCTACGTATTTTTGTATACACCAAAAACTATAATATACCTGTATTTTGTTATTCAGAATTCACACGTATCGAGTGTTGATGAAAGTCCAAGTAGTTCAACAAATGTAAGTAATAAAGACTCGAGGTACTTATAGGATTATAGGAATAGAGTACATAATGGATTTATATATAATACTAATAATTTTGTTTAGTGTGTAATTGTTCAAAACATCCAAACACCAAGTGACAAATGTGGCGTAAATTCAGAAAATGTGAATACATGGATAGCTATGTAATTTTATATTTAAACTTAGATAATCACACTATTGTTATTTTCTTTAACCACATTTACCACAGAATAGGTGAAATGATGCTTTAATTATAGCTGTTTTGCTTGTTGCTTTGCTTTTATTCATTTCAGATACAGTTAGACATGTTAGAATGTAATGAACCTGTTGAAATTGGACCAAAAAATGATATAGGTTTAGTTATAAATCGAAGATTGTCAGATATTGAAAAGAACATAGTGAGAGCGTTTGTCACTGATAAGTTTAATCTTTAATCACATATTATATTTCGAATTCTTTTTTTATGAAAATTAAATAAATTAAAAACCTGTGTAACTTAAATTAAGAAAGGTATTCGGCAATTCATGACTTTGTCGAATTATATCCCTGCGTAGTGCACTCGATAAAATATCTGAGTGGAAAGACTCAACAGCCACGGATGCTAATATTTTTGCAAAATCTATGGATTCTGAATTTTTTCATAAATCAAATTTTTTTTTTTTTGTTAAACTTCAATTTGTATTTTATTCTTTAGGTGCTGTTTGCACATGGTTCACCTCTATGTAAACTGTTAAAAAAAGTTGAACTTGATTTGAAAGAAGCTGTGGACTTAGATGAAGTGACTGTGACAAGTATTCAATTCTTACGTAATAATATAAAACAAGAGTTCAATAAAATGTTCAAAGAAGCTGAGGTAAAGATTTTGATAAAATTTATTATTTGCCAAAGCAATTATTATTTTTTTTTTTCAGAAAATGGCCGATTTGGTTGGCGTAAGTATTTCAATTAAACGCCAGATTAAAATAAACAAAAATCTAGCCAATCTCTGTATTGATGATTTAACACCAGAACAATATTATCGTTTAATAATAGCCATACCGTTTATTGATTCATTTATACAGCAATTAAATGAAAGGTTGTTGACGCACAAAAATATATTAAAAGGCTAGTTAATACCACCTATTTTATACATGGAAATGTGCCATAAACAGCTGAGGAAGTGTTGGACGATCTGGCGAAAAAATCAAGAAAATTAACTTTTTATTATAATGTATTAAAATTTAAAATATATATAATTTTTTAAAATAGTACAAAATTTGTAATTATTATGATTGTGGGAGGTGTGGGGTACAGATCCCCCCACTTTAATATTCTAGTAAATTTTCAGAACCCCCTCCCACCATTGAAAATTCCTGAGAACGCCATTGTATAGAGATAATACTTTGTGATTGATTCAACCTTCTCATACGCATTATTATGAATACTAGAAGACAGACTTATGACCAGGGCTCGAGACTTATAGCACTAAAATATCATGAAATATGCGCTATTATATGCACCGAAAAAATGTAAAATATGCGCTATAATATGCACTAAAAATATGAAAATATGCTTTAAAAATTATTTATTAAACATTTTTATTTAGACATTTATGAATTTATAATTATTAAAATTTAAAGAAAATTTTTTATATAATTTTACAGTTATAATTTTCTACAAATAATGACTAAAAACTCTTTCCTGTTCTCATTAATTTGTATGTGTCGAATTTTACTGATTCTTCTTGTTTACGTTTAATTGCTTTTGTATGTTTGTCAGTTTTAAGATGTTGTGTTACATTGAATTTTTTTTCACAATTTACTTTAATTTCACAGTATTTGCAGAAAAGAATAGATGAATCGTGTGAAAACGTATCTGAACCGAATTCTTGTACATAGCTTCTTAATCGTCGGGCTAGTGATAAATTTATCTTTTGACATGGTATAAAAAATATGTTTTAATGAAACACACAAAGCTGAACAAAGAAAAATTAATAAATTCACAAATTCACTATACGGATAAAAACGCACATACGAGCGCAATCAAAAGTCGACGTATACTAATCGATTACGTCGTTGTAGATCGGAACAGTCTATAATTATTGGGTATATAAGCAAGTATGATCGAAGTCGATAACAGAAACAACATTAAGATAAAAGATACGATAAACACAATATTGTCTTGCATTGGAATATTTTAGGAATATTTTTTTCAATCGACAATGAGTTTTATAACGTCCCAAAACTGTCGATCACTGATGAGTGACCGAAATATGTATTTTTGCAGGACTGAGTCATAAGTTATGACTTACCTATATAGTTCTTAATTATTATACGCTCTTATTATTATTATTAATTAATTCCCTTGCATGATCCTACACAATACATAATACTTAATTATACATAATATGGCGTTCGTGTGTTGTAGATGATTTTTTCACCAGCAAAAGCAATGGATTCGGTTACGTCGATTGGCAGTAATCAGGACGTGGATGGTTTCCGGAAAAAGTACGGGCCCAAGTCTACTGACTCGCTGACGTTCTCCATCGCTCGCATCATGGAACCGGACATCCGGAAACAGCCAAGTGCACCGTCGGCCGATTACTTTCATGCACTCGAGTCGGCTTTCAAGAAATACGTACCGGCGTTCAGATCCAATCCACTGCAAACCACGCACTGCGCGGTCACCTCCAACGATGGACGGACACCACTGACCGTCAACAACAATGACCGTTATTTGTCGACGACGATGACGACAACGACGACAGCAGTACAACTGTTTCACTATCAACAACATCCTAGGCTATCCTACGATACAGAAGACAGACCAGCTCATTCCCGTCCCCAACCACCGCCGCCATCATCAGAACTTTCGACGCTGGCTGTACTTCCGGTGCTCCCTGCACGTCAAGTGCCACCACCACCGCCGCCACCAACATCACATCAGATGACGCTCGGGCGATTTGCAGTAACCAAGTCCGTTCAACCGTCATCTGGTGCCAAGGAGCTATCACAGACGATCACCTCTGTCACACCAGTTAAGACTTTCACGTGCAACCATTGCGGAAAAGTGTTCTACGCTCATTATAACTTGACGAGACACATGCCCGTCCACACAGGCGCCCGGCCGTTCATTTGCAAGGTATAAATAAATAATATAAAAATTAAAAATTTAGTATGATGAACAAACTTAATAAAATTACATAAAAATTAACATTTGATTTAAATTAAAAATATCACATAAATATAATACTAAAAACATTTATCTTGCTTAAGAAAAATATTATTTATTTCAGTTTGTCTGTTTTTTATTTTTATTTTTTACAAATTTAATTTAATCATTAAAGAAAGTTTTGATTAGTTAAAAATTTAGAACGCTTATCATATGTGTGGTGATTGGGATTGCGCGGCTAAAGAGCAGAATAAAAAACACTTGAGAACTCATAGGTCTATATTAGATTTCTACCTATATGAATTTCTTTGACATAAAAAATAAAATAAAATTAGGTAAGTACCTATATTAATTGTTTAACCACTTAAATAAGACTCAAAGAATAATAGATAAAATTAAATAGGTGTTGTTAATAATTTTATCATAGATTTATATCTCTATTATGAAGATTTTCGATATAAATTATAACCAATTTAATTAATGGACATAGAATTACATTAGATTTTGAAATGAAAATTGTGTTCAGAAAAATAAAAATGCCAGCTTATTCATTAATAATAATTGAAGTAACTTAATTACCAAAGAAACAAAATAACAAAATAATATATAAGCTGAAATACCTAACAATGGGTTTAATAGCTCGTGTGTATAAAAAAAACTTCAGCAGTCGGCCAAATAGCAATCAATCATGCTAGGTAACGGTAATTTAAGAATTAGTAATTTTGTATTATCTACTAAATTTTCAGTGAGAAAAAAAACATTAAAGTGTAAACAACTGTAATAAAAAATATAACTTAAAATGTATACACACATAATAGACTTGAATCATTTAATAACAAGAATTAAAATTTTAAAATATAAGAGTTGGAATTATCGTACAAATTTTTATTTAATTTTGAATTCCTCGGTTTTTGATTAAAATTATATGTGACAGACCTAGTTTATTGTGTTTTAGTGTAATATTATAATAATTATTTATACATTAAACCTATAGATACGCTGGCTGTAGGTAATTATACAATGTTTAGGATAATAATGATTAAGAACGAATCAATATCGGAAGCTAATATAATTAATGTAATAAAAATGTGAAAGTAGGTTTAAAAACTTTGCCTTTCATTTTAAACATATTCAACAACACTTTATACTTTTTGAAATTTCATTGCGTCTAAATCAATTCATAACCATCACCCATTGTATTAAAAAAGTTTGCGTTATATTTACAAAAGATTTTTCACTAATCATAGGTCTTTATTGTCTACCCACTTGCACGATCTGTTTGATCTCAACAACATGCACCCTTACTGCGTATTTGTACACCCTACGAACGTATACAAACAGAACAACATACCACTCAAATTTATCAGTATAATGAGAACTACCAAGTACCAAACACCATGCGAGGTCTCAAACCTTTAATCTTATTAGTCAAATCAATAAACAAAATTTAAAATATAAATTAATTAAGTTTTACTCTGTTATTTCGATAACATATTTAATTTTAATAATTAGTATTCATTTAATTTTAATGTAAATAATACTGTTAATTAAACCAGTACGTTAAAATAATGGTAAAATAATATTCTATAATTATATAAATATAATATCATTTGTGGTACAATATTATTATTTTTTTAAAGGGGGAAATATAGGTAATCGCTCAGCTGTATAGTAAGAGTCTAGTAAGTAGTAAATGCCTAGTCATTGATTAATTTTTGACAAAAACATTGAATTTATAATATTATTATTTAATAATATTGAATTATTGCAAGGTATATAAACTTTTGCGTCAATAAGGATTTACCGTGGAATGGTGTGAATAGGTTCATGGTATAATATACATGAAATAGTCTGCACGTTTTGAAAATGTCATTGTGTATATAAAATATAATGATATTAGCATAGGCGTAACTTGGGCTCTTTTCACGTGGGGGCAAATACAATTTTTGCAAACCTCTATACACATTTTCATTTCAGAAGTTAAAAAAAAGTTGTAAAAACGTCTATCATAGTTCTATATATTCTATACGAATAACCGAACCGAACCTATGACATATTCTATACGACCGTTATTAGTTATCGCTTTAAAATTCTTACATGTGCCATAGAGTAATATTACTCTATGACATGTGCAAATGTGCAATGATAATGTGAATAACTGATAAGATAGTGAACATCATAGTGTAACCACATATTAAGTATATACCACTAAACTATTATAGACTATATTATTATATAGTATATGTGATTGTAGCCAAAGAACCTTTACATACCAGCTGCTATTATATACGTCATTTTAGGTATTATTATTTATTATAGGCCTCAGAACAGCCTGAAATTAACTAATATTATAGTTCAGTTTGTGGGGGCAATGCCCCCACCAATTTTAGGCTGTGGGGGCAATTGCCCCCATTCGCCCCCGCCAAGTTACGCCTATGGATATTAGTTTAAAGCTTTAAAGCCATACGAAAAATATTTTTGAATTACGTCAAAATAATTAAAATCGTTATTGTATTTCATACAAATTTTAAGTAAAATTATAACACGTATAAAAAATGCAAGATTAAATAACCATTTAAAGTATCTATGATTACAACAATAATATAAGAAAATATTTATTTTTTTTCGAAATTTGGGTTTCCCTTAAATGTTTTTTCCTAAATATTTTGTTAAGTACCCACTTGCAATATACACATACGAGATACGGCATACACACAAAACATATTACACAGTATAACTTCAATTCATTCATCTGCTTCACTCAGCTAGAAATCTAGAAAATAATACATTTTCATATTGGTATCTATTACAATCACGACAGTGATTTGTATCAATATTTTTGGTTTTAATAGAATGACCAACCATATTCAAAAATAAAATCCAATACATAGAACCACATAGGTACATAGTAGGTATCTATTATGTTTATGTATAATATATAATCTTTATGATACAAATCGCACTTATATACGCTTACTAATATAGTAAGCAATACTAATGTATAATACCATTAAAGTAATACTTTAGTTCATAATGCTGCAAATCGGCGTTAATTATTGTGTAGCCAGTGCCTGTATAGAAATTTTCAATAATAACAAGTAATAATTAAACAATGAAATAAGTTCCTATACAATTTTCACCATATTACTGGTTTTATTAAATTATTAATGGTAGATATTTATAATTTGTTTTTCTGACCTTACAGTATTATTAGAATTATTATTAATTAACTTAAAATGTATTTTCAAGCCAAATGAACTTTTAAAATAAAGTTCAAGTTCATAAAAAATATAAACTAAATAACTTTTATGCACATCACCGAGATGAACTCTGATAATATTCGTGTGTGTGACATTCCTAACACAATACACAAAGTATTTTTCAATAATTTTCCAATATAAACAAAAGTATAAAACACTTCGTCATTAATGATCGTGAAATTATGAAATCCATGAGAAATCATAGAAAACTCATGATATGACCTAATTCAGTTTAAAAATTTTAGTGAGTGTAACTATTTTCATTTGACAAATATGTATTTTTTTTTTCAATAAAACTAATAAGTAATAACTATATATCATATTCTATAATTTTTTCCTTCACGTTAGTGTACCATGTATTATGCAGTTTTATATTTTGATTTCCCCCTCCATTAACTGCAGATAAACAAACACAAATAAAAAGGTAAAAATGAATCGGTACCTATAGGTAAGTACTTACTTATTGAACACATACCGATATCAAATATTATTGTGCGCACCCTAAATTTATTGCGTATTTGAGAGGATTACCCATCTAATATACTTTTACATTCGTGTACTAATGTACCACGTGGTTAGTCATGTAGAAATATATTTGATTACTTTTAAGTGTTTCTGGTTTATTATTAAGGAAAAAATAACAATATAAAATAATTTTCTAAAAAAGAAATAATATCGACTGAGAATATTCTACTTGAAAATATACTATCCAATATATGGTATATGCACCAGCTAATTTTATTAGTATCGCTATATCAATGTTCAATATATTTTTTTATAACTTGTTAGTTATCCCACCGGGCATTATATTTCTTAGTCAATGTCAATACATTAGTCACAGGTGCGTAAACAAAGGGGGTAGTAGGTACTGGTATCAGTTCCGCATGCCCTTTGGGTATTGTATTATTAATACCACTTTAAAAAGTATACATTACATAAGTCAAGTTTTTTCAACGATCAGACCTGCCAAAATAACTGAAGTTATTTATTTTTACTGGTCAGTCATAAATACATATTATACATTTAATATTTAACCAACACATAATTTTTCAATATAAATTATTTTTATTACATTATATGAATATATAGGGTGCTTCACCGAGTATACTAACCTTTATTTTGGATTCTGAGATGATGAATTTTACAATGATATGTGTTTTTTTCTTAATATCATCACTCATCACCTAACAAGGTAGTAAAAATGCTTCAAAATCTTACTTAAATAACTTTTCTGGAAGTTTAATTGTTATTTTGAGAGGTCAAAATTAAAAAGATTGATGCCACCCTACTATACAGTAGGTTACAATTTAGTCACTGTAATGGATGGAGTTAAATTTGAATTCAAAGACCACTGTATAAAAAACGATTCTAAGCGGAGACGATTTGTCAATAAATTATATTATGTCCCTTTCTATATTTATGCCATTCTGACTGTTGGAGAATATGAGGACATCACTATACTTTCTGTGATTAGTTATCACAACGTTATATTTATTTAATAATACTATTTAGAGTGATTATATTATCTGAACCAGCATGAAGGCATAATATTGTATAGGAAATTAAAGGAATTAGTTATTTCTTAAACATTTAAACACTACTTATTTTACACGTTTCAATCATGATAAGTTTTGTTCTGCCTTCTACGCTAGACTTGTAAATTATATTTCCTGTCTAACGTTCTAATAATCAGGGTGATTACGCTGTACCAAGCTTAAATCTGCTAAGTACTTATCTAATAATCATGTTTTATAAATTTTTACGTGTAATTCAGGTATGCGGTAAAGGCTTCCGTCAAGCGTCTACTTTGTGCCGCCACAAGATCATACACACCGAAGAAAAGCCCCACACGTGTGCCATTTGTGGCAAAGCGTTCAACAGGAGCTCGACGCTGAATACACACACGCGGATACACGCCGGGTACAAGCCGTATACGTGCGAATATTGTGGAAAAGGATTTCACCAAAAAGGCAACTACAAGAATCACAAGTTAACGCACAGCGTGGAAAAAGCGTATAAGTGCACTGTGTGCCATAAAGCTTTCCATCAGGTATATGATGTCGGTAGTTATCATCAGGGTTGGGATTTTATAGTTCTTTATTTATAATTATGCGCTATAAAATTACCTTAAATATCGCTAAATATGCGTTAAAAATATGCATTAAAAACAACAAGATATGCAAAAAAGAAAATATATTAATTAATAATTTTTTAATCACTTATGATTGACCACAAAAAATTCAGCATTCGTTCGTCGACGATTAATAATTACAATAGGAATTGACAAAAAAACCAACAAGATCAGCAGTTAATATGAATTAGAACCAAGTACCTAATACGAAATTATCATAATATTATATTATACATTTATTATACCTACATATTATCACTGTAATTGTACGGTGTTGCATCAGCCTAATCAGTTTATTTACTTAATCTATACACTATACATTTACAATTTAATTAATAATTCGATTGACAAATATCTAAAAACACGTTTTCAAAAATATAATTTCATAAAATATGACCAATTTTGGTTCAAAAATGGTAAAAATCAAAAAAAGTTAAAAAGTCCAAAAAAAAGCACTAAAAACTAAAAGCGGGAAAGTGGTTATTGCTCTGCTGTACAGTAGGTTACAAGTGAGTTACTGTGGGAATAAAATTTGAATCCATTAATATTATATCTTTATATCATTGTATACGAAAAACGATTCTGAGTGGAGATGGTTTATCTATCTAGGTTATATTATAGATTATTAAAAATTTTCAAGCTTTTCTACCCAACAAATAAATTTTCACCAAAATTAATTTTAAAAATACTAATAATGATCGAAAATTGTATACGCCTATTTTTTGTAAATTAAATTTCATGGTGGATAGAATATACTTATATAAACATTGGGTGAAAATTTAATGTAACTATGGCCATTTCTTTTAAAGTTATATCAAAAACCAAAATCGATTTTGTCGAAAATTGATTGTGTGTAAAAATTCCCGTTTTTTCTTAATTTTTAGTTTATTTATCCCAATTATTATACAAAATATATAATTTTTACTTTTGACCCCCAAAAGTATTAACTAGATTCACTTTCTGATCGAATGAGGTACTAAAATCGAAAATCGAAACACTTTTACTGCCCCAAAACGTGATAACAGACACACACAAAAAAAAATAGAAAAAAAATCACACATCATAGTACAATCAATACATTCTTCGCTCCGCTCAGAATCTAAAATCATAAAATATACAAAAAAATAGCATAATACAATTTTTAATTTGAGTTTTCTGTATCATGAAACACATTTTAAGCTTACTCTGTTATTTTTTAAGCCTCTCTTAGAAATATGCAAATGCTATAAAATCCCAACCCTGGTTATCATAGATAAATAGATGCACCTGACCGGGACTAATTAAAGAATATAATAGTATTATATTACCTATACCTAAAGGCTACAATATATATTTAATCATCAAGAGAATTAATGCTAAGAAATTATGCATTATTATATTGATTTTTATGATTTTTAACTATCATGTGAGTTCACAATATTCCTAAAGGAAAATCGACCTATCTATAGGTATGTTACGTTAAAATATTTATTTTTGTAGTTTCGCAAATATAAATGTCACAAAAACAGGTTTCTCCAATGAGGTATATAAATTTTTCAATAATTTAAGTCCAATATAAATATTTTGTGGATAAAGTTTAAAAATATATATTTTATTAAATAATTTTTCCTTAACATTTGTCAACAAATATTTTCTAAAATATATATTACATAATAAAGTACTGGAATAAACATTAAATGGAGAAAATTACCTAAAAATCTTAAAATATCAATAAAAATTAAAAATACGCATAGACAATGTGTGATATTACTATAGATAAAAGTATAAAAATCATATTATTATAGTTTTTGCGTAAACTTAATATATTAGATGAATACATTATTACCCATAAAAATTGACATCCGTCATTTGGTCGGGTAAATTATATCCGTCGACAATTGATCCACGACATTTGTCTGGTTCAAAAAGAACCTGTGTAAAAAATATGCGGCCAAAAAACGTCCGGTAAATAAAATATATAAAATGTAATATGGAAATTAGAAATATAATTTTTGAAAAAATTTCTAGAATACCATAGAATGTAACTATATTTCTTTTATAATTTTATATTATTATGCCTTAAACAATAATTTATAACTTATATATTAACTGATTATTATTTTTTTTATTTGACGTTTTTAATAATCAATAAAATAAAATAATAATAATTTCTATATATTTTTATTTCATTTTATGTTTTTTTAGCGGGATATTTTGGGTACAGGTTCTTTTTGGACCGAATTAATTATCATTTATCACCGGATATAATTTACCAGACTAAATAGCGTGGAATCATAAAAAATATCCAAAGCCTATAAATCTATTCGTTAGAGTACTGTACTGATCACTAGAAACAGTCTGGTTGAATTTTTTTTGTTTGGGAACATTTAACGCTTCATTACAATATTATATAAATTATAACTATTATTATTTGTATTCATAAATTATTTATAATAAATAAAATGCCGCATATGGCTTTCAGTGGTTTTAGCGTTTTACATGAGATTAAATGGGTATTAAAGATCAAGTGCGCTTTAAGTGATCTATATCTAACAAGCCATATTATATTATAATTGCAATTTACAATATAAATCTTATGACGAAAAAATTAATTTTCCAAAAAAAAAAAACATTGGGGATATCGTTTGACAGTCGATTAATTACTAGAAACCATTAAAATGAGTTGGAGCGTTTGCAGATTGGACGAGTTCAGAGGAAATGGAAAAATAAATGTAGCCTCTAACTGGTAGAACCTAACTATTGGTACTTACTTTAATAAGGACTATAACATGTTTACGTCATTATTTTTTAATCTGAGCTACTTTCATATCTCATTCAACCCTCCACACAACCACATGACCTTTACCCGAAGAGTCTCGGAACGGTACTCTAATATTGGTTGCCCCTGGTAACGTTTTAAAATATTGTTTTGTCTTTTGCGTGTGTACCAATATACCGAATAGGTGTATAATCTGACGTTTCACATGCACACGCACAATGAAAAGAAGCCGTTCACGTGTCACGTCTGCGGCAAAGGGTTTTGCCGGAACTTTGATCTCAAGAAACACTTGCGCAAACTCCACGACGCTCCTTATCCGCAAAACCAATCCGCAGCAGTCACGCCACAGGCCTCCACAGCAGCACTTACGACGCAACCATCTTTGCCACTGCCACCGCCGCTGCCGCCGTCGCCGCCGCAGAACGTCCGACACGGCCTTGACACGTGCGTGCCATCGTTTCAATCGGTACAGACTGGATCCCACAGGAACGCAATTATGTCGCACAACTCGCCGCACCACTACTGATTCCCAACAGGGGTTGGTTTGGCGAGACAGTCGTCCGTCGGGCGAATTACTTATATGGTGTACAATAATTCTATTTACATGTAATAGGCACAAAACCATGATAATATTATTTATTATATTATGGTTACCTATTTTTCTCACAATATTTATATTGATATTGTGTCAACTTTGTATTTTTTTACTATAACTAGATAGGTACCTCGTATTTTGAAGGAATATGATGTTTGGTCTAGTCGCATTTTTAACATAGATACAAACCACACAGTACCTATTCTCAACCGTGGATATTATAGTTATTGGTTGTTATTTATTATTTATACTCATTAAATTATATGGTCAGAGGTACTAAGTTACACTAGCTTAGGCATATTGCAAAAGCGTTGGATAATATTCACGAGAAAGATGCCTGTATGTTTATTAATGTTTTACTATACCTACCTATTTCGTTATGGTCACCAACTTCAATATAATTATTAAGTTTCTTCCCAATGAATGTTATATAAGGTGTGCAACTACATTAGATGATATTAATTTAAAAAATAAGATGAATTATATATGCATAGGATGATATTATCGAGCGATATACTTACTGGCAAATGACAATACAAACTTCTAATACATGTATCTATTTACCCAATATACATTTAAAAAGCTGAAATTTAGATTGAACAATATATTTCTGTTATAAATTAAACACTAGAAAATAAAAGTTTATGGTATTTAATAGGAACAAAACCATATCTATATAAATAATATAAAGTATTTATGACATTTTCGTAACACAGTATTACGCAAACTTGTACTAAAATTTGATTTATATTTCTTCATATTAAAATAAATTTCCAAAATCTAATTCAAATGATTAATATACATACACATGTTATAGGTGTAAAGACAGGTACCAACTAATTGCAAAATAAATTTTTTAATATGATGTAACATTGACATTTGATGTCTCCCAGTCTTACAAGTGTGTAACATAGCAAATTGTACGCTCAATAGATCACGTTCAGCTACGTTAGTTTAAAAATTAAAGTGAATTGACCACATATAAAATTAAAAGGTAAGAAAATTATCTGTGTTTGTATGTTAGGTTTTTATAATAATTCAGTTTTTTAGCAAGTTTTGCGTATATACTAAATCATAAATTGAAAATACTCACTCAAAAACTGAATTATCCTAAAAAAACCCATACAAAAATACAGATTATATTCTTAGGTACCGTCAAGGTCCATACGAGTTCGATCAACTATTTTTTAAGCTAAAAATGATCTACTGAGCGTAAATTAGGTATGCTACGCACTTGTAAGATGGAGACAACAATCCTATCCTTATTACTAGTATAAATGTGTTTAAAAAAAAAAAAAAATTATAAACATCAAGATTTAAACAATTATAAAATATATGGTGGTTAATTAAAATATTTAATGTTTGTTTAAAAAAACAACATACATCTTACAAAGGGTCATTAGTTAGCAACCGTTTTACCTACAATGCTACAATACTATCTATTGCTCTACAATCAATTTTAGCCTATTTGCAGCGTCAATATCTTTAGAGATAAATAGATAAATTAGAGACTGCATATTGTCGGCGAGGTCCTATTAATTAAATATCATTCCTAAACTTAGGATTTGATATTATGAAACTCAAGACATTATTAATATATAAACAAATATCCTAGAAAATCCGGTTAAGATTAGTTAAGATATTATTCCATTGAATTGCGTAATATTGATTTTTTTTCTTAATATACCATATGGCTTTCAATTGTTTTTTTTTACAAAACTTATTACGGGCAAAATTTTTTTTTCATAGTTTATTATGAAATAGTTTTAAGTAGATACAAAGGTAGGTAGGAAATGAAAAAAAGTTTAATTTAAATTTTAAATTAAATTAAAGAAATTAAGTATTATGTAAGTAGTAGGTAGTTGATATGTAACTGATAAGTTATCAGTCAACTATTAATTTTTAGCACGGCTATAGATATGAATGGTTGCGCGACGGCATATAGCGTGTTGCAGAAGAAAACGGCGTCAAATGTTCTTATCAAAAACCTCTAGATTACTAGCGCTTTTAGCGGAATTCGTGGTGTACCATAAGTTGTCATATTATTTTTCAAATCTTGGGGTTTTTTCAAATAAAACTGATGTATAATAATAATTATTGTTTATTGATAACTTGTATTGTTTACCGCAAATAAATGAGAATTTATTATTTAGTGGACTATTTATAATCATTAATTACTATTTAATAGTAATAGAGTAGTATATATTTTAATTGTGTAATTCTTATTTTAATAAAACATATTGCATTTATTTTTTCAAACATAAATATGCCAAACTATTGTTGTGTGCGAGAAATTCATAGGTTAGGTTAGGTTACTATTTTTAAAGTACCACAAAATGAGGATATGAAGAACAAGTGGGAAGAAGCGTTGGGGTTTACTAATATGATTTAGTGCCTCGGTGGAGCTATATACTATAATATAGGTAAGTGAGAATCGTTAAAAGAATTAAGAATTGTGAATTGAGATTAGTAATTCAACTCATTCGAGTGAATTGTGAAGTGAACCGAGTTGATTGACTAGGTACAATACAAGTTCCGCTGAAAGCGCTAGCAGTCTAGAGGTTTTTGGTAAGAACATTGCACGGTCAAAAAATTGTCATCGTCGTACAACCACAGTATCTATAGCCGTGATTTTTAGTAGAGATTTTTAGATGCCTGCATTTATAAATGTTAGGACTATATGTCTATATAATAATCGTAATATTTAAATATTTGTAGTACGTATTATTATTGTAGTCATTGGTCTCCCAATAAACATAGGCACCTTACTAACCATTGTAATATTCAATAAGCATTAATTTTTAAATAAACACTGTGGGACAAGGGTGTCATATTTTTGGAGGGAGTGGAGGGGGTGCAGGAGTAGCATTCGCTCAACCTTAGATTTTCAAGTAGCTTTGGGCAGGCTTCAGGTCCAAATGGACCGGCTGCTAGGCCAATATAAGTCTAATAATAGAATCAATACGGGTCGTGATACAGCATAAGACAAGTACAATTGTGCATAATATGTCAAGATAAAAAAACATACTTTATATTGATACTTAGTACCACGATTTAAGATATACAGGTAACTCAACACTGTATAGATATTGGTTTCCAAATTGATGTCCACAGTTAATTGCCAAAAATCAGCTGTTCAGCATAAGATGAATCACAAGTATTCAGTGTATATAATTATAATATATAATGTAGTTAGGAGCATTGTTAAAGAGATAGGTGTGTCAAGATAACCAAAATGTAGTATTAATACGTAGTTTACTCCAGATACGTCACGTTCTCGCCGCACAGTGGTCCAAACTCCAAAGTGAAAGGTTGTTGCGTCAAAATTAATAGACAATGGATAATGCTTATATATATAATATACATATATTATATATAAATTTTAACTTTTTAAAATAAGTATATATACATGTATATATAAATGTATAATATATATATATATATATATATACAAGGTGTATATACTGGGCGTGTAATAACAGGGATAAAGGCTGACATAAAGTTTAGCTGTTTCTAAAGTATACAAGTTAAATGTTTTTGAATTAATTTCATGATGACTTTATATAGCATATAATATGTTGGCGAAATGTTAAATTAATCGAATGTAAATTCTTGTGATAGAAGCACTAGTTTCAAAATTTTTAAAAAATGTGCGGGCTTTGTTTCCATCGTTAGTTGTTTCAGCTCCTTAAAGAAAATAATATATTATATTATATATAAACTTAACAATAACTATGGATTATTAAACCCTTACCTTGTAACACAACATCGACTAATCAACCGAATTTTAAACGAAATTGATCTTGTACATACTTTTTCCGTTTTTAAAATATCTATTTCTTTGTGTTCCAACGATCTAACCTTTATTAATTAATTTATACATTTGTATTATAAACTATGTATAGAATAATTTCTACCTGCCATGTCTTAATACAGGGGTCAGCAACCTTTTAGATGCCAAGGGCCAAAAAATAAAAATACATTTCTTTTGCAGTAGATTTACATATATAACATTTCTG
This sequence comes from Diuraphis noxia, assembly GCF_037042655.1. Taxonomy (NCBI): domain Eukaryota; kingdom Metazoa; phylum Arthropoda; class Insecta; order Hemiptera; family Aphididae; genus Diuraphis; species Diuraphis noxia. Next base: position 80,485,801 of record NW_028301711.1, read on the forward strand.
ACTAGAGGTTGCAGTTATTGAGTTTAAAATCTAAAAATAAATAGCATTTTAAACCATAAATACATTTTTTTTTATAAATTACCTATCAACAATTATATTGATGATGTATTACTTATATAAAAACATTACCTTTTTACAAGCACTAATGTCTAATCCTTTTGACTCTCATCTGTCTTCTCTAATCCTCATCATTAAATCAATCATCCTAAAACTCCATCAAGCCAATTATACCATACAATTTCTTTGGGTTCCAAGCCATATCGGTATACACGGAAACGAAGTCGCCGATAATCTGGTGAAATCAACGTCCAATTTAATATGCCATGCTCTTACCCAACTCCCACGTACTGATTTTATTCCAATTTTACGGTGTCATATATCTAACCTCTGGCCCACATACTGGTCAAATCTCCCAGCTGAGTTTGCTACCAGATACAAAAACATCGTACCAAATGTTCTTAACAAAACATGGTTTAACAACCTCAATTTACCAAGATCTAGTATCATAAAATTCAATCGCCTATGTTCTGGTCATACTTTACTACCTGCTCACTCGTACAAATTAGGTCTAAATAACTCCCCACTACACCCCAACGAAAGTATCTGCGATCTCTCTCATCTTCTTTTTGATTTCTCTTCTTTGCAAGTGAAGCGCGCTATTTTATTTTATTATCTTAACTCCATCAATGTTCTTCTCAATCTTTCCTCCATCCTCAACACCAATTCGGAAATGGTAACAAATATAATTATTAATTTTATTTTGGAGGCTGGTTTCATAATATGATTTTCTTTACTGTTTAATACTTTTTATTTCATTGTTATCATTTATCTATACTTTTTAATATTGTATTCTATTGAACTGTATCTTGTTATGTCTTTCAAATAATTGTTGAGCTGTACCTAATAGTTAAACTGAAAGCTAATAAAAAAAAAAAAAAAATACATTACCTTGCCATCGATTATGGAAAATTTTAAATTATGTTTTATTAGTATTTCGGCTGAATTATTGATATTAATTTTGGTAGGATTTAATGTTTTTATTTGATTTTTAATATTATCTACTAATCGTCTCGTACTTTTTTTTAGTCTCTTTTATATAGTCAAACATTTTATGTTATTAACTTTTATTTACAGAATTTTGTTGAGGAATAGGAGAATTTTCCTGATAGTGAAGTAGCTGTGAAATTCATTTCTTTTACATATTAATTGGAGCGGAACTATATGCCATAACTATATCGGTATCTGTTTTATCAGATTGCGTTTTAAAAATTTGCTCATGCCTTGAATGGCATATAGTTACAACTTATAAACCATTTCAAAATTATGAAATTCTGAAATAATTTGAATAATAGGTATTTGAAATATTCGTTGAATAGTATGATCAAGTAAATTGTGCAAAGGTATATTAGACATACTTTCTGATACAAAAATTTATCCGGATAACACCTTTGTTTAGTTTGTAGAATACTACTATATAACATGTTGGATATATATTAGCATTACGCTGTTTTTTGCTTCCAATCGCAATCCAATATATTGATATTTCGTAAGTTATTTTATCAATTAAACAACAAAGATAATCTGATAATCATCAGAATATGGTACATATGGATTTATTATGATTTTTAATTTTTTTTTTTATTTTAAAAGTTCTGGTTGGAGTTATTGTTGCCTCTTTTAATAATTCTGCACAATATCGGTTTCCAGCTTTATATAATTTTTATTGTGCTGCAAAAGTTAATTTGGGTATAGCAAAGCCATCAACGACGGCTTTAAATCTTTTACTCTTCGTTCTATTATTTTTAAGGCAGAAAACTCTTTTGATGGCCTTCTTTTTTTAAGATTTGATTATTTTGATATTAGGCAGTTTAAATTTTGTTTCTAACCAATCTATATATTTATTCATAAATATGTTCAAAGTTCAATTGCAACCTGACCATCTTTTTGTTGGAGAACGCAAAGTATTAAAAATGTCTGTTTCTATTCTTTTTATATAACTTGTATCCCAATTCATAGAATCGTAATTTTGTATGATGAAATCCAGTAAATAATTTCTAGACTTCATGTTTTAAGGTTAAAATGTCCATTATTTCTTAATTTTAATAACAGTGTCTTAATCGTCATTTTTTCACGAAAATCTACATCAAAAAATTATTTATAAGATAACTTTTTTTCATTAATTTTGACATTCCAAACTTTCGTTTTGGACCACTGGGTGCCGTTTTCAAATAAGTCATTATTACAATTACGTTATATTATATTTTATGCCATGAATTAATTTTATCTATCATGATTTACTCCACATTACGTCACAGTCTATGCTCTGCGTAATCTTCCTGGCATTCCTGTCTAACGAACGAAGGGAATGGATTTCTATTTTGATATGCACTTAAAAGTTTTATACTTATTGGGCTGGCCATTATTATACTCTACTCTGGAAAACAATGAAATTACATGTGTGCTGTGAAAAGTGGTGGTATATAATATGTTATATCATTCTTTGGTATATAATAAAGTATACATACCTTTTACTTATAATAGGTAACACTACTTTTTCCCTCAGTTAGATTATATCGTTTGATTATAGTGGTATACCTACGAATAATGTATATATTTTTATTGCTTATGTGTATGTGTGTGAGTATGTGGACATTTTTAACGAGTAATTTTAAACTTCCACACGGCTATACGATTTATTTACTCTTTAGATATAATTATTAGGATTTTAATACGATATTATTAATATGCCATTAGTATTTGTTTTCTTTTACCGGGTCTTTAAGCAATATGTATTGTTATGTTTTATGTTTAATTATTATTATTTTATAATTTTTTTTTGTACATACCTTATAGTTACTGTTCAACGAATAATCTCTATTGTATTCTCGTGTATTTGTTTTTTACTTATTATAACCATATTATAATATGTCAATAACACTTACAAGTATACCCTAACTACCTATCTAAAAAGTGATTTTAAATATAACATTATTATAGGTAAGAATAGGTATATAAGGTATATAGTAAATGATTGATGTTATTGTTTTTATTTTATTTTATTTATACAAAACGATTTTTCAATTTTAATCATTACCCACAAATTTCGATAACTATCTATTTTGTATAGTTTTATTATAATATGTGCATTATATTATAGTTAGTTACTAACTGGTTGGATATTGCAAGCAGAAGCTAAATTTAAAGCATGTGCCACACAGTGTACATATAAGGCTTTGAGGTATTGTGCTCTAATTATGGTTTGAGCTCCTTTAATGTGCTCATTAGATGCTCCATCATATCTCTGCTCACAAATATTTTCACTATTGATTTCACACGAGTTGAGACCTAAAACAATATTGATAAAATTATGTTCAAAATAATAAATACTTGCTGCACTATTGTATTATAAATTACCATTTAATATTGATGAAGCTAAATCTTTTGCTGTTAAACTAGTAACTTCAGTAAATTAAAAAAAAACTTTCATGAATATTCAAGGGCGTCCACAGGGGGGGGGGCAAGTAGGGGCATCTGCCCCTCCCTTAGCTTTTTTATGGGTTAATTACCATAATCACTATGTACTATGTAGTATAAAATATCACAAAATAAATATTTTTTTTAATTAAAAACATTTTTTGAAACGATGAGTAATCCGCGAATACCATCACGCGCACCCGACCACCTTGACATCACTATCTACTAGTAAACTTTGTAGGTAAGTAGTAATAAACTTGTATGCATTAGTAACTATTTCAATTATTTGGATCAATCTACTTTTATTTGTAACCTTAAAATCATTATCATCATTGGTGCTCCCGAGCTACGGTTTAAATATATTCAAAAGAATCTAACTTCTTCCCTGAATATAGGTATTTAACTGTTCATTACCAATCACGTTACATATTTGGACACTTATTTAATTTTTTTTAATTTTATATTATTTTATTATATAGGTATTCAATTATTTATTTTAGTCGACTAATGTTATGTGGATCTTTGTCATCAGTTTTCGATGCACTGTTTCGACTTATATATTATGTGAATATTTAGTAGAATCTCGTGATTTCACTGGTATCATTGACTATAAATACTAAAATACTATAAGTTTTCGATTTTCAATTACTTGTTTATTCCTAAATAACATACATTTTCAATCATATATTTAAATAAAGCATTATTGTTAAATTTAAAACTTGCCTTTCTTTATTTAAGCTGTTTATAATCTCTGGTTCATTTTGCATACAAATGTTAAAAAATCTATCAGCTTTTAGTAATGCAAATGCTAATTTGTGATATTCATTTTTAGCATTATTGTTTAAAGACTTATAATTATAAAAATGAAGAATAATATAATTATTTTGTTGCATTTTAAAAATAGGTATGTGGAAAATACATTTTAATACTTACTTCTAAAGCTTTTTTTAAAGCTGTCCATTGGTTTTACTACAAGTACCTACACAAAGATTTTGACCACCAACTCCACCAACTTTTGAAAAAAACACACATACTTTACAAAAACCACCCTGTTTAACTTCTGAATATGCTAACCACTTTTATAATTGTAACCAACGATGTTGAAATCTAAGATTTCTAATTTTATTCTTTTACTATCTAATGGGAATTTATATGATTCTGCCGGAATCCATACATTAGTCAAAATCTGTATTAGTTAATTAATGAAAAACAATCCATAAATAATTAAAAGCGATAATACTAGGTATTTATTCATTCATTTAAAAATGTATAAAAAATAAATAAATATAACAATTTACTTAGATAACAAACGCTCCATAGTTTGTAAGGAACTCAAATATACGCAAAGACCTCAAAATACCAACTCAAACAAAATTCTAACACATCAAACTCTTGGCTGTGTGCTTCTTCGAATCTATCCACAAGTCAACAGGTTCAATGCATTACCACATCAACATCAAACCACCCCCACAACGCCGCCTAAAACGTGGACGCCCGCATGACCTAATTCCTCAAGAAACATTATAACTTAAGACTCTAACTTTTGTTAACACTTAATTTAAAATTGTAAAATTTAATTATCGCACTTAAAATGCCAAAAATGTATTACCTTTCCTACATCTCTAGGTATAGATAGCGTAAGCTATGAGTACCTTATTATAAAAAAAAAAAAAATAAAAATTTACTCACAAGATTTGTATCAGCATCTAAATCACAATTTATAAATAAACCAATATCATTAAGATGTTGTATTGGAGGTTCAGCAATTTCAAAACCATCGATATGTCTTAATTTTGGCGGTTTAGAAATAATGGAACCATCATCGGCATCGTCAGAATTTCATTTTCTAATTGTATTAGTTAATACTGTAGCCGAGGATGGTTTAAAAAAATCTTTGAAGTATGTTGTTTCCTCATAATTATTTAAATTTTAAATGCACAATTTAATCAACTCGGCGTCTCGGAATAATATCATAAACAATGAGTACCTACGACTGACGAATGATGAGTGACCGGATTCCTAATATTCCGATTCTCGTGTATATTTAATTTTTGTTTTTATATAATAATATTTATTAATTATTATTAAACTTATTTTCAGCTTTCAATGAACAAATTTTAAATAACCAGTATTAATACAAAATAGATAATATTTTAGTATTTTAGTACTAATTTCAAAACAACGAGCATTATATTATATTTATATTCTTAATGCAGGAAAATCTATTATTATCCGCACGGATATGCGGGCATCACGCGTCGTCGTTATTAGCGATAACTTAGTGGTGACGACTGTCAACAGCCGGTTATTCATATTTTATTCTTGTAAATAAACAAGAATTATATTTGTACGTTATTCTTATATAATATTATCATATTATATGAAATAAATATAACAAAATATTAATATGGTTACCAATAATTGGTCATTATTAGTGCTAGGGACTTCATGCCCTATAAAATCTTAAAATATTCATGCATTTATGCCCTTAAAAATTATCATATATGCTATTAAAATATGCAAAAATGCTAAAATATGCTCTAAACAAAATTGTTATTTTTCGTAAAAAACATAAAGAAATTACAAAATTATAAAGATAAACTAATATTTTCATTTCTTCTTTTTTGAGCATTAACTTTAATTTCACAAAGTTTACAAAATAGTACTGATTCATCAATAAAAAACACAGAACTACCGAATTCTGAAACAAATGACTGTAGGCGACTACATGTATTTGTTTTTACTTTAGGCATTTTTAATTTAATATTTAAAAAAAAAACGATACGAACTATACTAACGCAAGTCGAAAATGCATAGGTATTACCTAATATAATATTATGATACGAACGAATAGACGAATTGACATCAACTACCGACACACACTAACAACACACAAATAATTGGAAAAACACAGTAGGTAAATACACATGGTATAGATTATATTTATAATTTATATAATTATTTTTATCTATTTTTTCCAATTTTTCCAATTTTTAGAAAATTCATATTGAATGTGGTATAGTACGTATGGTTTGGGTTCATTACCTGAAACAAATTGGTGAATTCTCATGCGATTCAACTTTTCCTCTTTTTTTAGAGCGTCGATAAATTTCCAAATTGATGGATGAACCGCATTTAAAATTTATTTAAAGAATTTATTTAAGGAATGCCATCCTTCAATAGCATTGTTGGTCCTTGGTATATCATTTTTATCAATTCATAACAGTTCCATAATAATTGTATAGGAAACTTTGGGAGACCTTCGTTTCCTGTTACGACTTATATGACCTATCCACGTGTCTTCAAAATAATCTAAGAGAGGTATCAATATTGTTTCATGTTCTATATAAAAATCAGTTTGTAATAGGTCTTCAAATGTAGTAATAACAAAAGTGGAAAAAACAGTCATTTATTACTGTTTGAGGAAATACTTTTTTTTACTGCATTTATTGTAGCTTGTTCGTAATCTAGCATTATAGAAATTGGCTTAAATTCTGGTCTTAACTCTAGGATTTTTTTAAATAAACAAATGTATATTTCTTTATTTATATTTGGAAGGAGTGCAAAAACGGATGGCAAAACATTACTATATAAATTGTACGCCGTGAATTGTATATAGCTGGTAGAAAATACTAGGTAACGATGAAAAAGTACCATCAACATATAAATGTTCACAATCAACCATCATATCAAGATTTTCCCTAGTTTAAAAAATTAATATGCATGGAATTTCTTGATTTTGCGAGTAACTATTATATAATAAAAATGGTTTACCATCTAATGTTGTAAATTCTGGTGGAATGATCAACTCCTTCAATGAAGCTGGAATTGCTGGCGCCACTAATTCTTTTTGGCTAATTCGTTAAAAACAGTTTTTTTCATTGAATCAACTGCTGGTAATTGACTAGCAACTGCTTCAGTAATCTACAATAGTAATAATAGTTGTTCCTACAAGCGCCGAGATATCAGTTTCAGCATTTATATTATATGATATTACACGAATACTGTTTATACTAACAATAATTATAAGTATCATATTACGTACGATTGGTGGGGACTGTCAATCTGTTATTAGCGAGTAGAACTATAATGTACGTCATTACGATTTATACTGTTAACAATAAATGTCTATATAGTACGTTTATGTTGTTATTTATATTAATAATACATAACAAATTGGCGACGAAGAAAATAATAATTTAATCATAATCACTAGTGCATTAGAAATTTCAAGTATTTTATTCATACTAATATAACATGGCAACTCCTAAGACAGAATCCTTAACAAACTTCAATAAAGTTATTGGGTCACCTGGGAACTTTGAAAAAGGTATAGATATTACAATTTTTGAGTCAAAATTGACAAATTATTTTTAGCAAATGAAATCGAAAACAATATTCAAAAAAGAGCCATTCTAGTATCATCAGTCTGTGAGAAAATTCACAAAGTACTTTTTAGTATAAGTGTTCCTAGCACGCCAAAGGAAGTTTAGTATGACACTCTAATGAAAAGTTTGAACAAATATTTCAAACCAATAAAATCGTACTTCGCGGATAGGTATACATTTTATCAAGCTAAACAAAGATAAGATGAATCGGTGTGCCAATGGGGTGCACGTGTCGAAAATCTTGCTACAAAATGTGGGTTTTCGTCGGAACTAACAACAGTCATTAGAGACATATTTGCTGTCAGTATGAGTTCAGGACCAATCCAAGATCGTCTGTTAGAAAATAATGCCTCAAAAATTGGAGTTACATATTCAAATCAATGGAAATCGTGACAGCCAAAGAAGCTGTAATAAATGACAAGAGTGGCTGGAAAAAAGAAGAATACGTAGAAGTACCAAAAAATAAAAATAATAAAGGACATAGTGCTAAGCAGGAGTTCAACACATACAAGGAATCAAAAATGAAATGTGGGATTTGTGGCCGTTCCAATCACTTTCAAAAAGACTGCAGATACAAAGACTTCGAGTGCGACAATTGTGGTGAAAAATATCATTTGACTACCGTGTGTAAAAAGGGTTCCACTATCACAAAACACAATGCTCGTTTAGACAAATTACTAAATGTATTGTCAAATGCAGGTTTAAGATTAAAGTTGAATAAATACAAATTTATACAAAAGCCAATTAAATGTTTGGGTCACAGGTTAGACGAAAATGGTTTACATACACTAACAAAACACATAGATGTTATAAACGATGCCATTGTCCCAGAAAATAAAACATTGCTAAAATCATTTTTAGGTTTAGTTACGTATTATATAAAATTTATTCCAAACGCTGCAAATATTTTAAAACCATTGTACACTCTTTTACGTAACGGCAGTGAATGGAATTGGACACCAGAATGTGACCAAGCATTCAATAAAGTCAAACAAATTTTAATTTCGAAACCCGTATTGGCACATTATGATCATAATATTCCGATTAAACTCGTTGTAGACTCGTCATCTTATGCACTAGGCGCAGTTTTTTCCCATGTGTACCTAGATCGTACTGAAAAACCTATGGCATATGCATCAAGAGTTCTATCTGAGTCAGAATGTAAATTTCCACAAATTGAAAAAGAAGCTTTAGCAATTATTTACGGGGTTACGAAATTTTATGACTATTTATATGGTAGGTATTTTCTATTAGAAACCGACCATAAACCGTTAATATATATTTTCGGTGATAAGAAAGGTATCCCAATTTACGCGGCTAATAGGTTACAACGATGGGCCTATGTTTTATCATCATTCGATTTCGACATAAAATATGAGAAATCCGAAGATAATACAGCCGATTTTTTATCACGAATAAAAGGTTCAAAATCAAAAATTGAAAATCATAATGAAGAATGTATTAGTCTTAATTTGTATTCACGAACAATCACCTTTCACATTAGACTGGTCTAAAATAAAAATTGAAACAAGTAGAGACACAATTCTCGCCAAAGTATTAAACGCAGTCAAAACAAGAGAATGGAATAGTGATTTTTCTAAAAATTTAGAACTTAATTCATATAATTTACGAAAAACTCAAATTGCAATGGAACAGGGATGTCTATTATGGGGTTACCGTGTTATTATACCAGCTAAATTTCGAAATAATATACTCAAGGAACTTCATTCATGTCATATAGGTTCCTCCAGTATGAAAAGTTTAGCGAGATCATACTTTTGGTGGCCAGGAATGGACAAAGAAATCGAAAATATCACACAAAGTTGCGACAATTGTATTAATGTCAGGCAAAATCCGCCAAAATCTGTGACATCACCTCGGAAATGGCCAGGAAAACCGTGGACTAGAGTGCATTGCGATTTTCTTGGACCATTTCAAAATAAATATTTTTTTGTCATTGTTGACGCAACCACAAAATGGTTAGAAGTATTTCAAATAAATTCTATGACAGCAGAAATTGTTATTCAAAAATTTTCAGAAACGATAGCACGATTTGGAATTCCAAAAACAACTACATCAGATGGTGCAAAATGTTTCACTGGTTTTGAATTTCAAGCATATTGCAAAAATCTAGGTATAAGGCATATGACAGGCGCTCCATTTCGATTTCACCCAGAATCAAATTGCTGTGCGGAATAAGCAATCAAAACAATAAAAAACAATTTTTTTAAATGCTTGACTGCACAATCCCAATTAAATAAATTTCTTTTGATGTATCGTAATACACCTCATTCAAAAACACGAGAAACGCCAGCTAAGCTAATGTTAGTTCGATCAACACGTTTACAATTTGATGCGTTAATGCCGAATACGAGTGAAGTGGTTATTAAACGACAAGTATCACAAATAAAAAATGGTGGAAATAGGATAGTATCATTTAATACAGGTGATAATATTTTGGCTAGAGATTATAGGAATAATAACAATAAATGGCAAAAGAGTAAAATTATCAAATCCATTAGTTGTAATACACACGATATAGAGCTCGATGGCGAAACAATTTGGAAGAGACACAATGATCAATTATTCATTGATAAATCGTTGACAAAATATTGAAAATATCAAAACAGTAGGTGCAAAACAAAATCCTGATACTACAATAATAAATAAAACCTCCAGACCAATTAGATCTAGAAAACCACCTCAGCGATATTTTCCAAGTGATTATAATTAATGTAATTAAACTTACTAACACGCTAACATAGCAGATTAAGTAATACACAAAATACTATTAATATATTTTTTTAAGGAAAAAGATATTGCATATTCAGCATTTATATTAGGTATATGATATTACACGTATACTGTTTATACTAACAATAATCATAAGTATCATATTACGTTCGGTGGGGACAGTCCATCGGTTTTTAGCGAGTAGAACTATTACGATTTATACTTTTAACAATAAATGTCTATCGTATATAATACGTTTATGTTATTATTTATATTAATAATACCTAACATCAGTCATGCCTCACAACAACCTTCCAACGTCTACCTCACATCTATCAACGGAAAATACATCAAAACAAGACGCTCAACCTTGACCTCGGCCTCTCACCCCTGGACGTTCGAGATAGCTAATATTTCGTGGGCAATGATCAGAGTTGACTTTCTTCAGTATTCGGTCTTTTAGTCGATTTTCGGTGGTATTTCACAATTCGACATTTTGATCATTCTATCGAGGGCAGGCCAACACTTAGGATCGATCACCGATCGATGTTGTTTATGTTTTCTCAAAAACTAGAAAAATTCATTGTCCATCAATCATGATACTTCAAGTTCTTGTCCCAGTTTGTTCAAGACAATATAATATACATAAAATAATATGAAATATTGAATTTTTTTTTTTTTATTGTACAATTACAATATTTTAGTGTTTATTTTAATTATTTATTGTATTATTCATTTTATTTTATGTGATAACAAACAAGTACCCTAATGTTACTTTAAGGATTTTAGATTATCATTGTAATGCCGTAATGGTTATTTCTAGGGAAAGAATTAAAAATATTTTAAAATAAAAATACAAATTTTTAAATGTATTTAAATTTATTATGCTTAGACATATTAACATGTTTAAAATATTTATGTTTGGTTCCTTTCAATTTTTGTCTATCTTCAAAGCCATTGCTTTGAACTAATTTTTAACTTTAAAAAAAAAAAAAGATTAATTCAATGTAATGTAATGCATTTACCATTATGATGAAATTATATTATAAAATACATAATATATTATTTATTTAAGTATCCCGGTGTGTTATCTTATTTTATTCGTTCTATATTAACACAAAGAAATACATATTTTTGATTTATTGATAAAAATTCAGTTCATAAATTTTTTTTGTTAATTTAGGCTGAATTTTATTTTTAATTTAAATAATAAATTATGAGGAACCTTATTCTAAATTTTCGAGTTTTTTTGGCGGAGCAAAAAAAAAAACTCGGTTCTACATTAATTTTATTGAAAATTATTAAAAATAAAAATGTCTTATTCCTAAAAATGCTACAAACGATGCCATATTCTATTCTACCATCGCTAATGTATCAGAAAATTCATCGAAATATTATTTCAAATGCAGATAACAACAACCAACAGATATGACATCTACATCACACTATCTGTTCTCACCGCCATCTGTACAATTTATTAAAAAGAGGTAAAAACTATGCTTATGTATGAGTTCCTATAAATACATCGTATTGTTCAATTTCGCCAACAACCCCTGCATAAAATATGTCTTTAAATGCTAATTAGACGCAGTGACGTACAGTGGCGGATTTAGCGTCAGACAAAGTAGGCAGTTGCCTAGGGTGGCAATTTTAGGCCAATATTTTATTGAGAATACTCTAGGTTTCTTTTTGATTTTCTAATGTACGGTGATTACTCTGAAGGATGGAAAAAAATGTTTAATATTTAAGTATAATAATATTCTTGTTAATATAATTTCTTCTTTATTTTATAATACATAACAATAAACGTCCAAGTAAATTATCGAACGACTGCCGGAACGTAGATCTATTATCTTAATACTAAACATAGATAACTTTTGGCATTATGTGATGCCAACTATAATTTTACTTATGTTAATATCGGCATGCCTGGTAGGTGCAGTGATGGTGGTGTTTTAAAATCCTGCGAATTAGGCAAACAAATTTTAAACAATGGTTTAGGATTTCCTGAACCTTCTCCTATAAGTGAGAGTTCAGGAATTATACCTTACTTTATAGTTGCTGATGAAGCAACTACTTACATCAATGATGAGACCATACCCTGGTCGTGGAAAATAGAAATTACCAATTAACATAAAAATATTTAATTACAGGTAAAAAGCTGTACTACAATAAATACCCCATATGAGTAGTTCTGATATATTAATGCCTTTTAGACTCAGCAGAGCTAGAAGATGTATTGAAAATTGTTTTGGGATATTAGCATCAAGGTGGAGAATATATAGACAAGCTATAATTGCTAGCGAAGAGACTGTTAATGCCATAATTAAAGCTACAGTAGTACTTCATAACTTTATAAAAAATAAGGAGACAGACTATGGTACTTTAATTATACATATAATATTTATATATGTGTGTTAACTTACATTTAATTCCAGGATTATAATCTCATAACAGTCATAACTATTCAGTTAATGATGAAGTTATTAGTCACCAAAGAAGAAGTCAAGTTCCAGGTTTAATGCCTGTTTCACAAATGAGTTCCAATTTTTATGATAAGAATGCAAAAGATATTAGAAATAAATTAACTGAGTATTTTTCCAACGAAGGAGCCATACCGTTTCAATACAACTATGTATAATATTATTATTGATATTACTGATTTAAAAATATTATTATGTTTACCTATAATGTAAATTGTAATAAGATTTAAGCAGAGAGTATACTGCCCGAGTCTTATTTGTATGAAAATGTCATGTTAATAATAAGTATAATGATTATAATATTGTCTAACAATAAAATAAAACATTTTCAACTTTACTACTATAGGTATAACAAATAAAATATAATTAGGAACTCCCTTTAATTAATATCATAGGAAAACAAAATTACAAAATCACAATTACTTTTAGGTAGGTAATTTAAATTAAATAAAACAGTTTCAACTTTAGATATAAAAAACAAAATAAATAAGGAACTCCCTTAAACTAAATTTAAATCATAGTAAAACAAAATTAATTCACATAATTTTTTTTTTGTTAGGCATTTTAAATTTTTTCTATTCAATTTGCTCAAATACCATGTTAATGAATGTGTGTTGTAATCTGAGTTTAGCATTTCTTGGTAGACCTACCATAAGTCTTGTCAAATATGAACAAAAATCTCTATCTTCATTTATTTCTTCAGGTTTTGTGGGAGTTGGAGGAATTGGCCTGCTATTTTTTAACTCGTCAATTATCATTGACATGTGATCTTCCATTAATAATTCTAATTTATAAACTAAATGCAATTAATATAGATAATAATTTTTATAACACGTACTGTATACTTTTTTTCCGTTTTGGTGGTTCTTCTGTATCAAACTCTTCGCAAGTACTAGGAATACTATCCGTAGTGCTATAAAATATATTATAAACAATTTAAACAAAATAATCATAAAGTTTTTTTAATTGACATTTACCCTTTTTTACATAATACTACATCATCTAAAAACTGTAAACTGCGTAAATGAGGCCATTCTTTTTTACTAGCTGCACTGCCAGAAGGTGGAATTTTTTTCTCTCTCGTATACTTTTCTTTTAAATACTTCCAACTTTTTTGCAATGCAGAAATTGAATATTTTCCTATTAAAATAAGTTTATTATAATAATAATTGGTTTTTATAAATTATCTAAAGTATAATATCAGCTTTCATGTTAACGGTTAAAATGTACATATACACTATTCCATAAGTTAGCCTTGATAGCATCAGATCTTTCACCGAGGAATAATTTAAAGTTCCATAGAGGTGCACATGTTTCAATGATTTCAATAAGTTTTGACATATCTTGTTTAGCAACACCATCTTCTGACTTTTTACAGTTAACATTTGAAGCTGACATATCATTAAAATCACCTAGACATATTGTTTGTATAGTAACTCATAGTTCATACTATTGTACTGTTATATACTACTCATTGCTAAAGAAACTGTATTATTTTGTAATTTCTTATTAACTGTTGGTAAATTATTGTTTAACAATAAGGTTGGTTCATCATTCTTGGACTTGATCAATTTATACTTGTTTAATTCTACTTTAAAATACATAAATATTGTAAATGTTTATGTTAATTTATATCAATATTGTTTCCTTAACAAGTTAAACAGGTGTGTCAACAACTTAATGATACACATTACCCTTGGAAATATAAGTGCACATGGCCAGTGCATACAAAAGAGTGATCAAGTAGTACATGGGATAAATTAGGGGTAGACGGATTGATCCAAAACTTGTACCGTTGCTGACATACCAGTTTAATTTGTGTTGATCAATTAATCAATCAATCAATGTATCAGTTAATTTTAACCAACTAGTTACTATTATATTAAGCATACTTGGTGCAGGTGTATCTTCTGACGAATTATACGGGGAACTTTCTATTTCAAACTGATAATCAATCAAAAAAAGATGCACTTTGCATTGAAATCCGGGCCCTACTTATAACCAAACACAATTGAGACGTATGGCTCATGTCCGTAGTTTCATCCAACATGATGGTATAGAAGGTAGAAAAGGAAATTTTTTTCAAAATATTTTCTATTATAATATCACTTATTACGGATAAAATTTCCTATTTTGAAGTTTTACTTATGTACGTATTCTTTTCCTATTTTCGTCAACTATTCTCATACGCTGAGTTTTTACTAAGTTAATTATTTTTTTTCCGGATTTTCATAATTATTTATAAAATCTTTAGATTTCAAAACAGCTTCCCCGTGGTATTTTGTATTTTGATGACTATTCAAATCTCTCGAATTTCCCAATAAGTTTTTAAAATTTACCATAAGCTTAGTGACAAGTATACCTAGAGGCATAGCATTTTTATCACCAGTACCATGTCCTTTAAAATAGAATAAACTAAAATATTTGCAAAACAAGCCTTTTTGATTTTCAGAAAAAACAGTCTATGGATATAAATCAAGATGCTTTTGACTTAAATATCGACGTATTTCTTTTCCATCACGATTTTCAATGGAATAAGGGAATTAAAAATCTTTGGAGGATTTCAATGATTTTTTACACATCGAGCGTCTAGTATTGAAGGAACATAATTTTATTAAATTTTAGGTGCTATAAACAAGAATTTATGTCTATTTGTGTTAGATATACAAAAGGTCTAGAAGTATTTGAAAGATTTTTGGGGTTTATTGATGTATCTGAAAAGCAAGATTCAGAAACCCTTGTTCAAACTATTTTTACATTTTTGGACAAATTAAATTTAAAAGATATTCCTATATTAGCACAGTCTTATGATGGGGCTAGTGTCATGGCTGGTAAAAGAAATGGTGTTCAAGCCAAATTACAAATTCAACACCCACAAGCAATTTATACTCATTGTATGGCTCATAGAGTCAATCTAGTTATTGTTGACATGTGCAAAGATATAGATGTATACTTTTCTACCTACCATTATTGTAATTATGGTAAAAAATCTAATACTTTTATCATTTTCAGTATGCAAAACATTTCTTTAACGCTATTGAGTCATTGTACGTTTACTTCTCTCGACCTTCATCCAATAAATAGTTAAAAGAAATGCAACAAAAAATGAACATTAAAGCATCAAACTTAATGAAGATCAGTGATACCCGCTGGGTTTGTAGATATACAAATTGCCAAGCTGTTAAAAATAACTATGAAGTTATTTTAGAAATTTTAAGAGATGAAATTAATAATAATAATGATATGGATGTTGCACAAGCAATAGGTATATTAAATATTTTCAGTTAATAAATACATGTATTAATTTTAAAAAATAAATAAATTAAATTTACCTCATTTATAATTTAGGAATTCAAACCATGATAAAAAGGGGATTTATAGTATTTTTGTTTTTGTTTGAAGATGTATTAAGTAAAATTGATATTCTTAGTAATAATTTACAACAAAAACAAGCTACTTTAGGAAAAGCTGTTAATTTGGTAAATGGCGTTATAAAAACTTTTGAAAATAATCGTAATAATGAAACTTTCAACGGTGTTTGGACTGAAATTTCATCATATGCTAAAAAGTTAGACATATCATTGGAAATAGGTTTGTATAATTTAAATTTTTATAAACACATTATTGCATGTTATAATTTTTTATTTTTTTGCATTGGAAAGGTTCAAAGACAAAACGAAAAAGGAATGAGCCAACAAATTTCAAAGATTATTATGTTTTATCTAAAACTGGTAATCAGTGTTCTTCTAAAGTCATGAATGACAATATGACTGAAGAAAAATAAAAATCTGAGCACTAGAAAATAAATGCTTATTTTACAGTTCTGGATTGCATAACAGTTGGTTTGAAAAAAAGGTTTTCAAAAGAAAATTTAGATATTGGAATTGCTGTTGATCATTTGTTTAAATTAAACTATGAGGACAGTCTAATATTTATTGAAAAATATGAGGTGAGTTTTTCAAATTAAACACATTTGGATATTCAATGTCAAGAAAAAATTTTATTTTTATATTATCTATGTTTTCAGAAAATATTATGTATAAATAAAATGTCTTTAAAATCAGATATGTTGGTTGCTAAAAATTGTATAAACAAAGAAATTGTTGATTTAAATGACATTTTGCCTACTATAAATTATGATATGTTTCCAAATTTGTACAAATTACTTCAAGCGGCCTTAACAATACCAATAACTTCCGCATCATGTGAACGATCTTTTTCAGTTATGAAGCGCATAAATACATGGATCAGAAGTACAATGACAAATGATCGGTTTTCAAACCTTTCTATTCTACAAATTGAACGAGACTTAACTTCAGAAATAAAAACTGAAGATATTTTAAATATATTCAGTACAAATAAACGTAGAATTGACTTACATTTATCATAAGAGTAGGTACATTAAAATAAAATGTTTTTTATTTGAAAGCTTGGTAAATTGTATTAATCCTACGTTTATTTATATTAAGAATATTAATAGATAATGTAATAATAAAATAAAACTTTCAAAATTGTTTTGTTTCTTTTTTTAATGTAGGTACTCACTTCAGAGTCATAATTCAATAAACATGCATTGCATATTTATTGATTGACTATGTACATTTTAACTTTTTATATAAGTATATAACTGTAATGACTATTGATGTTGTAATTCAATACATTCAATTTTAGCATAGTTTAATAAAAAATAGTCAAGGATTTAAGTCCCCCTTGTTAATTAGGGTATGCTACGCCTATGAACGTATCAACCAATTCCTTAATTTTCAGAAAAGCAATTAAAAAATTTTTATTTTTATTTTGATAGATGCGGAAAAAAAATTTAAAGTTTTGATCTTTTTGTATGTCCATATTAATTGTTAACTTGTACTTTATCAAAATTTCTACCAATAACAACCGAATTTGTGTTTTTGAACTTATTTAAACTACTTTTCTTTGTACATGTCGGAGATACGTTTCTATGATCCTAATTCAAATACAATATTTTGGTACTTATGATTTTCTATGTCTAACTTGATTATTTCTTTAAATCAGAATATTGTCAACTTACATGATATTATTGTTTATAATTGATATAATACTATGTCAATTATAAACAAATTTAATTCAAATATTATTATTATTATAAAAAGGAACAAAATTGTTGTAATTATAACTTTTATTACAATAAAAACATACCAATACCTATAAAAAAGTAATGGGTAAAGGAAACTAGAAAAATCAACAAGCTGAAAATTAAAACATCATAATTACTCTGACTGTATAATATATAAACTGTAGTCTGTTGTAATTATAACTTTTATTACAATAAGTTAACGAATAAATATATAAACAATACATATAAAAATGTAATAAAGAAAAATACAATGACATCAACTTAAAAAATTAAACATAACTGTGTAACAAAATTTGTTGCTAATGAACCTAATACTTTGGATCTGCAAACTCAGCATGCAGAAATTAAGTTATCCGGATTTCTTGCTGAGCACAATGTTGTTTTTCTGGTTATCGATCATTTAGAAGAATTGTTAAAAAATATTTTCCCGGATTCAAAAATTTGTAAACAAATGAAGTTAAAAAGAACGAAAGCTACAAATATTATTAAAAATGTAATTGCGCCAAGTGAGAAAGATGTGTTGGTAGAAAAGTTAAATTCATCTAAATTTTCTATAATTGTCGATGAATCAACTGATATTGGTACTCAATCTAATATGTGTGTGGTTGTAAGGTTTTATGATGGTGATTTAAAACATATTGTCAGTCGTTTTTGAGATTTGGTTCCAGTTTATGACGTAAAGGATCCAGATAAAGTTAACCAAGGAGCCACTGGAGAAAATCTATTTAATTGTATAACGAGTTCATTTGAAAAGCATGGTATTGATTTTAAAAATATTGTTGGCTTCGGATCATACGGGTGCTCTACAATGATGGGCAAAAATAATTCGGTATTCAGTCGAATGAAAATTATGTTTCCCACAATTGTTATTTTTAAATGCATATGTCATTCGTTAAATTTGTGTTGTAGCCAAGCTTGCAAATCTTTACCAAGAAGGTGTGAAGACTTTTCAAGAAATATTTATAATTTTTTTTTCTCAAAATTCTAAAAGACAAAGACAATTCACTGAATTTCAAAAATTTTGCAATTTAAAAATACATAAAATCTTACACCCGTCACAGACACGCTGGTTATCCCTTTTAGAAGTAGTGCATTGTATAATAGAACAGTGGGAAGCTCTAAGAATATTTTTTACCGAAAAATGGTTTTCTGAAAAGTTGATGTCGGCTGAATTCAAACAATTGCATGACCCATTCACAAAAGCATACTTTCTGTTTTTGGATTTTATATTACCAAAATTTACATATCTCAATCAATATTTCCAAACCGAAAAAGTAATACTGCCTAGTTTACATGAAAAAATGGAGTTTACATAAAAAGAAATCTTAATGTATTACATGAGTAGAAATTATATTCTTCACACGCCATTGGGAATACTAAATCCTGAAGACAAAAATAATATTCTACCAGGAAATAAAGTATACTTAGGCACTAAGTTATCAGCATTTTTATTAAGTAGTGATATAAGTGATCGTCCAGATTTGTTGTTAAAATTCCAAAACAGATGTACAGATTTTTATACTGTAAGTTGTGTGGAAATCAAAAAAAATATAACTTTTCTGACCCTATTATGCCAATGATCAGAATGCTTAGTCCATCGGTAGCAATATCGTTTGAAAAAAGGGATGAATACCCAAGCATAGCAAGATTAGCATTACAGCTACCTAGACTAATAAACGAAGACAAATTGCAACAAATAGAGGACCAGTGGAGAACACTGCCATTAATTAATATTCCAGAAAATGTAATCGTAGATGATGACCCAGAAAAATGTTGGATATATATTCAACTGCTAGAAAGTGGACAATTTTATGAACTTTTGACATTCTGTTTGAAAGTAATGTCACTCCCACATTCTAACGCACAATGTGAGAGGATTTTTAGCAAAATTAACAGGATGAAAACAAATGTGAGAAACAAATTAATTACTCCAGCAGTTTCTGCAACTCTGATGACAAGTGAGTGCATAAAACAACAAGGAACTTGTGTTAACTTTATGCCATCAAAATAAATGCTGAGTCGAATGTGCTCAAGAAATTTATATAGTTTTGAGAAGACTGATATTATACCTATTGAAACAAATAAGACTAATGTTATAGATGACATCTTCATACTGAGTGATTAAATTTATATTATTAATTTATTGAACTTTTTATTAACATTTTATTATAATATTGTTAGGTAAAATGTTGTATTTTTAAATTTATAATTACAATAAGGCTGTTGTTTGTATTTTTATATAGGTACTGTTTTAATTTTGTTTAGAATTTGAAATGTTTTTCTACTATAAAAATCTACATTATTTATTTTATCCTGTTTTATTTAACCAATTTTGATGTGTACTGTTATTTTATTATAATAACATATTATTTTTTCTTGATGTTTTGAATTTTCATTTTTGATAACAAATGGTACGATAATGTACGATAATTTAATGATTTTCCGCGTACGATAATGTACGATAATTTCATCAATTGTGTACGATTTTTGGGTATATAAAATCTGGCAACACTGGTCTCGACGAGTATACCGGCCGCCGGTGACACTCTCTTGTTCACCAACCGTCGTACCGACTTGTGCTCGCACGTGCGGGTACAACCTCGTGAGGCCGTAGAAAACATATCCACGAGGCATCATACAACTGGTGTGTCACCACCACCTCGTTACAGTGATCGTTGTTTACCCGCGATATATATCTATTTGTATGCATACAAATACGTTTTAATCTTTGTTATGTTAATCGTGTGATGTAGCCATAGACTTCGGCAATAAAGGAAACCACTAATTAAAAAAAGTCGAACCACAATCGTGTTGTGTTCTTTTGGGCGGTTTGCGTTTGGGCGAATTGCCTTTTTACCTGTATAATAAAAGTAATGTGTTTGGGTGAGTTAACCGAGTTTCTTATAATGTGTTTGGGCGAGACAATATATTTTTTTTATTCCTGAATTTTGTGATCGGGATTATTATTTCTCGTATTTTGTTTATCATTTATCTTTATATTGCACATAATTAGTGAGCGAAGGTCGTGGTTCAACGTAGTACTGAGGATTCAATATTATTAAACAAGTAATTGACGTGCAGTGCGGACGGTGCAGCGACGCAATATTAAAGATAAAATTGTAATGATTATAAGATAAAACAAAAACAAATATATTTTTTCAATTTCAATTATATTTTAACTTCATTTATAAAAAATCTAAATCATTTCAATTTTTAATTTCACGCACACACATAAAATATAAACAATCCATTTTTAATCATACCCGTGGAATTCATGGACAGTCCCAAGTGTGTCAAAATAAGAGGTAAAATGGATTGATAAAATACAGCATCCCAGGGTATTCAAAATAAATAATAAAAAAATTGTCGCCCAAACACATTACAATGTCTTAAAATCACTCGCCCAAACGCATTATGCTAAATTGCCCAAATACATTGCAATTTTTAAAAATTCGCCCTAACGCGTGACGCCCGTTCTTTTTTTTCCCTACCACAATCACCACACCTTGACCGGCCGACGCTCAGCCACATCCACACCAAGCCTCACCGTGTCATCACTGTATGGGT
This sequence comes from Diuraphis noxia, assembly GCF_037042655.1. Classification (NCBI taxonomy): domain Eukaryota; kingdom Metazoa; phylum Arthropoda; class Insecta; order Hemiptera; family Aphididae; genus Diuraphis; species Diuraphis noxia. The sequence goes on from NW_028301711.1 coordinate 80,507,559, forward strand.
CATGTTCTAAATTTGGTAATGAGTGAGTCTACAGATAATTTACAGTTGGCAGAAGATCTATTTGGGTTAATTGAACAATCAGCAGTGTTCTTAATCGATTCTCATAAGTGAATGACAGCATGGATGAGTGAAACATTCTGCTCATGGAAAACTCTATCGCTTACAAAAAATTGGTGTCACTAGGTGGTGGAGCAAAGAAAAAGCATTGTCTTCTATCATGGATGTAGAGATTATTGAAGATAGCAATAAAGTTGAAAATAGTAAGTTTGTTACTTTATTAGAGTTTTTAGTTGCAGTCTGCAAAGGTAACTTTAATGTTCAGACTAAATATATGGCAAAATCTTTAATAACTAATTGGTCAAAATTTGAAATAATATTAATTGCTAATTTGTTGCTTGATATATATGCAATAACAAGTCCCGTATCAGCTTATTTGCAAACTAAATCAATTAATTATTTACAAGCTTGGAATATGATTTAAACTTTACAAAAGAAAATTAAAAAAATAAGAAATGAAAATTACATACACTCTTTGAATATAAAATGCAAATCCTTTACCGAAAAAATTAATTTGTTTTCTGACAAAGAAGACCTCGTAGATATTGAAGAAGATTTTCCTATTAAGCGAATTCCAAAAAGAAAAACATTATCTGGAGAAAAGTGTTCAGATGAGGCTAGAACTATAACACCTTATACAAAATTCAAGTCAAATGGTTATTCCATTATAGATACTATTCTTAATAGCATAAAATCACGATTTGTACCTAATAAAATGTTATTAAAAGATTTAAATTGGCTGGATCCTAAAACATTTGCTTTTATTAATGAACTTGAACGATTTCCCAAGGATTCTTTAAACACAATATGTAAACTAACAGATTTAGACAAAGAGATCATTGCAATTGAGCTAAAACAGTTTGCTTGCCAGTATAGTAATTTCATACCAGATGTATCTAAAATGATTTTCACGATAATAAATCTAAATTTTCTAAAATTATACATAATGATGAAAATGAATATGAAGATATTGAAGTTAAACCTACCGAACCAATCAAATGTAACAAATGCACTAAATGTCTATGCTGTGCATTCATTGCATTCATTTTGCTCCAAGAGCTGTCATATCAATCTAATTTATTTTGTAATTTGTTCACATTATATAAATTTGTGTTGCTATTACCACCTGTGAAATAGTATTTTCAAAGCTTAAAATAATCAAAACTAAACTTCGATCTTCTTTACACCAAGAACATCTTAATCCATTGATGCTAATGTCTATCGAAAATGATATTTTGATTGACTTTACTGATATAGTGAAAAAGAGAAAATCAACTGCAAAATTAATTTTGAATTTGAATCTCATTAAAAAAAAATATTAAATTATACAACGTTATAAGGTATTTATTTATATTATGTTATACATTTTTTTGGAATAATAAATTATCAATCTAACTTAATTATTGGTTTATTTTAAATATAGTACCACATTCGTTTCTGGACAGTCGTGCTCACCGGTTGTGTCTACTTATTTATTATATATTACTAACAATTATTACGCACACTATGGATTCTACCTCATTAGATGATATTAAATCTTCATTAGATGAACTTAAAGCCTCTCAAGGTAAGATAATCTCATCAATTAATATTTCAAATAATAACATTAAAGCCTTGAATAAAAAGTTTGACGATATAATTAAAACTATATCTATTTTATCCGAGGAAAATAAGATGCTCAAAGAAAAAATGAATGTTCTGGAAAATAAATATGATCTTTTAGAAAAAAAAATCTCTACCTCTCAAATTTCTACTGATCAAAACTTACTATCTGAAATAATGGAGAGACAATCACGCTCATGTAATTTAATTATTTTTAATCTACCTGAATCTAAGGATGATTCCCAAACTAAAATAACTGATTATGATCAACTCGTAACCATATTTAACGCAATGGAAACAAATCCAACAAAATTCACCTGTCATCGTCTCGGAAAACCAAACTCAAGTACTGAAATTAAGTCACGTCCTTTAAAAGTTGTATTATCTAATACCATTGAAGTTTTCACATTACTTCGTTCGCAATCAAAATTGCGTAATTCTCCAAACTGGTCTAATATTCGCCTGGCTTCAGATCGCACAACAATGCAACGTGATCATATGAGAAATTTACGCGAACAATTACAGAAACGAAGAGATAATGGCGAGAACGATCTAATTATTAAATATAATAAAGGAATTCCAAGTATAATTAATAAAAATAAAATTTTTTAAATAAATCCCAGTCAGATCTTAATATTTATTATCGAAGTCTAAACAACAAACTCCCTAGTTAAAAACGACTAATACCAAATTCAATATACGACATATTTATTTTCACCGAAACTTGGCTTACTGATAACATTTCTACATCTGAACTGGGTTTTCATGGATATGAAGTTTACAGATATAACAGAAACTCACAAACCAGTTCTCTATCAAGAGGTGGTGGCGTTCTAATCGGAGTTTGTCGTTTGCGCATCATTAGTACGCTACAGGTAATAAATTTAGACCTAATAAACTTATTCGAAGGGCAATTGCAGAATCAGAAGTTGTGGGTATGAATGATATATCTAATTTTAGACGACACATCTATAGGCAACGAAGAAAAAGTCAACCAGTTCTCCCAAAGTATATTGAAGACGCAGTGCAACAACTATCAGTTAGACAAACAGAAATTTAAACTTTCAAACAATGTTTGTGTACTTCTCTTCCAGTTTATGCTGATGGCACATTTAACTATTGCCCAAAATTTTTTTATCAAATGTATACTATACATGTTTACAAAAATAATATGTATCTACCGTTAGTATACTTTGTATTAAATGGGAAAAGTACAGAATATTATACTAAGATGTGGTACTTTTTAACCAAATTGTGTGGTTCATTTAATTTGACGTTTAAGCCTGATTTAATAAGAACCGATTTTGAAATAAGCGCACATATTGCAATCAACAATGTTTTTCAAGAATGCAAAATATTAGGTTGTAAATTTCATCTTGGCCAATCTTGGTATAGAAAATTAAACCAAGATTTCCCTACTCTTAGAAATGAGTACAATGATAGTGAATCAGAGACAGGAAAATGGTTGAAAATGTTTTTTGGGCTTTCATTTTTACCTTTTGCAGAAGTATCAGAAGCATTTTGTGAACTGATTGAAATTGCACCATCTGAAACTGCATTTGAGTTTTCTGATTATATTCTTAAAAATTATATTGAAGAAGATTGTTTGTTTCCTCCTGAAATGTGGGCTGAAGCACCTTCGAGTATACCAAAGACTACAAATGGACCAGAATCATTTCATAGGCATTATAATGAACAATTTTATTCAGCACATCCATCTGTATGGAAAGTAAGATCAAATTTTTAGCTTACTAACTTTATTTTTTTATTTTAATTATATTTTAATTTTAGGTCCTTGAAGTTTTAAAAGAAATTCAAGTAGAAACAAATATTAAAATAAATGAGGAGTCAACCCGTTGACGAACAAAGGAAATGAAAAATATACAATTCCTAAACGAAAATTATTTTATGTACACAAGTGGGGAAATAAATCGACAACAATTTTTAAAAATAATGGGACACAGGTTTAAACGTATTTAAAATATATTTTAACATTTTAATAATTTTGTATTTTTTTTTTTATAAATGTAAATACCTAATAAGTTAGTAATGAATTATAACGAATCTAATCTCATTAGATGATAGTATACGTCCAAAAATATTTTATTTTTTTATTTTTGTAAAGCGGAATATAACTTAATATGAATATTGACGATTATTTTTGTATACATTTATGTCTTTTTTAACAATAGCGATGCGCAAACGGCCTATAAAAAAGGTAATTCGTAACAATAGCGATGCGCAAACGTCCTACGCCCGTTCTAATTGCTGTCCGTAATACATTAGTCTCAAAACCTATCTTGTTACATGAAAATAAAATTGAATTATTATTTGTTATTATTCGATTACCATATCGCTCTCTCATTATAAGCTCAGTTTATATTCCAATTCGATCTAATATTAATATTTTTAACGATTATTTTAATTATGTAGAATTTGTATATAACAAACATCCTAATCATGATATTTTATTATTGGGTGATTATAATCTTCCCTCAGCCAATTATTCTAACATTGAATTACACTTTAATGATAAATTATCTTATTTTAATTTTGTACAGTACAACCAGATTTTTAACTTATATAATGTAATACTTGATTATGTTATATCTAATTCAATATCCATAAACGTTGAAAAAAATAATTTTCCTATTATTCCTGTTGACCCCCTCCATCCTCCAATAACTATAACTTATAATTATTTATTTTCTAGTGAATTAAAATTCAATGATTATGTTTTTAATTGGGATTTAGGCAATTACTTAGGTATTATAAAATATCTAGGTTCTATTAATTGGTTCAATTATTTCAATTCTAATTCAAATATTAATGACGATATTTCCTTTTTATATTTACATATTAATATTGCAATTAATCATTTTATCCCAAAACAACGTAGACATAAATTAATTTATCCTATATGGTTTAGTAAGGAATTAAAAATCTTAATCAAACAAAAACAAATTGCTCATCTTGCTTATAAAACTTTAAATTTACCCGAGTCATATTTCACTTTTTCTAATCTTCGAGTACAATGTAAAAATATCAGATATCGTGATTATAATGTATATATTAATAACACTCAAAACTCAGTTAAAACTAACCCAAAACATTTTTGGAAATTTTATAACTCACAAAAATCATCGTTACAGTAACCTGCAGTTATGTCATATCTGGATAAAGAAACCTCCTCTGGCTCTGAGATAGTCATTTTTTTTAAATCACACTTTTCAAACGTATATAAGCCAAACACATTGAATAATTATAATATTTCCAATTTAAGTAAATTAGATAACTCTTTATTCTGTCTTAACTCTATAAATATTTCGATAATGAATGTTTTTAATGAATTTTGGTACACTAATCAAAATCAATCACTTGGTCCTGATGGTATCTCTGCAAAATTTTTAAAGGAATCGTCATTTATATTATCACCTATTATAACTTACTTATTTAACAAATCTCTAACGACTAGTATCTTTCCTGACAAATGGAAATTTTCATTTATTACACCAATTTTTAAAAAAGGTAATAAATCATTAGTTACTTATTATCAACCTATCTCTAAAATTTCAATCATACCAAAAATATTTTCTAAATTGGTAAATAATAAAATTTTTACATTATGTGAAAACATTCTTTCAAATGAACAACATGGTTTTCGCCCAGGGCGTTCAACAATAACTAATCTTAGTATATTTAAACAATTAATTCTGGAATCTTTCAATAACAAATTCCAATTTTATGTTATTTATACGGACTTTGAAAAAGCCTTCGATAGAGTTAATCATTCTTTTCTAACAACAAAACTTAAAGCCTATGGTTTTTATGACCCACTTCTTTCATGGATTCATTCCTTCTTAACCAATCGCACTCAAGCCGTAAAATATGAAACTTATATTTCAGATCAAATTAATATTTTATCCGGCGTTCCTCAGGGTGATCACTTATCACCCTTACTATTCTCAATATTCATAAATGACATTAATACAATTTTAAAACATTCAAGTTGTCTTCTACTTGCAGATGACACGAAAATATATAAGAATATTAAATATACTAATGATGCATTAGAACTACAATGTGACTTAAACAGCCTTTATCAATGGTGTATTGAAAATGATATGTCTTTGAATATTGATAAATGTGCTATAGTCTCATTTTCTTTAAAAAAGAATACTTTACTTTTTGATTACACATTAAATAATTCCATCTTAACACGTAATAATGTAATTAAAGACTTAGGTGTTTTTTTCGATATAAAACTTTCTTTCAATTTTCATGTTAATTATATAAGAAACAAATCCTATAAGAAACTTGGCTTAATAAAACGTATGTGTAAAGATTTTTACGATGAATCAGCCCTAAAAATCTTGTACTTTACGCTAGTTTGTTCTAACTTTGACTATGCCTCTATAATTTGGCGTACTAATAATATTATCCAAAACCATAGTCTATCTACTGTCCAAAATAACTTCTTAAGATACCTATCATATAAATATCATTATAAAAGAACTCCTCATTCTGGATATGAAACTGTTTGTAATCTCTTTAAAATAATGCCCCTAAATAAAAGATTTATTATTTTAAACTGTAAGTTTTTACACAAACTATTACATAATATTATAGATTGTCCCGAAATACTGGAACGTTTAAATTTTAGAGTAAACCAATCTAATTCTAGAAATAATTCCACTTTTTATCTTTCCTCTATCTCTTCATACTATATGCTATATACCCCTGCAAATATACTTAAGTCTGCAGGTAGTTAAACTAAAGACTTAGATTTTTTTAATACTACCTTATTTAATTTGTCTAATATTTAATCTAAACATCTCTTATCCTCTTATATTTCTCTGCTTTCTGTTGTCATTTTTTCCCTCCTTCTATTTCTTCTACCTACATTTATAACCACTATATTCACAATATAATTATTTATTCATATCATGTCACTTTTATATAATATCTTTAAGTTTAAATCGTTATTTAATATTTGTATACATATACTTTCTTTCTTTTTTGTTTATTTTATTTTGATCTTTTCTCTATTTTGTTTTGTTTTATGTTATCTGTATTCATATTACTTTTAAGTTATAACCCATATATGTGCACCTAACAAAAAAACTGTCACTACAATATTTTTGTAATGGGAATTTATTTCTGTAAATAAAAAATTATTATTATTATTATTATTATTATAAAAAAATTATAATATTTTACACTACTAATTGGTACATTTTTTATATTTTTATGAAAAAACATTTTTGGGGGCCCTTCTGAAGAAACGCATCCGGGGACCTTTAGGTACCAGGCCGACACTGACAGTGCTGATACATTCGGCACTCGCACCGGAAACGATCAACGACGGCGACGCAGATAAAAATGAAAAGGAAAAAAATCACGACTGCTGAAGTCTTGGGTCGCCGTTTACATCAACAATATTAATAATAATGTGTGTTTGTATGTGTACAAAGGTTATTCAGAGCTATACGCATTAAAAGAAAAGTACGTCACGTGCGTAGAAGGGTGAATAAAGGACGCGTGCAGTGTGCACGCGAGTGAATTGGCTCGGAAAGTCGAATTATACATTATTATTATATAATATGGTTATTTCCGGGAGATTGGCCCCACCCATGGGTGTTATGTAATTGGTTGTTTGGCTTGAGGTGCGTCTAAAAGGAGGCGGTGGACCGTGTTTATATTCTCGGCGCGTTCGTCTGTACCTACGGTGTACGTAATATTATATAAGTGTACGCGACCCAGCGCGTACGTCGAATCCTTGACACGAAATGTGCGCGAACCACCTTTTATAATATTAAATATACCTACACGATGAACATAAACAAAAAAATGTTCACTTTTAATTTTTCTGATTAGTGATTTCATTGGAAGCTATTTATAATTATATTGTTAAAAAAAAAATCTCAAGATTATAGATATAACAGGTGGTACTTAATTAAACTATTTAATTGACAGTTTTGTCCGGATCGATGTATATTACATTAAATTATGAATAAAAGGCAAAAAACCACGTATCTATTGATTATTATAGCTTTGTATAAGAATAATTTCAACAATTTACATTTAGCATTTTAAAGCCACTTTTTCCCACTTAGAATAAATTATGCCTGCAGTGATGTTTCATGCCGACTTATCTGCTTGTACCGGGAAATTATTGTTTTTTAATTTGTTGATAGTTACCATAAAAATGAAAAATAACAGGGCATGGATATTAACGAAAGCGCCTTTTTCTAGCAATAATTCATATTTTTATTTATACCACTCCTACCGACCAACATTTTTTCGTGACAGCGCATTCATTGAAAAATATATTTATAGATAAATATACACTTACGGTCAAAAATGCAAGAATATGCAAAATAAAAATTTAATATTGAATTCCAATTTCTATGTTTCATGATGATTATTAACAAAAATATAAAAAAGTGAAAAGGAAAAAATATGAAAACTATAAATTTTTATTTCATGTCTTCGTGAAGTTGTATCTACTTTTAATAAGGTATTTAAATTTAGTTTAATGTTTTTTTAAAATTTATGATAGGTAATCGATAACGCAGTGAAAAGTAGTCCATCAAACGTCTTATCTATTTATCATTATTACAATATTATTACCTAACATATTTTATTAAAAATGTCTTAGATCATCAAAATAATAATAATATTTTTAACAAAACTATAACATCCTAAAAAAGAATAAATTATAAATACGATCGTATAGTACAACAATAGACAAATAGGTATTTAAAAACATCAGTTTTAACTTGACTTTTAACAAAACGTAAAAAATGTTATTTTAAAAACTTATACTAATCATTATTTAATAAGAAAAGACAATACAAATTATTTATATATTATATTTGTTGTGTGCTTATCCAACAATTTATTATTAATATCATATGTATAACTGCCTTGATTATTTTTTGAAATGTAAATACGATTTAAGGTCATATTGCCCAAATGAATATGCTGTTTAGTTTTACTCAAATTTACTTGACTAAATATGCGTTCAACTGCAGCAGCAGCACTAATATGTGGTAGACAATATATATTTTAAATTTTTAACTAATGTAGTCAATTCAGATATAGTAGACTATCATCTCCTATAGTAAATAATAGATATTTTTTCCAAAATTCAAATACTTCTAAAGAAATATCTAAATTATTAGTAGCTTTGAGCATTCTCCGTTCGATATCCAGAGCATAAATATTAGTAAAAAACTTAGGGAAGTGTAAAAAAATATTTCCTGATGAAGGAAATTTTTCTATGTTTTTCGGATCTAAAAATGACATTCGTTTCAATGATTTCACTAGAATTAAACGGAAACCGCATACACATTTCTAAAGCGCATGTGACATAAAAATAAAAGCAATTTGTGCGAAACTACTTTTTTGTTCTGCGTTTATTACATTTTGTGTCAAAGAATTAGCTACTTTAGATTCAAAGTATATTTCAACATTTGGCAAAAATTAATAGGATTATGGTATTGTAGTTTTTCTATTTCAGTATGCAATAGTACTTCTACTTCAGGCTTAATATTTTAAGATAAACACGTAATCACCTACACGCGAGTATCTACAATAAATATACAATAGTAGTCGCTGATTGAAATTTTAAATTTATGTTGACCATTGTTGGTAGTATTAACTCGGGAAATTCTAAGTAGGTATTTTATATAAATATGATTATTTAATGATTGAGGATTGACACATTGTTTGGGAATTATTTATGCTGTCTGCCATCTGTAAACTAAAATATGTTTTTAGAGGTACGTATTGTTCTAATACTCGCTTTACAATCATTAACAATGACAGCCATCGGTTACAAGTTAACTGCAATAGCTTATAAGGCTTGACTTCAAAAAGTGTTACTAATTCATATTGCCTTTTATAACTATGGTTAAAGTAATTATAAATATTTCTGATCAGTGTTTTGATCTCATCAGGCAATTTTCCATACCCACACTCAGCACAAGGTCGAAGGAATTGCACACACATTTCATGACAAATAACTCATTAATATCATTTTTAAGTAGACTTTATAAAGAGTAATTCTTGCTCATCATGGCATTCACATCATCAGCAGCAAAACCAATTAAATTTGTTTCGTATGATATATTATGACAATTAAAAAAAAAATTGAATTTCTTAGTACATACTATCAGCTGTTGCATTGGCTACTGAAAGTAGTCAGGAATTGATTAATACCACCCATAATACGTTGACTAACTTGTACCCTACTGACTACTGTAGAGCAGAGCAACATTCATTTACTCGATTTTAATTTTATTTTACCAATATTAAGATAGGAAATAAAATATTTTATTTATTAAATAAATTATTTTCAAACCAAATAAGGGTACTGAAATATAATTAAAATGATGAAAAAATGTAGCCAATTTCATAATTATGCTTTCCACTGAGAAAAATGGTTAAATGCACGAGGTTTTCTTTGAAATTCGCTAGGCATTACAGGTCGTATGTTTTCAATTAATATTTTTGATATATCTTCGACTATTTTTGATCGCATGCGTACATTTAAAGGACCTCTATGTTTTATTCAAAGGGCTATTAATTTCTTCATTGTTCCTAAAAGAACTAAATGCATGTAGTCACTAGGGATATTGTACACAACCGAAAAATTGGGTATTGCTGTGAGTGGAGTGATTCCTGTATGGTAAGATTCGTCTGAACCTAGGACAAATTCTTCTGGGTGCATTGATATTAGGGAAACACATTCTAGTAATGAACTCTCCTTCCGTTTTACATTTTGTACATGAAAAGTACCCGGTGTGATTTTTTATTTGAAGACAGAACTCTTTTGCTGGTGTGTCAGCTATAAATGATTTAATAATACACTCAAATACTTTGCCGTCAAATTCGATACCATATGACACAACATCTTTGGTGTCATCAACAAATTCTTGTAGATATTGGCAGACATCATTGCGTTTTTTTCACAAAACTATGGTACAGCCCAATAACAAAAACAAATGTATGACCAACAACAGATCCTAAAATGGGCCAGAGTTGGCTTTGAGTAGACTTGGAAATGGGTAGTCCATCGACATGAAATGAAAATTAATGGGACCAACAAATTTTGGATGTTTTTTTAAAAATTCAAAAATTCCATTTTTTATACCAAAATTGTGATACTCTCCTGGATTTATTTTCCTGACATTTATTGTTCTTGGAGTATGTAATACTGTTCTAGCATCAACAGGAAGATCAAATTTGAAACAATCATGTTTTTTTAACCGCACCAATAGTGAATTTATTGTACAATGATTAACATTTTCTTTTAAGGCCCACTCTCTTAATTCTGCTGAAATATTGAAACTACTGCTGTACTCAATTTTCTCTCTTTCCTGTATCATAAATATTAAATAATATAAGATTGTCGTTTATTATAGAATTAAATAACTAAAGTTATTATTACCTTTATGGGCTTTATGAGCCAGCTATGTGCAGTTGCATTAAAGGGTTCATGTACATGACTAAAATCATTTATATCATTTAAAGTTAAATCGTTTGCGGTTGTCAGAGTTGGACCTATATCAACTTCGATATCAAGTCTTTCTTCATTTACGCCATTAGAAATATCCTTGGAAATATTAACAAAATATTAATACAAAAAAAAAACAATGTAGTAATATACAATTTAATGTACATAATAGCAAAAAAATGATGCAATAATTATGCAAACACAATGGATGGATTATATTAGGCAAATTATATGTAGGTATCCTTAAATTCAGAATTTGAGACATGACAATTTGATTATTATTGTTATTACTTATTATAATTATATTTATTATAGGTATATTGGTTTATATTTTAATAGATAAAATAATAACTTAAATTTCGTTAATTTATAATATATGAATACCTAACACCAATTCATAATATATTATATCTATATATAGGTAATAGTTATAGATGCCTATAACTATTAATGACATACATTATTTTATTATAATTTTAATTGACTAATATTAGTAATAGGTATTACTATGCAATTAATAATATATAATAATATTATGTTAGGTAAGAAGTCCAAAAAATTATTATTTAATATTAACCTCATCAATATTTTGTAGTCGTTCATTCAATTTTTTTCGAATTAATTGTTGTTTACGAGATTTTGACAAATCTCACAATGGTTTCTTTGGCCTAAAAATCAAAAATGAACGGTATACCTATATATGTGTAGCATCTACTTGATGCCAAAACTTCACATTGTGTAATTTTTTTTTTTTGTCAAATGGCCATCTACATAATGAAAAAAAAATATAGTAGGTATACCTACATTTAATTCATATTTAAACAAATACAGAAAAAGAAATAGCTCTAGATATCAAGTAGGTAATTTATTTTATTAAATTATTACAAGAATTAAATTTATACTAGCTGAATTATACCCGTCGCTGCCGGGTTTCAGATTAAAAAATAATAGATCGTTGAATAATATATATATATTATATATCAATAAATATAAAAAAGCGGGTAAGTCGTGGATGTCGCTCTGTTGTACAGCAGGTTACTGTAATTGATGGGATTAAATTTGAATGCAATGATAGGTATCATTGTATACGAAAAACATTTCTGAACGGAGATGATTTGTCAGTCTAGGATATATTAAGTTTAAATATTGTCATATATTCTATTTTGAAACAAATATTTTATTTTTCAATTAAGACGCATTTTGCATAAGGCATCGTTAATCAATTAGTGTAGTTATCATGTAGTTATCATAATTCATAATACCTTATATTATCATAGATATACGAATACCTGGTTTGAGGATAAATCGTTATCATTACGCGATTTCATAAAAATTTAAAACTCAAACGCTCAAAACATTTTTCCAATAATGACGCTTCAAATTTTCTCTAAAGCTATTTGAAGCAAAACTTATGGAAAACTTAGTATTAAATTCATAACCTTAGATATAAATACAAACAATATTATGAATTTTGAACTACAAAATAATTTTCAAATATTCATGGTTTTGACGAATTTTTGTCAATATTTAACGCTAATAAAAATTAAATTTGAATTTCCGGTGGACTTTTTTTTGTGATAAAGATTGACAAATTTGTAAAGAATCTTGTATTAAATTTTCAAATCTTAGATTTAAAAAGAAAATTTTTTATGAATTTCTAGAATAAAATAATTTAGGAATTTTCATGATTTTTACGTATGTTGTCAAAATTAAAATTTGAATGCATGTAAAAAAAAATGTGGCTATATATTTCTTTTATTTTTCAACTGCTATTGCAAAACTATATTATGAGCCTTGTATTAAATTCTCAAATCTTAGAAATAAAAAGAAAAACTTTTATGAATTTTGATCTAAGGTAATTTGAACATTGCCATAATTTTTACGTATTAAGTCAATATTTGAACTTCAAATGCTAATAAAAAAAAATCGTGCATATGCATTTTTATAATTTTTTAATCACTGTAAGAATAACTTATGAGGAACTTTGTATTAAATTTTCAAGTATTTTGATAGGGCCAAAAAAATTTTATCGACACTTCAAAAAAAAATTCTCAAAAAAATTGAAAATTTCAGTGGTCTATAAATAACTCAAAAAAAGTTTATTAAATATATAATTATTAAAATATAAATAATTGAATATAAAATTAAACTGTATATAGATAACACTAACATAAACATTTGGTGAAAATTTCAAGTATTTACAGTGATAAGTTTTTGAATTACAATCATATAAAAAAATCAATTTGGTCGAAAACTGATTTTGCGTAAAAATTCCCGTTTTTCTGTCATTTTTTTTTTGTTTTTCTCGATTGTTTTGAAAACTGTTGGAAAATGTTTACTTTTGACCTCTATAATGCACCAAGGATCTTCACATTTACATCAGAAACCACCCCCCAAAGTTTGAAATCGAAACATTATTTCGACTAGTTATGCTGTACACAGACACAAAAAAAAAAAACACATCATTGTAAAATCAATACATTCATCACTTCGTTCAGAATCTAAAATAAAATGTATAATATTGTTATAAAAATGTGCCATTAATGTGTTTAATATTTAAATAGGTATCAAGCTGTCGATTAGTGGAAAAGTATTATTAAGTCAGTAGGTAAATAAAATATAAAATGGAATTTTAAATTTTATAGAATTTCGGTAAATTGGAAAAAACAGCACCGACTACACCCTTAAAAATGTTTTTTGTTGCTCTTGAAATATATACATATTAATAACAATTCAGTTTACAGACACTTTTAGTTTTCAAGTTTTTTATTTTAGATTCTGAACGAAGTGATGAATGTATTGATTTTACAATGATGTGTTTTTTTTTTTTAAATTTTGTATCTGTGTACAGCATAACTAGTCGAAATAATACTTCAATTTCAAACTTTGAGGGTGGTTTCCGATTTAATAGTGAATATCCTTGGTGCATTATAAAGGTCAAAAGTAATCATTTACCAATAGTTTTCAAAAAAATCGAGAAAAACAAAAAAAAAAATGACAGAAAAACGGGAATTTTTACGCAAAACCAGTTTTCGACCGAATCGATTTTTTATATGGTTGTAATTCAAAAAGTAATCACTGTAAATACTTGAAATTTTCACCAAATGTGTATGTTAGTGATATATATATACAGTTTAATTTTCAAAATTTTTTGAGTTATTTATAGACCACTGAAATTTTTAATTTTTTTGAGAATTTTTTTTTGAAGTGCCAGTAAAAAAATGTTGAACGACCAAAAAAAATTGAAAATTGAATACAAGGTTCCTTATGAGTTGTTCTTATTGTAGCTAAAATAATTAAAAATCGTAAGTCACATTTTTTTTTTATAAGCGTTTATATTTCAAATTTTTACGAAATCTGTCGAAAACGCGAAAATTTGCAAGTAATTTTGAAGTTGAAAAATCATAAAATTTTTTGTGTTTATAATTAAGAATTAAAAATATAACACTAAGTTTTCCATAAGTTTTCCTTCAATTAGCTATAGAGCAAACTCGAAGCATCATTATAGGAAAGATTTTAAGTGCGTTTGAATTTTAAATTTTTTCGAAATAGCGTAACGATAACGATTTATCCTCAACCGATTTTAAATACCTATTTGTTATTATTCAAAAAGTATAAGTCGTAGATATTTTACCAGTTATTTAGATCGGCATTCTCTTTACATGATTTAATTTTCAAAATATTTTGACTTTTTTTTAGATATTTATAGACAACTGAATTTGACAAAATACGTAATAATCACAAAAATTCGCAAATTGTTTTAAGCTAGAAATTCATAAAAAATTTTCTTTTTAAATCTATGTTTTGAAAATTTAATAAAAGATTCCTTACAAATTTGTCGATCTTTATCACAAAAAAAATGTCCACCGGAAATTCAAATTAAATTTTTATTAGCGTTAAATATTGACAAAAATTCGTCAAAACCATGAATATTTGCAAATTATTTTGTAGTTCAAAATTCATAATATTGTTTGTATTTATATCTAAGGTTATGAATTTAATACTAAGTTTTCCATAAGTTTTGCTTCAAATAGCTTTAGAGAAAATTTGAAGCGTCATTATTGGAAAAATGTTTTGAGCGTTTGAGTTTTAAATTTTTATGAAATCGCGTAATGATAACGATTTATCCTCAAACCCGATAGCGAAATTTTAAAACATGCTACGCCTGATAATTTAACCAATGATCTGCGCATGCGTGTGGACTTGTTATTTTTCAAGTCAATTTATATTCTGATACACGAATACACGATTATCATTATATCTGTGATTATATCTTGGCTGTTATCACATTATATGGGCATCACTGAACTCTATATAGAGTTCAGTGATGGGCATACGTAATATTTAAATTTGATAATTATGATTTGCCGCTAGAATTCATATACATAATAATAACAATTTTATTTTAATCATTTAATGATAACAATTTTAAATATTTACTAGGTATTTACTATTTAGTATTTGAAATTTGAATTTAGTTCAATTTATAGTTGTGACCATGATGAAATAACATATTAACTCATATATATTACTAATTATTACTTATTAATTATAATAATTAAATATAATGTCAAGATTATAATAATGTTAATTTATAGATACATACTGAATTTAAATCTAATCCTACTAAAAGAAAGTATTCGAAACATATTTGGGATTATTATTAACTTAAAGTATTCAAATACATATTCTGAATAGGTACTTTAAAAAGTATTATACCCAAGTCAGCAACATCCCTTTTTTAGTCTCAATTAATCCTAATAAACAAAACGGTTTAAGGATATAGGATTGTTTATTATTATCAGTACTGCACAATATGTTTTTTTTTTTTTAATTTCTGTTTAATATTTACATATTAATTCAATTAAACACTTGCTATTGAAATTAAAGGAAAGGTTAAAAACTTAAATTATTAATTTTAATATATATCTACAATCTACTACTTGTTTATACTTCAATCCCTAAAATCGAATTTATGATGTTTATAAGGTAATTAAATATAATACTAGAATGTTTAATAACAGACCATCAATTTATTTGTAGTTTTTCACCATACAATTATAGAAAATTGAGTAATCTAATATTGTACAATTTTGTTTGAATGTTTCTTGTAACTTGATACCTATTTCGGTTTTTATGTATTTTCAATATTTTATTAAAACAAAATAAAATATTTTAATATTTTATAAATAATCTACATATTTTAAATTTGTCCCAAATTTTTTTGTTATTTATGCCCTTTAAATTATATAACAATCCTTGTACTTTTTTACTAGTCCACGCCTGATTTTTATATTTATTCACACCATGACATTTTCAAAAATAATTCTTTTGGCAAAAATGAATTCAACCTACTGTAGTAGATACTAATGTCTAATACTAAAATCAATTACTTTATTCACAATAATATCATAAACAATGGCTACCTATAGAAATAACTAATATTACAGGCTGATATACCGTCTTCCTTTAGAATTTTTTCATATACAATGATATTATATCATTTGAGTTCAAATTTAATATTATTCAATAGAACGGCCCACTTGTAACCTACTGTACAACAAAGTAACATCCAAGATCCACTTGCCTACCTTTTTCAGCTTAAATTTAAAAAAGATTGGTACAATTTAAGAAGAACATACAATTCTAATAATACCTAGTTGAATGTACCATTACACTATGTTAAATAAGTATTTTGTAACTGACTTATTAAATAAATTGAAAAAAAGTATTTCACAACTCACAAGTTAATATATTAAATTTGTTCTTAAAAGCATTTAAAATGTATTTAAATACTTTCTGAATGAATATTTTTATATCTGTATTTAAATACATTTTTAAAAGTATCTTTTACAAGACTGATATTAGGTTATTACTTCAACAAAAAACAATATTACTTATTAGCAATATACAAAAAATATAATGAATAACAAAATGCACAGGTATTAGGTATAATATATTTAACAAATACAAATTAATCATAATCTACTCTATACTTATCTAAATAGGTACTATTTATATGAATATATAATGCATTAACATAAATTTATACATACATGAGACACTTATAGACACAATAAAATATTAATTATAATTAAACAAATAATTTATGATAATTATTAACATATCTATAATCTATATAACATAAATATCAAACTATATAAATTAATTGTTTATTATAAGTCTAATTATTGAAAAGAAATTTCAATAATTAAAATACTGAACATTTTCTATAGTGATAAAATCAATTAAAGAATATATATTTTTTATTAGCATTATGTTGTTATTGTATTTTAAAACAGTGTCTGAAAAATATATAAAAGCAAAACAATTAGGTAGGTAAAATATAATATGAATTGTGATATATGATATAAATACATTCATTTTTAAGAATATATATATTATATGCTTATTCTATATTTTAATAATTTATTACATATAATTTTGTTCAGACAATAAAAATTATGTTAGTTAATAAGAATACCACAAGCAGTACTCAATGTTATTAATACCTACTAAAGCTATTTGAAAATGAAACAATTGTTTTTACATTTAGTTGTTATTTATTCACCAAGAATTACATTTAATGAAATAATAAAATGTATTAGGTTCTACATCAAATTTGCATATACTTATTTGTAAATTACATGATGTATAGAATTTTTAACTGAAATCTCTAAAAATTAATCTTATAAAAACATAATGATCTCATGTTAATAGAGCTAAATATTTATTTAAAACATTTTATTAATACCAAAAACAAAATTAATTTTCAAAAAAAAAAGTCCAGAGTTATTTTAATTAGTATTTATAAATGAAACATTTAATTCCATAATAGTTACTAGTTAGATGCTTTCTACTAATATTTCATATCCTACTACCCAGACAGCAATATAGTAATGTTGATATTATAATAACATTGTATATTAAATTATGTTAAAATATTTTAATACAAATGTTATTATATTATTATTGAAACATTTATTTGATATTATTAATTGAAAAACATTACTTAAACGTTACCATAATATTCAGATTTAATTTTTATAATTAAAAAGTTACTGTAACATTTTACAATTATCATTTGAGAAATGTTTTAAAGATGTGGTTTTAAAAATATTTTTTATAAAATATTGTATACAAATGATTTAAATAATATTTAATTAAAAACCTGAGTAGAATATCATAATAAATATATTTTAATAATATTGAACAGGCGACGTTTTACTACCCATATAGGCACCTAGCTAGAACTTAATAAATTTTACTTTTACTACCACAATTTTTTTGTATGTCTAATGTATATTATGGAAATCTATTATTAGAACAATCACATTAAATTGAATATTTTTTTTTTATAAAACTTGTGTCTTGCATGTGGTGCACTGTGGTTATTTAATATTTTATCAGCAGTCATTAGTCATCATCCGTGGCGCGCTATCCCGGTTTCGAATGTTTTGATGAAAATATATGTAATAATAAATAATAATATACAATTCTCATCTAACTATTGTTATATTTTTAACGATTATCGAACCTTTTTTCGGTCAGCATTAAAATTACTGTAATCGCCAAATTCGAAACGACTAAACACATAATAAAATTTGTTCAATATTCTTTATTTTAGTTTTATTTAAATATTATTTATTGACTTATTGTATAAATAAAAGTAGAAATATACTGAAAAATTGCGGCGCCCTCGTAAGATGCTGCGCCCTAGGCACGTGCCTAATGCGTATATCTGCCACTACCGTGGACGAAATTACTAAAGAGTACCTACTTAACATACAACTTACAACGTATTGTTAAACTGTTGTTCGCACGCATGGGACTGTTTATTCCATCTCTTTAAATATATTTGTTCTACTAATAAATATTTTCACGTACTTGGTGGTTTTTGTCGTTTTTGCTTCGATTTTTTAACAAGCATTTTATAATTGTAAGAGCCAGAGGGTCTATAACCTAGCTGTCCTATGCTTAAATATTTTAGGGAGACAGATAGTCCAGTTAGACCCTCCCGATCTTTGCTTAATGTATTACTTAGATCATATACTATAGATGGAGCCACTGCGTATTATAGCAATACAAAATGTTGAAGTCAATATTATAGCGACAAGTCACTGAATTAGGTGTTGGATATGCGCATGCGCATCGCAACTTCTTACATATTTATCCACCAATGATTTGTTATCACATAACCATACTATGTTTTGAATTTTGAAAACAAAGTTGAACAATTAATAACGAAGTATAATAATACTAGTCCTCCTTTTAGTATTCATTATTGAAATCATAGTAATAAATTATTAAATATTTCAATTATTCAATTCTGTCATGATAGTAATCTATGGATAATTATGCAACGAGTTGCTTCGCGCATGCGCATATCGATCACCTAATTCAGTGACTCGTCGCAAATATCGGCTTCAAAATAATACCCAGTGGCTCCATCCATAGTATATGATCTAAGATGTATTACACACTTTTTAATTGTGTATTATACACTGATATCATTTTTAATACGATTATATTAAAATTTGGTTATATATATATAGTACTAGTATAATACATAATAATAGTATAGTTTAAATTCCTTATCCCTGGTCTGTAGACTTAGAGGACGCCGCACCCACATGTGTTGTCTCCGACCTCCGTCGTACATGTGCGTAGCATAGAAAATTTTACGCTCAGCAGATCACTTTTATCCCCGTCAATTTAAAATTTAGAGTGAATTGACCTATCATAAAAATTAAAGGCAAGATTGTTACCGAGGGCATCTCATGGGTTTTTTATTATATTTTAATTTTAAAGCGAGTTATGAGTATTTTAAAATTGTAAATTGTTTTTATATCTAAAAGTACTCATAACTCGTTTTACACTTATCACTATAACCCGCACACCATTACCTAATGTAACGACGATCACGATACGAGTATTACGAGTTTATGACATACGTCCATTATACTAAGACCGTGCGTCTGTGCGCCCATACGACGTGTCTGCTGTCTGCTGTGTTGAATAATTTGTGACTTGTGTGCACTCATAATTAATCAGATTTCTGAAGACCTGGAGTTTATGCTGTTTGTGGTAAGTGAAATTCATTAAATACCTTATAAAGTTAAGAGGATGTTCCCGCATGCGTTGTCTCCGCCTTACAAAGGTAGAACGGTAGAACATAGCAAAAAATAAGCTTGGATTTCTGTGGTGTTGAAGTTCCAGGACCAAGCTCAGAAATTACTGTTGATGATTTGAATGCAAATAAATGTAAGTAATCACAATTGTTTAATTGTTTGCTAACTACCATAGTTTAAGATAAATAGTTATGAATTTCAACTCTCCCTCAAAAATAATAAAACAACATCATAAATAAATATACTAAATAAGCTTCTTTCTGCCATATAATAAATTAAAACTTAAAACTTCTAATAAAATGATTTCTTATTTTAGATGATTGTAATGAAAGAGATTGTTTAAAGTTTGTATGGAGTGGGTCATCAATTAAATGCCTCATGAATACCTATGTCGAATTTGAGGAACATATTAATAGTGGTAGAAAGACAAAAATTCAAATATGGAATGATATTAGTTCTGAACTTAATAAATTTGGATTTTCTGTAACAGGTAACAACAAAATATCTATAATTATCACACTGAAATTAATAATTATTTACTTATGTAGGTGAAATGTGACAGCGAAAATGTAGGACACATACCACAACATACAAAAACATCAAAGAAAAAAATTCAAAAACTGGTCGTGGACGGGATACGTGGGAATATTATGATGAGATGGAGTCTATCTTTTCTAAGGATCCTAGCTACACTCCATTAGCCACTATATCATGTGGCGTTAAGACAGTAGAACGCCACATTGACTCTTCTTTATATTCAAAAAATACCGGAGCAAGCACAGACTTAATGCCGCCAAGATCACCTGATGAACCATTAACTAAAAAACAAAAAACAAATAAAAAAAAAGTAGTTAGTGATCATCTTGAAAAAATAGCTGACCATATGGCTGAATTCAATGACATATTTAAAAATTTAGTTCAAACTGAATCTGAAAAAAATGATCTGCTTAAACAGTTATTAGATAAGTAATTTTAAAATAACCATTTAATTAATAATATTTCTATTTACATTATTTTTACTTTAGGTTTAGCTTTATATTCTATATCTTGCTGTTATTAGAAATTAGTTTAGTCTTCTACCACTTGGCTTGATTATTAATATATATATTTTTTTCATTATATTCATAAAAAATTTCTGAATCTCTTACTTATAATAAACTGAGTATGAAATATAATAAAAAAATAAACCCAGTTTTCATTAAATAATTCTTAAATTGCAACATTTACTTAATCATAACTTGCTTTAAAATTTAAATATCTAAAAAAAAACAATTTACATACATAAATATATAAATACATTCATTCATTCATAGATACATACATATGTACATATAAATAACACAGTCATTCCCGTTATTAATATATAAAACAACTTTTTTCTATGGTTGAATTTATCATTATAATATATTTTTATTACCTTTAACTTATTATTAAAAATGATACCAATTAATTTTTTTCAATAAAATAAGATCAATTTTTAACTACAAGTACTGTTTTTAGTTATTATGTAGTAAATCAGCCAACCTATCCCTCTTAATTTGACCTTCTCTTTTCATTCTTTCCAAATCTACATCTCACTCCTCAAATACATTAATCTCTTCATTTTCTTCTACACCATATTCATCATCTGAATCGTCAAGAGCAACATTATGTAAAACACAACTTACACAATTATGATCCACAACATAATCCATCCTATTCATGTCTAAATATTTTAGACGTCTCCACTTCCCTTTTAGTTGTGCCCACGTGTTTTCAATTTTTCCCTTCACTTGCTCAGTTTGTTGTTGTGACTTTTTTGTTTTGCTGTCAATACACAATTGTCTTTGTATGGCACCATCATGTGCGGACTTATTGGATATGCTGAGTCTCCAACAATGTGCTCATCTGGATCCAACAATCTTGGTAAACTATTTGATAGTTCACTTCTACGAAAGACTCGAGCATCGTGCATACTGCCCACTTCTACGAAAGACTCGAGCATCGTGCATACTGCCCACTTCTCCAATATGGACGTCCAGTAGCCTTTTATTATATGTACACACTCCTTGTATGATCACCGCATAATCTTTTTTCCTATTTATGTATCTATAATGTATATCGCCATGTGGTTGTTTGATTTGAATATAGCATCCATCAATTGCTCCAACTATTCCTGGATAACCACTGGCCAATAAAAATGCTTCTTTTATCTAAATATATTTAAAAATGAAGTAATGTATTAGATCTTAATATTATATAAAATTGATCATAGATTAGGGTAAGGTTGCCAGAATCATTTTTCATTATGTGAATACAATGATTTATAATTCAATTCAAATATAATACATTAATCACAGTGATTTACCAAATAACAAGGTATGTTTTATGATACCTTCCACCTATATTAAAGCAGATCTGACTTCACATTATTGCGTCCAGATTTTAAATTTATATTAATTAAATTATAAATTGTGCAAACATATCTACAGTTAATTTTAAGTTAATATTTTTTTTTAAATATTTTATTACTTATGTGTTAAATTATGATACTAGAGCGTGTTCAATAAAATCAATCATCAATCTAACAAAATAATAAAACTTTTAATGATTATTTCGGATTTGAACTTAAAAATGCAATGATTAAAATATATGACAGTCAAGGATCAATGACAAATGTATTAATTAAATACTGTAAACATTTATTATAGTTTTATGTCCTAAATCGGTACTCCAACAGGTACGTCTGGCAACCATACCATAGGTACAAGTTCTTACCTCATCTTTTTTCTCATTTGTAGGCCACTGAATGTATCTGTGTGCTTCAGAAACTACACTCGAAACAATTGTTCGTTAAATTTTATGAAGTGTACCACGATTCATTTTAAATCTCTCAGCAACACTTCTATAGCAATCCGGGGTAGCCATTATCCATATAAATCCTAATAATTGGATGTCTAGTGGTACTTTTACTGGTCTATTTGTCTTTATAATGTGTGGTGCCATTTCATTGTAAAATTCCTATTTAATAATAAAATATTTTGTGGAATATAGTAAATCATGACAGCAGTACCACTGTCCACTGTTGGTGAATTAAAATAATTATAAATTATGTACTTCAAATGTATGCTTGTGCATTCTGAAGTGTTCTTTGAATGTTCGATCTCTAAGTTTCATATAGTTGAGATGGTATGAAGAATCATTAAAATCGTCATCACTTTCGCTAGTGACTGCATTGATGCATTTACATAAAAAAACAATATCATTAGAAACATTCAATTTTAAATTCATAAACACAATTAATTAATGTTTCTTTACATTTAAGTGTTCTCAAATAGTGAGATCTAATATCTGAGGCATAGGCAAGTACATGAGTTAAGAAGTTAGTATCATAATGTATTTATTTACTATACACTGAGCTACTCCGATTATCTTGTGCACACAACTATGATATAACTATGAGGTACCTATTGTATTAAATAAATCTTATAAAGACTAACCATCAGAAAATCGTTCATACCAATAGCAACAACTGCTTGTTGTACATATCTGTGATATTGTAGTAATCCATACATTAAATTATTATTGTTGAATAATTGTGCCAAGTGTCTATTATCCATTGTAGATTTATGGCCTGAAAATTTGAATGTAGGTTTTTTTGATTACTGTAAACGCTACAAACGCATAACATAGCAAATTGTAAGATCACATATTAACAGTAGCTCTGTTAGTTCAAAAATTGAGAGAATTGACCTCTCATAAAATTTAAAGGTAAGGTTATTCTCTAGTGAACCTCATGGATTTTTTTTTAAATTTTAATTTAATGCAAGTTATGAGTATTCTAAAAAGTATAAACAATTTGAAATTTTAAAACAATCATATCTTGCTTTAAAATTAAGATATAAAAATACCTTATGAGGTTATAGATAATATTCTTACTTGTAAATTTTATGAGAGGTCAGTTCACTTTAATTTTTAAACTAACAGAGCTAAATATGATTTGAGCATACCATTGCTATGTTGGGCGTTTGTAATACAGAGAATGCATGAGGGTAATCCAGTCATGCAGATAAATAATAGTGTAAAATAGACATTAAAATCCATACAATTTAAAAATCAAATTTGAATATCAGGCGTTTGTCTGCTCCATATTTGAAGTATTTAAACCAAATTATTATTGTTTTAATATGAATCTTCAGTGGAAAAGGAAATATTATAGGTATAGAAATGTATACAATCATATCATAGCGCATAAATAGAACATCCAAAATAATTTTAAGAAATTAATATATTAATACAATATATAGGCTTTAATAGAATGTAAATATCAAACAAAAAAACAATAATAAATTTAACTCAATACCAATTTATACATAATAGTTATGTGAAAATAAGGGACATTTTCAAGTTTATACAGGCAAACATATTTGACAATATAATATGGGAAACTGGAATTTTATGGTAAACTAATTAAGGTTTATATAGATTTGTCCCACATTCTCAGTAAATATAAGTAATTTATAGACAAAGATTAATGCAATTGACAAAACATTATATCATACAAAAAACAAATAAGACTGAAACAAAATAAAAATAAATAATTATAATAATGATTACAAACAAATTTATATAAATAAACTAGTATAACAGTTATTTTAGTTTCATAAAGAAATGTATAATATACACAGATAATAATTTATTGTACTTTTGTGCGTAGGAAAATCTATAAGACAATTTAAAAACTATTATAAAATAAAAAATGAATTCTAATACATAAAAATCTTAGTTCCTGTATCCCACCATTCTCATTTTGGGTCTGCCGCCCATGCCTAAACCTCAATTTGGAACAATCTTATAAAACATCTACGGATACCAACAGTAGTCTTAAAATATCACCCTCAATCACCTTATTTTCCATTATTATTAATTTCAATAACTACTTTTACATCTTTTGATTTCTTTCTTCTAAAAATATACCCGAACCATCTCTATTGTCTCTCATCCTGTGTACGGTTAACACCACACATAATATGCTTCTTCTTACAGTCTTACATATTTATTCCTTAACCTGTCATCTCCCTTCAGTCCACTCATCCAACTAAGCATTCTTATCATCTACTCAATTTCCATGTCAACCAAACCATACAACACAATTGTTTTCACTACACTCTTATAGAATTCATCATTTATTCACATAAAAATAGCAATAATTAACAATTAATGTTAAATAATTTACATTACAGTAATATTTTCAGGTTATTTTACTTATTAAAATATATTGATACAGATGTCAGACACATACTACATAACTAAGAAATATAATATTAATAACCACTATAATATTACTAGAAAATAGTAATAGTTTATTACGACCGTTTACGTACGCTTACACTTTTCGGTTTTCTTGAATATTAATAACTAGTAATCTGTTGAATCTAAAAAATTTAAAATTTTAATTTTAATAATTGATAAATCGCCGATAGCGGTTTTCGGCTTTTCGCGTTGCCTTCCAACAATAAAAAATTTGGCCGCATGTTGTTATCAAAATTAGATAAGCCAAACAGGCCATCGCCAATCTGGCCGTCGATGCAACGCACCTCAGGTTACTCATTTTGATAAGAAATATTATATTATAATTGATAAAGAATTTGCTCGCGGGCTGTCTCTAGACGTTCGTTTTCGCGTACCCGTCGTGTGGTAGAAAACGCTTTCGGAATACTAGCTAGTCGGTTTGGAGTTTTTCAAAAACAAATAAACCTCGAACCAGACAAAGCGTCTACAATTACATTAGCCTGCTATTATTTGCATAATTTCTTAATAGAAAATAATAAACATCTTTATTGTTCAAGAAATGTACTCATAACAGAAAATTTGGAGACAGGCAAACTTCAAATTGGCGATGAAATAACCGAAAATGTGTTATCTCGTTTGCAAAAAAACCCTATTCGAAATAAAAGTGCGGATGCGAAAATTGTAAGAGATAAATATTGCGACTACTTCAGTGAAGAAGGTCAAGTCCCATGGTAGTTTAATATTAATAATATACATTAACTATTTTATATTTGTATTATTCTATTTTTAAAAATAAAATAAAATATCTTACCTTATCATTATTTGCATCGTCGTTTATCGATGAAATACTATCTACTGGTTTTTCCAAATCGGCCAAAAACGCAAGTTCTTCAAATAACCAACTCGATGGTTGATAAATGTCGTCAGCTACAGCGCCACTTCTTTTAGTGTCATGAATTTTTTTTAATTCTTTAAGGAAATTACTCCATAAAGTATTAATTTTCTTTTTTACATCATCTATAGAAGCTTCAGGCTTAATTAACTTTAAACAACTAATAATTCACTGTAAGCATCTTTTTTTTTGTCTCTATTACTATAGTCTTTACATTGAATATTCCATAAACATTTTAAATCTTTATACTTGGAAATAAAATCACGTAATTGTTGATCACGGCATTCGCGCGCGTTTGGAAGTTCGTCACGTGTGTCACCTATCGCTGCGATGTCAATACTGACTAAATGTCAAATATCGATCTCTCACTATCAATATAATCATCAGTAAACAAATACTGACGACTCGATGTCTGAATTTTTCATCAGTCATCAGTATCGTTTTTTCATATCGTTTCGATCAAGGGAACTCATCGTACACCCGACTTTTTCCATCGTGTTTTCCATGTTATCGATAGAGCTTCTACTGGAAGTGTAAGCTCCCATATCGGGTGTCTCAATTTAAGTCTTTTATGAGGGTGTAAAATAATATCTTCATATAGTGGTAGTTTGGGTTTTCTTTTAATCTTATCCACTATGCGTTCTGCATGTATCAATCTGCGTATGTCTGGTGGGGCTATATTTGCCAAGACCTGTAACCATTGTACTTCGGTCGTTCTTATTGTGCCTGTTATAATTCGCATCGTTTGGTTTAATTTCGTGTCCACCTTTTTACAATGTGAACTCCTGAACCAAACTGGAGCACAGTACTCAGCTACACTGTATACGAGGGCTAATGCTGATACACGTAAAGCTGTTGCGACGCTTCCCCAGGTCGATCCTGCTAGTTTTGAAATAATGTTATTCCTCGTCTTAAGTTTATTTTTCAACTCTTCTAGATGTTTTTTAAATGTCAAGGCTTTATCGGCTTTTATTCCGAGATATCTAGGGCATTCTTCGCTTGGTATGTCGATGTCGTTAATTTGTATTTCTAACTTCCTATTTGCTTCTCTATTATTTAAGTGGAGGGGCAGTGCCAATGTTTTATTCGGGTTTAAGGTTAAGTACCATTTTTCGGAATATATGTGTAGTATATTGAGGTCTCGATTTAGTAAGGTTTCTACTGATTCTAAAGTATCGGCTTGGGCAACCAGTGCTATGTCGTCGGCATACATACATTTCCTTGCCGTTGTTTCTGTTATATCAGAAATATAGATGATTTGGTGAAAGTACGGAACTTTGAGGTAGCCCATTTGTATCTGTATTAACTTGTTTTGACGTTGAGAAAAACTTTAAGTTTTCTATTCGATAACATGCATTTCAATAGTTCTAGTGTCTTTTTGCATTTTACTATTTTTTCCATCTTGAGTAGTACTTTTTTTTTCCAAACTGTGTCGTATGCTGAAGATAGGTCAAGAAATACTGCTTCAGACTTTAGTTTATTCTGGAAACAATTTTCAACATGTGTGGTAAAGGCCAACACTTGGTCACAGCAGTTTCTATTCTTTCTAAATCCAGCCTGTTCTATTGGCAGTGCCTTTTCTATTATTGGTAATGTGTGTTGATGCTCCTTCAACTTTGATTAAAATAAATTGTGATACACCAAATAATGAAGGTAGATAATATTATGTTACAACTTATTATTTATCAACAAGGATAGAGATGTAAATTTAACTATTTATGTCTTGTAAAAGTCAAGAACAAATAATGCTATGATTTTTTCTGATTCGTGTAGTTTAGCAATTACCATAGTATAGACTGTAGATTTAATAATTTTAACAATTTATTTTCTGTTAAACTTATTTTTGTCACTTACGCTATTATTTTCTACTGCAATCATAGCCATAAGCGGCACTTAGTAGAAACTTATGTGGGTGCATTCGCTTATTATGATTTAAAATCCTCTGTAAAGAATATGCACACACGCCATCTAGTGTACAAAACATATCAACTAATACGAAGTCACCACCGCATGTATGTTTCATGAGCGATAGTTCGCACGTCAAACCGAATAATATCAACAAAGCACGTTACCGACGGCCTATGTATATCGACGACAACGATGATTAATAATTAAACAAAGTTAATTAAGTCAACACACCTCCTATGCCTGATACTGTATCTTACTACACTAGAACAATGTATCGGACACCATAAATAGGTATAACATTTTGTGAAAATATGATGAGAAAACATAACCAAAAGCAAATAAATCAAACTGCGGTTCTACATCGATGCCGTCACGCCTAACATTCATATAACTGCATCGGTATCATCATCTAAAACACATTCCGGTGCTTACCTAGAAACCGAACACAGATATATAACATTGGAAAAAATAATTTAGTAATAGTAAACAGTTAAATTAACTGTTATGTGACTACCGTAACTAGTAGTTTCGTTGTTATCACTACAATGAATAGCTGTGTGTACTTGTTACGAATAGTACCTAGAATAATGCTAGTAAAATTAAGTAATTGTTACAGTTATATATAAATTTAACAATTCAGTTTGGTTAATAAAACTATTATCTATAGTAAAACATTGTCAAACTACCAAGGGTGAATTCAGCAGGCTGTATAAATACGTATAGCTTGTATTTTAATAATATTATTAAGTTGGATTAAAAATAATGGGATTTCCCTTTAATATTTTGTGATAAATTATCATAATAATGATATATATTATATAATTATTATCGTCCCGTCCCTCCTATGCGTAACGTATCGCTGGTCGTGTGGTGACTGGTGAGACAATACCGACTGGAAAATACGGGTATAATACGGGTAATAACTCGTTTGTCGAACTAATATCGATTTTCGTGTTTCTGACGTTTCTGTAATTCATCTTGTGGCAGTCCTGGACGGAATGACACGTGGGTCAGTAGTGTCACTGGTGTAGGAAGTGGTGGAGGAAAAAAAACACAAACCGTTCGCGGTATTATGATTCTTTTATTGTGGTGATTGGTTAATTAGAGGAGGAAGTAATCCTCTGGCACAGTTAGATTATCAACAACAGATTATCAGAACAAAAAGCATGTCCAGAAATGGTACAAAAAGGTGCTATAAAAAAAAAGTTTTTTATAATTACTCTGGCATGCATGAAGACAAAGTTAATTTAGAAGATATTATTTTTCGCGGTGTTACATTAAATATTAAAAAACCTGATAATATTGTAAAAACGGATTCTGACCATATTATTCAAATAATGAGGATCAGAAAAGAGCAAAATATTGTATTTTTAGAGGGATATATATTCAAGGATGTTGCTGATGTTTTTCAATATCCATGTGCTTCATCAAAAGTGGGAATAATGAAACTAGGAAGATTGTCAGAAACAGAAAAAAAATTTTCATTAGACAGCATTATAAAAAATGCGTTTTTTTTTAGAATGACTGTAATCGTTTTGCCATCACTTATCTTCATGATTAATAAAATAAAAAATAATTTTAACTCCAATCGTAACATATTTTTTTTAAACAATTTTTAGTATAGTTAAATAATTATTATATAATACCTATATGGTATTTAATTTTAATTCAACATATATTTTGTATGTCACTGTTTTTTTGTTAGGTAACCAAGATGGACTTACTACGCATGTTGTTATCAAATTCCACGAAAAAAAAAACACGGAATGCAAAGCATTGATGTTGTACCAACTTCATGGGTGTATTGTAAAAAAGGAAAATTGTACTGTAAATATCCATCTGAAAAAGAATACAATAGATTAGATGAAATGAGTACAACATCAGCACTACCTGAAGCCCTTTGGAGAAAGTTTGAAATAACTTCAATTAAAGAAGCTAGTACGTACCATATACATCATTAAAATAACTTAATACTTTCAATATAATATGTGTTAATTAAGTATCAATTTTTATCATTAAAAGTCTTTTTTTTTACATTAAAGAAAATTATGATCAAGGATTAAGACGTATGAATAGGGCATGCTTTAATACTATAATTATTATCAGGAATTTAGAAGAGCAAAATAGTTCCGAAGAAGAAATAGGTCCTCTTTTTTAACTAACTGGCCCTGAATTAAAAGAATCCTTAAATAATATTGGATAATTTAATGAAAATGAGATTTTTTCAATAAATACAACCGAAAAAAAAAGTAATGATTTGATTAAATAACTATTGTTTTATTGAATACATAAAGTTTATTAGTTTTTTTTTATGCTACTTAATTAATTATACATAAAATAGATGATGGACACACAAAAAATAAAGTTTCCGACACAGTTTCTGAAGTCAATATCACTAGGATGCCATCGTCGTCATCATCATTAGAAAAAACAGTACAGACAAAACAATCGGACAAAATTGGCAGTATGTTAAATATATATATATATATATATATATATACATAATTCCATAATTAACGCAAACGCATGTCTTCGTTCCCCCTGGCTTCAAGAAAATAACTACTCAGCCACCATTCCAAGCTCATTTATCTTTAGACTCGGGGTTATACGCCTGGACCCGTGTGTATCTGATGAAGATTTCCGCGAAGGTCTCGAGTGCTGTTACGAAGTCATTGAATTTCGTTGTATCAACATCAAACGCGATAACATTTTAGTACCAACCAAACTCGTCGAAATCAAATTTCTTTCTCCTAAACTCCCTGATAAACTCAGCATTTTCAAAGTCATACATGTCGTCTCTCCCAGTATCCGATCTCCAGTACAGTGTATGCGTTGCCTCCGCTTCAGCCATACACAAAAGTTTTGTCGTAGCAAACAAAGATTTAGTCACTGCGGCGTTTTCGATCACGGAATAGAAACCTGCGATAAACGTCTCACTACCTCACCACAGTGCATTAATTGCAAATTAGATCACATTGCATCTGACCGCTCTTGTTCCGAATGGTCCAGCCAGCGGGAAATAAAAAAATATGCCTGTAGAGAACAAATCCTATGCCGAAGCCGCCCAAATCAAATGGTCTGGTACAGTCTGCAAGAGTCAAACCTACGCAGATGTTTCCAATCAAAACAAAGTCGCTTTTTTAAATTCTAATTCTGTACAAGAAGCTCCATCCTCTCACATTCATCATTCCCCCTTCCGTCTAATGTCCAATCTAAAAAAAAAAGAAAACATTTTGGCACATCCAAGTTTAACTCATCTCAAATCCCCCTCTCTCAACCACAGCATACTCCTTCATACTTCCCTAATGGTAGTTTCTTTAACTTTGTTGATCAACCTAACCTTAATGACTCACAATCCAATTTTATTGAATCTCTCACTGAACAGATATCGTCGGAGATATTACAGTCTGTCGATTCCCAAATTTATTCCCCATCTTCTCTTAAATCTCTAATCGGGTCTTCACTTCTCGAAGTTATATCTCCCTGCTCTGATGATGACGATACGTACTAACGATCGCATTAACTCTCCTCAGTTTCCAACGAACTTATCTAATAATTACAAAATACTACAATGGAATGTGAGAAGTATTCGATCACGTTCTTTGGACCTCGCTTCGGTTCTCCACTCCGAAGAATATTCGTTCGTGCTCTTATCCGAAACCTTGCTTCGACCAGGTCAAAAGTTTTCTTTACCACATTTCAATTTCATACGATCAGATCGGTTCAACGGCTATGGTGGTGTCGCGATTGCTGCCCACCAATCCATTCATATCAAAACGCTTCCAACTGATAATCTTCTTAAGAATAATTTACTTTGCCAATCTATCGATTTAGTCGGTATTCATTAATTCCAATAACTCCCTGTTTTTATGGTCCCTATATATTCCTCCTTCTTCCAACCCTTCTACTGCTTTATTAAATAGCATATTTCAGCTTATTGGCACTAACTCCATTCTAGGTGGTGATGTTAACGGCTATCATCCGACCTGGGACAATAATTATAACCTAAACCATCGCAGCGATATTATTTATACCTCTTTTAGCAACTTAAATTTATATAGCCTTAATTCTGGGGCTGCAACACGCGTCAATCGCCCCCCTTTCGCCAATACCGCAGTAGACATAATCATCACTATCAATACCCTATATTGGTCACTTTCCTGGCATCCTCTCGAGGAGCCCCATGGCAGCGACCACTTTCCACTGATAATCTAACATCATGCTCCTTCAACACTTACCTCAGCTGTTTCTAATCACGACACCATACCTCCAAAACTCAACTACTCCAAGGCTGATTGGTCTCTATTTTCCTCACATCTGGACTCACTTATTAATCATTTTGTCTTCTCGAACTCCCCACTAGATAATTATGATAACTTTGTTCATATTTTGAATACCTCTGCGAACATTGCAATCCCAACTACACGCATTTCCTCAAAATACCCAACAACCTCCCCCATCTGGTGGAACTCCACATGTTCTGAAGCGGTAAAACAACGATCAGATGATTTTAAAAAGTATAGAACTTCGGGTTCATCACGTGACTTTCTTACCTACCAAAATGTTAGCGCAAAGACTAAACGTTCTCTTAAATTAGCAAAAAAAAACTCCTGGGAAAATTTCTGTTCTACCCTCAACCACTCAACTCCGATACAACACTTTTGGACCACCGCTAAAAAATTCAAAAGGTGTGTTAACCGGACCAATTCCTCCCACAACAAGGAATGGTTTCCAACTTTTTGCGACAAAGTTGCTCCCCCGTACGTTCCCTCCTTACAGGAATCTTGCCCAGCTTCCCTTTCAACCATTAACAATAACAATCATGGTTCTCAATGTTCACATATGCTATCTGCACCTTTCAGCTCTAAAGAACTCTCTTCAGCCATTTCTTCCCGGTCCTCAATAGCTTCGGGTATAGATTGTATCTCTGTAATCTTACTTCAAAACGTCAACAAAGCTTCCGATTATCTATTACGTATTCTTAACGACATATGGATCTCAGGCCTAATCCCACACTCTTGGAAACAATATTATGTCATACTCATCCCTAAACCCAATACTTCTCTCACTGCATTTCGACCAATCGCCTTATCATTGTTTAACGAATATACTTCATATAATTTTCCTACCTTTGTTTAAATTTTTACTGATGGCTCGGTGTCTCCTAACTCAGCCGGCTTCTCCTTCTTCATCCCCTCGCTCAATATTTCTTTTGCTGACAAATTGCATCCCCTGACATCATCATTATCTGCTGAATGTTATGCTATAATTAGCGCTCTGCAATTCTCTTTCACATTAGAATACAGTTCTTTTCTTATCTTATCCGACTCGCAATCATGTCTTATTGCCATATCCACTGATTCGTTTTTATCTGCCCTGTCTCCTCTTGTTCTCGTCATCAGATCCTTAGTATATTGCTTTGGACTAGCGTCCCGCATTGTCTAGTTCACGGTCAACTAGGTACCAGCCGAACCAAGATAGGGTAGGGTGCGACCAACTTTGTAATTATAGGAGAGAAAGAATTTCACGGAAATCATTAACATTACGGAAATGCATCATCAGGCGGGCATACGACTATAAAAAGATTATCAATAGGTGTGCACAGTACGTAGAGTTATGCATCGGTGCAGGGGTTTCGAGAACCAACAATCGAATATAATATCATAAAATATATTTAATAATAATAATATAATTATCGAAGTTTATAGCTGCACGGGATGCGCATTTTCATAGTATGTGGGCGAGTGGCATTTCGGTCAGTAAATATGAATATGTGATTATACCACTTCCGTGAGAGCAGCGACAAGAACGAGTAGACTATGGGGAGTAGAGGGTAGCACTATATAAGGGACCCCGAAACGGCCTGTATTCAGACGCGACTCAACCAGACTAGCCAGAGCAACTTCACGCCAGTTTGTTCTTTAATTAATTAAATTGGACTTAGAAAGATTCTTATAAA
Organism: Diuraphis noxia; assembly: GCF_037042655.1. NCBI lineage: Eukaryota > Metazoa > Arthropoda > Insecta > Hemiptera > Aphididae > Diuraphis > Diuraphis noxia. Next base: position 80,541,902 of record NW_028301711.1, read on the forward strand.
TAATATTCTGAACTTGGAAAATATTCGAGTCAAACCGAATTTATTCTAGTCATTCAGAATACTTAACTTGTTAAATAAATTCAGCTTTCATGTTATAAATAAATAAATATGTTTCGTCAAAATAAATAATCAAATAATCCAACTAAGAAGAATTCCATGTTGTTTAAATTAACTCAGGAGTCACCTTCCAAACATCATCCTTGACTATTGATACCTGTAGGCGACGTGATCACTACAATATCGTCTTAGTCTTACTGATAAAACAGTTAAGTTTTTCTGGACCCCTAGTCATGTCGGTATAGCCGGTAATGAGCGAGCCGACCACCTAGTTTTTCAACAAAATCCCTTATCTATTTTTCTCCTTTTAAAACACCTTCTTCCGATTTTCTTCCGATTCACCGCAAACTATTGCGCAAAGCCTGGCAAACTAAATGGGACTCTCTACCGCCTAACTATGCTGCATGGCATAGGCACATAGTTTCCTCTATTCCCAAACATCCTTGGTTTAAAGACCTCGAGATTTCTAGGCACCTAATCGTATCCTGCACTCGTCTTCGCATTGGTCATAGCTTACTTCCTCACCATTCTTCTAGACTTAATCTAAACTCTTCCCCTCCTTGTACACTACATCACGACGAATCGATATGCGATCTTGATCACATCCTTTTCAATTGCCCTTCTCTCATAACTAATTGACAACTCCTTTTCTCTTTTCTTTCTTCTTTAGGCTATATTTCTCCCGATTCTAATCTTCTTCTCAACTCCCGTTACATCCCTATCATCCGTTCTCTAATCCAATTCATTCATACCGCTGGCTTCCTTATTTATCTCTAATATTTAATTACATTGTCTGTTATTTTTTTTTTTTGTCTGTTTTCTTTTTTAATACATAATTATTTTATAATTGCTTTGCTATAATTATTTTTTAATAAAAGGCAAATTAAAAAAAAAAAAAAAAAAAACATTACATTATATGTGTACATTATACACACAGATAATTTAATATTTTATTCATAAATATTTATATTATAAAATACTAATTTGTTTTATTCTTTAACATGCTCTATTATTAGCTGACAATGAAAACAAAAATCACTCAATCACTGCCCCTAAACCGATAGCGGTGAATGATAAACAGCCAATCATTGCACCATTTTCATCTAAATCAGGTAATATTTAAATTTTTATCATTCCTATCATACTCATAGTCATAACGATAGAGTAAAGTAATATAATTCTTATTATATTTTAGATATAATAAAGAAAATGTCTACTGCAGCTAGGTTAGCTGCAAGTAATAGAGCTGCAAATAACCTATACAGTATTTGTGAGAAAAAATATGACTTGAAAGCAGCATATTATGCAAAAAAAATGAAACTGATGGAAGATAAAAATGTCATATTTAAGAACCTAACAAATGTACTTACTACATTGACTGAGCAATTATCAATACCATAATATTAAGAAAGTGAAGGCTGAAAATCATTTGAAATTACCACAAAGGATTAGGTAAAATAGGGTTTTAATTATATTTGTTATTATTATTTATAATGTATTAATTTACTAAATGTTAAAAACTGAATTTAACTAGTCAGCAGATAATAAACAAATATCACACAGTTATTTTGAATAAGAAGTATAATAAATGTTATTAATCAAATTTATACATGTCTTTGAAATAAGTATGTTACAATTTTTTCCCTATGTTGTCTAACCAAGAGCTAAGTCTAAATTACGATTATTGTCGGCTAATATCTCTTGCTCTTCCATCATACCCAAATTATCATACTCTGGAGTGTCATGTTCATCCAAAAGAATATTATTAGTAATACACATATTATGTAGAACTATACATGCATTTATTATTGATGATGTTTTTTCTGGTTTATAATGTAAAGTTCTATCTTTTAATAAGCATCTATAAAAAAAAAAATATTTGGTGTTAAAATTGTATATAACATGGACATTAGATACAGATTTAGGTACCTAAATCGCATATTCAACACCCCGTTGCAACGTTCAATTATACTTCTGGTTGACATTTGTTTTTGGTTTTGTAATATTTTTCTGGGTCTGTTGTAGGATTTTTAATTGGTGTCAATAGCCATTGACGTAAAGGATATCCGGAATCACCTAATAATATTTTTAGATAAATATATTATTAACTAGAAACAATTTATCATTTATATTTCAAATACAATGTTAAGAGTGTAGGTATTTTACCTAATAAATAAAAGTTATGATGATTGCGTCTGTGTAATTCTTGCATTACTGGTAAAACAGAACTATTGTTCCATATATGGGTGTCGTGGGCACTGCCAGGAAATAGTGCGATCACATTTAAAACTCTTAATTTTAAATCACAAATCTTAAGTTGAGTTTAAATATTTATTTAGTTATACAATATTCATACACTTACACTGTAACCTTAAAACAATAAGGTTTGAAAGATTACTTACCAATTGGACATTTATGGAATGATATCCCTTACGGTTCACATAAATGTATTCGGGATTTTAATTTTCATTCAAATTTAAATTATTTGAAGGAGGTACAATCGCTGCATGAGTACAGTCAATACATTCTATTACTCCAGGAAATCCAGTTTCTCTATAAAAACTGTAATAATATTGGACATCTTATTAAACATTTATTAGAAATATTCGAAAGAAAATTTAAAAGTTACCCATTACGGATTTCAGACAGCTCATTCAGGTTACTAGGAAACTTAACCCATTTGTCAAATATTTCTGACCGGTTTAGTGCCTCTACAACTTCACTTATACACCGAGATACAGACGGTTATGATAAGACTATAAACTTACTATTACCAGTTGGTGACTGGTATGATCCAGTAGCCAAAAAATTCAACGTTACTAGAATCTAATATATTTACACAATAATATAATGCGAAAACTATGAAAAATAACTAGTGTCGGTCTGACTAATGAATGGGTCCCTTTACAAAAAATTGATTATTAATAATTTCAAAAGTAATTTTTTTGGAAAAAATTAATTTAACTTACTGTTGTACTAATGTCTAATAGTAAAATAAATTACTTTAATCACAATAGCATCAAAAATACTAATTAACATTATAGGCTGACTTAAAAAATACGGGAGAATCGCAAGTAAAATAACAGTTTTTTTTTTATTTCTTTCCCATTTAATTAAGGCCCCAATAACTAAAAATACACAAGAACCCCCGGACGATCACCTGACCGACACTGAAAGAAATACCAATTAGAGTATAATTTATTCACTAACTTTTGTATTTAAATCAATAGCAGACAGGCGGCTTTTTGAAACTATATATGGTCGTAAAAGTTCAATTAAATACTTTAAAAGGTCTTTAGGAAGTCTAAAGTTTTTAAGAACAGTCTATCAGATAGAGTCACTCTATCTGATATATCAAATGGATCCGAAATTGTCTCTTTCCTTCGTGTTTGTCGTACATTAATTGCGCATTCATGCTCTTCAACATTATCAATTGCAAATAACATTGCCATTTCATTAAAATTTGCCATCATAATAAAAGAAATCTGCCATAGATAATATAAGAATGGATAGGAAATGTGTATAGTGGCTTCGCAAGAGGTTGCGGTCTTTTTTAGGGAAGAGAGAAAGTTCATCAACGAGAGAGATAGACTATAAGAGTTCTTTTTTGAGGTTAGGTTACAAAAATTGATAATTTAAGATTCTACAGTTATCTTTGATAAACATTTCTATATACATATAACATTATATCTATAATATATAATAATTACCTTTTGTTATTCTGACTATGTACTTATATATTCATAGAAATAGAATTTCTATAAATTCAATATTATAATATTATTTTATATTTTCATAGTAAGTTATGAAATTAATATTATATTATATTCCGATGAATAATGATTTGCTATTGTTTTTTTTTAAATTGTGTTAACAGTTATCAATATTAAGGAACCCTTATAACCTCAAAAGATTTATCACTTTATTCTCAGTTAATAAGCTCGATGTCCTCAAGCTTTATAGATTATAGAGGTTGCCTCATAATCATTTAAACAAAGCAATCCCCCCGCAGCGCCTTATTACACATGATGTCATCATGTTTCGCGGGCGGCTATGGTTTCGTATGTTAATACAATGCTTAATACTCATATTTACAGCCATACTTGACTGCTAAATGCTAATTAATGTGAATTTGTGTTTGACATATGTGTATTATTATGTTATTATCAGGGTTCGGGACTTATAGCACTTGAAATCTTTAAAATAAGCGCTTAAAAACATCATTATTAGCACTCAAATAAGCATTTAAAAAACTTAGATTTGATCAAAAATATTTAATTAAAAAAAAAACTTTATTTTTACACGATAAAGTAGAAACTAGACATAATTTGTAACTGTGCTAAAAATAATATAATTTAAGACTACAAAAATTATTGAAACAAAATGATTAGGAAGTTTTTAACTAAAAAATAAAAAAAATAAAAATATTTATTTTATAAAAAAATCAAACTTCACTTTTGAGACGTTATAAGACGTAATAGATTTTATGAAACAACCATAAAAAGTAGAAAAACTGGTCAAAAAAGCAAAAATCGTAAACAAAACCTGGAAATAAGCATATTTTTATAAAATCATTGAAAAATGCACTTTCAAATTTAATAATTGAACGTGTTTCAACATGACATACAATTCCATAGCACTCGACTACATTTTAAGTCAATCCATAAAAATAAGCAAATGCTTTAATTTACGTGCCCTGGTTATTAATGTACCCACCTATAATTTTTAATCATATATTAAAATATTTTTTGTTGAAGAAAGTAGAAACCTATATTATTATGTATATATTCATAATATTATACTCAACACAATTTACAAATAAAGTGTTGACTGATTATAAACTATTGTAATTATTACAAAATGTGTAAAACTTTAAACCCAATATTAAAATATGATACTTTAAATTCATTGTATTATCAATCCTCATACTAATATAAACTAATTTTTAAAGTTTTCAGTTTTCTCATGAATGAGAAATACATTCCAAATCATAATCATAGTCAGAATCAATACTATTATTATTTATTAGCAATATATTCATATAATAATTAATTGTACAGATACAATACAACATATTGTTTTATAGGTGCTTCTAAAAAGTTAATGTTTTAATACAAATATAATATAATAAATATTTTAAAATAGTTTATAAACATTAACATTTTTTGTTTTTTATACATTAGATACATTTCATTTTATATTTTAATATATTATACAATTTTTATACTAAAAAAAAAAAAATATATTATTATTAATTGGGTAGATAAATGTACACATATTTAAGCCATTAATTTTCTTAATTTACTTATTTTATTTAGTTGAGCTTTTGCTTTTCGTTTTTTTTTGCTAATGATGCTGCATGCAGGTTAAAATATTTCATTCGGATCAACAACCTTTGTTTGATATAAGACTGAATTACAGGTTTATATTTTTGTTCCATTTCAGTTCTGTTGAAAATCTTGTCTGTAAGTCTTTTAACTACTCCTGATCCTTTAGGAATGAGTTGCCTTGTCATTTTTTTGAATAACCTTACTACCCTAAAAATATTGGTTTTAAAGTTTTTACTGGGAGTTATTAATCCTCTATAAGAAAGATGACTAATCCAAGAAGGTATTACATAATCATGTTCATATGTAGCTCTTGATTTTTCTGCCGCTGTTATAGAACCAATTTCTGGAAATTTCAGCTTATGTTTTTTGGCAATCCAACCAGCCAAGTATTCTACGGCATCATTAGTCATTTCACTGTTGTTTCTTGATTCTTTAACTTGTGATTCATTTTCACTGGCTGTATCTGTTTCAGAATCATTGGACATAATTTCTTGAAGTTCATGTATTTCAAGTTCACCTTTAAAATTGAAATCAGCCTGTTTAAAAGCTGCTGCGACTAAATACTCCTCTTGATTTTGATCAGCTGTGTTGGATGAGCTTGAAACTATACCAGGATTTTTTCCAAGAATAATCATTCTTAACCTGTGGAGTGCATTTAGGGGCGATGGGTGGTCATTTAATCCCCCACGGGACCGTAACTGAGAAAATAAATTCTCTAGGGCGTCTTGGGTTACTTTACTAGTCAACAAATATTTTAAGTTGTATTCCATCAAAATTTGAAGCAGTAATTTAGTTCTATTAATGTTCATAAGCAAAGCTTTTTGAAATAACTGTAAACTCTGTTTTCCAATACATCTCATATTTAAAAACGTCTCATACACTTTATTTAACAATGCATCATGTTCTTCTAGGTTTAGTCCATAAGGTGCCGTGAAAGGGGTTCGCTTGTCATTTGGGTGACACACATTTGCCAAGTCAAACCAATTATTTACCAACTCTATGAAATCAGCAGTATCATTATTTAATTTTGTGTCATTAATAAGTTGATAATGTAAAAGTGCTGTAGCTGTAGTATGTGATAATAGTTGAGTGGCTAATTTCACTCTTTGTCGTTGAGGTCCTTCACAAGACAGATGTTCTTTTGAAAGTTTATAACATACACTTAATTCAGTTTCTGAAGAAGATACCAACGCTTCTAAAGGTTTTTTATTAATGATTTTATCATTTATAGAAAACCCGGTATCTAGTAACCAATTTCTGACTAGTTTTAATATATGAGGTGCATCTGATATGTAAACTACACGTCTACCATTAGGAATAGTAAATACAGGATTTTGATAGTTTATATCTAAAGCTTTCCACAATCCTATATTACCTCCTCCACAATCACTGACACAACAAATGACATTGAACCCAATTTCTTCTAACTTTTCAATTATATCAAACAATATGTCTTTGGTCATTTTTTTATCAAAGTCGACAAAAATGGATTGTTTCCACTGTGATGAAATTCCTCGAGCCATTACCACTTGCATTTGATTGTGTGGACCAATAAACTCGTCATGCAATACATCATACTCTACTGTGCTTGATATTTTAACTTCATCAAACATCAGTACGGCAAGTTTCTCATAATCTTTTAAAGTATCTCCATTGAGTTTCATAATTTTCAGCACGTCACCTAGAATACCATTTCTCATTTCAATTGTCTTGGCCCATCGCTGAAGAGATGATAGTCCTGAAAAAATATAGGTAGTAAATAAGTTAAAAATAATCAAGAATAAAAAAAAAATGTTAATTACCAGGTAGAGGCTAGAGTAATTCGTTTTTCACATAGATATATGCTCTTTTACTGAGATACCTTAAGAGGACGCTACACCCGCATGTGTTGTCTCCGTCTTACAAGTGCGTAACATTGCAAAAACTGTTTCGCGCGGGAAAGAACCGAGAAGGCTACAGTTATAACTAAGAAACAAAATTTTCACCACATAATAAGGAGAACATTTACTGTGCAACGTTGTTTTCAATTTTTCGATATCACAAATAGAAAAAAAGTTCTTATTGTTTCAAAATTCATTATTTTTGCGTTTTTCAAAATCGAATAACTTTTTTTTCAGTTCTAATATCAAAAAAATAAAAACAACGTTGCACAGTTGAAATTCCCTTTTATCTGTTGTGAGAATTTCGTTTCTTAGTTATGACTGTAGCCTTCTCGGTTCTTTCCCGCGCGAAACAGTTTTTGCAATGTTACTTACTTGTAAGACGGAGACAACACATGCAGGTGTAGCATCCTCTTAATGTAAAAGCTTTGGCCACCTCATCTCTTGTCCGACGCACTCGCTTTTTTTTCTTTAATATTAAATATTTAGTTGATTCTGAAAAAAAACTGAAGAAACTTTCAATTGACTTGTGTTTGTTCAGAGAGAGAATTTTTACTTCTTCAGACATTGTTTTTTGACTTGCTTTTAAAATTGAATTAGTTGAATTTAAGTTTTTTTGCAATGTGCTCATACTAGTTCGGAGATATTCATTATTTTTTTTATAATTTTCAAGAGGCTCTTCCAGTGATAAAATTTTGTCTTTGTGTTTGTCATTTTCAAGTTTCAATTCATTATGTTTTTCCAAAAGGTCATTATATAATTTTTCATAATCCAATTTTTCTGGAAATGGAGTCGAGTCAGAAGAAGAAATATCCAAACATGGTGACAAAGTTTCTGCTGAAGTAGAAGTAATGCTGGATAATATCTCATCACGGACCTATAAAAAGTATAGAAACATTCAAAATTAATATAATTTTAACTACCTATAGGTACCATTGTTTATGGTAATTAATTCATAATTGTTATTATCTATGATAATAATATATAATCATATACATATATGCTGCCATATTTATTAGGTATACAATATTATTATTTATTTCGATACCTAACCTAAGTATTTGATGAAAATATTTTACAAGTAATAATCTAATTTGATAAATAAAATAATATGTTATTTATAATAATAATTTTAGTGTTACTTAATCTATAAAGCAAATTATTATTTAAATATTTTTTTGTTTAACATAAAATACTGTGTTCTAAAATCAAAATTAAATAAGTTAATATTAATTACTATATGTATATTATTTTTATAATTAAATAAAAAATCTACTTACTAATATTTACATTTTGTTATAATTGTACAAATATTGAACATTTAAAATTTACCCGTTTCATTGATTTAGCTTCAATTCTCTTATTTCGATTGATCGTTGATGTAGAAGTTACACTTTGTGAATGATCCAATGGTAAATGTAAAGTTGGGACTGCATCAGGTTTCAGTAGACGAACTTTGGGAGTGTATCCTAATTGTTTTTGAAAAAATAAATTATTATTAAACATATACTAAATATAATATATCAAATATATTATTTTTGACTACCAATAAAAAATTACAAAAAATAAATACCTAAGAGTTCTGCTTTCAAATCTCGGACGAAATAATCTGAGTAAAATGTTCAGAACAAATCAATGATGCCTTAGGATTCCACTTGTCTCCTCGCCGACATTTATGTACCCACATGTTATATATTTCAACATTCTTTACTGGAAATCTATACATAAATCATAATTTTTAAATTTATATTAAAAACATTTATAACAACAATCATATATAAAAAAATTAAATGTTGAATAATAAAATCAATATGAGGCTGACAATTTGTATGAAAGCTTTTAGTTACTATTAACTCATTTTTAATTTTTTGGTGAATAGGTACATTTAGAAATTTTTTTTTTTTAAGAGGTATTTTTTCAACCGTTTTCCTGATAGTTATTTGAGCATGGTAAATAAACTTTTCAAATAAATCAGTGGGTCTTCTTAAAAATAAATTTGAACATTGTGGATCATAATTTTTACAAAATTTAAAAAATTCTTTTTCATTAAATTGTACATCATTGGTTTCTTTTAACATGACATTTTTACATAATCTACATTTAAATTTTTCTACACATTTTTTCCCAAGTAACCTAAAAAATATGTATTTGAACATTGTTCTAGTGTCACGCTAGGTGTATAACCAATTTCCCTTTCCTCGGTGATTGGTGTAGATGACAACGATACACTCGATACGGACGAAGAGCTATCTGAACTTTCATTGGAATCTTCAATATTATGTTTGGCTGCTTTATCATACTAATCATTGTTCAACAAATGAATATCGGTATCTTCTTTGCAGTTCGAAAATATAGGCGACCTCATAAGATTTATTTTAAAATTAACACGAAATGTAGTACGAAACACACGAGCTGTTGGATTTCTAAAACAGAAAAGCTTACATAGTACAAAAATTAAAATTGAATTATTATTTATTGAAAAATATAAATATTTAACGATTGTATAAAAACAACTTTGTCTAAAAACTGAAAAAGTATTTTTTAAATATCTAAAGAGACCTAGCGGCTTGTTCCACTATTCTTATCTATTTCATATACGTCTTTAAGGTCTTTAAATGACTCTTATTTTTCTTAGAAAATAAAATTGTTTGATATAAAGTTGTTTCTTATATTTTTAAATGTATGAGGTACATCGAAAATAGAATAAATCTTTCAATCCTTCACCTCAACCACGATGTAGAGAAGATAAGGTGACACCACTCTCGTTTCTTTCAATGTTAAAATATTGACGCAAAAAATCGCAGCAGTTAGGTAGTTCAAAATTGATCACCAGAGTACGCTACCATTTGCACGAAGGCCGACTTTTATACGAGCCGTAATGTAGATTGTAGATTATTTATATTTAAATTTTATTTATTTTAATTGTTATTCAAATGTCAATAATGTGCATGCCAATATAATATATTTTATGTTATATTGTATAGATTATTAAAATACACAATTGTTTTGGAATCGTGTACCAATTATTATGTAAAATTTTTAATAATATTATGGTATTCACTATTCAGCCATATCGTACAAATATATTGATTTAAATAAAATGTATGATATTTATATATTCAATTATTAATTGATACATATATGTACAAAAATGGAATTAGTAAATAGGTACAATTTAGTACAATAGGTAAAAGGTTACTGGGGTACTGGTAAAGGTACTATTTTTAGTCCGTGATTACTAACCATTCATCAAATCGACGAATATAATATTAATGCACATAAATATTATGTTCAAATTACAGTATTTATTTTTCAGTCTATATTATAATCTTTATTCATATACTTTTTAAAATAACAATATACTTAGTAACATCAAATTGAAAAAAAAAATTGTAAACTTAAAATAAAATTTTATGTTTTGAAACTGTAATTAAAAATACATATAATTAAGTAAATATTAACCATTATTACAATGTGAACATTTTATAATTTGGTGTTCGCCGCATATGTGTTTTTGACATGTAGAACATTGTGATTTAGTCATTCACCTTTTTTTGTTGTCGCAGAAGCTACAAACTTCTATTTTTAGTTGACAGTTCTTCTTCAGTCGGTCGATCTTGTGTTTATGTTACATTTTTTATTCCCAAGCAATCTTCAATATTTTTTTTCAAATTATGTAGTAGCTCATACAATATTGTGTATAGATATCATGCAATCATCAACCAACTGCTCTTGTAAGCGTATCATAAATTGGAAGCGTGATAAAGGTTTTGTAGTGTCTTTCCTGTTTTTGTAAAAATTGTTTACGTATATAACATAAGCATTTATTGATGCTATATTTATCATATTATGAAAAATGCACAATTGCCATAAATGGGCGTAATGCTTGTATTTTCTATCTTATTCATTCAGTACTGGTTCCAACATCCAAAATAATGAAGAAAGATAATAATAAACGTTCACTCATAAAATATTCTATCAAGGATTCTCAAACATCTTTTATAATTTTTGCTCATACCGTTGATGAAATCGAAGAAACAATCAGTGCGTTGATAGAAAAAGGAGATCCCATACAGCCATTTGTTATTGTAGTGGGTACTATTCTTAAACCTAAAGAAATTTTAGTTTTTTTTGACTATGCTAAATTTAAAGTTTACTCAGTTGTTAGAGCAGTTGATATTTGTTTTAAAATCATTCACTTATTTCATTTAAAATATCCATTAAAGTGTACTATGGTATGGCATTTTTTGCAAAAAATGTATAAGTTGGAAACCCCTTATGATATAACCTAAAATAGTTATGTAGTGCATTGTCTGCAGTCTCAAATAAGATTTCTAATTTAATAATTTAAACAATTTTAATTTTAGACTTCAGTAAAGAATAATTATTTTTTATATTTTTTTAATGACTTACCATATTTATTAATGTGAGTTTAGTAAAACAATGTTGAATTATTATAAAAAATTGAAATAAGTATTGTAATTTGTAATAATCATGACAAAATGACAAAATAATTATATAATATCAATATGTATTGGTATTTTGTTAAAGTCGTTAAAAACGTTAATATGCCCTTATGGTAATAAATAATAATTTAAATTTAATATCAATTATACTGATAAAGTATTAACCAAAGGAATGGTATTAAACATTGTAACCGGTATCTTGGTTGGTTATGTGATAATGGTATTGTGATAAGGGAAACTGCTCCGAGGGTGCTGTCTCCAGAGTCCAGACGCTCGTAAGCGGAAAAGGTATATGTTTGCCAGTGTTGCCTATCTAGTGGAAAAAAATTATTATGGTACATAATTTTACTGGTACATTAATTATCGAGGTATCTACAAACAAAGTTATACTAATAATTACACGTAATAATAATAATAATAAAATACATAGTAAAATATAGTATAATATTGGAAAAAATTAATAAATAAAAATTAATGTGATTTTAGATTTTGAATAGCATCAACAAGTTTATTGATAGCAGGTTTTATTTTCGATGTAGAAATTCTCAGTACAGCGTTTAAGAGGCCGTCGTGGTAAAAGTGAAAAACATACAACGCTCAAGAGATGGCGTTGTATTCCGTATCGCCGCCGTCGCGGCAGGCCGTAACCACGCCCATCATCTACGCGCCGCGGCGCGTGTGTTATAATCTTATAATCGCGGGAGCGGTATATTATTATATCACGGACTGTCGTTATAGACGTTTCGCGTCAATGTAGTAGACCGTTGCGTTAATTGTCTTCCAAGTATTTCTTACTATGTACTAGCGCACGGTACGTGGCTCCTAGTTCACGAGTCACGAGTCGCGACCTATTTATTAATTAAAGCCTCTGCTTACTTAAGAATATTAATCAATAAATAAAGCATACAAATAATAATACACCAAAACTTGATTTGTATTTCTAACCCAATAACTTTTTAAAGTACATGTAATAACATGTAGTAGGTAACAATAATTTCATTACGATTAAATAGGGGTTTTTAGTGACTGTGTCACGTTTTTTACGTTATTACTTATTAGTGACCTGAAGTACTTATCGTACGATATTTTCATCTCCAATATATTAGTTTAACGTTTTAAATATTTTTGTTAGTATAAAATACATACCTGTTTACTTATTTTATTTTTAGGCCCGGCGCACACCAATGCAGTGCGGCGGCGGCGGCGAGTTTGCGGTGCTCTGCGCGCAGTGCCGAATTAAAAATAGAACACGTTATCTCATAGGAATGCCCACACCGATGCAGTGCGGTGGCGGCGCGTTGGCGGCGCACATCATGCGCGCCGCACAAACCAGTCATTGGCAGTATTTTCTTGCAGTGCGCGTGCGGTGAAAATATTTTTATTGAATATTCATTTTCATATTTGTTCTATAATTTTGATTAATTTATGCTTATATATTATAATACATTATAAATTAATAATATGGCTGAGCAAGACACTATTGTGAGTATTCAACTAGTACAGGAAATTGAAAAATATGCATGTTTGTACAATTATAATATAAAATCGTATATCAACGATCGGGCAAAAACAGCAGCATGGAATGAGGTTTCAAAAAAAGTTAATAAATCAGGTAATTATCACTATATTGTATATAGTTAGGTACTTATTACTGTTAATTATTATGTTTAACAAATTATCAATTGTACTCTCAAGTACAATCAATAAAAATTATCAAAACTATTTTTGCTCAACCTTCAATGCATTTACCTGACAGGGCCCATACTAATATCTACATCTCAGGTATCACTTTTAAATTTTACCTATTGCTTAACACTAACGACCAAACTACCTTATTTTCAAAATCTTTTTTAAATACTAACAAGTACTTATCATCAAATTAATAATGGTTAACAGTATGAGTAAGACATATGGTGATAGTTTTTGACTGTTGAGTGAGATTATAAGTACCTAAGCAACTGCCAACTAGCAACTTGTGTAGCAATGTATTGGTACATTTTCTAAAATATCAATTAATTATAGGTTCAATACCAACATTTTATAACAAATAATTACATACCTAATGTTGAGACTTGTAATTTAAACAATACCAATTTAAATTAATAATATAATTTTTATATTTTATTTATAAATAATTTGCATTATCTTTATTTATTTACTCAAACAAAATATATCTCAACACTAATCTATCTTATACTAAAAATGTTAAAATCAAATAACTTTATCAAAATATTTTATGAGAAATTATCCTGCCATGGGACTTTACCCTCGTTTGATACAAAATAGTCACATAAAAAATCTCTGTTGCTTTCTGCTGCTCTTGTTGGTCTTATCCCTTGATCCTCAATATTTTGATATCCCATTGAAATAATGGTTGATGGGTGTGAAGGTGTTGAAAATACACCTTCTTTTATGCGAATAAAATTATGTAAAACACATGCTGCTTTAATCAATGCTTCGGCTGTTTCTACTTTGCAACCTATAGGTTGTTCAAAAAGTCTAAACTTTGACACAAGCATTCCAAAACTGCACTCCACACTCCTCCTTGCTCTAGAACATCTGTAAATAAAAATAAAATGTAATATATAAATATTTATGAGAGTAATATACATATATATATATATATATATATATAGTATTACAAAGATAGTGCAAATTTTTTTTACCTGTAATTATAAATGCGTCTTTCTTTATTCAATGACCTTATACGCATTATATTGGTTTTTAGGGGAAACGCTTCATCTGCCTCAAAATAGTGTGGAAATTTGTCCTTATTTTCCCATCCAGGTAATACTTTAGGTTCGGGAATATCCAATGCGTTATTTTCTAAGATTATTCCAAGCGAACTCCTTCTAAATACTCTGCCATCACTGTTTCGCCCATAATCACCAACATCAATCGTTAAAAAAAGTCCATCTGCATCCACACAGGCCATCAAAACAACACTGAAGTAATGCTTATAATTAAAATAAGCTGAGCCTGTATTTGATGGGCATTTGATTTTAAAGTGCTTCCCATCGATAGCGCCAATACAATTTGGAATGTTCCATAAATCATAAAAACGATCTGCAACTTTTTTCCAATGTTCTTTTGAAGGAACTGGCATATAAATATTGTGGAGACAATCCCAAATAACTTGGGATGTTTCAGAAATAATAATTCTAGTAGTTGACTCTCCTCTCAAAAAGTACATTGAATGAGCCTTCATATTACCTCCCATCGCAAGAAATCTGATTAAAAAAAAAAATTGTACTCCAAATGTCCAACCTTACAAATTTAATTAATTAAATTAAATTTGATTTAATTCTAACCTAACCTTATTTATGGTTATTTCCATAAACTTTATAACTTACCTTCATTTAGCTTTTATAGATATCTTTAATTAGATTAGGTAGGCATAATATTTTAAGACATTAAATTGCTAATTGATAAAAACAAATTTATATTTGTTAAATTATCAATAAGGTTGTGTTGGTATAATTTAATTTATTTTTTTTTAACTTAATTCTTTATAGCTTAATCGATATACTTAATAGTAAAATATAACAGGAATGACGGAGTCAAGAGACCTTCCAATGGAGGTACTTTGTCAAGATAGTAGTTAGAGTATATTGCACATTTTTAAATTTTTTTCACACTACTGCTTTTTTAGCCTTTGTTTAGAGTTGCCTGGGATAGTTGCAGATGAGAGATGAGTTATGATAAGAGGGTTTGGATGTTGAGTTAGTCGGATATTGAATTAGTATAATTTAAATATTTAATAATCATGTTAAGTAAAATAGGTACATACATTATACATTATAATTAATGCTCAATAAAATTGTTTATTATAATTTTGAAAATTAAAAATAATGCACTCTTTATGTGATGAACATACTAATTACAAAAAATGTATATTAACTTTTTTTAAAGTGATTTAAGTTAATATTTTTTTCCATTTTAACTTTTATCTTATTGAGTTTATTATTATCATTAACTTGTCCATCTTTATTATACCTATATATTTTATATAATATTTAAGTTTAAATTATATTAAAATCTATTAGTTTATATTTTCAGTAAGTGATTGCAAAGAAAAATGGAGGAATATTAGAGGAAGGTACTTAAGGCAAGTTAAAGAACAACCACCAAGTGGATCTGGAGCCAAACGCAAAAAGAAAGATTACTATCTAAGTGAATACTTACAATTCATCGAACCATTCACCAAATCAAGACCCCAAACCGGAAATTTACAAACCCAAGAAAATGATAACGATGGTTTAGAAACTGAAGATTATGATGAAATTGATATTGATACTTCTATAACATGTCAAGAAACTTCTGTACACAAACCCAAGACAAATGATAAAAGTATAAAAAATAAAATAATACATCATCACTAGATGAGCTAAATAAGGTAGCCACTAACTATTTTACCAATAAAAAATTAACAAAGGAAAGAAATGAAGAACCTGATGATCCAGATATGAACTTTCTAAAAAGCTTACTACCAGATATCAAAGCATTAAATCCAAAAGTAAAGAGAATTTTAAAATATGACATATTAAAACTAGTTAATGATGCTAATGAAAAAATGGAAATTAGTCAACAAGAACAAAACACAACAATACAACAAGGCACAGTTTATCAACCCCCCTATGAAATTAACCAACCACAAGATCTGCTACATCACCACCAAGAAACACATATTTCTCCTTATGACACCAACCAATCCGATAGTCAACCATACCAGCAAGAACAGCATACTCCATACTGGAGACCATTATAATGTTTTAAATTTCAGCTATTTATTTAGCTACAGGATTTCTTTTTAATTTTGTTTGATTCTTGTTTAACATTTCAAGGAGGTATATTAAACTATTTAACTAAAGTAATTAAACTTATTAACACTATTAATAACATTAATACTGTAACATTTTCCTATGAAGTATAATCTATCTATAAAAGTACATAGGTACCTAGCTATAATAAGGTATAGACGGTATAGTACATTTTGTTAATATAAATTGTTAAAATATTTAAATTTTTGCTTATTAGGTACCTTTGGTTAAGTTAATTATATCTATTAGTATTTTAGGATTATTTCAATTTCAAAGGCAAATATTTTAATAGGTATGCATTTATAAGTAATATAATTTGTTGTTCTATTTGTGTTGTCAAGTCAATTTTTTTTTTAAGGTATATTTATAAATTATAATGTATATTGATTTACTAAAAAAGTCGTTATAATCAATAATAGATTATTAATTAAACTATATTGTGATAAATTAAGTTTCTTAAATAATTTGTTTATATTTCTCACATTGATATTTCTAATTTTATATAATACATTTTTAGGGTACCTACTTAAATGGTATTTTTTAAATATATACATAGAATCATATACACAAAGTACAAACAATATATTAGTTATTCTTATTTATATAAGTATAAAAATTAAAAATATAAACATATAATGTACCTATTTATATTAAAATATTTTTTTTTTTCATTGACTAGATTAAAATAAAATGTACAAGTTAATTAAACATAGTACTTACCTAAGTGTAATCAACAGTCGCTCTTCAACAGATATGGACAAACGAAAATTTGTGTCTTTTTTTGTAATTTGGTCCGAGCCATGTCTGAAAGTACATTGAAAGATTCTTGCGACATACGGTAAAAATTTTTGAATTTTTCAGGATACATTGCTAGTTCTTTTGTAACCGAAAATGTACCAAGTGTATTAGCATTATTTTTAATGAATGGATGAACCCAATATTTTCGTTTTTTTTATTTTTATTCATGTTGTTTACTATTAATAGCATTAACATCTCTTCATCGGAACTTGACATAGTTACAAACTTATAAATCAAAGTACCTAATTAGAAAGTAATATAAAAATCCTCATATATTTAAATTAAAATCGATTAATGATAACGCCGCACATCCACCGCACATCTTTGGTGTGTTTTGGCGCGCTTTTGCGGCGCGGATGCAGTGCAACCGCACTGCTTTGGTGTGCGCCCTGCCTTAAACTTAATATAGGAAGTTGTGTGTTATACATAACATATTATATGAAATACATAGAATAATACTTTAATTTTTTATATTATTTAATACAATAGCAATTTTCAGTAAAAAAACATTCTGTATACTAACTTATCATTTCATATGATCTGTATAAATATAAATAATGTAGGTACTTACAAATGTAAAGAACACATTTAATTTATGTATAATAATTAATTGAAACATAACATTAATTTATATTTAATAATTTATTAAACGGACGAACCCAATTACAATAATTATAATATGAAAACATAAAATAACGATATACAATATATAATATAGCTGTGGTGAGAGGCAGTGGCGTGGTGAGCTACTTTTTGACCAGGGGCCAGTTACAGAATACCAACCCACCTACCCATCTAAAATTAATATTTACACTTAAATTCAAATGCCAAGGGTGATTTTATATTGTACCTATATAAAAAAACATTTTTATACGTCATGTACAGTTTTAAAATATATTTTATAACAGTAACATTTAAAATTTAATATGTAAATATATAATACATTTATGCATACATATGTTTAACAAATAATATTTAATTATTTAAAAAGTAATGACTTCTTCATTAAATCACTATTGTTAACCCTAACTTATCTATCGCTTCATCAATCGTACGATGGTGCTGCTGTTATGCAATGACCATACTTAGGACTTAGAACGTTAGTTCAAGAGCACAATCCTCGAGCTGCATATATATGGTGCTTTGCTCATACTCTGAATTTAACAATTGTTGATACATGTGATTCTTGTTTAGAAACTCGAAACTTTTTTGGTTATATTCAATCATTAAAAGAGTTTATGGCAGCACGTAAAAGAACAGCATTATTCATGGAACACCAAAAAACATTATACCCACATGAGCGTGCTCGTCGAATGAAAAACTTTTCTACCACTCGTACATCACATCATAGGGTTAGGTATATGGTTGATTATGTAAGACAGAAACTAACCGAGTTACGAACAACTGAAGGGGCACATGAAGTATTACAAAATGCTAAACAATTTGCAATCGATCATGAACTTGAGGAAACACAACTTCCTGAAATTAGACTTGGAAAACGAAAAAGAATGTTTGATGAAATCTCTGAAGATGAAATAATTTTAAATCCAGTAGATAATTTCAAATCTAAAGTATATTTTCTAGTCATTGATAAAATAATAATGTCAATAACAACACGATTTGAAAAATCAAAAGATATTCTTAAAGAGTTGACTTTTTTAACACATGATAGATTAATGAGTGTCAATCAAGGAAAACCATGTCCTGACGATATGTTTGATTCATTGAAAATATGGATTCCTCAGATTGACCAAGATGCACTTCGCATTATATACTGTATTTTCTAAAAGTTTTTTAGAATTTCAATCTCAAATTAACCCAGAAAAAGTTCACGATTACACTGAAATTAATTTTTCTGACGATAATGAACATGAAAATGAATCTGATGAAAATCGTGAAAATGATAAAACTCAAGACACCAACATAAATTGTTCTAAGAAAACAACACCAATCCAATTGCTTCAACTGCTTAGTTCATTTGACTTAATTACAGCTTTCCCGACCTGTAACGTTCCACACTACCCAAGGGGTCTTACACATAAGCGCGTTTTTTTTATAAAGGTGGTTTCGCCGAGAGCCCTAGTCCACCGTTGATCTTGTACATCTCTCTCTACTGTTGAGTATTTACCTGGTATCGTAAAATCACGTCTCCGCCACATTAACACACTCCTGAAACAGAAATTATTATAAAAATTTTTTATTAAAATGTTATATTTTGTTACTCAAGTGTTAATAAATTACCTTTCTTCTATGCCGAAACAATTTGATCGACGTATTAAAAAAAAGGCCGCATCCTGAACATCGAAATTTATATAGTTTTAAATGTACAGATTGTTGATGATTATTTAAAAGCTTTTTGGTTGAATAATATTTATTGCAGTCCGGGCATTTATATGAAGTTACGTCACTATGAATTGTTTTCAAATGGTACTGCAAATCGGAATTATAAAAGAAACTGCTGTTGCAATTTAGACATTTATATGTTTTTCGCTTTTTTTTGTGGATTTCTATATGTCGCAATAATGTGGATTTGCTTGATAGCACTTTATCACACGTGGGACAATTATAACTTTTGAAGTGTGCATCCAAATGTTTATTACACCACACTTCCCTTTTAAAGTTTCTAGTACAACCAGGATATGTGCACTTGTAAATATGTGTACCTGTAACATAGAATGTATCAGTATGGGAGGTGTATTTACTCTCTACTGTAATATAAAAATATTATGTAAAAATCATCCATACTCCTTAAATCAGTATCAGTATCACTATCTTCTGTATCTTCTGTATCTTCTGTATCGATACTATCTTCTGTATCTTCTGTATCTTGTTCACCCATACTCATTACTGTAATATAAAAATATTATGTAAAAATATTGTCATAAATTTATTTTAAATAATGCAGGTGGTTAATAGGCAGAAATTAACATGATAGCAAGTAAAATGTAAAAAAATGTGTTACCTTGTTGCACAGGAGATTTGACTGCACCAGCTATTGCAACGTCTTCAGGTACATCTCTCTCATCCATACTCCTTAAATCAGTATCAGTATCACTATCTTCTGTATCTTCTGTATCTTCTGTATCGATACTATCTTCTGTATCTTCTGTATCTTCTGTATCTTGTTCACCCATACTCACTACTGTAATATAAAAATATTATGTAAAAATATTGTCATAAATTTATTTTAAATAATGCAGGTGGTTAATAGGCAGAAATTAACATGATAGCAAGTAAAATGTAAAAAAATGTGTTACCTTGTTGCACAGGAGATTTGACTGCACCAGCTATTGCAACGTCTTCAGGTACATCTCTCTCATCCATATTCTCTACTGTAATATAAAAATATTGTCATAAATTTATTTTAAATAATGCAGGTGGTTAATAGGCAGAAATTAACATGATAGCAAGTAAAATGTAAAAAAATGTGTTACCTTGTTGCACAGGAGATTTGACTGCACCAGCTATTGCAACGTCTTCAGGTACATCTCTCTCATCCATACTCTCTACTGTAATATAAAAATATTGTCATAAATTTATTTTAAATAATGCAGGTGGTTAATAGGCAGAAATTAACATGATAGCAAGTAAAATGTAAAAAAATGTGTTACCTTGTTGCACAGGAGATTTGACTGCACCAGCTATTGCAACGTCTTCAGGTACATTTCCCTCATCCATACTCTCTACTGTAATATAAAATGTCACTAAATGTATATGGTAATAAATAATAATAAATCGCCTTTTTTTTTACAGCAGCTTAGACACTCACAATATTCATTGCCATCACCAAAGAAATTGTTCCCATAATCTGCAGTTATTTCTTGTCCTGTAGTTATTAATTTTGTTGTTTTTGCACACCACAATGATTCTCCCAAATGGGCCCAGTTTGTATTTGGTGAGCAATCATGGTTTATGTACGCCGCAGGCCCTAGAAATATCATATCCCTTCCGTTTTTTGATGACCGCATTATCGAAAAGTCATTAATACCTTCCTGTAGGGCAAAAAAATTAAACTTAAAAAATTTGAATCAAAACATAAATATGTTGTTAGTAGTAGTTCTAGTTAGGCAAAACATACGTGAATGTCTTCAGGTCTGATTACTGCGGTCCTACCGCATAAGGTTTTAATTTGTTGACCAATGTCTAGATTTGTCGTCGCCACTATTTTGACGTCATTTTTTTTATTTTTATAATTATTGTTCTTGGCGTACTTATATCTATGATCATTAATTGAGTGTTCGTACATGATCCTCTGATCGTTAAATATATCTTTCTCACGTTTGGTTTTTAATTCAAATTGTTCAGCACGAGTCTTGTGCGTTTCGAACCCTATAAAAGTTAAAATTTAACGTAAGGTGATTGAATGAAGTACAAAAGCCGGCTAAAAGATATTATTAGTAATCCTGTCGCCGCACGCCGACAACGACGGCGGCGCGGTTGACACAGCGGGTGGTGGTGGGGGACAAAGACGTAGATAATCTCGATAAACCGATTGCTTACTAATAATACGAATTACTAATACGATATACTGCATACTAAAGTTTGTTAGCATACTTAAAACTTATAAAATATTAGAACGTGTATAAGCTATTTGTATTCCTACAATAGTTCACATAATTTTTTAAAAAAAATGTATAATCCTTATAAATAAAATAAATTAATTTGAAATTTTATTTATATTTTTTCTGCAAATATTCCTAAGTATTTATTTTTTTTTTTTAGAAATTGTATTTATTGTTTTTTTGCAAATATTCCTAAGTATTAGTTGTTCATTATTTTCAATTTTATAATAGATACGTATAGGTTTAAAATTAATTAAAAATCATGATTTTGTACTACAAAATATTAATTAAATATGAATAAAAATATTACCTAGGTGTTTGTCAATGTACTCCGCGGTTGCACAATCGTCGGCCCAGGACAATATATGGGATCTTGGTCTATTTTGAGGCATCTTTGTCTGTTTCAGCAGAAGACAAAATGCAAGGCTCAATCTCGTAGGAGCGCGAGATGGAAAATGAAATTATTAATGGTAATCCTGTTGGCCGTCGACGACGTCGGTGCGCTAGACACGGTTGGTGGTGGGGGAAAATAGACGTTATTAATGTGGAATTCACGATTGAAATACTGCACATAAGACGTACGACGGAGATATCGATATTATTCGCGTTATCGGAATAACTTTTGGGTTTTCTCTGTATTGGCCGACAGGATTACTAAGAATAGAAGTGTACAACCGACAATAATATTTTTTTAAACCATTTTCTGGACAACTCGACCTCACCGCCACTATATGCAAATTTTAAGTACCCAAAATGCATTTCCCAAAAAGGGGACATCCTAACGAAGACAGAGATGTGCTTGGCTAAGTGGTAGATATATATTTTGATTTTTTATGAATTTTGAACCGAACGTGTCTACCGGAGTAGTCGATATTACGTCTTATAGATACATATCATACGAAATAAAATTACTAAAAATCCAAATTTAGTTCTACAGATTTCAAAATAGTATCCCTCGACTCCAAATGACTTACTCTATACCCACTTGCAGTTTTAAGTCCCCTGGTATGCGAATTAGACTTGTAGTGCAGGTAAAACCAATTATTTTGAAAAGGCGACCTTTGAGCCTGTTGAATTTGACACATATCGTCACTCGTCACTCGTCACTCGTCAATGCATTTTATCGTCATCCAGATTTTGTGTTAATTGTTTTATTGTAATCTGTGGTCACAAATTATTTTATTTATAATTATTATTTTATTCAATTATAATTATTTATTTTATTATAATTTTGAATATATCGATTTTTTTGAATTTATATATTTTTATATTACAAAAATGTACAACCGAAGAACGGAATTTATCGTTAATAATGCTCTAAAAAAACAAATTACGAACAAAAAATATTATAATGTATTTGATTTTCTGAAATTTTCAGATTTTATTGGTAATTACTTTATTTTTATTTTAATAATTATGAATAGTTACTTTATTCTATTAAAAATTAAATATTTATTTAAAAAAATATATATATATACATATATATATATATTAGATCCACCACAGGAGCCAATTGACTATATATATGAACTACCAGTAAAACAATATTCATTTTCCGATTTTATTGGTGAGTAATTATTTTATAATATTATAAAATATCAAATTTATTTATTATATTATATATTAGAGCAACCCAAAATGCAACCCGAAGAGGCCATGAAACATTTTCAAATTAGGAAAAAAAAAAAAGTTTATGAAAATGTAAGCATAAATCTAGTTTTTTTTTCCAAATTAAATTTTTTTTCTTATATCTTACAAGGAAAAAACAATTTGTGTTGCGGGTGCTATTTGTTTTGTAAACAATATGATGGACAAAACGTGTGAAAATACAATCAGTGTAGATCCTGAAGATTTAAACAATATTTTAAAAAGTTTTGGTCGGATGATTGATTCTCACAAGTATTTGAGGAATGCTTGTGAAGTGCAATCGAATATATCTGATGGAACAATCTACAATTTTAGTTTATCTAAGAATGTTTGCAGTATAGTTCAAATTTTGTGTAATAATTCCCCGAACACTGACATCGACGAATTGGCAAAAAAATATGTTTATAGTCAACCTAAATTTGCAAAAAAAAATAAAAATATTAAAAAATTGGCATACCAAGAAGCTAAAAACAAAATTAATAGTGTGCAAGTTAAAAAATTATTTAGCTTAACTGAATTATTCCACAAGTATGTATACTATGATTATACTACCTAAAACCTATAATATTACCTTTACACTTATAATGTTTATTAGAAACTGTAGTAATCTAAAAGAGATAGATTTTCAAATAAGAATTGTATATAAGGAAAACGATAGATTAAATAACATTATTACAAAATTACCAAATATGTTGCCAAATGAACTGTGGTTATATTTGAAACAAAATAATATTACAAATACAAAAGATTATATGAGAATGATGGATTTTTTAATAAACAAAATGAAGGTCGAAGAAACTAATATTTTTATTAACACAGATTTGTGAGTATTAAGCATTCATTATTTAACAATATTTAATAATAATATGGCAATAATTCAACTATTTAAATATTTACAGATGTAGCCTTAAAAATTACTTGAATAATTTTAAAAATATCATTATGTTGTATGTTGAGTGTTGCAAGTTGCAACATATAATAGATTTTATTTATAATACATTTAATATTTATAAGAGACAGGTCATTTGTGGTAATGGACATATATATTATTCTATTATTAAATTTAAATTCCATGAGTTTAGGGAAAAATGTGTACGTTATAATAATTATTTAAAGTTGGATGAAAATTTTGAAGTTAATCCGTAAGTGGTTCAAATAACCAATTTCAATACACAATAACAAAACACGATAACTATACACAATAAACATTTTAACAGGATATGTACAACAGATAAATATGTGGGAGTGGGCACAAAATTATTTAAACTGACAAATAGTACCAAATTTCAATCAGACATATTCACGTACAGCGATGCCATGGTATTACACTTTTTATACATTTTTATGAGTAATACAGCCGCTATCCATGCTACGGTAATAAGTCATCATTTATACTAATATTATATCATTGTTTATAATTTAAATGTAATATACATCATTTTCAGATGCATAATATATGCCAATCATTTAGTTTGGTAATGAACATAATAAATAAGAATGACATATATGATGATTGTCATTCTTTCATATTAAAAACAGTCAAAAAAATTGAGCAGCACAATGGATTAATGAAACATAATTATTATAGTCATTCGGCGTATGTTTATAAAATTAATATTCTTAACCCAAAGATTAAATCAATCATCTTTAACTATGCCTTAAGAAAAGATTGCATAATCAATAGATTTTATTGTTTAACAAAGGAAGAATTGCAAATCAATGCCCACATATATAAAGTAAATATAACTATTTAACTATTAACATGTAAATACTATATGCAGGGGCGGATTTAAGGCACTGCGAACCATGCGGCCGCATAGGGCGGCAAATTTTGGAGGGCGGCAAAATTATGTCGAATATTTATTTCGATTTTAGACATTATTGATGAATTCTCAAGCATTAAATCAAGAAGAAAACCTATGTAATATTAAAATTAAATAAAATGTATTTAATTAATTAAAATAATTAAATTTTTTATTATATTTATTAAATTATGTATTGTTACTTTGAAAAAATAAACAAAAGATGTTATATTAGAATCAGAATTTTTTTTAGTTTATTTAATGAAAATTAATTGTATTGGTATTAGGTATTGAAAAAATAAATTAATATGAGGATAACTTATTAAAAAAGTAGTTTAAAAGTTTTTTTTTGGATAGGGGCGGCAAATTTAATTTGGCATGGGGGCGGAAAATTGTTAAATCCGCCCCTGACTATATGTACAATGATATATTTTATAATAATAATAATAATAATTATTATTACTATTCTTAGATGAATACGATAATGTTTGGTGCAAATATAACAGAATATGAAAATAAAAAAAAACAAAATATATCACACAGTAACTCCCTTAAAACTAAAATTAATATTATTGAAAGTGTATTAAATAATATTATTAATACAAATTTTGATTCGAATATGAATAATATTTTTAATGTATATAATTTAAAACTGAAGGAACTACACGAAAAAATAAATGACAACATAAAAAACATAGAAATTGTTAAAAAAAATAAGTCAATCGTGCTACCAATGAGTACACAGTATAGTACACACACTAAACAACCACCATCAAAAATGTCATTCTATGGACTGTAAGTAAACTATTCATATTATTTATTTATTATTTAACTAAAATATATCTTAAAAATTATTTCAGCTCCACATTTGATTATTTTTTAGACAGCCAATTAGCATTTAATGGGTTGATGAGATTATAAATTCCTGATATAATTTTTAATTTATATTTTTACTAACATTTTTAATTTATATTTTTATTAACATTTTTTTTTCTATTATGAATGTATTTTTATTAAGTAGACTTTGGGTTGAAGTCCCATTTTTTTATATTATAATTTTAGATTATGAGTGAAACGATGAATGTATTTTTTATTAAGTAGACTTTGGGTTGAAGTCCCATTTTTTTATATTATAATTTTAGATTATGAGTGAAACGATGAATGTATTTTTTATTAAGTATACTTTGGGTTGAAATCATTATACAATTTTTTGATAACATTTTTTTTATATTATATATTTGTCATTGATGTATACAAATAATATGATTTATAATGAATTTTTTTTATAAATAATTAGGATTTATTTTTTATATATTTTTTATATTATATTTTAAATTAACTATATCACTGATTTTTAACAGATTGTGCAATCTGTTAACATATTGTGGGACCAGACACATTTCTACGGACAAATATTACTTATACACTTATACACATTATCTCAGGTTTACATTTAGGTATAATGTGTTAGTAAGTATATTATTTTCAAATTACTTGTTTATCTGTGTACATCAAGGGTAGTGACAAAAGTTTACGACGTATACGTTGTTGGCTTATCAGTCAGGTGTCAACATTTGAGGTCATTATGTGTACCTGAAACAAAAAAGCTTTTTTTATAAAACTGTATTTGTGGTAGTATTACATTTAATGTATTACTTTTTGACGATGTCGGAAGAGTGCTATTGACATACCAAATGATAGTTCGCACAATTGACATTTATAAGGTTTGAGGTGCAAATGTACATCATTAGTGTGTATTTTCAATTGTTTTTCAGTTGCATATGTTTTGGTACAATGGAGACATTTAATTAACTCATGTTTGATATGTATGGTTTTTTGGTGATAATTCAGATCACTTATTTGAAGAAAAGAACTTTTGCACATCTTACATTTATACCTCTTCCTGCGAGAGTTGTGTATTTCTTTATGTCTTTTAACTGATTTTTGAGACGAAAGTTTTTTATTGCATATTTTACAACTATTAACCTTATTGGGGGAATGTGTTATTATATGTTTTTGGAACCAACCATGTTTTTTGTACTTTTTTTGGCATATACTGCAATGGTAGCGGTCATCCTCGATTGGACACTTATCACTGGGTGTAGCCTCTACATCACACCTTTTAACAATGATGGGACTTGTAGCGATGGACTCTACAAAATAGCAAAAAAAAACATTTAGGTATAATTTGTTAGTAAGTACATTATTTTCAAATTACTTGTATAGGTGTGTATATCAAAATTTTTTGTGACATTGACAAGAGGAAGTGGACCGCGATGATTGCTTGCCAAATGGCACAGGAATTTTGATCGGTTCATAAATTTAATGTTGCATGCATCACAATAATTACAGAAACCAATGTGCGATGGATATATTATTTCCATATGTCATAATTTGAATTTTACAAAAGATACAATGATGCGTCATTGGCACACACATGAAAAGGAGCGACATGTTTTTCCTTGTAAACGCTGCCCAAACAAATAGTAAAACTTATAGTAAAAAAAATATAATTAACATAATATAAATGAGATTATTGAGACATAATATAAACAATATAAGACATATTTAATCACACCATTAAAATGGATAGAGAACCCGAACGAGTAAAGGTATGTATCAAGTAAGTATCATCAGGTAAGTATGTGATTTACGATCAAAAATTTAATATAATTAACATAATATAAATTAGGTTCATGAGACATAATATAAACAATATAAGACATAATATTAACATAATATAAATGAGATTAATGATACATTACTTTGACGTCGGCGTGGATAATCATGTTATCAGATTAATTTGATAATAAGAAATACGAGACCACTCGTTGCAGTGTGGCCGTAGGGAGGGAATATTGTGTTGATGGTGTTTTAATTTGAAAGCAGTACAAAATTTGGATTTTAAGTAATTTTATTTCGTATGATATGTATCAATAAGACGTAATATCGACTACTCCGGTAGAAACGTTCCGACACGTTGTCCAGAAAACGGTATATCGGTGCAGGATTACATGGGTAAAATACTGATTTTGCCCCCACTACAAGTCTAATACGCTTCCCAGGGGACTTAAAACTATTTGGGGGTATAGAGTAAGCCAGGCACATCTCTGGCTTTGTTAGGATGTCCCCTTATTGGGAAATGCATTTTGGATACTTACAATTTGCATAAAGTTGTGGTGAGGTCTAGTTGTCCAGAAAACGGTATATCGGTGCAGGATTACATAGGTAAAATACCACGTATATCCGCCGCTATATGTCCGATTCACTTACCAGGGGATTTAAAAGTACTTGGTAGTATAGAGTGAGTCATTTGGAGTCGAGGGATATCATTTTGAAAGCGGTAGTACAAAATTTGGATTTTTAGTAATTTTATTTCGTATGATATGTATCAACAAGACGTATTATCGACTACTCCGGTACACACGTTCGGTTAAAAATTCATAAAAAATCAAAATATTGCACTACCACTTAGCCAAGCACATCCCTGGCTTCGTTAGGATGTCCCTTTTTTGGGAAATGCATTTTGGATACTTACAATTTGCATAAAGTTGTGGTGAGGTCTAGTTGTCCAGAAAACGGTATATCGGTGCAGGATTACATAGGTAAAATACCACGTATATCCGCCGCTATATATATATAACCCACATGTTCTAAACCCATTAAAGATCGATTCTGGTTTAACTTTATCAAAAGCTTTTTTAAATATTATACCAAAATTATTTTTTGTGATTGGACTTTTTGAATTTAAATTATGTGCTCTGGTAACTTCTTTCCAATAAGATTTTAGAGGTTTGAATATGGAAACATCACATGGTTGTAATATGTGGGACGTGGGTGGAATTTGGCAACAAGCAATACAAATGAATTTTTTTATCATAACAAAATTGAGAAAGTTCCAAGCTTGAATGGCTTTTATGACCATCGACATAAAGAATGACAGGAAACTATTTTGTTTTCAACTAACCATGGATAAACTAGATTTGCAACATATTCATAAAATGTGGCGGATACCATCCATCCACTATCCGAACGGCCAATTGCCCAACCGTCTGGCAAAGATTGGGCAATGTGCAAAGGAATCCTTTTGTATGGGTATATAATCATTGGAGGTAGTGATTTTCCATCTGCAGAATAAGTGCCAAGGACTGTAATGTTTTCTTTTTCTGCACTTCTAGCTAATTCATAAAAATTATTCATTGTCGTAGATCCTAAAACTTTGCCAGATTTCGGATATAACTGTAA
Source organism: Diuraphis noxia (assembly GCF_037042655.1). NCBI lineage: Eukaryota > Metazoa > Arthropoda > Insecta > Hemiptera > Aphididae > Diuraphis > Diuraphis noxia. Next base: position 80,571,509 of record NW_028301711.1, read on the forward strand.
GCCAGTTTCATCACAGTTTAAAATCCTTCTCGGATCATTAAGTATATCTAAGCTACCTTCTTCCTCTAAGTATAATTTAACATCACTAAACCAATATCGAATAGATCTCTCTGTTACTTTAGCTCTTGCTTTAGATATAATCTCAGCATTTCTTTTTTTAATTTCTGGATGTCTTTTCAAAAATAAATTAAACCATTTAATGCCGGGTCGATTATTAATAAAAGGATTTTGTTTTGTGGATTCTCTTAAAACACTGTACTGAATCTTTTAATTGTTCAGGGTGTACTGGAAAACCAACTTAAGCATTTGACAATATCCAATTTACAATTTGATTTTCTTTGTCAACTGATAAAACAGATGGTGGTCCCATTTTACGTTCTAAAAGAACTTTATTATATACCTTTGTACTAAGAGTAGCTTTAGGTATTCCTGTTACATTGTATACCTGATTGAGTGATTTTTTCACTCACAATAGCTTCAACTTCATTAACCAAATCATTATGGGTATATTGAAATCTTTTGTATTTCTTCCCTTGTTTTAATTTTTCAGATGATTCCGTTTCACTCATGTTTAAACTATTAAAACAAAATTTAGATAATGAAAACAATTAATAATATTTCTATTAGTTTAAAACTATAACACTTGAAAGCAATTAAAAAAGGTTAATGCACCTAGTTTGAGTATTTTTTTTCTTCAAAATGTTAAGTGTTCATTCACAGGACTAAAGTTGTATTTGTGAATAAACCCAGTAAATAAACAGTTGTTCATTTACTGAATACAACAAATAAAATTTAAAACCTGTTAATGAACACTGTTCATTTAGTGGAATTTTGTTGATTGTAAACACCAGTGCTTAAACAGCGATTATATAGTAAGAAAAATAAGAAAAGTGCTTAAAACCAATTAAATATATGTATTAAAATATTAACTCTATCGAAACTTACCTTGTTTGAACCTCTGTCAACAAAATTAAAAACGTTATACGCTCTTAACAAAATGAAAAAATAAAATCACAAATTAAATAATTTGATAAAAACTATGGTGATAATTAATGGAGGGAAAAGCTTATCATTCTAACAAATTGAATAATGCTCCTATGATAATACAATTTACAGTGTTACCTTATTATAAGTTCAACATAGTGTTAAACTAAATACATTATTGTATTAATCGATGTATGCCTTATTATTTAAAGAAAACAACGAAGTGTTCATTTATTGGACCTGTTCATTCACTGGGCCTGTTACCCTACATCGAATATACGATAACTACTATAATATATATATATATATATATATATAAACTATAACAAAAGATTGTAGCAAATGTGCAACATCACGCATTGAAGGGTTAATATTATTCAACTGCTATAGTAACAATATATAAGGGAGCCTTGTATTAAATTGTCATGCTTTTTTACCGAACAAAAAAAATTGTATTGACAATATTATAGAATAAACTAAAAAAATTATAAAAGTAGAATATTTAATTTTAACACTTATTTACATTTAAATTTTCTATTTCCGTGGACTACTCTAAAATTACATGGCTATCGAATATATACAACAGAACATCCGAGCAATCGCGTTCATGGAGGAACTGCAGTAATAATAAAAGAAACAATTAAACATTACGAACTTGATAAACATCCTCAAGAATATTTACAGGCAACTAGTGTCCATATCAATGACGGCAACAATGATCTAACTATCTCTGCAATTTATTGTCCACCAAGACATAAAGTAGATGACAAAAAGTTCATTGAATTCTTCCAGACACTCGGTATCAGATTCATTGCTGGAAGAAATTATAATGCCAAACACACATTTTGGGGATCGAAATTGATTACCACCAAAGGGCGGGAATTGTTCAAATCAGCAAATACAATTAAAGCACAATTCATTTCAACTAGAAAACCAACATATTGGCCGACTGACCCAAATAAATTACCTGATCTTATTGACTTTTACGTAATGAAAGGAATTTCATCAAATTATACGGAAGTTGAAGGACTATTAGAACTTACGTCAGATCACATTCCTGTGCTTCTCTCATTAAGCTCTGATGTGATAATGAAACAAAAAAAAATGTCTATAACAAACAAAAAATCAAATTGGAACCTATTCAGAAATACCCTCGAAGAAAAAATAATACTTTCAACTCGATTAAGAACAATAGCAGATATTAATATTGCCGTAAAAAAATTAACCTATGACATTGTTAGTGCGGCGAAAATAGCAACTCCGGTAGCTATCAATGGTAATCACCAGTTAACTTACCCACTAGAAATAAGAAAACTAGTCCAACATAAACGTCGAGCGAGACGAACATGGCATAGTACACGGAACCCAACGGATAAAACCGAATGGAACCGAGTAAGCCAAATTCTTCATGACAAAATCAAAGAAATGAAAAATGAAACATTCAAATCATACTTAAGTGGTCTCACTGCGACGGATAATATTGGTTATTCATTATGGAAAGCCACAAGACTCATGAAGAAGCCCCATGTTCAGATACCACCACTCCGCAAAGAAGACGGCACCTGGGCACGAAGCGAACAAGAAAAAGCTGAAATATACGCTCGGCTTCTTGAACACGTATTTATGTCAAACACTATTGACTCTGAGCTTGACACCTTGCAATGCCTATCTCTTAATGCAGCACGTGAAAAAATCAAATATTTCTCACCGTTGGAAATTGCAAAAGAAATAGATAACAACTTAAACCCAAAAAAATCACCAGGCTATGATGAAATTAGTCCAAAAATACTGAATGAACTTCCAAAGAAGGCTATCATTCATCTTACACACATATACAACGCTATTTTGCGCTTGGAATACATTCCAGAACAATGGAAACGGGCACAAGTTATTATGTTTCTCAAACCAGGAAAACCACCTGAAAATGTCACATCATACCGACCGATATCACTCCTTCCAAGTTTATCTAAACTTTTAGAGAAACTTCTGCTCAAACGCCTAAAACCGATTATAGAGGAAAAAAATCTTATACCAGAACATCAGTTTGGATTTCGCAACAAACATTCAACAATCGAACAAGTACATCGAGTTACTAATGTGATTAGTAAAGCTCTTGAAGAAAAAAAGTACTGCTGTGGAGTATTCCTTGACGTAGCTCAGGCTTTTGACAAAGTCTGGCACAAAGGACTCCTCATCAAACTGCGTGATCAGCTGCCACATACCTGGTGTGCACTTCTTGAATCATACTTGACTGACCGTCAATTTCGAGTCATACACGAAGAAGCGATAACCGAATGGAAAGATATATCAGCTGGAGTACCGCAAGGTAGTGTTTTAGGACCTATCTTGTATTTACTCTATACGGCTGATATACCAAACGATGATAACACAACATTAGCTATGTTTGCCGATGATACAGCAATTTTGTCAACACGTAATAGTCAGCTTACTGCAACCAATAACTTACAGAGGTCAATCGGCAATATCTTTGCCTGGACAAGACGTTGGAAAATTAAGATTAATGGCGATAAATCGGTGCACGTTAACTATACGTTACGCAAAACCGAAACCATCCAAATAATATTGAATCAATCACCAATCCCACAAAAAAATGCAGCAAAATATCTTGGAATGCACCTTGACTCTTGTCTAAACTGGAAACACCACGTCCGTCAGAAAAAAATTCAGATTAAAGATAAAATGCGAAAACTTTATTGGTTAGTCGGACCTCACTCCGAGTTAACCATAGAAAACAAACGTCTACTGTATGTAGCAATTATAAAATAGAATGCAAATAAAGTAATATTATTTTCAATTCTCCAATGCGCTAATAATTTAAGAATGGAATCATCATTATTAAAAATATTATTTCCATTTGACACACATTATTCATCATAGTCAGAATCTGAGCTAAAATATTCAAATTCTAGTTTGTCTACACTATTATCATCAAAATCAATATTTGAAACTGTGCTCCCTGATGTACTATTCACATTTACACTACTGATAAATGATGATGGAATGATGTTGACTTTCGGTTAACAAATTAGTAGTATTAATCTGGGATGTACTCGGAGATGTACTTGTTGGTGGTAAAAAATGTTCTTGATTTTCAATAATAAAATCAACTGTTTCAACCTCTTCCAAATATCTTCTACGTTTAGTAGATTTACTAATTGGGAGTCGAGGCATATTAAATAAAATAAATAATTAACTTTAAAATGTTAAATACACTAGTAGAGCTGTTATTCAAATTAAAATCAGCAGCTAATGAAAAATATAACAACAGCTAGTAATAACACTTAACGACCACTTAATAACAATAGCTTTCAAATAAATGTATGATACTCCGCATACAATGTGCTGCCAGCTGCCATGTGCAATGTATAACCATTAACCGCAGAATACAGCAACTTTAGATTTTAGAAACGTTAAAACACTCAAAACAGTCAATACTCTATACCAGGATCAATAAATATTAGTTCACAGCAGAATAATAAATTAATAACAGCCACAATGATCCACAATGATGATGACTAGCCATAGGCGGACATCGGGGGGGGGGGGGCTTAGGGGGGCTTAGCCCCCCTAAATATTTTAATAGCCCCCTCAAAATCGAAATTTAATTATTAATGTTATTCGTTGATTTAATTATTATGTTTTCGTTTTATTTGAAAATCGTAAAATAATATTTAACCAACAAATGACGCTAATATAATATCATTAAAAATCTTAGAATATATAGCCATCAAACAATCAAATCCACCGCCACCAACAACTGACCGAATTCATTTAATTTACGAACACGCGGTCACGCGGATATCCCATAGACGACGCGTTATCACGTCTTATCGGTATGCTAGGCGGCGGTTAGGTTACTCATGATAGAAACGGTCTCTCACGTGCCGCGCTGACATTCTGATAATAATAATTATTATTATTAATTAGTGTATAATCACAGATATATAAAAATTTTTATATATCTGTGTGTATAAAAATTGTTTAGGTTTCAACGTTTTTGTGGTTATGACAATTGAGTATTGACGCCATTGACGGTTAATATTGTTGAATACGAGTATACAACTATAATAATACTATAATAGTTTAATTGGTAGTTCGGTTGACTCGGTTGAGTGTTGTGACGTAGACGTTAAGTGTTTTGATTTTTGAACATGGCAAATTTGTTTAGTATTTTTAATGTGAAAAAAGATCTTAAAAAGAAAGAAAAAATAAAAAATGTTAACAACATTGAAACAAACCTCGTTTACAATGACGACTTGGATGATTTACAATTAGAAGAAGTTAATAACGAAACTGGTGATCTAAGAAACACGTTAAATGGACCAGTTGACCATGACGAATTAGATGACTTAGAGTTAGAAAAAGTTAATAACGGAACTAGTGATTTAGGAAACTTGTTAAGTGGACCAGTGCGTCCAATTTTGAAGGTAAGTGCTGCTATTTGTTTCCTACCTATGAAACTATGAAACATGAAACAATAAAATTTGAATTTGAATTTAAAAATAATATATGCTTTTGTCAACATGCTTGATATTTTGTGTTATATATATTATTATTTATTTATATTATGTTTGATATTTTATTATTAATAATTTTATTGTTATGATAATAACATGATATTTCATTATTTTAGTCATATCCTATGACTAGATTTGGAACACAAAATCGAAGCTTTAATGCTTCATATTATATTCAGCATGAATGGTTAGAATATAGTATTTCTAAAGATGCAGTTTATTGCTTTGCTTGCCGTAACTATAGCAGTGGTGCTAATGATAATTGCATAGATAGTTTTACTAAGGCTGGTTTTAAAAACTGGAAGAAGGCAAGTTGTTTTTAAAATGTTATGTGCCTAACTATTATAGTATTATTTTAATATATATTTATATAAAATATTGTAAATTGTTTGCTTCATTGCTTCTACTATAGCTAAGTGGTTCAAGGGGTGCTATGAGAAATAAATTAAGTAAGCTTTTTGCTCATTCTGAAACCAAACATCACCTCACTTGCATGGCTAAATGGACTTCACATAAAACTTTATCATTGGATAAAGTGGTCCACTTTACATTGGATTATTATAGCCCCCCTAAAAATTGAACCAAATGTCCGCCTATGTGACTAGCCGAATGCCGAATGCCAAATACGCGTACGCCGAATGGCAAACTCGAATACTCGAATACTCGATAGTAGATACTTTGATAGTCACTTTAGTCAGTGTAATACTATAATTATTATCGAAATATCGAATACCGATGACCGAAGTGCGATAACGATTATCGGATAACCGTATAGTCGGGATGCGGTTCGCGGGGTGATCTCCGGGCGCAATTATATTTTAGTTGGTGCAATATGGTTTTTCCGTATTTAAGAAAGTTATAAATACACGTAAGCTGCTTATTTATACTAATCAATATTACATATTACATAGTGTGCGTGTGTGTTACTGTGTTAGGGGGAATATGCGTGTCAGGATTTGTATAATATAGCTAGTATAATGTATAATAATAATAATATATATATATACAGGGTGTAACAAACAGTACTGACATATGGAATAACTTTTTTGGTATTCTATATTTTTTTTTTTTTTTGTATTTTTTTTTAGACGCTTGAGCTACATGTTTTATATAAACAATTTTTTTTACTTTTTTAATTCTGAAAATAAAAAATTTAAAATTTGATAAAAAATGTATTTGAAAAATTCAAAATAGCCAATTTATAAACCCGATTTTTAGAAAAATTTTGATGGTTCAAATATTTATAAAAGTGTTTCCGTTAATTTTCTACAATTTATTCAGTTTTTGGTAATATGAATAATTTTTTTTCTTTATCATACTAAAATAATCAATAATCATCAATCTCATCACTGTTACCATTACTAGTATCAATATTATTGAAGCGAAACTCGATCAGCTGATTGGAGTTTTGTTTCCCTATGACCTGAAGTCTGAACCTCCGAAAAACATGGAAACGTTTCCCGTACCAACATGATGTTAGACCCAAAGTCACCCGTATTAAGTAAACGTTTTCGCCACGTTGGCGGGATACGATGTGCGGGGTCGGCATAGACCATATAGTAATAAGGCATAGACTTATAGAAACGTACACACGCGTGCACTACATATTATAATATTATATATATTGTATTTATATCATTATTCGTTATGAATTAAAGCCATAGATAATAAAGACATGGATAGGACACCTCAAATTCATTACGTGTCCAACATAGATAAGAAATTGAGGCGATTTGTTTACAATTTTGAATGTGATAACAACTGTTTTCAAAATGATTAAAGTGTATTTTTAGCTTGTTTCCCATAGGCCGTAACCACGTGATATGATATGATATATTGATATTTTCCCAAGAGTTTACATTCGTTTTCAGCTATCATTTGTACTATTATATAATATTATTGATGACAAATTTTCAAAATGGCTTATAAAGTTATAAAACTTTTATTATTTTTTCCTCTGACTTTCGTCAGTATTAGCAATCAGTATAGTTGAATCATTTGAGTTCTAATAAATAAATTATTATATTATTAATAACTGTTATTATTTTAAGGGGGTCGGAGCCAGTGCGGTTTTAGTGCAAAAACATGTCTTACAGGAAAAACTCTCGTGCTCTGTAGAATTGTCAGATTTTGTTAATTTTTTTTTTTATTTAAAAGAAGAGAATATTATGCAAGTCGGATCAAAGCTCAATTTTTAAAATAAGAATTGTAAAAGCTAAAATGTGCATTTAAATAATACACAAAATTTGTTATTTTTTAAACTTATTTTTCTAGCACTGTTTAAAGTAAAACTAAAATTCGGGCTTTGATCCGACCTGCAAAAAGTTCTCATCTTTCAGATAAAAAAAAAAAAAAAAATCAAAATCCGACATATAATCAAGGCGTGAGAGTTTTTCCTGTAAAAGCATTTTTGTTCATCTAAATAGTACTTCGATAAATAGTAATTGAAGTCGATCACTGACTTGTGCATGCGCGTGCGTACATATTCTTATCTGTGTGTGCATTTGTGTCACCACACATAACCGGTATACTCGTAAATACATCAATTAGCAATTCACCAAACAATAACTTGCTTTTGACGATGCGACGTGTTGTAGGTAATAGTACGGTTTATCAGTAATAAATTGTAAAAGCCGTCCATCGTATATATTATTATTTATTATTGTAAATCATTATTTAAATAATATACGAATAACAAATAAAATATAAACTAAAAAAAAAATAGTAGATACATCGTACTTGACTAATTGCAGTTATAATAGCTTACAAAATTTCCATTTATTTTAAAATTTTAGGATTTACAATTTAATTCAATAAATAACAGTTATAAAATTCGATCAATTGCGTTTCCATTTTATCCCTCCAGAAGTCATCATCACGCATAATTATTTCTACAAACATATCTGAAAACAAAAAAACCATAGGTACATATTTAAAGAGTAACTATGAATTAAAAAAATATATGTAGCTTGTACTGTGTTACCTGTACCCACTAATGTACCTACTTAATTTCAAATGTTTATGTGTAAAAAAAAAAAGAACGGTAATATTGGTTATATGTAATATATTATTGTTTATTACCTTTAGGAGTCCAAACTATAAAATAACATGAGCATTTATTGGCTACTCTTAATTGACCCTGAACCTGGTAGTAATAGACATGGTTTTTGTTCAATTGCAGATCACCATAATCATTTATATTTAAATATTTAATTTTGTTAGCCACAACTCCTTGGCGAGGTGTCAAATCTTTACTATTGTGTGGGCATTTTATTTCAATAATTTGATTTTCTCCCACCAATCCGTCTGGAGAACCGGCTAAAAAGTTAAATTGTTCGTCAACAAATAAACCAGCTGGTAAAACTTTAACATCGAATAGAGATTCAAATGCATCCCTAGCCATTGGTTCATATTGTATTCCGTATCTATATTAGCAAACAAAACAAAATGAACATAATAACAATTAATTATTTACACTATGCCTACATTCGTACATTATAGGTATTCTATAAAATATTAGCTGTCCCGTCCGGAGTTTCTCGCGTTAATAGAAAAAAATTTAAATAATTAATAATTATTAATTAATCACAAATGCCTAAATAAATAAATTATCAACGTAACCTACATAAATAATATAGAATAAAATGTACTGTATAGTATTCTTACGTCATTGCTGGAGTCTTCGATATTAAATCTGCTGCGTACAATATATACTTGACAGTATTAGTCCGAGGAGTACTTTTTCTGAGCTTACATACTCTACCAAAGTTTGAAGCAGTCAGCCGATGTTTACGCTCAGTATGCCAAGTATCACATTTACCCTGAGGATAACATTGACACTATTAAAATCTTCAGAATCTCAAGCTTAATTTTTTTTTTAGCATCCTAAATTTTTATATAAAATTTTATATCCTATTTTTCAAACCTGATCTATTGTGTTTCTTTCTAGAACAAATATTTCTTGGGAATTAAGTTTTAAACTATTTATAACAGTTGATCGTTTGGCCTCCAACTCTGCTGATGAAATTTCAACTTCAGTACAGCCTAATTCATCTAAGTCCCCATAATCCTTATCAGCCCCAGTAAAAATTTTACCCCGAGTTCTAGAAGGAAAAAAAAATTGCTTTTACTATAATATTAATATAAAATAACTTGAAAATTGTCTTTAGAAAGCATACAATTTGGTTGATGTTTTAAAGTTTAGTTTTTTCTTGGTTTTTGACCTAACTTCTTTTGCCCTTTGCAACTTGGAAATGAAACGCTTCGTAAATCTACCGGGGCTTTCTTTTGTAGCTGTCTTGTGTAGTCTTCGTATATATTCCGGACCAAAGTTAAATGCCGATACTGCTGTCATACATCTAGTATTATATGACCCTAAAATATTGGTAGGTGAGGTATTTTAATATTGTAAGTGATAAGGATTATCATATTATAATAATAGAGGGGGAAACGCACTAGCCGAGATGGCGTAGCAGTCGTGCCGTATATAGTCTTTGCATTGGATATGTTACCGGCAATATGGATAATCCGGTGTTTTGAAAAATACCTAGGCATTATATAAAATGCCGAAAATCACTCGGAAATAAACACAATACGAGCTTTGCCTAGGTATTATGTATAATGCCAGAAATGAAATAGGAAATATGATCAAAATAAACAAAATGTGTTGGTAAGACCAAGTGTCAAAATAAAAAGTGCATTTGCCTTAAAAATAATGTTTTGTGCACTTCAAAATGTCATTTTTCTATAACATGTTGTAATAAGTAGCTTTTAGTTTAAGTAAAATTTATAAATAATATTACTATTATATATGTATAAAAATATAAATTAAAATTAAAAAATATTTATAATAAATAATATATAATTAATAATAAATATAATTAAATAGATAAAAAGTAATATAATGTTTTAACAGATTATGAGAAATTGTTTGTTACTCTGCCTAAAAAGAAATTGACATTTTACATAATGGCTAGGTATTTTATAAAATACCTAGGTTATATGTAAAATAATATTAAAAATTATATGTTTTATTTATATTGCCTAAAATGGGTCGGCAACATACATAATGCCTAGGCAGTTTGCAAAATACCGGAATTGTCTATATTGCCGGTGACAGAGATATATAATATATTAATAAATAATTAAAAGCATACAAATACATAATAAATTGAATTATAGGTACCTCTCAATGAATAGTTGATTCTTTTTCCACCCACAAATTTAGCTACAATACTATTATATGATTCAACGTAGTTATTGGTTAGATCATAAACTAGGCTATCTGAATTAAAAGATACTAAATTTTTAGCTGCAGAAATGTCTTGCCATAAACCACAGTTCTCCATCTCAGGCACATAATTAATATTATCAGGTTTAGGTTTACAAAAATATCTAAAATTATGATAATTAATTATGATTGAGAAAATAATCATTTAAAAGTAATCTATATTTATTTTTTACGGATCGCAATTGTAGTGACTCCCAAATACATGGTATGGACCATTGTCGATATCTTTTTTTAAAAATGTCACCTTTTGATTGTGGGTTAAATTTCCATTATTTTTCCAATGATCAATTGCTTTTGTTATTCCATACCTAAAAACAAAATAAAAAAAGTTATTATGTATGAAGACAATAATACTTATTATTTGACTAAACACTTACCTAATTCGAAGCTTACTATTTTTTAAAAGTTTTCTCAAAAATCCTGGTACCACCTTGCCACTAGAACTTTTTCGTTTGGCTGCCATGTCATTAAGTTTACCGATGTAATTTCGCAAAATATAGTTTTTACACTCAATCTTTTTTACCAAACAGTTGGGTCCATACGGTTGAGCAATACTTAATTTTTTTGTGACCGAACTATCACCATCTCCAATAAGTTTACGGTAAATTAAATTATGCATGCTTATGCTTTGCCTAAATCCTTCAAGTATTATGTCTGACTCCATAGCCGTTGACGTCCCTTCCCAATTTTTGTAACACTTGTGTGTTGTTGGTTCCTTGGAGGTTGCCTCTGCTTTCACACAAACCGAGCAATACTTGTTTCTGATTCCCAAAAAAATAACTTTTTTGGTTTTTTCACCAACAATGCAACCCTAAGATAAATATTTGTTATATTTACTGTCTTATATTATTTATAAATTGATAAATTTAACTATTGTTCCTTACAACTCCAGACAAAGCATTGTAATTTGACTTGTAGCTTCTCTTTGACCAAGCCCCATCAGCTATGACAGTAATCATAGGAATTCCGTCTTCTCGGACATCACCGTTTGCCACTGCCAGTTTAGCCTCTTCTTCTGCGGCAAGTGACATTGACTCCCAAGCTGTTTCACTTGTAAACTTATGAACATCTTCATGTAGCTTTTGATACAACTTATTGCACATACTAGGCATATTTATAATAGCAGAAAAGGTTTCCAGCTGAGTAAAACCTTGGCCTGAATTCACAACTGCTGTTACTATTGCCGTATTGACGTTCATTAAAGTAGAATTTGGATTTTCAGATTCAATAACCTCATGTTTATGACACATGTTACATGTAAACAAGAATTCACTAAAAAATCCGTTTTTACGCTCTTCAACCAAAAGTAAATTACTAAAATTACAACCATATGGTTCATGGTATATTTGAGCAATTTTTTTAAACACATAACCAATATCAACTATACGACGTCCTTCAATATTGAATCTAAAAACAAAATAAAAAAATCGTTGGAAAAAGTCACTTGAATGGGTCACTGTATTTTTTCTAAATAAAATAAAAGTTGCATATTTTCGTAATTATGACGTATTTAGTCGAAATTCTAACTTTGAATGCTTCTCAAAAAAAATTGCGGAACCTTGTATCAAATTTTCAATCCTTAGCTATAAAAGTTAAATATTTTATAAATTTTGTACAATTAAAGAATTCGTAAATTTTCAATTAAACAAATGTTGTCAAAATTTTAACTTTAAATGGTTATAAAAAAAAATAGTGCCTATGTATTTTTAATATTTCCTATCTGCTATTATATTAACTTATGGGGAACGTTGTATTAAATGTTCAAGTTTTTTGACCAAACGAATAAAATTTTATTGATATTTATAGAATAAAAAACTAAAAAAACGGAAAATTTCAAATGTCTATAAATCACTTAAAAATTGTTGAAATATTTTGAAAATTTTATCAAGTATATTAATTTATGAAATACATTTTTGATGTAAATTTCAAGTTTCTATAATTATTCGTTTTTATATAACAACAGAATTTGAGTGAATATCTAATATTGTAATTCAAATGCTCATAAAAATTTAATTTGACTCTCCGGTGGAAATTTTTTTTTGATAAAAGTAGACAAACTCATAAGGAGTCTTGATTAGAATTTTCAAACCTTAGATTTAAAAAGCAACATTTTTATGAATTTCTAACTCAAAATAAATTGCACATTTTCGTAATTTTTACGTATTTTGTCAAAATTTTAACTTTCAATGCTTATTAAAAAAAAATTGTGACTACCTATGTATTTTTAATACTTTTTAAGTAACATTCCGAAATATATTAGGAGCCTTGTAGTACATTTTGAAGCTATTTTACTCAACAAATAAAATTGTATTGTCATTTATAAAAAAAAAAACTAAAAAGATTTAAAATTTTAAATGTCTATATAAATAACTTAAAAAGATTTAAAATATTTTAAAAAATTTATCAAGTATAGAAAAGGCCAGTATGAACATTCAGTAAAAATTTCATGTGTCTACAGTAATTTGTTTTAGAGTTACACCAATATCTAAAATCAATTTTCTCAAAAAATGATTTTGTGTAAAAATTTCCATTTTTCATTAATTTTTTTTTTGTTTTTCCCCCGGTGCTTTTGAAAACTACTGGGAAAGCTACCGAAGTTGAAAATCGAAGCATTATTTAGACAACTGATTGTATACACAAACAAAAAAAACACTACATTGTAAAATTAATGCATTCATCGATTCGCTCAGAATCTTAAAAATAATAAACCCAAAATTTTATATTTATTATTACTTAGGCCTCCAAAAAGCTCAAAATATAATGAAAATTGTATGCTGCATATGTAAAAACAAACATTTGATAAAAATTTAATGTACCTATCAAAATCTGTTTTTTTTTTTATAGTTACACCAAAAAGGCAAAATAATACTTATCAAATTTGACTTTGTGTAAGAATTCCCTGTTTTTTAGTACACACAATTCGTTTGAAGCATGTATGATGCCAATTTTCATAGTATGTAAAAAGTTTCAAGTCGTTTAGTTGGTTATTTTAAGAGAAATAAAAACAAAATTGTTTTGCATGTTCGCAGTACATTTCACCGTTTCGGGTAGTTTTTTTTACCATAACTTTTAAAATTTAAATTAATAAAATAACGAATACTTAAATATTATCGTTTCATCATAACTTACTTCTGTTCTGGGGCATTAGGCGTATCCTTTAAATTATTTGTTGAAGTTGCTGTATTAAATGAGGAATCATGGCTAAAACATTTTCTGATTTATTTTTTATAACCAAACTATGCATTATAATAAAAAAAATAATAATATTTTATGAATGTTTTTCCGTGTAAATAAATGAAATAATTTGTTTACACAAATATTCATTGTTTAGTATCAGTATTCTCTTTATTAAAACCAAAATAACGTACTTACCGAATTTTTTTACGTCCTTTTACCTTCCGGTAAGTTGAGACATTTTTTTTTTTATTTGAATATTTTTGCTTGCTTTCCATCTTCTGATATTTTGCGTCAAAATAAAATAAATCAGCGTTTTACGTAGTGAAGTACATGCAATTTGAGACTGAGGAAGACTACAAGAGTCGGTCGTGGAAAGCAAGAGACAATGTCAAGTCTAATTATTGTTGATTTCCGGTTGATAATAATTAATAATAATAACACAATCCATAATAGGATTTCTATGAAACAGTAATGCGCGGACTAATAAGATATTTTATATACCATATATACACATACACATTATGAAATTCCGATAACCGCGCGCTGAGTACGAAATATTAGCTCACTCACACTAATACAAACTTACACACTCACACACATGTACGGTCCAAGCGCCGCCGATACAACATGTGAATTGAATTGCCTAAATTGTACTCCTAAATAAATGACCGGCACCGACCCCCTTAATAAGCTTGTTATTATTATTCAAAAATTCTCATTATTGTGTTATCAATGTACCACACCGATTCACCATTCATCATTTTAACGTCAATCAAATTTGAGGATTTGTTTCATGTGTCCAAACACTGGAGTACTTGAAACTGTGAATGCATTATGAATGACAAATTTAATTTGTCATTGGATTATTTATGTATTTCTCACCAAAACGAAATCAGTATCTCAATATGCAATAGTGACACAAATGTTAAAATCGGTTACATACAGAAATAAGGTGTCATGTCCACATCCATATGTTGCTTAAAATAAGAACAGAATATTTGCAAAATAATTTCCATGTGGTTTCTGAAGAAATGTTCCACAAATTAAATTGTTATACATTCTAAGGAATTAATCACAATCACGGCATCACTTACAAAAACAAAATTAGTTAAACGAAGTTACCACACTATGCAAGACGTAAGTGTACATTATAGTTATTTTTTCGGGGGTTATACGATAGGATGTCTGCAACTTAAATTATTTTGACAATAACATAAAAAAACTATTTATGGGTACTAAATAACTGTAATACATTTTAATCTTTGATGAAAAAACTATAACATTAATGAGCTATGTACTTAAAAATATATTTAACTAAAAAATAAATAATTTGATATTTTTTTTTTTATTTAGGAAATAAATGTTGTTTTCTCCAAAACTCTTTAAATGCGAGTAAATCAATCAATAATAACAGTCAAATTTGAGTATATTGTGACTATATTTTCCAATTGTATCAGCAAATGAAAATTTATATTTTTTGGTACATGTACTGTGTACATTTAAATAAGTATGGAATAATAAATACTTATGTTATACATTTTTAAACAGACTACACTATAGATAAGTAAGTACCAATATTTTTAACAATAAAATAATTAAATCTAATAATTATAGTACCCCTCTTTTTACAGTAGCTTTTATGAAACATGAAATATCAAGTTGGACTACCACTTTTACAAATTGCAGATGAAACTTTGGTTGTATATTTTAAGTAATTAGGTTAAGTTATTGAATTGTAGTAAAATAACTAAGACTCATGAGTCGCTATAGAGATTTTTTAACATTTTAAATGGATAATTTAATATTTTTTTTAATATGAAACTTCTATGCTATATTTAAAGAAATGTATAACATGACATACCAGTTTTTCTCATTCTCAAATTCAGATACATAGTGACTATTCTCATTTTTAAGCCTTTGGGACTTGGTTTTATGAATGACAATTCTATTAATAATTATTTTATGTGCATGTAGCATTGTAGGATTTACACTGTGGTTTAGTAGAAAATCATATTTTATACAAAAATCACTTAACAAAAAGTTCTCTAAAATATTTAAATTGTACATAGATGACGTAAAGTGTCCCGTTAACAAATTTAAGAACTATTTAATATACAACATTCATAGCCCTCAAAATAAATTGTAATCTACAGTAGTAAATATAAAAAGTGTAACAGAATAACCTGACAAATAAAAATTAAAAATTGATAATAGTTAAAACATATGACAAAAGTTATTAAAATGCCATGAATAATAAATGATTTAAGAAATATATTTTATATATTTATTCCTTAAAAATATTGATATTTAAAAAAATTATTGTAAAAAATAAACTATTTCACTTAAATAAACATTTTTACCCTCAAAATTAGACAAAGTATTGAAAAATATTAAACTGTACTTGTAGCATGAGCATTTATAAATGATATGCATACATATTATGTATTGATGTATACACATAAAAAAAGTGGTAAAATATTGATTAGAACCAAAATTATTTCATGTGTTAGGTTATTATGTTACACTTTGTTACTACTTGTGTTCATTTAATTTTAATTAATTTATGTTGAGTTGTGGACATGTCAAGTGTTAATATTTTTTGTTTGATGTGGGCATACCCAAATTCTGCAAATATTTGCATTACGGAAATTTGTCTATATTCTAATGAAACTATTGATAACTAATGTGTTCATTACTTTTGATAAATTATTATTAAATTAATGTCCATTATTTAGTCTATACAAGACAATGAGAGATTGAGAGGTATCTGATGTCTAAAACTAAAAAAAAAAAATTTAAAAAGTATTTGATAAGATTTTTATTTATTCACTATTTTTGGGCCAACATGAAGGAGGCGAATAGTGAATGGCTTGTCCTTTCTTCCTGTCATATGTTGGACACCTGGGTATATTCTAAGATATGACAAAAATAAAATAATTATTTTAGTTGAAAGAAATTGTCTGTTAAAATCAAATTTCACATTTTTATTTTACCTTATTTCCACCTTGCCAGTATTCAAACCTAGCTTTGGCTTTCCGAATTATATATTTGTCCTCTAATGTCTGGGTTTGAACACATATATTTTCCAGAATGTCCTTAAATTTGCTATGCAATGGACACCACCATTCAACACAATTCTAAGTTAAGAAAAAACATAAAAAATACAAAGTATTAACATAATTATAAAATTATGAAAATATTACTATCTTACTTCACGTATCTCTAATGAATTGTCAGGGCTTTTGTTCTTGGTCGACTGAGTGGATTCATCCAACTTTAAATTGCTCATTTGGTTGCATACTAATTTTACCAAGAATCCAACCCTAGACTCTATCATTGTATCAACTAGCGGCTGTAACTCATCTTTTTTAACGTAATGAGAAAAGTCAGAAGTAGATGAATTTGGGAATGATTCCTATTAATTATTATTAGATTTAAGTTTATTTAGAATTTTATATATTTATTTAGACTGTTATACATTTATTTAATAAGGAAATTTTTAGGTAAAAATAACTGTTACCAATTTGTTTTTATGTGTAGGTGAGTTGATTCCCGAGACCTATTTTATGTATTAGTTGATTCCCGGGTCATTATTAGGTATGTACGAGTTGATTCCCGGGTCATTAAGAGGGACGTACAAGTTGATTCTCTATTGTTGTATATTAATTATCAATAGATTGCACAAGTAAAGAGTTTATAACAGTAAAGAGTTCGACCGTCACACACAACTCGCTCTTGTCCACCGAGACCAGATTCTATTAGACTTGAAGAGTTTATGGACTATGTATTTGATAATTATATTTCCCCAGAAGCAAGTTTTCCACCAAGTATAAATAGAACTACTAACAGCTGCGAGAGTTTTCATTCTAAACTCAACAGTTGTTTTTATAGTGGTCACCCAAATATTTACGTATTTATAGATGAGCTGTTAGATGTACAATCAGAAACATACATAAAATGCAGGAGTAACGGAACTAAGAAATCTAAAAAACACCAAGAAAAACAAACTGTCATGTGATGCCACGGTATACTGGTAATCTCATTACCAGATACCAATTTATAAAAACAGTGGGTTACAAATTTTTACCAAATTACTAAATTTTTTTATATTTTTTTACCTATAATTACTTAATGTTTTTAATAATAATTTTTTTAATAAATAATAAATATAATACAATTAATAAATAAAAATTGAATGATTTTAAAAATATGAAAAAATTAAATTTTAATTTAAAAATATTTTACTAAATATTAAATAAAACACATAAAGATCCGGGAATCAACTCGTATGCAGCCTTTTTCTCCTCATATGTCAACAATTTTTGATTAAGCAATTTCTAAAAAAAAAGCAAATACTTCTTAGTATATAATGAAGGTATTTTTAAATTCTAACGACAACAAAACTTACAATATCATCTTCCAAAATACTATTTTTTGTTGTAAGTATAGTCTGTAAAAAAAAATGTATGTTTATTGAGCTTTATTTTTTTTTTTTAATTGTATCTACAAGAATGAAGTACTTATTATTTACGTACAATTTTTTCGGTTAATAATTTTATATATACATATATAATATATATAATGCACACATTTATATTAATCAATTTCGCTTCAATATTAATTAAGAATATTTAATGTAAATTATTTTTAAGCATAATTAAACCAAATTTTTGATTGAATGTCAATTATTTAATTTTAAATGAACAAAAAATTAAAATTGAATATTTATTATAAATATTGAATTAGTGTTTGATGTTCAATTTTTAATAATGATTAATCTTAGTAAGTTAAATGGATATTAAATGTTAAAATTTATACAATTGCAAATGTATGTTAACATTTAAATATTTTTTCTTCAATACTAACTAATTGTTGTTCATTATTTTAATTATAATATGAATTAAATAACTGTTCAATGTTGAATAATGTTTTAATTTTAAATATTTAAATTCCAATTAAAGTTAAACATTGATACAATATTAGTTATGATTGACAAATGTTGTGTGGGTAATACTACACCTTAAATAGTTACAACACAGTCTCCGGCTGATCGTATGTTTTTATATAAGTTAAGATCTATTTTTTCATCAATAAATCCAAAAAGTAACGTTACAGTAAATCTAAAAAAAAAGTTAAGTTTCAATCTTAAAAATAATAAATATTATGAGGATGAAAACAGGGAATTATGTTTTAAGAAAAATGAGAAAGTTTTATATAGGAATCATTTCAAAGATTATTGTAAATGGTTACCAGCTATAATAGTTAGTTAAGCAGTATACCAAATATTTATTTGTAATTAATTTAAAGGGTAGCAGTAGAATAGTTCATAGAAATCAACTAAGATATCCAAAAAAAGATGGATAAGGATTATTTTTGTAAGAAGTTATCTAAAAATAATGAAGTGGGAATTAAGGAAAAAAAATAAAGAGAGTGTAATTGTGCGTCGTTCAGAGAGGGGAAGGAAAATTACAAAATGGTATGGTTATGATAATTAACTTGTTAGTTGTGATGTTTTTTTTTATATTTTGTTATATTACTTATTGTAATTATTTTGTTTACATTACATATTTGGTGGTGTTACATACTTTATTAATTATAAATTTGTATTGATGTATTTTGTATTATATAAAATAGTAGTAGTATAAGACTATCTGTTTTAATGATGTGCATAATATTATGTTTTTATTTAAAAAGGAGATGATGTACTGTCGTAGTGATAAGAATATTATTATGTGATAAAAAATTGTATAACCTAAAATATTGTCATGTATCAAATAAAAGTCAGTCCTCTTTCGGAATCGTATGTTTCATGTTTATCCGTTAAGGCGTTAACGAAATACATAACAGTGTGAATGTGGTTTATCGTTGACTTCCCTTTTCTAAAGCCACACTGGTTTTCACTTATCACTCGCTCTGATAGATCTAGTATTCTTTTGAGGAGAAACGTCGCTGAAACCTTGTATCCCAGATCTAGGAAAGATATAATAATAATAATAATAATTTTCTACACATTTAGGGTCACCTTTTTTAAATACTGGACAGATAATTGATGTTCTCCATTCGATAGGAATTTCTTCGTAGTGCCCTATTCTAGATATAAGATTAAATAACTCATCCGTTAGTCTAGGGCCTCCTAGCTTTAGTAGTTCTCTGCAGATTCGATCTTCTCCTGCCACTTTATTATTATTAAGTGACTTAAAATCATTTCTATTTCTACTCTGCTTGGTTTCAGTTCTTCGTTTTCTAGGCTTTCATTTATGTCTTCCTCTTTTTCTTAATCATCTGTTTGACTTACCGTGGGTTCATTATTCAGTAGATTATTAAAATATTTTCGAAAACTCATCTGCTTCACTTTTACTATTTAATAGTAAATCACCTCCTTCTGCTTTATATCCATTTTTTAAAGCTTTACAGTGCCTATAAAACTCATTAGAGTTGTATCTAAACTTTTCCGATTTTTCAATCTTTTCTTTTTCCATTTTCCTTTTCTCTTGTCTTATCACATTATGTGCTTCTTTCCTCCTTTTTTCTAATATATCTTTATTTGACTGAGTTGGGTGTTGAATCATTTTCAGTTTAGAGGCATTACAACGCTTAATGACATTTGCACATCATTTTTGATTAAGCCAGTTCTTTGTTTTTGGTCTAGAAGGTTGTTTAATTACAGTTTCTGCTACCTCTAGAACTGAGTTATTAATAAATTCCCACCCTGTTTGTAATTCCAATTACTCTTCATACCTGGTTACATTCAATGCGTCATTTATTCCCAATTGGAATCTATTAAGTCCATATCGAACTTTATACTATTTGTTCTTTTATTTCTCCCTTTTCATTGGTTAGATATCATTACTTTTAACTTAAATACTACTACTAGGAAGCCGCCCAACCAAGGAACTGCAACAAGTGACAGATCTACAAAGAGTGGTAATTGGACTATTTCCGGAGGACCCGCCCAAAGTTCTATGTAGTTGGCAGGCAGAGAACTCACCGAGAGTAACACTAGAAGAGCTGACCAGAGCAACTAACTCTCTTAGGAATAACATCAGCCCGTGCATAGACCGAGTCACAAACAAAGAATTCAAGCTACTGGTGAGAAGGCAACCCCAGATCCTGCTGCAGATATAGGTACAACAAATGCATCGAAGAGGGCTGATTCCCCCAACCGTGGAAGAGAAGTCGGCTGGTCCTCATAAAAAAGTCAGACAAGCCACCAGAAGAACATTCATCGTACAGGCCACTGTGCCTTCTCGACTGCACTGGGAAGCGTTACGAGAACGTCATAGACAACTGGCTGAGAGACATCCTCGAGTCTACTCTGGTAACGGGCTCTTTGATAATCAGTTCGGCTTCCGAAAGGGGTGCAGCACGCTGGACGCGCTCACCGAAGTCTGCAAATTTGTCAAGGAATCCGGTGCCAGCTACAAGGTTGGGCTGCTGACACTCGATATCCGTAATGCGTCCAACTTTGCCCCTTAGGAGAACATCCTAATGATAATGAGATCCAAAGACCTGCCTCTCTTTGCAGAATAATAGAGGAATATTTTAAAGACAGAACGCTGTACTTTCAAGTGCCAAACGGACCTGTAACGACGACGAACCTGTCAAGCGGAGTACCACAAGGATCAGTTCTCGGGCCCACGCTGTGGAACATCCTGTACGATGAGCTCCTTTGTCTGAGACTCTCCGTGGGTGCAAGGTTTCTGGCTTTCGCGGATGACATCGCGATAATAGCCCGAGCTAAGCACACATAGGACTTAGAAAGGATGCTAGGAATAGCGGCACAGAAAACAACTGAATGGCTGCGAACGGCCGGTCTACAGCTGGCACTATAGAAGTCCGAGGCCATGGTCATCACTAGGGTTAGGATGTTTATGACCTTAAAAATACTAAAAAATGCATGCAAATATGTACAATAAATATCAAAATATGCTCTTAAAAAAAATTAAACATGCAATTTTAAAATTTTATTTCTAATCCGAAATGTATTTAAAATTAATTTACAACTTTTTTATAACTTTAAACTTAAATACAAATATATAAAAATATGATATTTTGAAATTAAAAACATGTAATGTTGAATGTAAGTAATAAAGATAAGTTGATTATATACTACGAGTTTCATATTTTCTTATTTTCGTTAAATGTTGACTGTGTTGAATAATTTAAGTTATTTTTTGGCGAAATATGCATTTATTTACTATAGTTTTGGCCAAAATATTCAAAATATGCATTTATTCATAAAAATCCCTAAATATGCAAAAATATGCAAAATAAAATTGAATGTATTGAATGCACGACTAAAAGAAAAAATATGCAAAAGTCATAAACATCCTAACTCTAGTCATCACCAACAAGCGATGCCACAGCAAAATGGACATTGTAATCAATGGGACATACATTAGTGCAGGACCAGACATAAAATACTTGGGCATATGGGTGGGCAGCAAGCTACGCTTCACCGCACGTGCTAAGGTGGTAGCGGAAAAAGCTAATAAAGCAGTCCAGAACCGGGCGAGCATCTTGCCCAACGTAAGCGCCGCTAAGCAAGGGAAAAGAATGCTGCTGTCCAATGTAGTTCACTCGTTCATCTTGTACAGGGCGCCAGTATGAGCCGATAAAATGAGCAGGAAAGGTTGGTCTGAGCTAGAAAAGATCCAAAGGCACATAGCGTCGAGAGTTTCGTCCGCGTACCAAACGACCTCCAAGAACGCAGTACTGGTGATTGCTTGCATCGTTTAAATTACTAACGTCAGTACCACCCCCAGGCATATATTTCAAAATGTAAAAATTAAAAAAATAGTACTAGGAATGATCGGAGTCACCGTCAGCACCTCTTTTTGACTTTACATCTTTAACACATGACCTATGCAGTTTATGTGCACGAATTAAAATAGGGTCTTGAATAATTATTATAATAATTGTAAACATGACGAAAACTCACCTGGCCTGTGACACGACAAACTGTCTGTCGTGCCTTAACAAGACGTTTACGAGGTACTGGTCTCCAAAGCTTTCTAGCACGAATTTTTGGTAGTCACTGACGTCTTCCGAATTGCCAAGTATTTCGTTGGTGGACAATATCATCTCTGAGTTCATTACTGACGTCCAATTTTCCATCAAATCGTCACACTAAAACACGAACCTTCCGGACAATGGTTTGAGTGCAGTCAACCGATCCACGACCTAATTGGACATGGAAATGATCAAGTAAAATTATATCAACGACGTTAGTTTTATTTTCATATATATAAAAAACAACTCACCATGCAAAATGAAACAAGCGTCGTTTTTTACCACCAAGGCTTTGGGATTCTTCCATACCAGTACAATATTTTGCCCTTAATTTAAAATAGAAATAAATGAAAAAATAAATTATTATTAAAATAAGGTTGATAAGTGCTGTATACGCCACAGCAGTATATTATGTGTGTCTAGATGAGAGGTAGCGTAAACGATTAGGTTGTTATAAAAAATTCCATATGTTTGTCACTGTAGTGTGTGCCATACAATATGTATACATAAAAAATTTCAATTAGGTATCAACGAATCAACAAATAATATTTTTGATTAGAACTAAATACCTCAAATAGATACATATATTATGAGAATGGCGGTTATTTGTTTGAATATCTAATTTCGTTCAAATATGAACTTATAAAATATCTGCACAAAAAAATAATGTTCAAACATTTTTTTGACTTTTTTGATAACAAAATATGAACTAATGTCGAGACTTCGAGAGACTTTGTTTTGAATTTTCAACCATATAAAAGTTGGACATTTTATAAATGTTTAGAATTTTTAAAATAATTCGCAAATTTTCAAGGATTTTAGAACTTTTTCAAAATTATTATTTAAAATGATAATAAACATTTTTTTTTAGGATTTAGGCTAAACCAGGGCCGTATTAACGTTTAGGCTGTTTTATGCTAAAGCCTAGGGTGGCAAATTTTTTATGGTCGAACAACAAAAAGTTGAAATAGATTGTGGTCTCGTGGTTGAGCTTTACGATTCTTAAATTCAACTTATTACAAATACTTGTGAAAATGTTGATGAATTTGAAAGAAAAGCACTTGAAAAATCTGTTACAAAAAATATTAAGATATAAAAACTCGTAAAAAAATTAAATCAATTTTTATGATGAAACTTGATATAATGATTTAATGACTTCTGGAAGAAAAAAATTTAAAATTGATATCTTTTTAGTTATTTTAGATCGTTTATTGAATGAACATAACAAGAGAAGAGCGGCGTGTCATTTTTTTTCCATTTGCTTTTATTGCTAAGCTTGAAAGTCTATCACATGATGATGTTGTTAAAGGAGCTACACAACTTAATGAAATATACTATAATAAAAAAAAAAAGTAATGTTAAATATTTATTTTTTTTTATTCGTATTATTTAAATGAACAATCAACTTTATTTTTTCATATCCATTGATTATTGAAGTATAATTTTTTTTTGTTAACTATTTTTTTTTCTATCATTGTATCGGTAGGTAATGCTTTGATATAATCTAATATTGATAAATAAATGGATAGTTTTTTTTCATAAAATGAACAAAAACTATTCTACGAAATATGCTAAAATGTGCAAAATTCGTTGAATACCTTTGATTTTATCTCTATAAAATATGTCTACCATAAGATTTTTCTAAAAATTATTTACCAAACAAATCGCTAAAATGTTTATCTTCCATCAAACTGCAAACTATTAATAGAATTTGAAAATTATATTCACCTTGTCATAAATTATATTAATTATTAGTTTCGATGTGATATTGTAAATAATAGATTAAAACGTAATATTACAGGAAATTCTGACAGAAAGATTCTGGAAGACTTGAGTTTGTAATATGTTCATTATATAGTTCTTGTATAGTTTAGGGTATAGTTTAAATCAAAGGCAAAAAATAATAAATTATTTATTTAATAATAATTCAATTTAATTTAATTTAATAATAATAATTTATATAATAATGAATCTTTTTTTTTATTAAAAAAAAAAAAAGAAAAAAAAGAAATGTTGGCTAATAACCTCAGCAGTGGAAGCCTGTACACTTTTAAATAAAAATAAATAAATAATTTAAATACTCACAATGCTCACAATTCTTGATTTCGTAAAATTACTAAGTAACTTGAATGATTGTTGTATTTAAAACCATTATTAGCTCCTAGCAGTTAAATATTTTTTTTAAATTTAAACAAACTGCTGTTTCACGCCTGAAACTACTACGTAAGTGTAGTGAACCTAACTGAGATCGATCTATTACTGAAAATAAGGATTTTTTTCAATAGCCGAACTTACATATTTACCTACCATTTCTGATATAATTCAAGAAGACTATTTAAAGAATAACAATCTTGGAATTTTAGATTTCAAGCTACGAGTTTTTACAATATTCACATAATGTATAAGGCATCCAATATGAAAAAAACGTAAGTTGTCAAATATACATGAAATGTAAATATAATATGCAAATAATTTTCAACCTAAGTTTAATTAACTACAGTTTATACCCGTAAATGGGATGCTTAAACTAATTTATGTTACTATATTATTCTGCATGAGTAAATTTTGATTTTATTATTTTATTTAAAGGACTATAAAATATATAAAATTGACTTAAATTTAAAAAAAAAACCACAAGAAATCTAACTAAAACAATGATACCAAAAATATTTTTTTTGTTAGTTTTAGAGTTACGACGTTTTTAAAATTACACGTGTCGCCATAAAGTCCTACTCACTGTAGTGATGTATACGAGTAGGTATTACTAATCGGGTGTGTTCTCACTGTTTTCAGTAAATTGATTCCAATATTACATTTTTAGCCTTCTAGGGGACGCGCCCATGAGAATCTCGTTTTCAGCTGCGCTGCGGTGGTAACACCGTTATTTTATTTCTTTATTTGTAATGTAGATTCTTAGTACTATTATATTATATTTTGCATAATACATGTTAGGAATTATTTACAATGACATTTACTAATAATTAAATTAATAAAATTAATTTATTTTAATATAATGTAATACATTTAAAAAAAAAATTAAAATTCGATTTAAAAAATTCATTTAAAAATGTTATTACAGTATATTATTAAGTGAAATATATACATTTATTTAAGCATTTATTTTATTTTTTGAATGAAAATTTATTTTTAATTTAACCCTTTGACGAGTATGGATGTATATATACGTTTTGTCGAAACGCTTCTCAGGGAGTATGAACGTATATTTACGTTTTACACAAAAACCTTATTTTATCTATATGATAAGTCCGTATTAAATTGACAATAATTTATGAATCGTATGCTGCTATCTACTGGCTATATAAATTTAACTAAATTATTATTTTGATATAGGTTTTTATAATTATTTTATAAGAGGTTATAAATGAAGTGAAACTTATGTAGATTAAACTAGTTCACAAAATCATTCTCATTTTATATATCCTATATCCCATTTTTATTCCAAAATTCTGAAACATTGAAGCGATTTCCTTTTTTTCCTGCAATCAAAAAGATTAAACTTAACAGTGCTATTATTTCTGCTTGAGTTGTTAATTTGTAGTCTCTTTTCCATGTTTTTAAACAGCTTTTTGCCTATAAGTTTGTATATTTCACTAAATTATCATCATTTCAGAAGTTATTATTTGAAGAAAACACTTAAGTGGTGTTTTACACTGCCGAGCAATTACTTTCAGGCCAGGGAATATTTTTACATTATTCTTAAATTTTATTTTTGAATATGTAGATACAGCATTATTTGACCATAACGTTTCCTCATCCTTACCTATGAAAAACCACAGATTATTTTCATCTTCGTTATCATGAGTCATCGCCGCTTTCCAGTGTAACGTCCTAGTCACTACTATGAGTACCATAACCAACTGTGTAAAACCTGTTGCCGTATCTTGCTGGCTTGCATCGTTTTACTATCATCTCACAGGAAGGTACATGCCACCCTTCTCAACGAGCCCTCATCCCGGAAAGTCGTACCCGGGCGCCCTGGCGCCAGACGGGTTGCGGCTCCCCGGAAACTCATTTAAGGTTACTATTATGACAGTCTTCTTCAATATATTCAGGCTTGTAATCCGGGTCATCAATCAAATCATCAAATCATCTTAATCAGAAAGATCAAAGAGATTAGAAATTTCTTCAGAATTACAGTTATACGCCATGGCGTATTTCATGAAATAAAACATAAGAACAAAAAAGTCATTAAAAAAAAATACAAAAATTTAATATTTTTTACGTTATTCGTGTATTTTCCATTTGTATAATTACAAAATATAATATTATAATAATTTGTATATGTTATATTAAAAATAAAAAATATATGCATTTTTTTTAAATGTGTGCATACATTATAGCGTCTCAACTTTATCAATGAAAAACTATTTTATTCGTGCCATGGTATTTACACCACACTGACATACAATTACGTTCACTAATATTTTGATACTACGTACTGGTGACTTAACGTGTACAGATAAAATACATAACTATTGCAAAGTATTTATAAATACATGGTCAAGGAATAGCAGGGAGTCATAGTTATCTTATCGATTACTATAATTAAAGATAAGGGGTTTTTCCAAACGCGCGATATAAGCACAGCTGGCGTGATCTCTAGCAGGTTAAACATACAATTAATAAATATGAAAATATTTCACATAGTTTTGCTATGCATTTTGTGTATTTTCTTTGTGCTATAATACTATACAACCTACATTATTTTATAAGACGAATTACATCTGATTCATATGAGAACAATGTATTTTATTATGTATTAATCATTATTATTATTATTGCAATTAATTATACAAGTTGTTAACAGATTAAATTGATTTAGTATTATTGTAAGTATTGTACCAAAAATAACATTAATAGCTTTTTTGTATCATTTGTATTTAAAAAAAAAAAAACATATTTGTACCTGCAGTAATTATAATAGTATAATTTTGTGTGATGACTTCGATTCTGATGCTGATAATGTTCCACCTTCTGGTGAATGGAAATCAAAGTGAAGATATTTGAATCTAATGAAGATTAAAATTCTGAAGTTTTAAACTTAATTGATACAAATATTTATTTATTAACCTCGCCAATTAAGCAGAAAGTTAATACTTGTAGTTCAATTCAATAAGTATCATAAACAACTGAATTTAGATCGCGAATACATCTACACATCGTTAATTATTTCCCGGTTTTTTGTTTTGCGAAAATATGTCTTTGACTTTTGATTTTCATCCTTTACCAAGTACTTTTTCAGATTAAAATAATGATTATCAGTCTAACTTTAAATCTACTCTAATATGTTCAGTGGATATTGATACAGTTGAAGCCGAGATTAAAACTCAACCAACCAACAAGATGATTTCCAATTTATACCTGTTAAATACTTGGTCGGACCGAAAAAAAAAATGGCATTATATTTAATTTATCTCCATTTACTAGTCCAGAGGGCTCTAAAACATCCACAAATAATTTAAAAACGTGTACACCAACAACTAGTTTTAAATTTTTATTTAATGATGAAATTGTTGACCAAATAGTTTATCGCATTAATTATTTATAAACATATCGGCAACAATTTAAAACAGGAGAAGCTTTTAAGTGAACAAATATGTATGAAATAAAATCCAAAAAAAAATTCAATCTAAGTTTGATGAATTATAAGAAATTCGTCGATTTGTAAACTTTTTTTTAACAATATTCAAAGAGACTATAATCCTTCTATAATAATTGTCATTAACGAAAGTATGGTCAAAAATCTAATAATTTCATTTCTATAGACTCCGTGTGTACTTCGCCTAGATTCCACTTAGATTGCGATTTATTTAACTATTCCATACATGGAGTAGTCTCAAGGCTATTTTGGACTTGTATTGCACAAAATATTTTTTTTTAGAAAAATCAAAATTTAAGAGGATCAATAAATTATTATTTAAGTAAATAACAAGACTTCAGTGTTAAAAAAATGTTCTGAAATAAAATAAATGGTCAGCTCCCATTTCGCCACCGTACCATTTCCCCGAATTTATTTTTCATTTATTTGTCAAAATTACCCCTTCACAATAATTGTGAGTGATCGGTCTAAACTACTAAAGATTGATACAGGTTCATTAATACAAAATAAGTATGAAAAAAACTTTATTTCATTAAACATTATAAATTAAGTTTAACATAACAAATATAATTTTAACAAACTTAGGTATAATATGTAAGAAATAAAAAATAATACTTGTAATTATTTTAAATTTTTTGAATGTAATAAATTTATTTTAGCTGATGATAATTTTCAAAACATAATTAACTTTTGGACATACATAAAAATGTTTTGAATTTTGTACACATAATATTAAACCTATTTGTACAACCTTTGTATCTACAACTTAGAGGAGCTTTAAGATCCATTGCTCTCGGCCAATGATGGTATCCATCCAGTGATCTTATATGATTCAATATAAAATACAAAAAAAAAAATCAATAAATTATATTTAATTTAAATCTGAAGGGTCCTATCATTGGATGGCCTCCCTTATCCTGCCGTTTTGTCATTATATTATAGTGTTTTGTTGTATATATTATCACATTTCTTATTGTGTTTTTGTTAATACAGATTGTAAATTGTCTAAAATAAAATAAATAAAAATTGTTACCTCAGAACTTTTTTCATTTTTTAAATGTAAGTATCATCGATTCATGGATATACACAGAAAAATGCAGCGATGTTTATCTTCTAAATTTTAAAGCATCAATAATTTGTACAATGTTTCAAGTTGGGAAACATAGTGGGCCTAAAAGAGGAAGAAAGTCACTGACACAAACATCAACGCCACCAAAAAAAAAAAAGAAAGAAAGTTAATGTTCCAGTCCCTGACGGGGGCAATATGATGGTATATACCATCATTATCCTCCAAAAACAATTACAATGCTAGCTTCAAAATGTTATAATGATAATTGTACTTTCCTAACTAGGTTTTTATGTAAAAAATTTGATTTCTCAGTTTGCACAGAATGCATGGAAAGTTATCATACGAAAACACTTAAATGAACATTTGAGACTTAAATATACTTAATATAACATACCAAAACTTTAACAAGAAGTTCCTATGAATTTTGTTTTTTGTTTATTATGTTATGATTTAAATATTTTTTATTTTCTATTGTAATGTTTGTATCAGATATTTTTTAATTCATAAGTGAAAAAAGAAGTGCTTATAAATATTGTTTTTATTTTATTAATTTATGATTTAAGTTTTTTTTTATGTATTTTATTTAGTGTTTATCATATTCGAATATTATATTTGTATTTTATATATTATAGTATCTGAGTAAGATAATTCAAATGTTTATTATAAAAATGTATTTATAATGTATTAATACATCATAGATGTATCATTTGATACTAATTGTTTCAACTCTTAAAAATGGTTGAAGGGTTGATTTAGGATTTTTTTCATGATTTTCAGGCAATTTAACATATATATATATATATAGTTTTTTTTTCTATAAAATCATAATGTTGTGCATGAAGAGTTAAAATTCATATAAAAAATAATAATCGTGATAGTGTATCTTTAATACTTTTAAATTGGGTCTGATATGTTTGCCCGACACTCAAATACCCGACACCTCAATTGCAATAATTTTTGACACACATTTATGTATAATATAACTTGATATTGCCGCCTGTCGGACAAATGTATGAATTTTTGAATATATACCTAA
The DNA here is from genome assembly GCF_037042655.1 of Diuraphis noxia. Taxonomy (NCBI): domain Eukaryota; kingdom Metazoa; phylum Arthropoda; class Insecta; order Hemiptera; family Aphididae; genus Diuraphis; species Diuraphis noxia. Next base: position 80,602,235 of record NW_028301711.1, read on the forward strand.
TAATATATAATATAATAATAATAATATATTTTTGAATATATTGTCGGGCAAATGTTTTGTTCGGGAAATGCTTTGTCGGGCAAATGTGTTGTCGGGCAAATGGAGTCGGGAAATTGAGGTGTCTGGCAATTGAATGTCGGGAAAGTGTACTGATCCCTTTTAAATTGCCGTTGAAGCAAGATATAAATATCATATCAATACATTTTCAATAATTTTTAATGAGTGAAAAAGTTATATCAGCAATTAATTTAATACAAATTTGCAGTTTGGTACTAAGATGTAACATAACCCAAATTCATTCAAATTATCTTTATTGTCAAGTACTTATATTTCATAATTTATTTTAATTTTTACAATTTTGTTTTAAATTTCAGAGAACGAACTCACCAATTTATTTTAATGGACTTCGAGTTCGCAACAATTTACAGAACCAGTATAGTACTAATATCCGGTGCAATATCAAATAGCTCGCGTCATTTTAAGACTGTTAAATTGGAGGGAAAACCTCTTTTACTACCTGTAAATCAGAATGTTAGACAACTGAATACCAAAGAAATAAGGAAAACAATTTCAATGATTAAACTTAAATTAAAACTAGATTTACAGGTTGTATTGTTGAAGCAATTGTATAACAGCCTAAGTACCAGTACAAACAATTTAAACGCTGAATTTATTAGACGTTACTTAGCATATAACAATAAAATAACGATAATAGTATTATGGAATGGTTCCACAGATATGGACATTTTAAAAAGATTACAAATTAATAACTTTAATCTACTCAATATGACGTGTTATGACATATCAAATAATCAACATTTTTACATACGATTAATCACAATGAGAAATATGAGAGTCATATATGAATACAGTTTAGGAGCGTATAATAAAATAGGACGGATGTTGAATCTAGTGGAAACGCATAAAATTATATGTTCAAAACAACACAAAGGAATGTATCCACACGATCCTTGCTACGATTTGGAACTAACGAAATGTATTTTTAACAAAATGGTTAAACAATTTCAGTATAAGAATTTAGTGAAACATTTTTAATTAAACATTTTAATTAAACATTTTAATTAAACAATATAATTTACATTGTATTTTATTTTTATGGTCATTTTGTTGACTGCCAAAAAAATGAAATTAACTGAAATATTGACACTTTCGTTTAAATAACACAGATGCTGTGTTCTTTACTGCTTATTTATCATGGTATAATATCAATATGTGTAATTTAAATGCAATGTGTTAATTATGTTTCTATGATTTTCATGTACATTAACCAATTTAAAATAAATATTGTACGACAAATACGGAAATGATGTTGGAACAAAAATATTTTATTTTACTTTATTGATGAAATCTAAATAGTATTGCCTTAAATGAATATTTTAAAAGGTATCTTAAACATGTATCATTTTAACAAAAGCATTTTCCAGCTAATTCTCAGGTTTCTTTTTTGTTCCTATTTTTGTGATTCTTTACTCCATCTTTTATATCCAGATAGATTGCTTTTCTTAAAATGAAAATCCGGCATATGAAATATTGTCTTCGGAAATCAGTAGTTCTTGACACAGTTTTTAGAGAATATTGGCATCATATTTTAAGAGTTTTAAAGGAATATAAATCCGGTTTTTAGTTATTAATTACTGTAATTAATACAATAAATACCAAGCATGGAGCAGATATTGGATAGGCTGAAGTGACTGGAAACCATAGGCACAATGGGGGGGGGGGGTAGGGGGGCTTAGCCCCCCTAGTTTAATTTAAGTCCCCCTAATTTTTTAAAATAATATATTCATTCTTTAATCCATAATCAGACATAGATATAACATAGATTAAATAATTAGTTTTACTAGTTATGCATAGACCTTATACTCATGAAAGAAAATCGAAATCATGAAAGAGGGCGCTGATGTTGTTATGTTAATCGTTGCACAATATAAAAATTATTGTGCATACAATAAAAGATCTATGTATAATGATGATATACGGTTATTAGACATCAGCTGTCATTTGATTTTCCAACTGTTCCTAGTTTTGAAATTTTAATGATTTATATTTTATTTATAATAATCTGTATTTATTTTGTATTTTATAGACTATACTACCATAGGTATATTAATATATTAAAATTAAAATATAATTATTATAATAACAATTATAATTAATTGTTCAATATGGTTTATAAATGCCTCTTTCCATTTTTTAAACGAGGATTTAATGACAAATATTCTCCAATAAAATTGCACAAGTAAATTTAATAACAAAACTGCAGTAGATATTGTAGTAATAATAATTTATAATTTCAATTGATTATAAATAAGTTTCCAACAGATGAAGAAATCAGAACATTGTGGATAAAATTGATAAAATTGAATGGAGTTTTATAAAAGAATTATATTATAAAGAAAAACAAGAAGGACTGAAAGCTGCAACAAAGTTATCACACAAGCACGTTTATTATTTCAATGAAAAAATGAACGTCAAACTAGCGGCACAAGTATTAAGCACTAGTGTAAGTAATGCTTTGACATTTTGTGAATCATTAGATACAAAGTTTCAAAATTCTAAGCCGACGGCAGAGTTTTATAAACTCATGAATGATGCATTTGATATTTTGAATTGCCATTCAAAATTTTCTAAGTCAACATATAATCAAGCTCTAAGTTTAGATACATATAATAAGTATTTATGTTTTACTAAAGAGTATGTTAACGGCTTAACACACATTGATAGTACAAGAGTTGTTAATTCGTTACGAAAAACTGGATTTGTTGGATTGGTTTGGGGTTTAAAAAAATTTATTAAGTTATTATGACTTATTAAAACAAAGTAACTATGAAAATATTGGCTATGTCTTATCATATAAATTATCGCAAGATCATTTGGAGACTTTTTTTAGTACTGTTAGATCAAGATGTGGTTACAACAATAATCCTTCTGCGAAAGAATTTAAAACTGCTTACCAAAAAACTTCTCGTTCATCACCATGTGAGTGGTTCTCAATATGGTTACTGTCTTCCTGAAAGTATGTTAAAGAATGTATCAAGTAATAAGTTGCCAGATTCTATACTTGAAATAGAACAAACCGTTGATGAAGAATTGGAGCTTTCGCATGATAATGACCATATAAATATGTATAAAGTATCTGCTTATGTTGAAAATGTTACACACTACATTGCAGGATTTGTGGCTGAAACGGTTTCTCAAAAAATAAATTGTTTAATTTGTAAACAAGTGTTAAGTATCAATCATACCACTAACTTATTAATAACACTCAAAGACCGGAATAATGCTCTATTCAAACCAAGTAAGGATGTGGAATATATTTGCTCTGTAGCTGAAAAATGGATAAGATGTACAAATCTTAGTACCTAGTATATATGCTAAAAATTTTACAAACAAATTATACATACAAATAAAATCTGAAGTATTCAGAACTGTATTCCTGAGTAAAGATATGGATGCACACATACATGGTCAAGGTTTATTCACAAATCACCGTGATCAGTTATTAAAATTAATTATCACAGTATACATCAACCTAAGGCTAAAACACCTAGCAAAAGAGCAACAAAAACCAACAGTAGGAGTCCGAAAAAAACTTACTAAGTTAATTCTTTTTAGAAATGAGTAAATAAATTTAATACATACTAATAATGATTTTTAACCATCTAAATTTCTATAGCTATAATCTATTATAAATCATTCTTTATTTAACTTGATTAAAATATATTAAAAAAATATTCAATAAACTTTAAATCTTAAATATTATTTTAATACAAACTATATGAATATTCGACATGTTAATATGTTATTGTAATAGCACAAAATATAACATTAGTGATAAATTATGATTGATAAGAAAATATTGATTATCACAAACTGCAATGAACACAACCCAATAATTATTGTAACATGCGATTGTAGTCGCGCCCGCGAGAAATTGCGTGCGTGCATCGGTCACTCAGTCACTTAATCGCGCCCTCTATCACGGCTCACTACGCGTATGTTAGTAATATAGGCAGGACCGGTCTATGAGTATAAGGTTTTGGCAAGTGAGTATCGCCAAATGCGCGAATCTGTCTCGTACAGAAGGAACGAAGGCTTTTGGTCGCTAAACCGGGAGAAACACTAAAGAAATAACACGCTAGCTTATTGACGAAATGACACGAGAGGTGTCACGAAAAGGTTTATTAGCACAGGTTGCAAAACTAAATAATTTACAAAGTAATATATTGTTATGGTTGTAACAGAATGGCGAGAGCGTACAGCGGTGGTCGTTCGCGTCGGGCTCGGGGAGTCGAGTCGGTAAGACGGGACACGGGAAAAAACGTAGTGACGGAATGTCGGGCGCGACGGTCGGTCGTACGTCCGGCGGCGAGTCGAGCCGGCGGGACGTAGAGGGGGCGAGACGCGATTTTGGTCGGTCGGTGCAAGGAGCATAAATATTACTTGCGAACGCAAGTGTGTTAAAATTTATACAATGCAAAAAGGACAGGCGGTAACGTTGATACAATGTTGCATGTGATGATACGTCGGAGTATCACCACAAGGTCTATGATATTATGTCATTATGTAATCTATGGTAATACGATTAAGAGGACGTTTCACCCGCATGTGTTGTCTCCGTCTTACAAGTGCGTAACATTGCAAAAACTGTTTTGCGCGGGAAAGAACAGAGAAAGATACAGTTATAACTAAGAAACGAAATTTTCACCACATAAAAAGGTGAATTTTGTCTGTGCAATATCGTTTTTATTTTTTCGATATCACTTATACAACAAAAATTCTTATTGTTTTATAATACATTAATTTTGCGTTTTTTAAGCATGAATAACTTTTTTTGTAGTTCTGATATCGAAAAAATAAAAACGATATTGCACAGACAAAATTCTCCTTTTTATGTGATGAAAATTTCGTTTTTAGTTATAACTGTATCTTTCTCGGTTCTTTCCCGCGCGTAAAAGTTTTTGTAATGTTACGCACTTGTAAGACGGAGACAACACATGCGGGTGAAACGTCCTCTTAATATCAATAATTTACAAAATATATAATCAATTGTTATTGTACCTATATAGTACCATGATAAAATTTATTTTATCATGCCTAGTACAGTAGTACCTACTCTCTGAGAACATGGGTATAAATATTGATATCGCATATTAGCTATTTTTAGAATATGGAATTTATAGTCATAACACATTAACATGAGTCATGTTAATGTGTTAGGTATGAATTCTTATCACAATTGCATTGAAGCTCTGAACGGAACGCGACGTTTTTGTCTTTCTTAAGGTACGTTTTTCAAGGCGCGACCTGTCGCCACGACATGTCGTAAATATCTGTTAATAGGAAAATGGTATCAACTGTTTTGCAAGACGCGACAGGTCGCTGCGACTGAACTTTGGGTCGCCGCGACCGACGACACTACTGCTCATAGAGCAGTACCGCGCGACACGTCGTGACGACACTATGGTCATATTTGTCGAATTTGTCTATACAAATTTTTTATATGGCGTCAAAATTAGTTTTTTCTCCATCGGAGGATGAAATTCTTATTCAAGAAGTACAGGCCAATTCTATTTTGTATGATTTGGCCGATGCTAATTACAAAAACATAATAATGAAGGATAGTATCTGGAAGGAAATATCCCTCAAGATTGGAAAATCTGGTAAATAAAAAATTTCAATTTTTTCGATTATTAAAAGAATTATCAATTTTTATGTAATTACTTGAACGTAATTTGATAATTTAGTAGACGATACAAAAAAGCGCTGGAAGAATATTCGCGATTCATATTCCAGAAATAAGAGAAAGCCGGGAACAGGATCAGCAGCGACTAAAAAAAAATGGAACTTGGCACCTCATCTTGGTTTTTTGGATCGAGTTGAATATGAGCGAGCGTAAGTGATAAAGAGTATTTAACCCATTTTACCCCGATTTATGCACCTTATTAGATATTATTAATTCATAAAAGTTCAAGAGAGTAACAATGTAATGACATATTGACATAATACAGCAATGCATGGGCATAATAAATGTTGTTTATAAATGTTATCAATACCAAAACACGTTCGACACCATAGTCGATTTAACTTACGAGCGCCTGTCGCTACAGTGATTCGACCTGCAAGAACATGTGACAGCAGGCAGTGCGTAAAATATTGGTACTTTTGACGTAATAGTCAATTAATGTATGTTAGCAGCTTTTAAAATATAAGAAATGATACTGACGACTTATATACTATAAAAACTGTATGTTTTAAAATATTTATGAATTTCCAAAATTTAAAATAAAAATTGCAATATTATGTCTTAGTTTGTGTTGTTAAAATTAAAAAAAAATATTTTTTGACAGTTAATTGTGTTAAATGTATAATAGGAGCAAAACTATTTTCAAATTCTGTCAACTTAAAATATTTTAGTAAAATATACATACCTAAAAAGTAATAATCTATCAGACTCCATAACACTATTTTATTTTATTTATCCTATACAAACTTAAAAACAAAACAGTTGTAATCCTGTTGGATATAATAATTGATATAAAATTTAAGCATTTAAATGACTATAGTGTTATGAAGTACAAAAATAATGTTTAAAAAAAATATTTTTAATAATATTTATAGACTCGTCTTCGTAATTTCGAGGAAAAAATAAATGCCCACACTCAAATATACAAAATTAAAAACTAAAACAATTTTAAAATGTTAAGAATATTTTATTTATATTATTTTAAATTAATAGATCAACTTCCAACGTCACTGAGGTTCAAGAAATGGTTACCACTCACGATCAAGAAAAAAATTACGAAGTTATTAGTGACAGAGAAAATAGTTTATTAACTGAAATACCGCCAACTAAAAAATCTAAATATATACCTGCACAATATCTTCAACGATCAAACGAACGAAATGAATTGATTAAAAAAATACAAGCACGCAATGAGCAACTTTTAACGAGAGAGGAAGAAAAATTAGACGAAATTGACATGTTTTTCATAGGTTTAGCTATAACAGCTAAAAAATTTCCGAGTAAGGGAAGAATTGAAGCAAAAAAAAAAATATTTGCATTAATGACCGAGTTGGAGGAAAAATATTTAGTACAAGAACATCGTACGTAATCGGTACATCTGCCATCTTAAAAGTATTATTTTTTATAGCTACCTCCCCTTTAACCTGTGCCCAAATTAACTCAATTGGGTTATATTGACAATGGTATGGAGGTAACCTTATCACTTCATGACCCTTTTCCAGTGCAATTTCGTCCAATTCGTAGCGTTTATATATTGGAATAAGTTGTTTTACACGCTCACATAATTCAGACAGCCGTTCTTGTGGTGAAAATTCAATATTTTTATTTTTCAGCCATTCTTCTACAACGATTTTTTGACTATTACTTTTGGGGAAATTATCTTTAAGCATTGAGTGATAAGGAGCATTGTCAATCACAATAACTGACGGCTCTTTGAGGTGGTTCAACATATCAATAAACCAATTTTTAAATACCTCGGCATTCATTGAGGTATGATAGTCACTCTCAAGACTTCTAACGTTAGCTCGAAATATTAATTTGGAATCGCTAACAAACCCATATTTTGTAGACCCTGCGTGGCAAATAATAAGGCGACCTCCTTTGCCAGTGGGTACTTTTAAACCTGTGGTGTGTTCGTAATTTTGCCATATGCGTGTTCTGCTATGATTTTGGTTTATCCACGTCTCGTCCAAATAAACGACAGGACGGGTGTCGTTTTTTTCCCGAAGTATACACATTTTTCTTAAATATAACGTAGTGCAACAATGTCGTTCCTTTCCATGAGAAATTTCCTTCCATCATTGCACTTTTTGAAAGAAAATTTCAAATTTTTTAGAAGCGTATGCATCGACCAAACAGAGCCTTCCCAATTGCACTTCTTCTTTACCTCCGTTAAAACAGTAAGAGCTGTTGGTTACTCACCTCTATTGTAGAACTCGTGCACTGTTCTACGCACTATATCCGCATCAAAATCGTCTAATTCAGTCAACGATTTTGCACGTTTATACGATGAAATTTCATCTTGTTTCGATAGGTCTTTTATAAAATTGTATACCGAAAAAATGATTTTTTTGCTCCGACTACGAGTATCACTACAACTGCCGGCCAATATAGAATTTTAAAAAATAAACTTTAACTAAAAAACAGTAGTAAATAATAATGTAATGGTTAAACTCACTTTCTGAAGTCAAACGTAACAAAACAGAACATAACACGGATAAAAATCTTTGCCGAATGACGTATATCGTGGTAGGGAAGCAGATGATATGTAACTATAGTTATGTAACTCTAATGAAAAGTTTGAACAAATATTTCAAACCAATAAAATCGTACTTCGCGGATAGGTATACATTTTATCAAGCTAAACAAAGACAAGATGAATCGGTGTGCCAATGGGATGCACGTGTCAAAAATCTTGCTTCAAAATGTGGGTTTTCGTCGGAACTAACAACAACAGTCATTAGAGACATATTTATTGTCGGAATGGGTTCAGGACCAATCCAAGAACGTTTGTTAGAAGAGGATGCCTCAAAAATTGGAGTTACATATTCAAATCTAATGGAAATCGCGACAGCCAATAAAGATGCTGCAATAAATGACAAGAGTGGCTGGAAAAAAGAAGAATACGCAGACTTGAAGTACCAACAAAAAAATAATGGACATACTGCCAAGCAGGGGTTCAACACATACAAGGAATCAAAAATCAAATGCGGGATTTGTGGCCGTTCCAATAACTTTCAAAAAGACTGCAGATACAAGGGACTTCGAGTGCAACAATTGTGGTGAAAAAGGACATTTGTCCACCGTATGTAAAAAGGGTAAGAAAGAAAAGAAAAATATCAAAACACAAAATAAATTTTTGTGTGATAATAATGATGATGACGAAACAGTTAATTATGATCTTTCGGATACTTTTTTTTCCATAATTGATCAAAATTCTCAAAATAAAGCGGTGAAACCGTTTACAAAAAATTTAATTGTAGAAAACAATAATGTAAGCTTCGAAATTGATACCGGTTCACAACATAGCGTAATTTCAAAAAGATTATATTATCAACTGTTTAGTCATATCAAATTAAAAAAAAAATGACATTTCGCTATCTGAATACGTCGGCAACGACATTAAACCGATAGGAAAAATATTTGTCGATTCGGTGTACCAAAATAAAAAATTTACAATGTGCCTTTATATTATCGACAATAGTGGTCCTCCATTAATAGGTCGAAATGATATAAAAAACATAAAATGTTTTACCTTGTTTAGTATTGAAAATGACGTAAGTGTCGATAGTATTATAAAAAAATATAACAATGTTTTTAAAGATGAAATAGGCACTTTTAACAAATACGAAATTTCATTAAATATCAAAGCGGGGGCAGTACTTAAATTTTACAAACATAGGTCTATTCGTTTAGAATTAAAGGGAAAAGTTGAATCCGAAATCGAGCGTTTAATCAAAAGCAACATTTTAGTTCCCGTCGATCACAGCGAATGGGCAAATCCAATAGTACCAATATTAAAACCAGACGGCACGGTTAGAATTTAAGGTGATTTTAAAATAATAATAAATCCGGTATTAGAAGGGACTGAATACCCTCTTCCAAAAATAGAACATTTATATGCAAATATTAGTGGTTCAAAATTTTTTTTCGAAAATAGATTTAAAAGACGCATACCAACAAATGGTTATTAAAGAATCGGATCGCAAATATACCACTATTATCACACATAAAGGTTTATTTAGCTATACACGTAACCCTTTTGGAATAAAGTCGTCAGAAGGGGAGTTTCAAAAAGCTATGGAAACTTCCACAGCAGGTCTCGAGGGCATAGGTATATTCCAAGACGACACTATCACAGAGCACAATGCTCGTTTAGACAAATTACTAAATGTATTGTCAAATGCAGGTTTAAGATTAAAGTTGAATAAATACAAATTTATACAAAAGCCAATTAAATGTTTGGGTCACAGGTTAGACGAAAATGGTTTACATACACTAACAAAACACACAGATGTTATAAACGATGCCATTGTCCCAGAAAATAAAACATTGCTAAAATCATTTTTAGGTTTAGTTACGTATTATATAAACTTTATTCCAAACGCTACAAATATTTTAATACCATTGTACACTCTTTTACGTAACGGCAGTGAATGTAATTGGACACCAGAATGTGACCAAGCATTCAATAAAGTCAAACAAATTTTAATTTCGAAACCCGTATTGGCACATTATGATCATAATATTCCGATTAAACTCGTTGTAGACTCATCATCTTATGCACTAGGCACAGTTTTTTCCCATGTGTACCTAGATCGTACTGAAAAACCTATAGCATATGCATCAAGAGTTCTATCTGAGTCAGAATGTAAATTTCCACAAATTGAAAAAGAAGCTTTAGCAATTATTTACGGGGTTACGAAATTTTATGACTATTTATATGGTAGGCATTTTCTATTAGAAACCGTTAATATATATTTTCGGTGATAAGAAAGGTATCCCAATTTACGCGGCTAATAGGTTACAACGATGGGCCTATGTTTTATCATCATTCGATTTCGACATAAAATATGAGAAATCCGAAGATAATACAGCCGATTTTTTATCACAAATAAAAGGTTTAAAATTAAAAATTGAAAATCATAATGAAGAATGTATTAGTTTTAATTTTATTCACGAACAATCACCTTTCACATTAGACTGGTCTGAAATAAAAATTGAAACAAGTAGAGACACAATTCTCGCCAAAGTATTAAACGCAGTCAAAACAGGAGAATGGAATAGTGATTTTTCTAAAAATTTAGAACTTAATTCATATAATTTACGAAAAACTCAAATTGCAGTGGAACAGGGATGTCTATTATGGGGTTACCGTGTTATTATACCAGCTAAATTTCGAAATAATATACTCAAGGAACTTCATTCATGTCATATGGGTTCTTCCAGTATGAAAAGTTTAGCGAGATCATACTTTTGGTGGCCAGGAATGGACAAAGAAATCGAAAATATCACACAAAGTTGCGACAATTGTATTAATGTCAGGCAAAATCCGCCAGAATCTAACATCACCTTGGAAATGTCCAGAAAAACCGTGGACTAGAGTGCATTGCGATTTTCTTGGACCATTTCAAAATAAATATTTTTTTGTCATTGTTGACGCAACCACAAAATGGTTAGAAGTATTTCAAATAAATTCTATGCCAGCAGAAATTGTTATTCAAAAATTTTCAGAAACGATAGCACGATTTGGAATTCCAAAAACAATTACATCAGATGGTGCAAAATGTTTCACTGGTTTTGAATTTCAAGCATATTGCAAAAATCTAGGTATAAGGCATATGACAGGCGCTCCATTTCACCCAGAATCAAACGGCTGTGCGAAATCAGCAGTCAAAACAATAAAATTTTTTTTTTTTAAATGGTCGACTGCACAATCCCAATTATATAAATTTCTTTTGATGTATCATAATACACCTCATTCAACAACACGAGAAACGCAAGCTAAACTAATGTCAGGTCGATCAACACGTTTACAATTTGACGCGTTAATGCCGAATACAAGTGAAGTGGTTATTGAACGACAAATATCACAAATAAACAATGGTGGTAATAGGATAGTATCATTTAATACAGGTGATAATGTTTTAGCTAGAGATTATAGGAATAATAACAATAAATGGCAAAAGGGTAAAATTATCAAATCGATTAGTTTTAATACACACGATGTAGAGCTCGATGACGGAACTATTTGGAAGATACACAATGATCAATTACTCATTGATAAATCGCTGACACCAGCGAATAATTCAATTTCACTTACACCCACTAGACAAATAAATGAAAATACTGAAAATATCGAAACCGTAGGTGCAAAACAAAATCCTGATACTATAATAATAAATAAAACACCCAGACTAATTAGATCTAGAAAACCACCTCAGCGATATTCTCTAAAATATTTTGTAAAAAGTGTAAATATTTTTCCCCGGTTAATATACCTAAATAAATAATATAAATGTCATGTTTATTATTTTTTTAAAGTTGTGGCTGTTTAATAAATGTTCTATATAGAAAAATCATACCTTCAAAAAAATATGGGCCTACCAAAGTATCACCTATAATTCCACACCACACATTTATACTCCACATGACTTGAAATTTACTCTCTCTCATCCAACAAGGATTTTTTTCACTCCAATACCGAGAATTTTGACGGTTCAATATGCCATTATTTTGGAACTTACATTCATCGGTCCATAATATTTTATTTATAAGTGAAGGATCATCTTCCATTATAACCTGTTAAAATACATTATTATTGTTTAATAATTAACTATCGATGTAACAATGTATAAAATTAAAACTAAATTTTATGAATGTTGTTTTACAATAAAAATTTAGTGAAAAAAAATTTTTTTTTTATTATAAGTAAAGACCGGATTTATATGTTTTTACATATCGTTACTGGTTTATTGCAGTCTTATGAGAGTAAAATATGTACCCGATTCGTTCAATTCTGAGTTAGTAGAAAAAAGTTATAAGCATATTTCTTATTTGAACATTTACAATTTTTTTTATCATTTTAATATGAACCATTCAACAAAAAATACAGTGGACATACTATTCTTTGAAGCTTTTTTAGAGAATATTTACATCATATATTAGGTGTTTTAAGATAATATAAATCTGGTCTCTAATAATTATAAGTTATAGTTTATTACACATGATTGCTTACCTTAAACCAAGCAATGAAATTCATACGTTTATCATAATCAGTAGCACGGAGATGTTGAACTATATGAATTTTATAAGGAAACATATTTTGCCTTTTTAGAATTCTGTGTACTGATGTTTTCGATATACCAAGATCATTAGATGCTTTGGATAAAGATGTATTCGGAAATGCTGTAAAATATGTAATTACATTTTCTTCTGCCGCAATATGGGTCACATTTCTCATGTGCGACTGGTGTTTTCCGTCGGGAAAATGTCCAGTTTTCTTTAAGCAATTTACTAAACGTGAGAAAATCATTCGGGAAGGTTGATTTCTAGTAGGAAATCTTTCTCTATATAACTCCAGCGATTTTCGACTATTATTGTTACACTCACGGTATACAAAAATCATGTCGACTTTTTCTTCGGAGGTAAATAACGGCATGGTATAATTTAAATAAATTATACACAAACTTTCAAAATTAAGTTGTGTTCAATAATAAACAAGAAAATGAATAACAAATTAAAATATATGTATATTTTATTGAAGATAATATAAATGTACAACTATACATGTGTTATTTTACAGAGAACAAATGTTAACATTTGTGATTAGATAAAGTTAAGGTTTTCCCTAAATATAAGTAAAAAATAAAAATGATATATTTTACAACATTATCTTATGCATCTAATACAATGGTCTAAACAGTATCAGTCTACTTTACAACATAATATATTGTGCATTTTATTTTAAATTATATGTATACATTTCATATTGATATTAAATTTTGTTCTTTTACATTAGTTTAATATTTAACAGTTTAAATTTTAAATAAAAATGGATAAATATCCCAAAACATATGATGATTATCTAGTAAAGGATACACACAAAGATTTATCAGAATTAGAATTTTATAAATATGGCTATACTTTGTTATACGAGTCATTGGAATCAAAAAACCAGGTAAAGTATTTCTACTCTGCTATTTTTTTTTTAAATTTTTCAATGTTATAATACCAGGTTAATACACAGGTAGCACATGAGTTTAAAATTCAAAATGATATATTACACTCCGACTTAAGTGAAGTATATGAGCTGAATGAAAAACTTAAGGAAGAGATTGGCGATTCTTCATTAAAATTGGTACACATATTATTCAGATTTTAATAAAGTTTGCTTAAGGATAACACACATTGGAGCAGCAGCAGTATATATGTCTAACTGCGTTATAACGCGACTGCTGCTACCACAGCATGTGTGGGCCTTAATACACCTATTATGAAATGTTTCTACAGTTTATCAAAACTTGCTTTCTTTATACATATCTAATAAGTAACATTGAAAAAAAAAACTTACATTGCAATTATTAAAACTATCGTTAACTAACTATGAAATTAAATATTTAATTACTACAGGATGATTTGAAGGCAAAACATACGGCCTTAAAACAAAGATATGATGCCATGTATATGGAAAATGAACATTTGAAAAAAAAAGTTGTGGGATTGGTAAGATAAATTTAACAGCTAATCTACTAATATTAAAAACTAAAACTAAAATACTTAAAATAATACATACTATTAAACAAAAATTATAGAAAAAGGACATAGAAAAAATGGTCACAATAAATCATATTGAGGAGCTTTTGGATAAAAAATTGGCTAAATTGGAGAACAATATTATAGAGCAGCTTCAACCCTCCAATTCTACTAACACGATTATCGAAGAACCATGTACAAGCCGGAACAAAGACACTCCAACTTGCGATCAACTTCAACCTCAACAACCGGCAGTCAAGACATTTAATAATGAATGTATAGATTTGGTGGTAAAGGTAAATTGTGCACATTTATTAAATAGTTAACATCACAAAGCCAGCAAACCTGTTTAAAGAAAAAAAAATCAAAAATTAAATAAGTACCTACCAAAGTAATATTTTATATTTTAAAGAACATACTTACTGGTAAATAATATTTTACTATAGTGCACGGAATGGTGGTGTCCTATGCATTCAGACTTCAAAGGATTGGTGAATTTGGTCAAACCTATAACCGAAGAAGACACATCTATTATAAAAAAGGCGAAATATAGATATGCGTATTGGACCAAAGGAGGAGTGGTAATATAATAAGAGGATATTTTTATAATCAATTTAAGCATACATTAAATGAGTAATTTACTATAAATTAACAGGTTCGCTGTTGTACAATAGACAGAAAACGTTCTATGGCCAATGCGTAGTACGAAATGCCATCATGCTGACCTTTATCCATGCCCATGGATATGGAAAAGTTAACTGCTGACTTTTCTAAATTGAAAAATACTTAAAAGTTAAGACTGAAAGTTGTCAATATTATAAATTATTATAAAATATAAAACTTACTTGATACTAGAATATCTACATAGTTTTTAAGATTCTAAAATATAAATGAATGATAAATTTTATCATGTATAAATGCATTTTAATGTGATATAACTGTCAACTAATGTCTGAAGTCTAAACACACTATGTTTATAATTAAAGGTTAGATGTTAGAATTTAGTTTACAAACTTGAACGCACAAGTGTAAAGAGTCTGTATACCAAATACATACCAATTACCAACAAAATACAAACTACATTTAAGTATTATTTAATATTTATCCATGAAAATAAATGAATGCAACAGGCGCCAACAAAGGACATTTCATTCTTTTACTTTCCATTAATAGATTATATTTTAATTTCATGGGAAAATAAATGTATTGTACACATATTATGGATGCTACAACTACAACAATATTTCAGCTTTAATTGCTATATACATTAATAAAGTAAATATGTATACATTTAGGTATAATAATTTGCATGAATATAATAATATACATCCTAGGTATAGTATGTAGTATTGTCATAGTCATAGTGATACTCAGTGATAGTACCTATCTTTGATGTACTAATCTATACAAGCTTCAAGGTTAGGTCTATAAATCGCGTGCTAACTCTATGATAATTGATAACGCTTGTCACTTATTACTTTATAATATTTTATATGACAGTTAAAACCACGAAAAATGCTTTAAACTTAAAAGTTAAATTAAATATAAATTAAAACACATAATATCTAAATATTTCATTATTTCAATCTGGTTGATATTATTTTCGTCAACTGGTTGTTATCGTCTGGAAATGTTTGCATTTATTTTAAACTGACATCAGAAGACTAAGAACTCTATTTACTCTAAGAAGGTACTTGTTTATATCATAGAAAAATTATATTTGTATTCATCACCATCATTAGTTATAATTTGAGGATATGTATAGTTTGATTATTTATCAATTTGTAAATGCCTTCAAAGTCGTATTTAATTATGTTAGTATAACAATTTACGTACGCAAGATAGATATCTAAGAATAACATAATATAGAATGCTTAATCCAGTTTTATATTCTGAGTGGTAATGTTAATACATTTACTTATCTATTATCAATACATTATACCATATACAGTGTTATATTAAGGGGCACAATTCAGTATATTTCAGCACCTAAATATCTATACATATAATACTAATGTATTTAATATTATTTTACTTCAATTCCTGACTCATGACTTAACTTAATTTTTATTTAGCCCATTGATTTAAATTAAAACTGTTTTATTGGATATGATCCATTTTCTTCAAACAGTTTAAGAAAAAAATGTACTTTTTTAAGAATAAATTATGAATTAAAACATTTTTAAATTCTTGAAATGTAGACAAGTTGAACCATTTTGAATAAGACATTTTTAAATTTCATAGTCGTCATTATTCTCAATAAAATTATTCTTCAATTAATCTAAAAGTCATTATTCATTATTGTACCTATCTAGGATTTCAAATTAGCTTTTTTATCACAACTCTAAGTGTATTCTTAATTTCCTAAGTTTTCTAATGTGACATCATTGTTTTTATTAAATCATATTCTCCATAATGATATCATAATGAAAAGTGGACAAATCAGAATATTTTAGATACTCATATCTAGATTTGCTATTTTGCTAATAATTATTTTCTACTAATTTGTTTAAACATTGATCACATTAATTAATAGTGTATACCAATACCTTAAGAAGATGATTGACCTCATTTAAACCTCTGGCGTGGACCAAAATTCCGCAAGTAAAATGGCAGTCATAATTATAATATTGTATTGAGAGTTTACACTTGTTGAAAATAAAAGTATGCGAGTGTTTTAAACAAATAGTTGGTACCTATATTGATATAACTTTTTAACAACTTTTACCTATATTTTACCTTCCATATCTTGCATATTCCTTGCTAATTTGAATATACTATAATGTATTAAATGGTTCAACAATTATTTGTCTTTATATCCTTTCTTATGAAAATTGTACACATTTCAAATCTATATTTATTTAGTAAAATTAAATTAAAAGTTTTTAAATTGCCCTAAATCCAGACTGAAAATGCTTCTAAAAAAATGTTCAATCCCGGTCTAAAACCAGTAAAACCTAACCTTATTCACCACTCAGAATACATATATTACGATTTTACTGGTGCAATTGACATATTTAAAATACTTGATGATTATGTTTGATGTCATGATTAGGACTTTGATGTTGTTATAATTAATTAATAAGGTTATAAGGTTTCTACTTATTAGAGCAAAAAAAATTTCATAAAAATGTAGCTTAAAAATTCAAATTGCTTACACAAATGTGATATACATATTTTACCAATGTTGTGTAAATATTGTGTAACTTACATGTGATGATCCATGCTGCAGATAAACCCTCCTATGGCCTATCATTTTTTTTTCTTGCTCAAGCCATTGGAGCAATAGGTACAATTATTTAAAAAAAAAAAAAAGGAAAAATTGATAATACATTAATAATAATTAAATACATTTTTAATAAATTCAGTCAAAATTGTCTTGTTCTAGACTTCTAGAGTATACATATTTGCTCATATTTTTATGCGTATATGTTTGTGTTTAAAGCTTTTAAGTCTAGCCATAACCTTTAGTCTTTAATAAATGAATTATTAATTTTAATAAAATTAATGTAACAACATCCAAGCCCTAGTTATTATAATTTAATATTAGATTGATCATATCTTAATGTTGTGAAAAGGTGATGTTTTTTCAAAATCTGTTTGATTTTATATGCATCATTCAACATTATGTTGAACGCGAGGTTTAATCATACAAGTTTTTGAAATTAATGTTGTCATTTTGCAGCGTTTAGAAATGATATCCATATTTAATATTAAGTTGATTCAAACATAATATGAAAGTATAGGTATGTAAGTATGTTATAGTCTTACCAAGGCTCGGAACTTAAAGCATTTGCATATTTGTTTAGAAAGTGCATATTGAAAATCTGATTCGATACAAATTTGATTCATAGTAAGTATACATATTACAAATACAAAAATGTTTGTTGCATAATTTTGAATATTTTGTGATTTTTTGTACAAATTCGCATATTTTAGGTATAAGAACATTAATTATATGCATATAAGTAATATCATAGAATTAACGTGAATAATTTTTTTTTTAGAAATTTATACTTTTATATTGTTTGACAAAATAAATAAATTCATCAACGGCTATTACCATTGCTCCCAAAAATAATATTATAATCTTTATATCTACTACTGAGAACTTGTAATAGTGATCGCTGACCGGCCCGTATTTATTTTTATTCAAATTTACCACTGGATTAATATTTTGTACCATGATATAAATAAATTGTATAATCGTAGGTAATTAAATACATAAGCGTGCGGTGTTAATTTTTTTTAAATTTCTTCTAATTTTTTTTCAGACACCTACCTAATTTAAATTTTTAAATTTTGTATGTAAAATGTATTTTATTCAATAAATTGCATATTTTTAAGTTCCTAGCCTTGGTTATTATTTATTATTTAAATTTATAAAATATGAATAGGCACCTACATTAGTCAAAAATACAGGTAGGTACCTAACCTATTTGTATACATTTTAAATAATTGTAAGCAGTATAATAACATTTATACAACAATTTGGTATAATTAGCTATTGCTTATTTGTCAACTGAATGATATTTATTTCTAATTTTATATTATAAATAATAAATATTATGTAAAATTATTGAGGACACAAAACCCGTTCCATAGCATTGATTATAAATAAAACAATATCCAATATACATAATATGTAGACGGTACCTATATTATTATCTAATGCCTTGTTTTATTTTTATTTTTCTTATCAATAGAATCATGTGACTTGACCTATGTAATATAAAATTAAATTAAGATAACAAATACACGTTTTCTTACTGGTAAATTGGTAGTTAGATAACGTACAGATTATAAAGATTGTAGGTACAACAATGCATCGGCGTATAACAGAAGCACAAGTATATTATTATTATTATTCATTGATGGCATTTTTACAAATTAAATACAAAATTCGAATGTAAATAGCTTCTTTAATTTTCAACCAACAATTATGAATGATACGTCAAAATTCATTAAAAAAAAATCCTATAAGAATCATATTTCAAAAATATAGATTCCCATTTGAATTTTAAAAGTTACCCATAAAATCTCCCCCTTTTAACTAATAATAAAAAAAAATTAATATCAAATTAGTTTAGAGTATGCGATTCAAATAAGTTTTCACATTGGTCATTTTTTCCTAATTTGAGTAGATCATGCTGAAATCTGCTGTCACATGAAATTTGGAACACCTTGTATATATATATATATATGTATATTTTTTTTTTTTTAAGGAAAAAGATGTTTCATATTCAGCATTTATATTATATGATATTAGTATTACAACTATACTGTTTATACTAACAATAATCATAAGTATTATATTACGATCGGTGGGGACTATCCATCGGTTTTTAGTGAAGAGAAATATATTGTACGTCATTACGATTTATACTGTTAACAATAAATGTCTATATAATACGTTTATGTTATTATTTATATTTATAATGCATAACAACTTTAATGATGTAAACGTAAAGCCTTTGCAGTACAGTCGCGTTTCTTTGCTCGATATCGTGTGTTTCATGTGGACGTGTGGTGTTAATAATATTATTTTAAGTTTAAAATGGAAAAGTGGTTGAAAGGAAATATAAAATCAGATACTTCTACTTCAACTAGTAACATAAGATTTTCAGACAGATAATTCTAGTTCAACAACCAGCAAAAGAAAAAATGAATTTTTACCTGCAAACAATAAAAAAAAACGCAAGTACAATTCAAAATATATAAAATTTGGTTTTATTACATTATGCGTAAATAAGAAAGAACGATCGATGTGTGCCATATGTTCAAATACACTCTCAAACGATTGCATGAGACCTGGAAATTTAAGTAGACATTTAATTACTATGCACCCCGAACACCAAAATAAAACGTCTGATTTTTTTGAAAGAAAAGCATCAGAACAAAGTCGGCAAGTAGTTTTTTTTGATAAACATACTAATTTAAATAAAACACTTCTTAAAGCTTCTTTTGAAATGGCTTTACTAATTGCTAAAGCTAAAAAAAGTTTTACTATTGGAGAAAACTTGGTTTTACCTGCAGCAATAAAAATATGTGAAATTGTACACGGTGATAAAATTGCAGATGCATTACGGTCCATCCCTATTTCTAATGATACTATTAAAAGAAGAATAGACTATATGGGGGATTGTATGAAATCTCAATTATTAATTAAAATTAAAAATAGTGACACTTTTGCAATACAACTCGATGGATCGACAGATCTTACAAATAATGCCCAGTTAATGGTATTTGTGAGATATCAATATAATCCAGAAATAAATGAAGATTTACTTTTTTGTGAAACTCTTCCGAGACAACAAAAGGCATAGATATATTTAAAAAAGTAGGTAAATGATTTTTTTCTTACACGCAAAAAAATGTATGTTTGTATTTACTATTATAATGGTATCTACAACTATATTTCTGGGTTAATATAGGGACAAAATTTTTATTTAGTTCCATTTACTAAAACCGTTTGTTTGGAATATTATAGTAGAGGTAACAATATTATTCAGTTGCATTCCCAACTAAATATTTAGTTATAATAAATATGTCATAATGTTGTAAAGACATATTTTAATTGTTAATCTAATTAAATAATATGGTAAATATAAGTCATAAAATAGTTTCCCCAACCAAACAGGTTAGTTAATGTATAAATGTATATAGTAATAATAACCATGTAATTAAATTACATGAACTATATTCGGTGGTATATTTACTATTTACTATTTAGGGCATCCAGGGCAGGGGCGTGCTCACGGGGGGGATCAGGGTGTCATATCCCCCACATTGGATTTTTTTAATGATTATTATCTACACGAAAAAAACTTGTATGTGTATAATGTATTTACAAATATAAAATAATTTGAATAAATTGAATATCCCCCCCCCTTTCAAAAAAGCTGAGCACGCCACTGATCCAGGGGTACTAGATCCCTACCCAGGCAATTTTAAATTTTACATATAATAATATATATCGTAAAATCCAACCATAATTAATGGAGCCCTACCAGGAAAAAATAAAAATAATAACAACACTAAATTATTAATAATATGATAATAATATATTTAGACATAAGTTGTATAGAAATAAAAGTAAGTTTTAAAAATTAACATAATTATCAAAAATAACATAATTGTTAACAAAAAATAAATTATACAAAACTTGATATATACTTAAGTCAAGTAATTTTACAATTTATAAAAAAAGTGAATGTATTAAATACAAAATTTAAATTAGTTACTTATAAACTAAAATATGATTTAAAAAGTAAAGGATACCTAATTAACGAAAAGAAACAAAACTTGATCCATTTTTAGATGTATGAAAAATACACAAACTTAGTTCATGATTAATTGCAAAACATACCAAATCACTACATTTAGTAACTTTAAACGCTTGCATATGCTCATTAAATTCTTGAGTGTTTAATTTAAAACATATTAAAAAAGGTGTCAATTCAGCAGTTAAAAAAATATATTTTATAGTTATAAACTTAGGAATAATTTCCATATTATATAGTAGTGTAATACCATTAACATAACGAGTACCATATGCATCAACCCAAGATATAAACTTAACATGATTCAAGTCATACAATAAACAGTTGTTATTAATTAAAATATTTGTAATTTTATCAATAGTAAATTTAGACAATATAATTTGACGACCAAAACTAAAAGAATTTGATAATATATCATTTGATATGCAAGTTTTAATTGATGTTTAAGACTTAAGGAATAACAAATATTCTTTCTACATGTAATGGACTGTGCAGTCATTTTTGACTCTCGATGTTTTGATTCGAATCGCATTGACCAAACATGTACTAAAGGGCCAATTTTCTCCATAATTTATGGATAGTGAACAAGGTGGTGGTGTTTTGGTTTTAGGTTTGTATTAAATAATTTTATATATAGTTCATGATGTTCTGTTATCAATGTTCTAAGTAGAGATGGATAATCTTTATTTATTATTTTAGAAGTTAAAATATTAATAATTTGCTTTAAGAAGATCACATAGAGTTGCCAGATTTCTGAGCTAATAGGTATTAAGTCACCTATCATAATTCCTAAACAACGAGTGAAACATAGCATTTCGCCGGCAGACATTTTAAGTTTATTCTTTTTTAAAAAATCTGGTGATATTGGTTGAGGTTTATGTTGTATATCATGGGGGCCATAATCAAAATCAACCAACCGTTGATTTAAAAGTTCTAATGAAAAATATTTAAAATTTAAAATAAAACTTTTTAGTATTTCAGATAGATCATAATTACACACACCTTCAAGGCAATCGTGCATAAGATCTACTGAAAAATTGGTTGTTACATGAAAATTAATAACATTGTTCCAAATACAAGGTTCTTTTATTCCTGTCAATGACAAATTATTAATTATTACATCCTCTGAATAGTTTGTCATATTTCTAAGACTATTGTGGTTTTGAGTAGTTTGGATGTTACAGTCTGCTTTTGAAGTTTTACAAAATCTGCATGGGAAGTTAGCCATGAAGCTTTCAGAAAATCCTAAAATCGAGTGTAAACCTAGATTATCTCCAACTATTAATGTTAGGGAAAAATACAATTTATAATTTTTGTTATCGACAACTATGTCAACACCAATAGTTTCTAAAAAATTAATTTCTTCAATCAATTTATTAAAAATAATTTGATTTCCAAAATCTTTTCTAACAGTTGAGTTAAATAGTAGTGCTAAAAATATATTATTTATCTTTGAAGAATATTGAGAAGGCAGACACGGACTTAGTGAAATATATACAGCTCCTAATTTTTGTACACCTGCATGTGCCCCCAATGGATTATTTGTCTCATAATCATCAAAGAACAAAATGTATGGTATGAATAATTTATTAGGATTATTAATTTGTTTTAAAATCCAATTTTCATTTACTTGAACAAAACTACTAATAATATTTCCTTTAGATAAATAAAGCTCTTCTAAATGGTTTGTAATTGTTTTAAAAACATTTGGGCATTCAAAAAATACTTTAAAAATTGACCTCAATGAAATAAAATAAATATTAATAGGAATTGTTTGAATTTCACCTCGAATTTTTTTTTCTTACTACCTATTTGCACTTCTGTTGGTTTTATAAGAACCCCTAAATTCTCTAGACTTTTTATCCTATGATATTCAGTTTTTAGTTCTTTAAAAGGGTCACCTAAAACTTCAAACATTGATGAAATACGGGACACTGCGCTACAAGTAGAATCGTTTAATTTTAAAGTATTGATGACTTCGTCTTTTAGAATATTTAAATGAGTTTGAGAAAAATTTATGTCCTCTATTAAAAGCTGCACATGTTTTCTAGGTATAATTGATTTATTGTACCATTTAGATATTAATTGTATTGCATCATTTGAAACTGAGTTTTTAAAATTGTCTATGGATATATCAGTAGTTTCATTTGTTATATTTGTTTGATTATCAGTATTAGAGTCATCCTGAGTTTTATGATTATTTTGAGAGTGTAAAATGTTATTGTCATTTAAATGCTGAATTTCAATTAACTGATTTTCATCATGTATTTTTAAATGTTTTCTATAAGAATTTAGTGAGTCAAATAGGCGTTGACAATTTGATACATAACATTTGTAATTAGAAATAATGCAATTGGAATGGAAAAATTTAAAATGTTTAAAAAGTTGGTTATTACTACCAACTTCTTTGGAACATAAAAAGCAAATTGGCTTCATGTTTTACCTAATGTAAATTATTATATGATGTAATTTTTTTTTTTTTATGAACTACAAGTACAAATAAAATTAAAATTAAAATATTAAAAACTAATCATTTTAAAATGTTTAAATCATGCATAATACAATTTACTTGTTGAAAATTACTGTCAAACTTGGTGGTTATATCATAAAAATATTTCTGAACAAAAGTCCACATAACTTCACAATCAATTGGGTAATTTAAATGAAAAGAAAAAAAACTTTTGAAACATATGTCGATAGCTTTTTGGGGACTTTCCAGTTTTATATGATTACTGTTTATTACTACATAGTATGAAGATACTTCCAAATCATTGTTTCCATCAGTAACAAATATCATATATGGTTGAACGCTATGTCCTTTCCTTAATGCTTTTTCTTTTTTTTCTCCATCAACTTCTTTCAATTGAGTGAAATTCTGAAAACATCCAAGCAATATAATTATAATAATGAAAAGTAAATATGAAAAAATTAATTAAAGCAGATATTAATATATCTTACATTAGTAAAGTATATGAAAGCTTGTCGCATTTCAATTTTAGACGGACGCCATTGTGTTTTAGAGTTACATCCAATTTTACGTTTTATATTAACTGGAGAAAATAGTTCCATTAACAATTTTATAGCTGCAATATCATCACATCCTGAAAAGTAAAATAAATATGAGAAGAGTTAACTCAAAAATTATAAAACTCCTATCACAAAATATTAAATAATTAAATATTTAATTATTATTTCATATTATTTCACTCGCCTGATGAACTAGGGGTTTTCAATTCATTAATTAAAACTGAACATTTTTCTCTAAACTTGGATGTACATTTTTCTATATACACAATAAGTTGTTTCTTAAATAAATCAAATTTTACAAAGAAAGTAAATGCTTTTTCCGGGTATAATTTATTAAAATCATTCTCAATCTAAATTTAATTCAAGAATATAATTGTAATTGGTTAAAAGGTTAATAGATATAAAGGTTTATAGTTTTAATTATATAAATTAAAAGTTTAAACTAACCAATACAAATGCAGTTGAAGTTTTTAGCCCCGGATAATCTTTAAAACACATGTTTTTTTCTTCGCTAAATTTAACACTATTGTTATATCGTAGTTGAAAAGTTTTATCCCATTTCTCTAAAAGTGTTTCCCAAGGAGCTATATTATTCTTCAACCAAAGAATGTCATCCTCAATTCCTAGTGTTTGAAAACAATTTAAAATTTAAAAAATATAATAAGAACACTATTTCAGTCATATAATAAATTAAGTTAGGTACCTTCATAATTAATAGAGTGTGTTGAATCTGAACTATCAAGTATTGCTTTAGAAGATTTATTTTTATTTGAAATTTCTCTAATTATTTTTCTTAGATTGCAATATTTATCCCAAAGTTTTCCTCTATTAGGCGTTTTTTTGTTTCCTTCTCTTTGATATGGAATAAAATATGTCTGAGTGGTTTCGGTAGGAAATAATCTAATGATATCTAATGATAAAGTTTCAAAACATTTTTTTTGTAAAGTCTGGTTCTCATTTTGTTGTAAAATAGAAGTAATGATAACATGAGTCATTTTATTTCTCATAAGACTGTTCAATGATTGATGAGCTTCATAAAAATTTAAAATTATATTTCCCTCGGAGTGATTCAATAGGATTTCTTTTACTGTGTTTTTCTTTTCCTATATTATTTTTAAGAAATATTATATTTATTAGAATACACAATATAAAGTACTTCCTAGTATTTCCTAAATTATATAAAACTCTTAACACTTACAGGCTCTGGTGAAACTATTACATTATTCAAACTAATTAAATTAGCATTTGTATCATCATAACTTATAATATTATTGGGAGTATCTTCATTTAAGTTAGAATTTATATTATCATCAAATAAATTTGTATTGTTCTTATCGTATAACAAATTGTGTGCTGAATTATTTGTGAACACAGAATTATCTTCCAACAGTAATATTTCTCTTAAATTTCCATTGTCAAATATATTATATTTAGTGGAACCAGAATCAACCTGCTATAAAATACATAATATCTATGTACATCAATAATGTATTGTTGTAATGAGGGATCACCAACTATGGCCAATACAAAATGTGAGCAAGTTCATGGAAAATATTAAATTTAATTGGTTAAGTTAAGTCAATGCTTAGAATTTCAAGTTTTAAGTTTATAGTTAGCAAAAAGTTGCATGCTAGTAAATAAGTTGCTCAAATTTTAATTTAGGTATTCCAAATTTAAAACATAACCTACGAAAATTAATTTGATTTCTATTTAAGAATATAAATTAATATGTATGAGTTGTGACTAGGAAGGTTAGATACTTTATACGTCATTATTTCTAGTTAGGTACCTGGTGGCTGGTACCTATATCAGGATTGGTACCATGACACTAAATATTAATTTACTCTACAATAACAGTACCTATGTGTTTAACTAATGAGATAGGTTTATAGGTTAAAAGTACTTACCACAGCTTGAGTACTATTACTTTCTTCCAACTTTTTTAATTCATTAATTTTGTTTAGAACTTTAGCTCTCTGGCCCACTTACGGTATCAAATTAGCCAACATACTCTCAGTTAAACATAAAAAACTCAAACGATCAATGTCTTCATCTGTAAAAAATCATAAATATTATTTCACTTCGATAATATATTGTGTAGGTAGGTAGATTATGTTTAAATTATTTATAATCAAAGCTCAGTTATATTTACAATAATTAACTTACCTTTAAATACTTGTATTATGCTTTCACTTAATTTGAATTCATTTAAAATGTTTACAACAAACTCATCAGCCATAATTGAAATAAAACGTTTATATAGGTTGGCATAATAATCAATATTAAATATTTAAATATAGTTTATGAATCGTGCAGACAACAAAATTTGGTGTAGGTAATATACTGTATAACCTGCAAGTAGTGCAAGTTGCAACGCAGTACGCACGCGGTCGCCAGTTCGCCGCACCATTAAAGTGTAAACAGTAATATTGTGTGCAACTATACAGTATAGTAAACGTTATCAAATATCACAGTAACCATACCAAAATGTTATTATTGGAATAAACAAACAAACAGTTTCAGAAATTCTAACTGATTTATTTTGGTAACTCTACTATACAATGTAGTTAATACCTAGTTTTTACTTTATAGATAGTTGGATGAACTTAAAATACTTAACAATACAGTTTTATTAGCTGTTACTAAATGAATAAGTAAATAGAACTATCAATAAAGCTGATTCAACCACTAAGTTGTCAACTATTTACTATAACGAAATTATTTTTTTCCGTGTATAAACGAATTAGACTGGACCAAATGTGTTGGTGTATGTACAGATGGAGCAGCAGCAATGACTGGTAGAATATCAGGGTTTAAAGCAGAAGTTATGAAAGTTAGTCCTGATATAAGATTTGTTCATTGCATTATACATAGAGAACATTTAATTTTTCGAAAAATTGGCTGTGAACTGAATTCAATTATGAATGACGTAGTATCAATGGTAAATTTTGTGAAAACCCGTGCCCTAAATTCTCGACTTTTTAAAATTTTATGTGAAGATATGGGATTCATTACTATTCCATACTGACGTACGTTGGCTATCCCGTGTAAAAGTTTTGAAAAGAGTTATAGAACTAAGGGCCTAGCCACACTATGCGTTTTGGCGGGTCCGGGTAAATCGGATGCGTTTTGACCGGACGGTATTCAGTATGCCACACTATGCGGTTTTGTTCCTGCCAAAACAGCTTTCTCCCACCATTTTTTTTTCATTTTTTCATGGACCACAACAGTTCAAACGCTTGTATAGGACTGACGTATGATTCATTTGATACTTAACATCTCATTTAAGATTTAACTATAATTATTGAATACTTAGAGAAATATTGATATTATTCAGACACTGCTTAATTTTAAATCAAAACAATTTGATATTATTTTACAAGTAAGTAATTTATATTATATTATATTTTAATTTCGTAAGCTTTACACTTTTAAAATACATTAATTTATATTTAATCATATTTAATATAGCTTAAAAGTTATATTTAAAAATGAATCGGCAAAGGGTTAAAGTTGTTGCTGTAGCTGAGGCATTCGGTTTGTTAGACGAACCTGTAGAACGGAGGTACTGGGTGCATCCAATGAATTTTCCAATGAATTTTGATCGGAACGATGACTTTTATTTTTTATTTTTATTTTTTAGTTAGTCTGTATACATGAAAAGTAATATACATATTTCTAAATAATTTGCAATTGTTCACGAATTTTGCAAAATTCAAATTTTAGACACTTATAAAAAATTATTGTAAAATTATACTCAACTTTATACTATTTTTAATTACACCAATAACAATTTATGATCTTGTTATATACCTACGCCTATGTGGCCATGTAATAAATTTTAACAACAATAATTTTAGAACAACTAATCAAAATCGATAGTCTCTTATGCGTATTAAATAGCTTAAATAGTGTCAAAATATTTTGAAAATATTATTATGTATAATATAAAATGCTTAATATTAGACATTTGATGAAAATATTGCATAATGTACCTACTCAAAGCATTTTTTGACTACTTATCGTATATACAGACTCAAATAAAATACATATAGATCATTGAAAATCGAATACATTATTCGCTCCGCTCAGAATCTATTATTTATATCAGTATTTTATTTTAAATTTTGGTAGGCACCTACCTATTCTATAAAACTAAACGATATGTAATTTTTTTTTTCATTTAAGATATTTATCAACTGGCACCTATTTTGCTGCTTTAAAATTTGATTTCCGAGTTGGAAGGAGTACGATCGGAATAATAGTTAAAGAAACGTGTCAAGTATTGTGGACAGTTTTACAGCCAACAGAGATGCCTGTGCCTACCACGAATGACTGGTTGGAGATTTCAAGTGTATTTAATGTTAAAACAAACTTTCCAAATTGCTTAGGCGCTATTGACGGCAAACATATCCGATGTAAAAATCCTAGTAATTCTGGATCATTGTTTTTCAATTATAAAAAGTTTTTTTCTGTGGTACTCATGGCTGTAGCCGATGCAAATTTACAATTTATCACAATCGATGTTGGGTCTTATGGTCGAGAAGGGGACTCCAATATATTTAAGGAATGCCCCCATTCGGAAAAATGTTATATGCTAAAAAACTTAATCTTCCTGAACCAAATCCTTTACCAAACACAAACAACAATCCACAGCCATATGTTTTTATTGGGGACGAAGCTTTCGCTCTACATTCAAATTTATTAAGACCATATCCAGGACGTAACCTAACTGATACTCGACGTGTATTTAATTATCGATTGAGTAGAGCAAGGCGGACAGTTGAGTGTGCTTTCGGAGTTCTTGCAAATAAATGGCGTGTGTTGCATACTCCCATACAAGTGGAACCTGAATTCACTGACATTATCATCAAAGCGTGTTGTATATTACATAATTTTGTTCGTAAGAGAGACGGAATCAATTTTGAAGATGCTAAAACCCATAGCCTGGATGACATAGAAGCTCGTGGAACAGAAACTCGTTCAGAAGGCATTGAAGTGAGGGATTACTTTGCTGACTATTTTATGGGCCCTGGTGCCGTAGATTTTCAGTATAAAGTATTATAAACTGCTTATTTAAAAAGATCCTTATTATTTTATTATTTGTAAATTAGTAATAATAAATTAAAATTGTAATAGATTTAGTTTTTTTTTTTATTTGGTTGAAAAAGTTTTATACCCAATGGAAATTAAAAATAATTACTAATAATATTGTAATACTATATTGCAAATTACCTATGGTAAAAATTTAAAAATATATAACATAATATTCTGCTTACCTTTATTTTCTTTTTCGGGTTCTGTTTTTTCTGTCCAATCTGGATACATGATTTCACCAATACTGAGCCAACATTTTTGTTTAATGAACTTATCCATGTATTATTTAGTACCCATTTCCCAAATAGATGGGTTACTTTGAATGCACGAAATGAATTTATCGGTATCAAAAACCATTTTTTTAAAAATATACAAAATTAAAATAATCAAAAAAACGCAGCGGCCAAAACGCACAGTGTGGCATACACGATATAAAACAATATATGTTCGAACTTGTCGCTATTATTACGCCGTGCGGCAACCGGTCCGCGAGACAGCGCATCGCGCGGTCATTGACCTCGGCAAAGTCGCCGCCGTCAACACCAGTCGTTCCTACGCTCTCGTTTGAGCGGTCCGTGCGTCAGGCCGTTCACTTTTGTCGCCCTGTCTCCGCAATCGTCTCGTGCGTGGGTGTTTGGGTGTTTGGACTTAGTCAGAGTTATCCTGTCCCCTTTTCTTCTGTTCGTGCCGTCATTCAGCCCGCAGTTATTGGTTATGGTCGACGTGCTGTATTCCGCATCGCGACTGGCGATCTCGACGTTTCGTGTTGGTTGCGTAACGCCGCCTTCGATATCGTGATTACGTAACGTTACACCTTACGTAATCCGATCACCCGCCGTGTTCGAGTGCCGCCGCTTCGTCCAGTATCAACACCGCCGTATCAGCTGCTGCCGCCACCAACGCCGCCGATACTGACCGTCCCGACCGTGGCGTCTGTGCCGATCGGTATTTATGATATCTATACCTACGTAGTATCAATGTTATTATCATTTGTTATTATTATGTACTGTTGTTGTTATTGTTGTCACTCTGCGTGTTGTGGTCCCGTGGATACATCCGCGTAAATGCCACTTTGTTGACAGCATCAATATAATATTATTATTTATCTTATACAACCGCTTGTCATTGTTACGACCTCCATCTCAATTCCGTGAACACCACATTTTATTATTATAGTTGTCCGGCCAAATGCTCGATAATAGCCGGTAACGAACAATATGTTTTGATGACACGTCCTGCCGATTTGTTTCCCGCCCGACCGCAACATGTTGCGGTCGGTCAGCAGCAGGAATCGACCGGTCCCGACAAAACGTTCTAATGTGGCACCTATAATTAGAAACTATATGGTTTGTTGTTCCGGTCTACCGGATACGTTTTACCCGGACCCGCCAAAACGCATAGTGTGGCTAGGCCCTAAGTGATGAGCTCCGCATATTTCTTCGTGATATCAAACCAGATTTATCTGCACTTTTAAGTAATGAAAAATGGATGTGTTTAACTTCATATTTAGCAGATATTTTTGATAAAGTTAATGAATTAAATCTATCTCTTCAAGGTAAGAGTACCAACATTTTAATACTTACCTCAAACCTTCAAGCATTTAAACAAAAATTGTCTTCTTGGTTAAACGCATTTAAAAATGGAGATTCCTCAATGTTTACGAGCTTACATGATTTTCTTACCGTTAATGAGCTTTCAATGACAACTTCAGTTTCAAGTATAATAACTGCTCATTTGTCTTCAGTACTAAAATTTTTATTTGAATATTTTCCAAATTTAAATAAAAATAATGA
Organism: Diuraphis noxia; assembly: GCF_037042655.1. Classification (NCBI taxonomy): domain Eukaryota; kingdom Metazoa; phylum Arthropoda; class Insecta; order Hemiptera; family Aphididae; genus Diuraphis; species Diuraphis noxia. Next base: position 80,633,737 of record NW_028301711.1, read on the forward strand.
AGACGATTGGATAAAAAGACCATTTTCTATTTCTTTGAAATACGATCATATTTCATGGGCCGCAAAAGAGCAATTAATTGAAATTAGAGAAGACTCAACTCTTGAAACCGAGTTTAATGAAAAAGAACTTACCGAATTTTGGTTAAGACGACAGCAAGAGTATCCTGTAATCTCAAAAGCGGCTTTACTTATATTAATACCTTTCGCATCAACATATCTTTGTGAAACTGCATTTTCAGAACTTCAAATTATAAAAAACAAACATAGATCATGCATTTCACAACAGTCTTTAGAATCAAACTTGCGTATTACAGTTTCGAATATCACACCTGACATAAATATGTTATGCGAAAATATGCAAGCCCAACCGTCACATTAATAAAATTAATTTACATTTTTTTTTATTATTATTTATTATTATTATTAACCTAGCCTTTTTTACCAATTCTTTTTTTGTTTATATTATATGTTTTTAAGTTTTACACATCTATACATTTTAATAATTTATTTGTGTGAAATTGTGAAATTAGTGCATGTAAATATAGTATATTGGTATATAACTGAAAAAAAAATAATACTGATTACCTTTTTTTATTTATTTTTTGCTTTTACATCCATGGAAGGGAGCCTTGACACCAATAACCTAAACCTATAACCAAAAAGGTTGAGAAGCACTGCCTTAGAGGAAGGGAAATCGCTAGAAATACAGTCCATCATTGTTTACAATGTTTCCGCACAAAGCCAGCATTCTTCTCGCCATTGGTGGCTCTTTACCACATGAAAGAGTCACCATTAGTCGTGCATTCTCGAAAACAGGAGTGGACTATTGTGGCCCCATCATGGTAAGAAGTGGACTTAGAAGAGTCACACTAACAAAAAGTTGCATATGCGTATTTGTATGTATGGTAACAAGAGCGATACATTTAGAATTGGTTTCCTCATTGACAACAGAAGATTTTCTTGCCACAATTACCCGTTTCATGGTTCGGTGAGGACAAATCTCAGTTTTGTATAGTGACAATAGAACAAATTTCGTTGATGCTGATCGATCATTACAATCTCAATTTAAAGCACACCGAAAGGATAAAGCTGTAAATGACTACTTAAGCATTAACGCTATCCAGTGGAAATGTATACCAGTAGCAGCGCCTCACTTCGGAGGCCTGTGGGAAGCTGCAGTCCAATCAGCAAAGCGGCATTTATATCGAGTATCAAAGGGAGTATTATTAACCTATGACGAAACCACAACTTTACTTTGCAAGGTAGAGGCCGCATTAAATTCAAGGCCCTTGACACCTATGTCTTCAGATCTTGGTGATTTAAGCGTTAACACCTGGGCATTTCCTAGTCGGTGGCCCTTTAATGTTGCCTCTTGAACCTGACCACTCGACAGTTCCTCAAAATTGATTGCGCAGATTCAAGCTTATGCAGGCACAATTTCAAATTTGGAAGCGATGGCTTCCAGAGTACCTGCCCCAATGTCAAAGGAAGGGAAAATGGTTAAAAACAAATCGAAGTGCTGTGATCGGCGACATTGCAATATTAAAAAACGAATTGTTACCACCTTTACAATGGCCTCTGGTCCGGGTTACAGAGATTCATCCAGAACATGACGGAATGATTCGAGCAGTTACAGTGCGAAACTCAGCTGGTCAGTTTTCTAGCTGTCCAGTGGTAAAGCTGGCATACTTACCAACATCTGAAGATGAAGAACCAGATTCAGATGTCCAGGCATCATAATTATAAATTTTTTGGTGGTTAATAGCATTGTCGCTATTTATATTATTCTTAAAATACGTTTGTACTATTTTATACTATACTAGCTGATCCTGTGCACTTCGTTGCCCGTTAAATTTACCATCTCCATATGACTAAAACTTTATTCAATTTTATTTGTTATTTAATTTAATTTGTATCACCCCCCCCCCCCCCCCCCCCCCGTCACCGTACTTGTCCTGTCGGGGCAAACAATTCTCCTGAACAGAACCGTCACCTTGGTGATAGGGCAGTGTGAATAAAAAATAATTAAATAAAACATAATATATAAGCATTTAAAGTAAGTAATCGCATTATTGTTAATCATGTCAATCATAATTATTAACAAAAATCAGTTTTATTTTCATTGTAGTGCTTTGTGATATACGATGTTTTTTGTTTGATTACCTGGCGCATAGACAAACAAATCTGATGGTTTCCCAACACGGGAACAGGCAACATACAATTGGCCATGTGAGAAACATGGATTTTCCAGATTAATACCACAAACACTTAATGATTGCCCATGGAATCTGTTCATATTCCTGAAACCAATGAGTACAATGGCTCTAGTAGTGGATCCAGTGATATCAATTTCACTTTACCATTTGCGCAACATAATCCATTGGCTTCGTTTTTTTATTTCAATGCCTTACAATATGAGCAAACCGAGTTCATAGAACCAATAAAAACACAGTGGTAGTTACTGTAGTCAATTGACACATCGTAACTGAAAGCAGCTCGATTCAAACTTGCGTGATTATTAGTTGAATGTCGCACTCGCGCTTCACGCGTTTGTGATATACGAATTCTTTCACGTTCATTTCGGTCGTCACGTTCTTGTGCACTTTGGTTAGATCGGTAATTACCTTGGTTTGTATCATTTTAGGTTTTTCTAACTAAATTTCTTCGTCGTATAGAAGGCATATCAAATATAAATTATTGTGTCACCTGCAATAATTAGTGATCATAGGTAACTTAACACTCTGCACAAAACACGATATACGAATTTAATTTGTGTATCAGTTGACAGAAGCGAACTCGGTAGAGTAGGTAACAGAAAATCCAAGAAAAAAAAACACTTTTTAATTTTAATCGTTCATTAACAGAGAGCTCACAAATAATCGACCACCATAGATGATGTTCTTGATCAGTGATTATATTGCCATGGAGACGATCAATATTATATTATCCATATTATAGTAAGGGCTGTTTTTAGGGTCTTCCCAGCAATTATTCGAATTTTTCTCGCTGTAAAAACCATCCTTGGACTTCAAGGAACATTAGAACAAATAATTGGCCAAATTGGTCCAGACATTGTTGAGTTATGCGCTTACCAACACATTTTGCGATTCATTTTTATATCATAGATATTTTTAGGTGCTATTCATATTCTTAATTTGAAGGCTATTGTCAAGTTGGTGCAATGTTTTATGTATATTATCTATTTATAATATTTTATGTTTTTGTTGGTCTTTTGAAAGGCTTTATCCTTTCAAAGAGGGGTATATGTTCGCGCCATTGAGCAGCGCAAAAAATTATTGTGCCACAGCCGCGCACGTTGTCTTCCTGTCAGCTGTGATACTAGCGATATGCTCTTATCAAGCTGATAGTGAGGGGAGTGCGTAGCTGTAACGGCTTTATATTTTTGTATTTTGTCGTATGTGCTCTCAATAACTTATTTTTATTCAATGTTTGTTTTTTATATTATATTATGTAATGCTCCCAGTGCCACCGAAAGTCGGTGTCTTTAGCTTTTATTTGAGTCAAAGGTGGTACTGCATTAGTATACGTTTCGTTCATTGGTCGTTATATTTTTTCATGTCAAAGCTTGGCCAAAACCTCAAATTTATTTTCGATCGTTTTTTTGTATTTTTTCGCCGTTCGAACTGCATGGTCATAATTCCCAGCCAGTGGTGTTGCATATATTTCATTCGTGTTACGACTTTCTATTTTCCATCTTTATACTTATTTTGTCATTGTTAGTTTTTCTACCGTTCATCTTTGTATAATTCAATACTGGTATTCAGCGGTTCTGTAAGTATCACAATTATATTGTATAAAGTACTAATTATTATTCCCCAATTCAGGGCGGTCAAGTCACACGTACTCCACGTGAACCACATGATCGTCAATTGTGTAGTGGGTCGTCACGCATTTTCAACAACGACTACAGGCTTCAACACGAACGTATTAAGCATGGTGGAAAAAGAGTTAAAATTCAATACCAAGGGTCGCCGTTGAACCCATTTGTATCTTGTAGTAATAATTCTAATAATGTAAGTAGCTAGAATACTAGATATTTTTAAATATTTTGATTATACTATTTATACGGGCAAGTACATTTGCCTACGGCAAATGTAGACCTTTTTCATATTATGTATAAGATATCCAATTGAAGTATAAAATGTGTTGTTAAGTTTCTCATAAATTATAATAGGAAATAAATTTAACTACAAGTACTAAAGGTAATAAAAAAGCTATTCAGCCAGAGGTAAACATTGTTGACACAGACGATACAGTTGCAGGAAAATCAGATAAAGCTAATGTAAGTTTTTGATTTTCATAGTATACAATATTAATTGTAAGAAAAAAAACTTCATAATATTTCATAATATGTCTTTGAAAATATATTTAGCTACAAGTACTGACAGTTATAAAAAAGTTATTGATCCAGAAATAAACATTGTAGACACATACGATACAGTTGCAGAAAAATCAAATAAAGCTAATGTAAGTTTTTGATTTTCATAGTATACAATATTAATTGTAAGAAAAAAAACTTCCAAACAATATAGTTAATTTAATTAGTGTGCCAAGTACATTTATAACAAGATTATTTAACAAATTTCCATTACCTATTTACCCATTACTATATTTGATAAATACTCCTGTTATAACTTAACACCTTACATAATATTAATTATTATACCTAACCCTTCAATTATTATAGTATTATTACAATTAATGGCTGCTTAATTAAAATTCTCACTTCTCAGTTACAACTTTACAATATATTACTTGTATTTTATAATTTACAGGTGATTGTTGATGTTTTAAGTGAAGATAAGGATTGTGGATCTTGGATCGATTGCGCTAGTTAACTTTCGTACCTAACACATGTTGTAAAAGAGTGCAATAGTCTATTTGAAAAAGTTACTGGTAATGATGTACCAAATCCTATTTTCTTTTTAACTTCAATTATTGAACTAATATCTGATTTTAAAAAACAATGTGAGTTATGTATAGATTATTCTAAAAATATATTGTCAAAAGAACTGACTGTTTCAAAAGTAAATTCTACTTCTACTGAAGAACATATAATAGATAAACTATTAGATCACGACCCTGGTAAACGAGGATTAGTTAAATCTGCGTCTCAAAGAAATTATATAATTAGTTTGGGTCTTTTCAACCTCATCTTCTTAAATATCCATGTAATAGTGATATATTAAAAATGGAAAACAAAGACAATTCAATCCTAGTTGGTATAAAGAGTATCCACATTTAGAGTACAGCATTTCTAGTGATGCAGCATTTTGTTTTGTGTGTTCTTTATTCTCTAAAGGACCACATAGAACAAGTGAAAATCTATCTTGGAGTCAATATGGAGTTAGAAACTGGGAAAAAATGAAATCAAGAGGATAAAATAAATCTGGGAAATTAGAATGTCATTTTTCATCCCTTGCTCACAAATCATCATTAGTCGATTTAAGTAATTTTTCTATGAATTCTAATCATATTGATAAATTATTAAATACTGAAAAAAGAAAATGCGCCATACAATCACGTAAACAAAAAGAATTCCATAAAGATATTATAAAAATATTATTTGATGTAACACGTACACGTAACCTGGCTCGACAAGGATTACCTTTCAGAGGTGATGGGGATGAAAAGAATGGAAACTTTTATCAAATAATTTTACTAATTTCTCGTTACGGTCCTGCCATGAAATTATGGTTAGAAGAGGAGAAATTTCGACCCTACTATGTAACATATATGAGCCATGAATCACAAGATGAATTCATTCAGCTACTTGCTACAGAAACTAAAAGAAATATTGTTCATGAAGTAATTGAAGTTGGAATTTATTCAGTTATGGCGGACACAACACCTGATTTATCGAATCGTGATCAAATGGCTGTATGTGTTCGATATTTGGATTCGAATGCAAAAGTCTGGGAACGTTTAATTGAAATAACTGAAACAGATGACAAAACTGGAAAAGGTTTTTTTTTTAATTATTAACTATTAAATATTACTAATTATCAACAAAAATGCACCAAACCTATTCAATTTAATATTTCATATTGTTTATCTTTTTTTAGGTATGGCTCAGAAAATACACGAAGTGTCAATAAAAAACTGTTTGGATCCTGGGAATATAGCATTCCAATCTTATGATTTTGCTTCGAACATGTCTGGTAATGTACGGGGAACTCAAGCAATGCTTTCACAAATCATGCGTCATTACATACCATACATACCTTGTCAAGCTCACCGCCTTAATACATTTATGCAACACGCTTGTGATTCCAGTTTAATTGTTGCTGAATTATTTAATATTCTTGAAGCTTTATATGTTTTTTTTCATCTAGTACTAAAAGGAGTAAATACTTAGAAAATATGTTGGTTAACATCGAAGGATCACTTAAACTCCGTATCTTATCTAAAAATAGATGGACTGCTCGAGCAGAGTCCATCAAAGCAGTTTGGACTTCATTTGAAGGTATATTACAAGTTTTGACAGACATATCCATTGATAAATGCATTGATAACAGCACAAAAACTCAGGCCTTGAGTCTTGAAAAAAAATTTGATTAATTTGATTGAGTAATTTGATTTTATAGTTGTATGTACACTATGAAAGTAATTATGTACCAAATAAAAACACTCACTGAACAGTTGGAGGCAGTTGATCTTAATATAATTGATGGTATAGTATTAATAAAATGTGCAATAAAATCATTATCAGAAATTCGCAATGATACTAACTAATTAGCTAAATACATATATCTAGTGCTAAAGCGTTTCCCATAAAAATGGAAATTGACCCAATTAGTGATTTTGATAAGCACCATAGAAAACGAATAAAGCCTAGAAGAATTGATTTTAACTCATCTTCCCAAGTTAGTTTCTCATTAGAGTCATTTTACAGAAAAAAAAAAGTGCTGTCTTACTTCAGTTCAACCGTTGTATAATATCTAAACGCTTTTAGATTATTTTCTCCTAGTTCTGATATGTCAAAAGTAAGCGATTTTGATGGAAGTTTGTGTGAAGTTAATATATTGAGACAAAAAACTGATGATTGTAAAACACTGAATGAAATTATAGATATAAGTAATAAACTAAAAAGGGTTATACCAACCACGAACTAAGATATACAGGACTGAACACTATAGGGCGGAGGGGGTGGGTGATACGGTCAGAAAATCTTGCTCGTCGGTGCATTGGTGAATAAAGCGCCATCTATTAACATCAGTAGTAACTACAAAGTTCTACATTTATTTTAAGCAAGAACTAAAATAAAATACAATTATGACATAGATATTAGAGTACATTTTACTAGTCATCTTACTACCACGAACTACGATATCTTAGTTCGTGCTTACTACATCTTAGTTAATGTATCTAAGCTTATAGTATATTATTTAGTAAAATATTTTAAAATTATAATATATTTATTTACAATGGGTCGATTATGTAGCGTTATAAATTGTTCAACTAGCAAATCCAAAGTGACAACTGAACGTGTAACATTATTTTCAGTACCAAAAGATGACTACTTAAAATCTCAGTGGATTAATGTAGTTTGTGCGGTTAACAACAGAGAAACTAATGTCAAATTTGTATGTGCCAAACATTTTAAAACTGAAGACATTAAAAGGACATATTATGGCTCTTTGAAAAAAATTAATAACCATTGTCAATTTAATATTTATATAATAATATTACCTACCTTCAAATTTCAATCTTCATCACAAATATATATTTTAGATATTTATAACCATGCAATATTAAATTGTACGTATGTAATGCAACGGTAGTGTGTATTAAAATTCAGATGATTTAGTAAACCGACAGAGTGCGCCACAAACACCAAGGTACACTTCAGAAAGAGTACCCGACCGTAATATCTAGAGTCGTTACCAGTCCTGTATATCTTAGTTCGTGATACCAACATTTATGTAGACTAGCATTCACATCACCAGTTTCTGCTGCATCTAACGAAAGGGTATTTAGTGTTCTTAAGTTAATAAAAAATCATTTAAGAACAACCATGACTGATAAGCGTTTGAACAACTTAATTGTACTGAATACTTCTAAAGATATACTCGACAATATAAACATGAGTGCAATGATACAAAATTGGGCAACTTTAAAAGAACGCCGTATAAATGTATAATTGTTGGAAGTATTTTAAATAAAATATATATATATTTTTTTTTTATGAGTTAATAATTTTTTGATTATTTTATTTATATTCTATTTTATTATTCATGAATATTTAATTGTTGTGAATGTTTTTATTTTATTAGCTTAGGTATACATTTTTAATTTATGATAAGTTGGTCAATTAATAAGTAGTTACAATTTACACTTGTAACATGTCAGTATATACAGGTTTTTTTTCACAAAATATTAATTATTAAATTTGTTTATAACACATAATAAATAAATGTGAAATACAATATTTTTACTTCAGATAATCTGGTTAAATCTGAATAATCTGATGTACTACCATCTGCCGTCTACTAAATTAAAAAAGTTCTTTTATTTACTTAATTTTTTGAGTTATTGACAAACACTGATTGATTTAGATTCGTACACAACTTATTTTTTATATCATAAAAAAGTTACGACAGCCTTGTATCTTTACATCTGTATGAAATACAACTATACAAGTAACAAATATTTTAACAATGCATAAAATGATTAAAATGGTTAAAAATGTTTTAGTTCTATATTTTGTTTTAGTTTTTTTTTTTTTACAATGATTTTTAATATTTATCGAATTTGAATTATTTGATCAAACTATTTTACTTTACCTTAACACAGAAAAACCAGGAATTATTATACTTCACGTAGTTTGTTTTAGGAATGATGAGTCGGCACTAGGCATAAATTAAATTTCAGTCGGCAAATACTTGATCTCCCCCCCCCCCCCCGACCAAATTGTTAAACGCCGGCCCTGGTTTTTTGTGGCAAGTTGCGTTTGATTTATTCGTTGAACTGGTGGCCCCTTGGTTGTACGTTCTCGGGATTGTCACACATTTTATTTTATATTGTATTATTTTTTATTGTACAAGTGTGGATATCCCGAGACGGTAGCGTTCCGGTTTGAAGCCACCAACGGACACTAGTTCCCAGGTAATAGGCTGACGAGCCTTATTAGGCTGTAGCCCATAAGCGCCAAATACGACCCAAACGCAACCCAAAAATGCAAAAATAATTACCCATAAGCGCAAAAAAAAATTACCTTTTAAATAATCCATAAGCGCAAATCAAATTTATAAAAAAAGCGTATTTAATTAAAATTGTAGTTATTATTAATATTAAATTAAGCATTAACAGTGATATTAATTAGTTCAAAAAAAATCAAAAAATCAGTAAAAAATAAAAATATAATTTTGAATATAATTTTAAATAATATAAACAAGTATCAAAAAATAAAAAAATAAAAATCATTTATAAAAAATCAGTAAAATAGAAAATATAATTTTAAGTATTATTTTAACCTAACATTAAACGCCTTAAATTTGAAACTTGAAACCTACTGTTTTCAAGTATTCCAATATAGAAATTTTCTTTTCTTTATACAAGGTCCAAGTTTTTGTATTGGAGATGACTTTAGATCTTCGATTCGTAGATTTTTGACCATTTGATTGTAATTTTAAATAAACTTCTGCTTGTTGTTCTTTAATCACTTCAATAAAATTATAAATAGATGGGTGTGGGTTATAAAATTGATCTTTCAAATGAGGGTGATATGATTCTGGACCATTGGTAGTCCTTTATTATTAGTATTATCTCTATTATTATTATTATTATCATCATTATTATTTTTTATTGAGCCAGCTTAGGCCAACTTATTATTTATACTGTTGTATTGAGCTAGCTTAGGCCAATCATATATTTTTTTGAATAGCCAGCTTAGGTAATAATTCATATACACTTTTGTATTGAGGCTAACAGGCTCAAATTTATAATTTTATTATATTGTGCCAGCAGGGCTATTTATTTGTATTACATTTTTATCATATTGTTGAGCCAGCAGGGCTATTTATTTGTATTACACTTTTATTATATTGTTGAGCCAGCAGGGCTACTTATAATTTTTTATGTACACTATTTCTTCCTTGTTGAGCTGACATAGGCCAACAACATTAATTTATGATTGTAATTATTATACAATATATTATTTTGTTTCTTATTAGCATTGAGTATAGATAGTATACTATCTAAACTCAATGTTATTAGGAATAAAATTACCAGTATGAAAAGTTGTTCCTTGATCATTATTATTATTAATTGTATGTATATTCTCAGCTGTGCAGCTCAGTATATTACTACAGCGTAAAGGCACATATGTTTCTATAAGGCGCAGAGGCTAGGTGCGCACAATAATTTTTGCGCTGTTCAAGGGGCGAACACATTGATAACATTATAGGCTGTGAATATGATTATTATTAAAGAGCCTCCTTTTAGACTACATTGGTAACATTGGTTGTTCTTCCGTTTAGTGCAAGAATGACTTAGCTTGTAGGTGAACTAACTCTGGCGCAACGACAGGTAAGGAAAATGTTTTTTTAACCATACAAATTGTTGTGCAAATTCTGGTGACAGTCGTGCAAATTCATGCGAATGGCGTGCTAAATTTTGGTAAATTTATATATTCGATATCTATATTTTTTATAATGGCAGGGCTAGCGCAACGTTGCGCCAGCCCGGGTCATCAAATTTTGGATTTAACCGTTAAACCAATATCATGCAAATTCTAATTTTAGTGATGCAAATTCATGGTAATTACATGCTAAATATTGATGCGAACATTTTCCAATATTTTGAAATGGGCCGGGCTGGCGCAACGTACGTGTAGAATGGGAGAAAAATGGGTACGTAACCACTGTGTAGCTCGTTCATTTTGATGCACCAAGGAGCAGCGCTCTCTCAGTGGCCCGACTAATGAGACAGAAAATTTGTTTTAAAATAAAATTTAAATTATAGAGTTGAATTTGCTTATATATAATATTAATGAGAAATACGGTAAATTTGTTTGGGAGATAATTATTAGGGATAGCCTTTCTAAAATGTAAACGGTATCAATAATTTTTAATATTGATAAATTTCGTCTGTATATATATGTTAGCAGATTGGGGTGTGGGGCTAGTCTCCAAGGATATGGGTCATATTTTGGATTGTAGTTCCCCCCCCCCCAAAAAAAAAAAATAAATAAATAAAAAATAAACTCTAGTTGCACCTATGGGCACCATGGAGAATTAATTACATAAAATCAAATTAATTTATTGTCGGATGTCATGTGTTGTGGTGATAATTATCAACTATAGTTACGGGGATCACAAACGTATACAATTTGAGAATTACAGATGACCGTCGGCAGTCATATGATGTTGGTCAACGTGTTAAGGAATTTAAACAATATTATCAATGGGTTTCATAAAAAATGTATTAATTTAATAGTTCAATTAAATTTAATGGTATATTTATAGATCACTAAATCGTGTTTAAAGTGCCCCATACACGATCAATATTATTGTTCAATATTTACTGAATAAATGTTTCAATTGTATATAATGTTCTGTCTAGAGGAAAATGTCTAGCGAAGAGAACGCGATTATTTCTATTGCCCTTGCCTTGTCACTTGAAAAAAAAAACCAAAAAGGTAAAAAAAAACAACGAAGAACTTGATCAAAAAAGTGGTTGAAAAATAGATGATGAATGTTTCGATGAAATCTATTAATTAAAAAACAAAATACGTCAATGAGAGAGGCTATACCAGCGATTCAAAGACTGTCTATTACTCTACGTAATTTCGGAAACACATTAGAGAACCTGAAATTTATCAGTGCGATATTACCTAAATCTATTGGAAACATTGTGATTGATACTTGTGAAACTATAGTATATTTCCTTCGAAACTTTATAAAGGTAAGGTACATATTATATCAAACTTTTTTTAGTAGTTAATATAAAAACAATAATAATTATGTTTAAATAGAATAATATATTTAAGTAGGTATAAAAAAAGAGGGGTCAAAAAAAAAATTACATTTTTTTGCAGTTAACGATTGCTTTTATTAATAAAAAAAAAATATTTTAAGTCTATTTATTATGAGTAGTATTAGTATCGTAGATATATACATTTATAGAACAAAATTAAATTTAAATTTAAAAAAATACGGTTAAATAAATTGATAAATGTAGTTACAGTATCTATGTTCCTAGATGGTTCTATCTGTTTTCGAATAGAGTAGTTTTGATCTGCTACACTTGTCATAAGACGCATAACCCACGAAGATGGACTTAGTGTAGGAACTGGTGAATAACTGTATGGAGTACTCACTCTGCTTTACATTCCAAAATTATATCTTTACGTGGGGCGTATAATAATGAACTTCGAAAGGTGAAGAATTCAATGATAACTGGGTTTGAATCTGATGTTAGTACAAGCCGAAACTGCAGTGGTACAATTATGCAAATACCTTATCCTTACGAAAAATACAGATGATGAGCCCGAATCCGACTTCTAGTTATGGAGTTCAATAACTCAGATACTTGGAGTATTTTTAGATTATGTTCCTTTGGATCGAGGTTGACAACAAATAGTGGCATTGGAACATTTGTTTTTTTATGCTGAATAATGCTCACAATTGGAACAGAGAGCCCTAAATCGGTAAAGGTTGTCTCGATTTCCTCGGTAGGCGAGGAGTGATGTAAATGGCGAATTACAGCTTGGATTGGACGCATATGGCGTGGTATATGAGTGTAAAAAGACAAATGGCCAGCAGCAAGAAGGGACACAGTTTTGTTAAAAATGTCAATGTTGGCCGTACGAATCGTTAGAAATTCCTTTGAGGCCTTAAAAATCACTGCTTCAGGACCCAAAATAGTAATAAGATCGTACTTAAGCTTTAAGAAGTTGGTGACATTTTTAATGAATATTGTTGGAGCTTTGTAGCAGGGTATGTTGCTGGCCGCTTGAGTAAATGTTTGATTAGAAGTTTCCCCTTAAACTGGAGGTGGTCTGAATACATCAGGAAAGGAAGCTGTGCTATCATCGAGGGTGCCAAACCTATTTAGAGTGACGAAAGTTTTCATTTTCTTTTGTTCAGTCATTGGAGACGACGGAGATAACGGTAAATTACGTTTATAGTGTGAGTTCTTACGAGACATATCGAACTTAGTTAAGAATAGATGCGTATATAGTTACGCAACAAACAGGTAATTGATTATTAGACGTATGAAGCAGTGACGCAGTCGAGTTTCGATAACGCTAACGAGTAACATGCGTGTATACTTGTTACGAAACGACAATATTGTAGATTTTAATTAATCACTTTTATTCAGATAGAATCATGACATTCATTATCTGTATGTACAATATTTTCTTTTACACAGTAGTTAATACACAAAGAGTGTTATTAAAAATAGTTTAATCGGGTTTTACATGTAGGGGGGAAATCGCGTAACATAGAACTCACGGTTTTGTCCGGTAATTGTTGGTAGTGGTTTCCATAGAAACAGTGGGCTGGTAGGTATTCTCAAACAAATTATTAGTGTAAGTAGAGGGACTTGCTTCATCAATTATATCATGAGGGACTGATATAACAACAGGATTGTTATGATACACGGATTCAACAAATACCAAATTTTCATCAATGACAGGTAGTTCTACTTCATCAGTATGTATATATACCCATAAATCTCTTATACAGTTTCAAAATCATTCAACTCATCAAAGTCACCTTCATTGATTTCATGGTCAGAATCTAATGGTATTTCAAATATAGCGTCAAGCATTTCTTGTTCACTAAGTCCTTTATACTTCAAAATTTTAGTTTTAATAATATATTAATATAGATATAACAATACAATATAATTTACAAAGCTAAAGTGGCTAGAAAATATAATGAATACGTTTTGATGTCATAAACAAATTTTGTATCTATTTTGTAATCAGCCAACAAGTCAATAGCGTGGGTAGATAGATAGCAAGTTTGTACGCATATAGTTGCATTTGTACAATTGATGTTTATCATTGATTATCTTTGTACTATTTATTAAAAACGCCAAAATGACAACTGTTCAACATAGTTTAGATGTACAATAAGCTATACACATTATTTAGATTCTGAACGAAGTGATGAATGTATTGATTTTACAATGATGTGTGTGTTTTTTTTTTGTGTTTTTGTACAGCATAACTAGTCGAAATAATGCTTCGATTTCAAACTTTGGGGGTGGTTTCCGATGTAAAATTGAAGATCCTTGATGCATTATAGAGGTTAAAAGTAAACATTTTCCAACAGTTTTAAAAAAAATCGAGAAAAACAAAATAAAAATGACAGAAAAACGGGAATTTTTACGCAAAATCAGTTTTCGACCAAATCAATTTTTTTATATGGTTGTAATTCAAAAACTAATCACTGTAAATACTTGAAATTTTCACCAAATGTTTATGTTAGTGTTATATATATACAGTTTAATTTTCAAAATTTTCGACTTTTTTTGAGTTATTTTTAGACCACTGAAATTTTCGATTTTTTTTTTAAGTGTCGGTAAAAAAATGTTGGACGACCAAAAAAACTTGAAAATTTAATACAAGATTCCTTTTGAGTTGTTCTTATTGTGGCTAAAAAAAATTTAATTATTTAAAAAAAGAATACTCGTTTGTAGCGGTTCAGACATTTTGGAATCCCAAAATGATTGATCAAAGTATATTTCTTCTATACTGGTCCATTTGGCAGTGTATATCACAAAAAAGCATTTTCCCTTTTTTGAGAATTTTTTTTTGAAGTGTCGGTAAAAAAATATTGGACGACCAAAAAAACTTGAAAATAGGAAAAAGGTTCCTTATGAGTTGTTCTTATTGTAGCTAAAAAAAATTAAAAATCGTTAGTCACAATTTTTTTTATAAGCGTTTGTAGTTCAAATTTTTACGAAATATGTCGAAAACGCGAAAATTTGCAAGTAATTTTAAAGTTTAAAAATCATAAAATTTTTTCTGTTTATAACTGAGGATTAAAAATATAACACTAAGTTTTCCATAAGTTTTCCTTCGAATAGCTATAGAGAAAACTCGAAGCATCATTATAGGAAAAATTTTAAGTGCGTTTGAATTTTAAATTTTTACGAAATAGCGTAACGAATGATTTATCCTCAAACGATTTCAAATATTTGTTATTATTCAAAAAGTATAAGTCGTAGATACATGAACATTTTACCAGTTATTTAGATTGGCATTTCCTTTACATGATTTAATTTTCAAAATATTTTGACTTTTTTTGAAATATTTATAGACAACTGAAATTTTTTTTCTGAAATGTCGATAAATTTTTTCTGGCCCAATCAAAATACTTGAAATTTTAATAAAAAGCTTCTCATAAGTTATTCTTATAGTGATTAAAAAATTTTAAGAATACGTAGGCACAAATTTTTTTTATTAGCATTTGAAGTTCAAATTTTGACTAAATACATAAAAATTACGCAATGTAGGTGTTCTCGAATTACTGATTGTTGGTTAACTTAATCTACGATTATTCGAAAACCATCAAACATTGTGATATCGCAATTCATTTTAAGACAAAATGGAAATATAGTAGGTTAATAATAATAATAAATAACAAGGAAATAAATGTTATGTTTATCTAATTAATTAATAAGATTTTCAAAGTGTTCCCCACCTAACTGCAAATAAGCTTGAGCTCTAAATGAAACACTTTGTGTAGTCCTTTGTATTTCTATATGATTTTGTCGTATTTCTCTTGCTGCAATGTCAATACATTCTAATAATTGTTCACAACTTTCGATGAAAACAGCATACACTTTCTGCTTCATGTATCCCCAAATATAAAAATCCAAAAGCGTTAAATCAGGAGATCATGCTGGCCAAGCTATTATATCACCACGCCCTATCCATTGTGGGTAATGTGCATTCAAAAATCGACGGACTGAACGAGCAAAGTGTGCAGGAGCGCCATCAAGTTGAAACCAAATTACTTGGCGAGTTGCAAATGGTATATCTTCCAAGAGTACTGGCAATAACTCTCGTAAAAACTCCAAAAAATTATTTTGATTTAGCGAATCAGGTACAACATATGGTCCAATAACTAAATCCTCTATTATTCCATCCCGAACATTAACTGAAAATTGATGATGGAATGAAGTTACCATACAACGTGGTTACTATTCAACCGCCCAGACATATGCGTTACGGTGATTAGTTAAACCTGTTCTGGTAAACATGACTTCATCCATCCACAAAATACGCTTTAAAAAGTCCGCAGTTTTTCAGTGTCCGCAAAGGAGCCAAATACAAAAAACTTATTTTGCTTCGCCATCCCCAAATATTAAAATGATGTGGATGAAGGCCTTCTTTTTTCAAAATTCTCCATACGGAGGTGTTTGATACATCCAATATGATATGCGACGGATACTTGAAGTTGGATCCCTAGTAATTATATCCAACACTTCTTCTTCTAATTCTGCATCCAACATTATGCCTTGTTCATTTCGATTTCGTACTAATAATAATCCTGACACTCCTAGGTGTCTGTGAATAGTGCGAACGATTGATATTCTGAAACAGGTCTTTCTGAATATCGGAGCATATTTCTTGCACAGTGGCTCGAGCATTGCCATTACAAAATCCATACATAAAATGTATATCAGCAATGTGACCAAATGGTAAATCAAATAACCATAGCATTTTGAAACTTATTTACAATTTCACTAACAAATTAGTAATTGAATAAAAAGTCTATGTATAGATGTCACGACGACTTAAATGTACTGAAGAAAACAAAATGACAACATAACTAAAATTTACCGAAATAAATAAATTAAACGATTAACAATTAATTAACGATCGATATTCGGTTCTAAGAAAAATAAGATAGTGACCATTAACGACGTATAACTTTGCGATTATGAAAGATATGAAAACAAAACTTATAAGGTATTCTTGGTGTTATTCGATAGAATAATGCATATACAAAAAAACCCATGCCATAAATATTGAATGATTTTGAGTAATACGAGATTTATTTTAAAAAATCTAACTTGATAAAAAAAATTTTACTTTTTTCAATTTAATAATAATAATTTACATAATTTATTTTTTCCTTAAGCAACCTTAAAATGCTCCATAACCCATAATCGAGCGGGCTTAAGTCTGGGCTTGCGGAAGGCCAATCAGATGCCTTAATGAAATTTGGAACATTGTTTTCAAGCCACTCTTGTGTCGTGTTTGCCTTATGGCCAGGTGCCGAATCCGTTGAAATACCCAATCGATTCCTTTGAACAAAGTATTATTAAGAGGCCTGACTATAGGGTCTAAGACAGTTATCTGATAAACACAAGCCCCAGTCTCTCACTTAAAGCAGTTTCTCACAGAAATGGATCTCTGTAACACCATGCCATGACACACTCCACCAAACCATTACTTGTGCAGGGTGGTGGCCTCGTTGAACGTGTAGTGTGATAAGTGATAGCCCTGCCTGCTCGTGCCGCCGAGGCGACGATTAGTTATTAGTGATTAGTCACTATAGACTGATTAGTCAGTCTTGTGCCGTCTTGTGTCGTGTGCGTGTGTCAGCGGAGTGTCCGGACTGCACACGCTCACGGGCACTAATTAGTTTTTGTCTTATAATATATTATTACGTTGTTTATTACTACTGTTTACTTATTCATTGTTATGTAAATGTTAATATTATTAAAATATAAAATATATATATATATAATCGTGTCAAGTTTGTAGTAACGGCCGTCTATGCGTGGCCCTACAGTTCAGAAGTGGGATTCGAAAGTAAATTCAAAGTAATTGTGTATTGTCATTATCGCGAAATTAGTCGTCGAGTCGTTCGGTTTGTGTCGCATATTTTGTTTTGCCTAACTTCTATTGATTCAAAATGGATGACGGTCAAACGGGTCAGAAGGACGCCGAAAACCACGAGGTTTGGTCGTCTAGCCGTTTACGAAGCGGGTCGCAGCAGGCTACAGTGCAGCCACCATTGCAGCCCCAAGTGTCTACGGAGCAGCTTTGTTCGCAGTCAATAACAAACATGTTACCACCAAATACTAACCAGTCGTCCGGGAGTGTAACCACTACCAGTGATAGTGGAATGCGAGATGCATTGACAGCGCTAATAGAGCAGAACCGATTGTTGTTATCACGGATATTGCGTAATGAAGACAATAACAATGATAACATACGTGCGCAGTCAACACGTTCGCCGTCAACTTCTAATAACGGTTACTACGTCATGCCAGACTTTAATAATTCGATTAGTACTTTTTCTGGACGTGAATCTAATACGGATGCGAGAGCATGGTTGAAATCCGTTGAAGGTGTGGCAAAATTGCATAATTGGCCAGACAGTTTCAAACTAGAAATAGTACGTACAAAATTGGATGGTCCGTCAAAAAATTGGTACGTTGGTCGTACATTTTCAAGTTGGGGTAGTTTTGTTGACCAGTTTAATAATACATTTGTGGGAAACGAGTTGTGCACAGTTGATCGCGTAAGAATTATGTCGAACCGCGTTCAAACCAAGGGCGAGTGCGTCATAGAGTATTTTCACCACAAAGCACGCCTCTGCCGTGAAATCTCGTTACCGTTTAACGAAACTAAACAACAGATAGTTGAAGGTGTTTATTCTCACGATTTATGTAACTATTTGATAGCGCGCACACATTTAAGTGAAGACGAATTATTAGCTGATATTAATTCTTACAATAATCTGAAAAATGCCAGGATCAATCGAATCCGATCGACCGAGCCTGCTAAAATAACTCAAAGTTATACCGGCAATCGAAAAGCCAGTTCTGACAACCGCGATAGAGATCGGAATACGGTACAACGATCCACTATTGATACAAGAATGAAGCCGTCAAGGGATACGTCGAGTGTCACGTGCTATAGCTGTGGAAAGATCGGGCATCTGGCGTCTTCGTGTCCAACGAGAACCTGTCATAGCTGTCATTCAACGGGTCATTCGGCGCGGAACTGTCCAGGTCGCCAAGGTGAGCGTCAAGACAACAACGGTGGTGAGCATGTCTCTGTTTTGGAACGGTCCCCCACACATATTGTACCCCCATATATGTTAAATGTTAGCATTAAGTTTCCCAATAGTGAGTCTATCGATGTACAAGCATTAGTAGATACGGGTAGTCCTGTTAGTCTAATTAAATCGACTGTTGTCCCATACGTGTCTGGGGTCGTGCCTCCAAAATCGGATTTAGTAGGTATTAATGGTTCTAAACTAAATATAGTAGACCAGTTTGATGCGAATATTTTTCATAGTGAACTTGATGCCCCGATTAATTTATGTTTTCACGTGGTGCCCGGCAATGCCATGAGAAATGATTGCCTATTGGGTCGTAATTTTTTATCTCACCCTAGAGTAAATTTAAACGTGTCAGATGGTCATTTTGAAGTAAGCTTTAAAAAAGTTGATAATAATATATCGTTTGCCGAAATTTTATCTGTTAATTACACTGATTATAAAAGAGATGATGCTGATATTAATTTGAATGTTGAGGATACTCTGCCGGATGATATTAAACAAAAAGTTAAAAAAATATATGTAGAGTCCTATGTTAACCATGAAAGTGTCATTAGTACAGCTGATGACTATCGTCCTGAGATACGCATCATATTAAAAAATGATAAACAGTTTTATTTTCGCCCCCGGCGTTTGTCTTTTTTCGAAAAAGACTGCCTACAAAAAATGTTAGATAACATGTTGACCAAAGGGATTATTCAACGTAGTAGTTCCGAATACAGTAGCCCCATAGTACTGGTTAAGAAAAAGAATGGAGATTTTAGGATGTGTGTTGATTACCGCGAGTTAAATAAATATGTTGTGAAAGACCGATACCCGCTGCCGTTAATAGACGATAATTTAGATTTATTACGCGGAAAAAAATATTTTACATGCTTGGACCTAAAGGATGGGTTTCATCATATATATGTTGCAGACGATTCGATTAAGTTTACATCTTTTACGACACCATTAGGGCAGTTCGAGTTTTTAAAAATGCCGTTTGGGTTAGCTAATGGGCCTTCGTGTTTTAGCCGGTTTATTCAAAATGTTTTCGACGAATTTATTTGTAAAAATGAGGTGATCGTATATTTTTACGATATTATGCTAGCCACAGAAACTATTGAAGGGCATTTAGAGCTCCTGTCTAGAGTATTAAAAGTAATGAAAAATAAACAGTTAGAGATCCGTCTAGACAAAAGTCAATTTTTGAAATGTGAGGTAATTTACTTAGGTTATTGTGTAAATCAGTACGGTATTCAACCGAATCCTAAAAACGTCTCAATAATTGAAAACTACCCTGTACCACAAAATAATAAAGAACTCCAAAGTTTCATTGGTTTATCGTCTTATTTTCGACGATTCATTCCGAATTTTTCAATTATTGCTAAACCACTTTATAGCTTGCTCAAAAAAGATATTCCATACGAGTTTGGAGAGAAGCAAATGAGGTCGTTCGATTCTATTAAATCAAAACTCGGGGAACAACCGTTATTAGCCATTTATAATCCCAATGCAATAACAGAGCTTCACTGTGATGCTAGTAGCCATGGATATGGTTCAATTTTGTTTCAGAAGCAACCCGATAATCATTTCCATCCGATTTTTTATTATAGTCATAGGACTACTGAGTCCGAATCGCGTTACCATAGTTATGAGCTAGAAATGTTAGCTATTATAAATTCTATTAAGCGTTTCCGCGTATATTTACAAGGTATAAAATTTAAGATAGTAACCGATTGTAATAGTGTTGCACTGACGCTAAAAAAAAAAGATATAAACCCTCGAATCGCTAGGTGGGCCATGTTTTTGCAAAATTTTTTGTATGAGATAGAGCATAAGTCCGGGTCGCAAATGCAGCACGTTGACGCGTTAAGTCGTTGTAAGCATATTTTAGTAATAGAAGGTTGTACATTTAATCAGGCCCTTGCTATTAAACAACAAACTGACCCCGAAATTAGTTCTATTTCCAGAGAACTAGAACGCTCAGAACACCCACAGTTTGAATTACGTAACGGGTTAGTATATCGAAAAAATAATGATAGATTACTATTTTACGTACTGACTAGCATGCGTGACCAAGTAATCCGTTCCTGTCATGACGACATGTGTCACGTAGGAACAAATAAAACTATTGAGTTAATTAAACAAATTTACTGGTTTCCGAAATTAAGTGATCACGTTAAGACATATATTAGCAACTGTCTCAAATGTATTATATTTTCGCCTAAAAACGGTAAGGACGAAGGGTTATTAAATTTAATCGACAAGGGAGACAAACCATTTCAGACAATTCATATTGACCATTATGGTCCGTTAAACCAAACTTTTGGTCGTTTCAGACACATTTTGGTTGTGGTGGACGCATTTAGTAAGTTTTTAAATTTGTATCCAGTCCGCACAGTTGCCGCTAAAGAATCATGTTTACGATTAACACAATACTTTTTACACTATAGTAAACCGATCAAAATAATATCGGACCGTGGGTCATGTTTTCGTTCTGACGTGTTTAAAGAGTTTTGCGAGCGATATGATATTAAACATATAAAAACAGCAGTAGGTACGCCGTCGGCAAACGGTCAGGTAGAACGATACAACAGAGGGTTAACGGTTATGTTATCAAAACTTATGCACGAGCATAGTCAAAATTGGAATGAATATTTGTATCAAATACAGTTTGCTGTAAATAATACTTTTAATAGATCGATACAAAATACACCTAGTAAATTATTATTTGGTATTGATCAAATAGGAGAGCCAACAGATTATGTTAGATTATACTTACAAGCGCTTAATGAAACTGAAAATGATCAACGTAATTTTGATAAAATTAGGCAAAATGCTCAGGAAAACATACGCATAGGACAACTAAATAATAAGGCTTACTATGATTCGACTAAACGACCGGCCATGCAGTACTCTGTCGGCGAGTATGTCATGATTAAAAATGTTGACACTACCCCAAATATTTGTAAAAAATTATTGCCTAAATTCAAAGGTCCATATAAGATAGATAAGGTCCTTCCCAATGACCGATATATTGTTTCTGATATTGAAGGGCACCAGGTGACCCAAATACCTTTGAATACAGTCGTGGCCGCGAGAGACATAAAACATTGGGTTAAACAGTATAAATTTTTTTTTTTTTTTGATTTTGTATGTTAAAAAAAAAAAAAATGTATTTTTTTTTTTAAGTATTACCTACTAGGTACTATCAGTGAGTGTTCGCTTATTATTATTATTATTTAATTTTTATTGTTCTTATTTTATTTTCATTGTATACATGATATTATACTTGATCTGTTATTTTTTTTTTTAATTATTATGTTGTGTTATACGGATCGAGGACGATCCGAACGTCAGGATGGCCGAGCTGTAGTGTGATAAGTGATAGCCCTGCCTGCTCGTGCCGCCGAGGCGACGATTAGTTATTAGTGATTAGTCACTATAGACTGATTAGTCAGTCTTGTGCCGTCTTGTGTCGTGTGCGTGTGTCAGCGGAGTGTCCGGACTGCACACGCTCACGGGCACTAATTAGTTTTTGTCTTACAATATATTATTACGTTGTTTATTACTACTGTTTACTTATTCATTGTTATGTAAATGTTAATATTATTAAAATATAAAATATATATATATACATATAATCGTGTCAAGTTTGTAGTAACGGCCGTCTATGCGTGGCCCTACAAACGCGTGAAACCTTCTCTTTCGCCTCTAATGATGACCTAGCATAGATCCTATCATTTTGCTTGTTAAAATTACCTCTACGGTAACAATTTTTTCATCGTTTAGGTTAGGTTCATCCACGATTCTGTGAGAAGCTTAAAGATAGACGGACCAGTGAAAAAAAATCACTGATAGTATACAACAGAAAATTTGCTATTTTGAGATTTTATCAATGTTTAAACTATTATAAAATAAAATGTATCGGAACAATTGTTTTAGTAATTGAATAGTATATCGATTGACACGGTCCGCAACGGCAACCGGTACAAAGTACAGGTGCCGCAGCGACCTGTCTACGCTCTTGTCAACAGCCACCACGGGGTACGACCGCGCAACAGTCGACTCTCCCGCCATGCCGCAACGGCACAAGGCGGGACGGGAAGCAAAGTCGCGTACCGACTACCGACCGCCGCCCAGTAGTAAATAGAATAGTTGAGCAATGGACTGCACTAAAATTGTTTTTTTCATCCCATTGGCTTGAGGATAAACTCAAAGCTTCAGAAAACATTTTTCATGCTTTACATGATCCTTCTGTATTAATTTATTTTAAATTCCTACAATGGATCCTTCCAAAATTTGTAAACCTCAATAAACTGTTTCAGAGTGACAAACCAGTTATATGGTTGGTTTTTAGTAAAATGTCCGTAACTTATACTGATATTCTTTATTCGTATATAAGACGGTGTAACAATCCTTTATCAGTCGATCCAAACAATTCCTCATACTTTCTACCATTAAACCAAATGTATTTAGGAATTGACGTTATGAATATGTTACAAACACCAGAAGTTGCAAAGAACCATGTTATGGTGCAAGATGTCTTAGAGCACTGCAGGAGATTTCTAATTATTAGTGTTAAGGAAATAAGAGCCCGATTCAATTTCAATGACCCAGTATTAATGCAATTGGAAAACATTACACCTGAAAAAGTCCTAAGTGATAAACGACCTGCTTCTTTAATTAGTTTTATTCAGTTATTCCCTAGAATTAAACAAAATCACCAAAATATTGATACCAGCTGGAGAATGTTCAGTGTTATAGAGTTTGATCCCGAATTACATGCATTTCTTTTAAATTTAAATGTTGAAGACTTTTGGATTAAACTTAAGGTATTTGAAAAAGATGGTGGATATCCATTTAAAGATGTTTCAAATTTTTTGTTGACTGTTCTGTCTTTGCCTCAATCGAATGTGTCGTGTGAACGCATGTTTTCTAAAATAAATTTAATTAAAACCAAACAAAGCTTTTAAACTAGCTACTTAAAGCTAAGTTAAAGCTTATTAACTGAGAATAAAGTGATAACACTTTACACTTGAGGTTATAAGGTTTCTTATTATGGATAACTGTTAACTCAATTTAAAAAAACATTTTCAAATCATGAATCATAAATCATAAATTCATAACTATGAAAATATGAAAATATGAAATGACAATTTCATTATTTTAATTACAATTTATTGGATATTTAATGATCATTATTTATGATATTAATAGTAATTAGTGTTATAATAATGAATTTATAGATTCTATAAATGAAATAACAAAAGGTAAATATAATTAACATCACAAAAATATATAATAAGAATATAACAGTTTCTATTCATGTCTAATATCTATAAGTATATAATATATTATTATGTTGTTGAAACCTATTAGAAATTTATACAATTTTTATTTTTATAATATACCTACTGATTTGTGTTTATTTAATGTAATATATATTTATATATTATTCTCGTTATTGATATTATAATTTATTTGATATATAATTTACCACGATTTTAGAACATTTGGAAGTGAATTTCGTGAATCATCTTATGATAAATATATTTTGCATTGTTTATAATTACATTAACACCAAAAAAATTACCTAACATTATATGTAATAAATACGTGTTTTAGGAAGAACATCCAATAGGTGTTCAGTTTTTGTGTACAAATACCTATACTATATTAGTGAATGATGTGAACAACAGATAGAAGTATATGAGTGTACAAACTTCCTTTATATCTTGTATTCTTGAAATAAAATTAAATATTTATATATAAAAACTATAAAAAGAAGTTTGATATTTAATCATCCATTACCCAGTATGATCAATTTCGCATTTATTTTACTAACGCCAAAATTCCTTAGTGACCATAACATTTCTGTAATTTCATGTCTAAGTATACTGATATTTTAATAAAGTTAAATATGTTAATATACCTATTAACTATTGCAGTTGATACTATCACCAGATTGTATTTTTAGAAATAATGAGTTTTACGACATATCAGATTATAAATGACAACTATAAATAAAAATGTAAATAAATTTATTTAATTGTTTCTTGATATTATCAGATATTATATAGGTATTAGGTATTATTGCATGATATTATGATAAAGTTGTATAAGATACAATGGTTTGTTACATAAAAATTAAATCATTATTACTGCTATTACAAAAAAAAAAAATAAAAAAAAATTACAACTGGCTTATAACAATCTGTTTAATTTTTTTTTAAATATGTAATTCTAATTATTATTTAAATAGTATAAATAAGGAATTCACATGGAACTTTTGTGTTAGCTTTTATGTATTTAACATTTTTTTGGACATCATCATACATTTCCCATTTATTATGTCCTCTCTTACAACATGCATAATAATAGCCAATGGAAGTCCAGATACGAATTAGTCCACGACGGAAACAACCCACATAGGTTTTTCCCGATGGTATGAGTATCTGTGGTATATTTTCAAGTATAATTGATGGTTGTGGAAGTACTTCGCTACTATAATTTAAACTAGTATTTCCTTCAATAATAAAACAATTTAATTTATACTTTCTAATTAATTTACCTAGATTAATACATGGCTTCCCAATTCAATAACTCCACAAATATATGAAAAGCCGACATCACAGTTGTTTTTATTTTTACTCCTTGGCATGCTTCACTTTATTATTAATGTAACCACAATTTGTTTTTTCCAAATCTACCCTGGAATCTAAACAATTCTTTGGTAATGGGTTATGGTAATGGGTCATACCCCATTACTAAAATCTCATCTAGATTCAGGACCAAAAAATTCTTCTTACTGTAGCAATTTAATTCAAAATGACTTAATATTATCAGTTGGTAATTTTATTAAAAATCAGTCTAAAGAAAAAATAAGAAATCAAAAAATATCAATTATTGCTGATGAAACGAGTGACATAGGTCAGCACGAACAGCTC
Source organism: Diuraphis noxia (assembly GCF_037042655.1). NCBI lineage: Eukaryota > Metazoa > Arthropoda > Insecta > Hemiptera > Aphididae > Diuraphis > Diuraphis noxia. The sequence continues at coordinate 80,659,733 of NW_028301711.1, forward strand.
TCGGTCGTTATACGATATTTTGATAATTTCAAGAAATATCCAGTCGAACAATTCATTTGTATGAAAAGAATTATGTCGATTGACTCTGAAACCATTTTCAACACACTACAGATGTTATCAGTGAGTATGATATAAAATTGGAATCAGTTGTTTCTATGTGCTTTGATGGTGCAGCAACAACAAACAAAAACAATAATCTGGCAGTTTATTAGGGGTTCAAGCGAGAATTAAAGGGAAAATTGAAAAATCGTTATTTATTCATTGCTATGGGCATTGTTTAAATTTAATATTAGTAGATTCAGTGGGAAGAGAAAATAAGGTAACATTCAATTTTTTTGGAAATATTCAAGTCATATACTCATTTGTCGAAGGAAGTAGTACTATAAATGCTATTTTGGAAAAAATAGCAAGTAATATAAATATAAAACTGAAAACATTAAAGTCAGTATCTACGACTAGATGGGCTTGCCACTCCGAAGCTGTGAGTGCTGTTAAAAAAAAATTACGCAGCATTAATAATTGCAATAGCTGAAATTTGTGACAATACTAGACAAGCCGACATAAGAGTCAAGGGGTTAGTTATCTTACATCAAATGAAAACATTTGAATTTATATTTTCTATGCAGATGTTAGATCCTATTTTAAATTTAGTGTTAAAGGTAAGCACATACTTATGATCTCCAGATTTAAACTTGTTGACAGCTGTTAACTTGGTTAACTCCCTCAAACATTCATTATTATCGTTAAGAAATACTGAAAGCGAGTTTCAAAATATTTTTAAAGAGAGTGTTGACATGTGTGAAATTAATGATATTCAAATACCGGATGTCAAAAAGTGAAAAGTATCTTCTAAAATTGACAATTCTCATGACACTCAACATTTTATGAACTGTAAAGAGCAAGAAATGAAGATATGTGTTTATTTACCTTTGCTAGATAAGATGATTAATGGTATATAAAGTCAGATTTAGTCAAGAAACATTAACTTTAATAAACAGTATTGGCCACTTAATAGAACTAGAAACTAACCACGATATGGAAATTTTATGCTAAACCTTTGATTTGAAGCAGAATGAGATGGAAGCTGAAATTCGTTTAATTAAACAAAGTGATCAAAATCCAAAAGGAAAAAACTGTGGCGAGTGGATTAAGTGGCTTACAGTTCATGGTTGAGAGGATTTATTTTCAAATGTATTCAAAGCCTTTAAAATATTCGTAACTATACCAGTTACAAGCTGTTCGTGTGAATGGACATTTACCAAACTAAGTTTTATAAAAACCAAACTGAGGAGCACTATGAATCAAGATCGCCTGAATGGTTTATTAACCATCAGTATCGAGCAAGAATTGGCAAAAGTATTAACTTTGATGATGTTATTGAGGCTTTTAAAGTATTAAAACCATAGGTATGATAGACGAATGGATTTATAAGCACTTTATTTCCATAAATCATATCAACAATTTATTATTTATTTATTTATTATTTTTAAATTAGTTTTAAATATATTTTTATTGTTTTGACAATGTTTATACATTTTTATCATAATTAAAAAATATTCCTACCATTGTGAATTTTATAACATGAAAAATTAATGTTTCTTCATGTCTAAAAAAAAAATATGTCTCACAATTTAAAAATGTGTTGGGCCCCCTCGGCTACCAAAGTCTGTGTACACGCCTATGTTAGCGGGACGTCAGTACATAACAATATCTTATCAGCCATCTATAGTTATACATACACCACTTACATAACATTTTTATATCATAGGTTCAAAAAAAAAATCAACTACAATCACTAGATTAAGTGAAAGTAGTGCAGCTGCAATTCGATTGGGTGGCATAGCTGAAAGAAAGTTAGGTATAGCAGAACGAAAATTAACTTCAAAAAATGCGTGTTACAAAAAAAAAAATTAACTGATGGAAGAAAATAATGTTAAAATATTGTAAAATATTCAATAGTGTAAGATAAAAGGTTACCTATATTGTTTCTTTCTCTATTATTATTTGTTATTTTAAAAGTATGTTTATTGTTTAATATATTTTATTTGTTATATATTATTCTTCTAAAATTATAAAAATATGTTAAATTTTCAAATTTTATTTAAAAGTTAATAAACCGAAAAATATGACTGACATATTACCAAAATATATTAACATTAGACTATGTGTGTAACTAAAGAGCAATTAAAAAAGGTATACTGTTCTGTTTAGTTATTAGTTGTTAAAAATTATACTTGTCAACATTCAAAATGTATTTGAAATTTGTTGTATGTGATTTTATACTTAAAAATTTAAAAATGTGAAATATTCATGAAGTTTAATAAAAAAAAGTTATCATATTCTATTTATAATTTTTTTTAAAAACAAATAATATTTGCATATAATACTAATTTGACACAATTTAAAAAAATATACCAATCCATAAAATATTGTAATTTATAATACATTATTTCTATTACGATTGCCATCAGCTAATAATGCTTGGTCTTCCATCATTCACAAATTGTCAATGGGACCGAGTGCTGAACTAAGCGGAATTCGCAATAAATAATACAATGCATAGGTCGACCGGTCAAAGCCCGAGCATATTATTATTTGGAATTAACCAAAGTAATGTGGTAAACGATGAGATACGGCTTATGTTGGAAAAATAAATAAATAAGAGTGCTGTGAACCTAGATGAAGTGAGAACAAAGGCCGCCGAACGCATAGATAAGGCACAAGAGGTTAACGCAACTCAGTACAACTCAAAACGAAAGACGCCGACTATTTATGAAATTGATGATTATGTAATGATCACTAATGTGGACGTGACTGTAGGACACAACAAGAAATTAATTCCTAAATTCCGAGGTCCATATGTAGTATGTAAAGTTTTAGATCATGATAGATACGTTATTGGCGGTATAGATGGGGTTCAGGTAACACAACGCCCGTTTGAAACTATCGTCGGTCCCGATCACGATTAAAGATATACATGTTGCACATTGTCATATGATAAACGGCTTTCAGATTGATTTACAAAGTGACTGTAAAAAACAGCTGTAAATAATTTACTACTAGCGCCTATGTGTCAAAATGCAGGACTAATTTTAAAGTATCTCGCATATTATTATCAAGGTTTATAGATACCTAAACCTAATAGATGTTGCCTCAATAACAAAATATTTCAGAAAAGTAGAAGTGGGGGAATACGCGCTGTGACGTCAGCCGACGTACTCGTAGACAATGTTTTGTATTCTTTTTCAATAAAATGCATGCTTTTCTACATGATTTTGGCGTATAATTTGATTTTTAAGCATTTATATATTATTTAGTATAAGTATAAATAGTATAAATATGGATACTAAAAAGTTTAAAGGTGGCACGACCTTGGCTGTGACTACTTGCACTAATTATTCATCGAAATTAAGAAACGCGGTTAATACTTCTGTATCATTTTATCGGTGAGTAAAGTAAAATATGGTTATGTAAATTATAAAATTCGTTTTATTATATAATTAATATAAAAAATAGAAATATTAATATAGTTGTAAATATAGTTGTAAATATGTAATTCATAGGTACAATGTATTTATGTACATTTACATTATCAACTGTTACATTTTTAAACATATTCAATTAATTTAAACTAACTATAAAAATATAAAACAAAATAAATAATTAGTAGTTAATACTTTAACAGTTAATGATTTAATGGTTTTTAAAGAATTATTCAATATATTTAATAATACTTTATTGTTTATTTAACGGTTGTTTAATATCTGCTGAACCCTGTTATACTGTTTTAAGGTTTCCTAAAGACCTAAGTTTTGATCATCTGTATTCTGTTTATAAATATAATGTTAAAAAAATATTTTATAATTATTAATATACCTATAAGTTTTAGTAACACTTAAAACACTTAACGACATTTTTTAAAACTTAACAATGTAGGTATAAAATAGGTATACCTCTACCCATATTTAAACAAAATCATAAAAACTTATAAAAACAAATGGATAAGATTTTACCTCAACCCATATTATAATTTTCAAACGAAACTTAGGGAAAACCAAGACTCCTTCACTCCGTTTTGTGTTACCTGAAACTTTCGGCACTATACTTGGATTGGAATTTGAGCACTTCATTGTTGATCCAATTACCATCAGCAGTCTTCATTTTTTTAACTCTGTAAAATAGAGTTGTGTGTTTAATATTGTTGTCTTCAGCTGCTCTTTTGACACATTTACCATTTTTTATTTCTTCAACTGCTGTTTTTATCTTAACCTCTAAGTCAACATCAACTACCTTCTTTTTTTGATAATTTCGCACCATATTCTAAACATACAAATGAAAAATAAAAAATATACTTTGAGAAATATTATATTTAAAAAATATTCAAATCTGCCCCATAAATGAAAATTCAAATCTGCCCCATGCCAAAATATTAACGAATAATAGTAATATAAATTTTAATAACTATAAATAACGTATGCACATTAGATATATTACTAGGCAACAACATTTTGAATAGGTATACATAATTCATTACTTACGATTTTTGATCTTTGTTCCAAAAAAAGTTCTTACGGAACACGCTATTTTTTTTTAAAAAGAGTCGGATAATCACATTATCATTTTTCCTTATCACAAAATTGTCCGAAAATGCCTGATAATCACATATGGTCTACAGAACAGTGTAACCAACATACCTTATTATTTGTATAATTATAAATAATCTGTAACAAATTATATTAGACAAATTCAAATGTACCCCGCATTCAAATCTGCCCCACTCTCCCCTAATATTTTATATTATATTTAGTTATGTAAAATATTTCAATTCAGTATTTACATGTTCATATAGTAATCATTAATCAAATACAATTGTTATAGTATTATAGATGCATTTTCCCTCTGTTCATTACGTTTTACAGGTACCTTATTATTTAAAAAAAAAATGTTTATTAGATATTTTTTTTTTTATCTCGTATTTATGATATTAACCCTTTCAGACCCGAATTAATTGTAGTAGAGAAAAAAAAAATTAGCGATTAATATATGTTATTAAAGATACCTAATTAAGATTCTTTTCAAGTTTGAAGAGATTCTGACCATCTGGACCAAAAATATAACTATGCACATTATAATGTCCATTGGGCCAATATGGAGATACTTGAGTGCACATTACAATGTGCATTGGACTTTCTAGCATAAAACACTATGCACATTAAAATGTGCAAAGGGATTTAGGTGATAAACTTAGTGTTTCAAAAAATATAAAATTTCGTTAATTTATGAAACGAAGACATGTTACCGGCAAAGACGTAAATTAAGGAATTAATGTTAATGACTAGTCAATAACGATATTTCCGATCAAATTAGGCAGTACACGATATTGACTAGTAAATATCGTTAATGTCTATTATAATCAGTCAATGATGCAATTAGAAATATCTCCTAGGTAATGACAATAACTCCGGGATTTTTCAGGCATAATTGACAAAAATATAAAATATTCTTGCGTTGTAAAATCGATTTATCTAGATATAATAAGTACGTACGATAAAGCTGATAAATCTCTAATATGTCGACGGCCGTACTTTAGGTACCTATTAAGTACTATCTTAAGATAGCGATAACATGTATCTAGTATCCATCTATAGAAATTACCTTCAAAGTCGACCGATTTGTAGGCGCGCAGTTCACGTTCACTTCACTTCCAGTACAACATAACAGTAAACTTTTTGTTCTGACATCGATTTCAGTGAGTTCATACATTTTTGTTTAATTTTACTCTTTTCATTTTTGCTATGGAGATCGAAGAAATGAAAATAAAATTCGAAAATGCAATTTTCTCGGTAATTGATGAGAAAAAACGGGACGATAACACAGCATACATCAATACCGTGCAGTATGACGAAAAAATATCGGCCGTTAAAAGTGCGAAATTAAAAAAAAAAAGACCACAAGACTACAGATTGATTCGTAAGTACGATGTTATGACTATTGCTGGGAAAGAAAAATTAATTAAACCCATATCAGATGGAACAGTTCTTTATTATTTGAAAGTTGATGAAATGTTCGACGTCCTATATAATACTCATATTGCAATTGGACATGGGGGAAGAGATAGAATGGTGGCTGAATTAAGACATAAATATTGTAACGTTACCAAAGAATCAATTATGGTTTTTTTAAGCTTCTGTTCATATTGTCAAAAAAAACAACCTAATCCGAAAAAGGGTTTGGTTTCGAAGCCTATTGTGCACACAGCTTTTAACTCTCGGGCACAAATTGATCTAATCGACATGCAATCACAATGTTATAATGATTATCGTTTTATTTTAAATTACCAAGACCATCTTACAAAATTTGTATTATTACGGCCTCTAAAGTCAAAACGTGCTGAAGAAATTGCTATAAATTTATTAGATATTTATACTACTTTTGGGGCACCGTCAATTTTGCATTCTGATAACGGACGAGAGTTTGTCAATTCAATTATCACTAATCTTAATGAAATGTGGAGTGATGTAAAAATTGTACATGGCAAACCACGACATAGCCAGAGCCAAGGGTCGGTAGAACGTGCTAATAGAGATATTGAAGCAATCTTAGCTGCATGGATGACAGACAACAATAGTAAAGATTGGCCAACCGCTCTCAAGTTTATCCAGTTTCAAAAAAATCGAGCGTTCAATTCAGGTTAGTAATCTTTTACTATTATTTAATTAATTATCAACACAATTAATTTATACAAAAAATATTATTTATATTAAAAATATGAAAATATTAAGTCAAAAATAAAAATAAATAAATTCAATTCTAGGAATAGGTCGTTCTCCTTATGAAGCCATGTTTGGCTGTCCTGCAAAAATCGGATTAGCTTCAACAAATATTCCTTACGATGAAATTTCTAAATTAGAATCAGAAGAAGACGTTGAAAATATATTTAAAAATCAAAATGAAAACACCGAAGAACTTGAAGTTGAGGGTGAAGGAAATCGTGATATTATAGGTAACTAATACAATTGCATATTTTTTCCTTTTTACTTTTTTGGATTTTTGTAATATCTTAGATTTGAACAAAGATCAAATTAATAATCATAGACAAGGGGCCATAACTAACCTTCAAAAGCAGGCACAAAAAATGATGAAGTATTCTAATACTAAGTTAACAGAACTTCAAGTAGGAATTACTGTAAGAGTACCTATACCTGACGTGGATAGAGCACGTGGCTCACCCCTTAATCTTTTGGCGGTCATTGTTGCATATGAAGCTGATATGTATAAATTATGTAAGTACAATAAAAATTAATTGTTAAAATAAATTAATAACAATATTAAAATAAATTACTATGTAGGTACGGAGTATGGCATGCTAAAAAATAGGTTCACTAGAGCACAACTCGTTCCGTGTCCTGAAAATATATTGAATTATGAAAAAACAATCGCGACTGCCGGAGTAAAAGAAATTACGGTTCGTGAGGCTGCTGGATATGGAATCGCGGGATCACAAGGCTATACAAGATGTATTTGCAAAACCAAATGCAAAACTAATAGATGCGCATGTAAAAAAAATAATGTTTTATGCAATTCAAAGTGTCACGGCACAACAGATTGTGAAAATAAATAATTATTAATTATGTATAATTTATCTTGTATTTATACATTTCTGACCTAATTAAAATATTTCGTTAAACATAATTATCAACATTGCCTATCAGTATTAGACATTAAAGTAAGTTCCTAGTCATAGTTCTAAATGTGTTAACAAAATATTTAAATTTTACAACCTTGCCTATGTTGTCAGTTAATTCCTAGGCATTGACAATATCGACTACTAATGTTAGGAATTTATAATATTGGCTAGGCATTTACGTTATTAACTAATTTACATCATTGACGGTAACATATTGTTTTCTTGTGCACACATAGTAATAAATTATTTAAAAAAAATCGTTTAAAATAAAAAAATAAAAATATATTATTGATAAAAAACATTTTATTGATAACAATATTAAAACAATTTTACCAAACATAAAAAATAAACGTAAACAAATCTTATTTGTGTAACACTAAACATTAATAATTAATAATTAAAAAAATTAAATCAACATTTTAACTAAAAAATACAAAAAACGCCTACTTGGCAGCATGAAACAAAATTAATATGTTGTCAATTTAATAGGCTTTAAATAAATATGTGTACACTACACAATTTTATTCATGAAATTTACGAAAACAATTACTTTTTTTAGTGAAACACAAATGGGTACCGCATTTTATACAATAAACATGTGTACGTCCCGTACAACCTTCAAACTTGCACCGTATTGCTTCTTTTCGATCATCGTACTCTGGATGGTGTCCGTATTGATCTTTCCTTACTTCTTCGAGCGGTCTTTTATCGACGTTTTTTGGTAATCTAGTTGGAGTTATATTTATTGAATTTGAACTACTGGGACGTCCTCTTCGTTTTGATGTAGGAGTTGAAGGACTACCAATCATAATTAAACTTTCGGCAAGGTGTTGTTTAAAATGTATCAAATCCATAATTTCTTTTGTAGGAATTTTAAGGTTTATAGCATCTCTTTTGTACTCAAGCCACGAATTAACTACTGCCATATCAAATATGTGGAAAAGCATACGTAAAGTCCACTTTTTGGATTTAATAAATGTACGATAATAACTTACCAGCTGGTCGTGTTTGTCTACACCACCCATACTTTTATTGTATAAATAAACAACTTCGGGACATTCAATAAAAACCAGTGATTTTTTTTTTACGATCAAATCTTTGTACCATAATTGGTGTTTTCGAAGAAATGAAATTTGATCCGAGCTGTACAGCTTTATTATCAAACCACTTTACCAAAGCAATATTATGATTTTAACATATCTCGAAACTAGTTCCTCGGCCCATTTTAGCTAGTTGTTTATCTTTTGGAAACGGGGGGTTATTGAATCTATTTATTCGGATTGTTCCAGCAGCAAATATTTTATACTTTGATAAACAGCAAAATAAGTTGTAAGAGGAGAAATAGTTGTCAAAAAATAAAAAGTGTTTGTTAGGCTTTAAATTTTCAACCAATTTTAAAACGATTGCTCCACCTAGACCAAAATTTTTTTGCATATTTTCATCGATTTGTGTAGACGATCCTTGATATAATAAAAGATTATAGACTAATCCACTTTGTCCACACAACAAAAAATTTTTTATTCCCCACGGTGATGGTTTACCCCTAATATATTGTTTTATTGATAAATTTCCTTTAAAAGGAACAATTTGTTCGTCCACACTTAGATTTTGTTCAACAGGTAACTGGGCACAGCGTTTAATAAATGAGTTATACAATGGACGAATTTTCACAAATTTATCGATGTTTTCTTTGGGTATGGCTTTATTATCTACGACATGGAAACAACTACGAAGTTCAAAAAGTCTATTCCTGGTCATGTTATCCGCGATTAAAGGACCTCTAAAATTTTTTTCCCAATACATCCTAACTCTTGGATATTTTAGAACACCAAAAAGCATATGTATTGCAATCATAGTTTTCATTTCATGAGTAGAAGTATTTTTTAATTTTTTCAAATTTTTCTGAGCAGCATATATATTTGTATATTTTGCCATGTTTGTGAAATCGTCATTAGAAAAATATTTAGTAAAATAATCAATTGGGTTTAAAATATTGGTCAAAACCGGCTGATTTGAATCAGGTTGTATTGTAATGATTGGAGGAGTAAACGGAACAATTTTTCCAAAATATATTTTTTTTTAATATTGGAATAAATCTAGACCATTTTTTTGTACTAGTATAAGAACCTAATGTAAAAGAAGTTGTATTTTGAATCGGCTGGAATGATAAATCTAATGGAACTACATTTTCATTTATTTGTTCGTTCACCTGAGAGGCTTCGGGTTCTATTTCTATTCGTTCATCAGCTTCATCCATTTCAACCATAAATTCAGCCAATCCTTGAAAGTCATTATCGAAGTCGTCTAAAAGATTCTCTAATTCTCTATCAGGAAAATTGACTGTCACATCTTCGTCACTTGACAGTGATGATAAATCAGAATCAAGACCAGTACCAAGTAACCTAACAATATCTTCTTCTCGAATCATTTTAAACTAACTAATAGTCTACTGTAAAAGTGTAAAATAAATACAACAACAACAGCAACACAATAAAATATACGATCTACAAATATTTTAATTCGTATTAACTGACAACAGCTAAATAAAAAATGATAAATATTCAATGTAACATAGAGTAATAAACAACAACAGCAACACAATAAAATATACGATCTACAAATATTTTAATTCGTATTAACCATTGGGTATTACTCTATGGTATTAACTGATAACAGCTAAATAAAAAATGATAAATATTCAATGTAACATAGAGTAATATTACTCTATGCAATGCAATAACGGACATCTAATAATATAATATAATATTGTATAAAATTAATTCGTCTAATCTCATTGTACATTGTAATGTATAACCCCTGGGGGTCTATTTTTGAACTTGATCGAATCGTATTAGTGATCTAATACGTCCATTTTCGATCATCTATTCGATTAAGTATACAAAATTGTATTTTTGAATTCAATCTAATGATTAGTAATCGAATAAGTAAACTAATTATTCGATTACTATATTAGGTTGCTCATTATTAATCTAATAACATTTTAGATTAGTTATTCGTTTTTTCCTTATCACAACTCGTAGTGTTAAATGTCATAAAACAATTTTTTTTACTATAAATTCTTCATTAATTTATTCTTTAGAGCATAATTAAAATAATTAAGTGAAAAATATGGATTTATTACTTAATTTAAATCATCTACAAATGATTAGAAATCTTGAAGAGTTGGAACTCGAAAGGAATGATAATCGACGATTTTATACCGCTGAAAATGCATTGGACGGTATTAACTATTTATTTAAATACATACATAAAACTATTTTAGTGTAAAACAAACTAACTCACGATATGTATTAAGATTTAAATGATCGTCAGTTCATCAAAAAGTTTAGACTACCTAAACAAAACGTCCGAGATCTTATACATGAACTATCTCCATTTATGATCCATCCTACTAGACGCTCTGCTATTACTATCGAACGAAAGGTATTTTGAAATATCAAAATAAAATTTATAATAATTTTGTACCTATAGACGTCATATAACACATTCAAACAATAACATTTGAACATAAACATAGATGTTACTGCATTACGTTTTTACGCAAGCGGTTCTTACCAGCAAGATATTGGCGAAAATAGAGCTTCTTCGATGAGTCAGTCAGCTGTTAATCAGTGCATAACAGAAGTTACCGAAGCTGTAAATCAACCGCTAGTTTTCAGTAAACATGTTTATTTTCCTAGAACTATAGAAGAGTTGAACATTGTCAGGCAAAAGTAAATTTTAAACCTCCGTCTAAAAACCATCTAATTAAATTATATTAAATTTATTTTAAAGATTTTTCGAGAAGTATAGAATTCCTGGTATAGTAGGAATTGTGGATGGTACGCATATCGCTATTGTACCTCCTAAGAGTGAGGGTATGTATCCGGAGCATAATTACGTCAATTAGAAAAATTAACACTCAGTTGGTAAGAATAATCCTATTACAATTATTAGATAGATAGCGAATGCGTCAAGTATTTTTTTTATAAATGTTTTATTAGATTTGCGATTCTAATATGAAAATAATAAATGCCAATGCGAGATATCCGGGTAGTACACACGATGCCTATATTTGGAATAGGAGTAATATTTCTAATACTATGCAGCAACTTCATAGAAATGGCTACCATTCATATTGGATGTTAGGTAGGTATATATGCTTGCTAGTTAATTTTTATAAATTTTGAATTTAAATTTAAAATTATGTACCTAAGTGTTCAATAAAATCATTATAGCAGATTCTGGTTATGCTCTAAGGCCTTGGATGATAACTCCTTTACACGATCCACAACAAAACACACCTGAAGCTGATTTTAATAAATGGTTTTTAAAAACAAGATCTCTTATTGAAAGATGTAACGGTGTATTAAAAATGCGATTTCGGTAAAATAAATTATAAAATGTTATTGTACGTAAGCAGTTAAATAAGTTTTAACATTTTTTTCAGTTGTTTGTTAAAACATCGAGTGTTACATTATGAACCTTTAAAAGCATCTAAAATAATTAATGCATGTGTAGTCTTACATAATATATGCATCGATAACAATGTTGCCAATGACGACATAATTTGTGAAGACGATATGATTTTTGACGAAGACGATCTAGGAGTTATTCATAATGTAAATAATGACCAAATGCGAGCTATAAATCCCTTGTTGGTTGCTGGTCGAAACATGCAGAAAACAATAATCCAACAATATTTCACAACATATTAACGTATTAATCATATTTTAAAATATTTTGTTTTATTTCTTCTTAATTTTAGGTAGGTAGGTATAATAGAATAGAAGCAAGAATAAAAAATAAAGTATTTATTTATTTAAATACATAACAATGCTAGTTAAGCTTTCTGCCACTTTGCTTTGCAAAGCCAAGCTTGCAGAATAATATTTTTGATTGTTTTCAATTTCAATTTCTTTGAGTTTCAATTTTCTCTCATAATAACTCTCCTTTAGTTTAACCAATTGTTCGCTAACATTGCCCAAGTGTGTGTTGTCGCTTCCGCCGTTTTGCTGAGTCTTTGAATTTTATTCGACTTCAATTCACTATTAAAAGAATTTATTTTAATATAAATTGTGTAAATTTTATTTACAAATAATTTCTACACAAATAAAATATATATTATTATAATATACTATTTTATTTTATTGTAATTAGGTACGCTAATATTCTAATTTAATTGTTATTTGTTATTAATGTTATTCAATGACTATATATAATATATAACCAGTGCTCGAAATGAAAAATTTTACGAACCGGAACGTTTAAAAAATTAATATGAGTATTATAATATTAATTTTTAATTTTAATTATTTTAAGTAATTTTAAGCTTAAAAAATTTACAATTCAAATTGAATACATAGTTTATAATAATTTCCATAATGCTGAATATTTGTCGTCAATTTTTTTGTCACGTTTGCGACTTGCATTGTCATCAGCAGCATGTCCACCTTTGGCTAACCATGACCGTACATATTTTTCAGGACGAAATTCAGTGAGTGGAGGGCCAACACAATTAATAAATAAAAGTGCAGAGACTGTACTAATATTTAATGAAGATCTGAGAGGTGTTATAATTTCATTCATTGAGCTAAAATTTCGCTCGCACTCACTTGTAGATATCGGAATAGTCGCTACGGTTTTAAAAAGTATTTGTAAGTCGTCTGGAACACCTTCTTTTCCTCCTTCCAATTTGAATATTTGAAAACCCCGAACAATATCATTTTCTTTATTTAATTGAAAGTGGCGACATAAGTGACGTATTTTATCATCTCCAAATGTAATATTTTCGATTTCATCATTATCGGAAGTAGGCCATTTTTTTGGATCTAGTACGCTAAGACTATCGATTAAATTTGTATAATTATATATGTTATCCTGTTGATCTTTTTCATGTTGACTTACATGTGATGAATTAGTTGTTATCATCCGATTTCTTAAATTATTTGCTAAGCCTCTGTATAGTTGACTCGTATTAATTTGTTTTACCTTTCCATTATGAATAGGAACATTTTTATAAATATTTAATTCAATCGCTTTTAAAGCGCCGGCTAATTTATGTCCGGGCTCACTTACCATCGAATCAAATACTCTAATTGTTGTTCTAATAGATTTATCGGCATCTACAAGAGTGATATTACGCCTTTGCAAATACTCCGATAAGTCTCCTAGTTCATCTAAAGCGTCTGCCATTGCATTAAGATTACTAACAAATTCGACGCTGGAGATCATTAATTTTAACCCGTTATACTTGCTTCTTTCTTTCGAATATCTTGTTACATCTGTTGAAGCAGATTTAAAATGTTCATAAAGAGCCGAATAATTATTTAAGACAGCATTTATAGTTCGTTTACTAGACGCAACCCAGCGAACTGACTAAATTCTTCCTATTTGTAAAATTTGTTTTTCTAAAGAACTTGTTACTAGTCTTAACTCATTTTGATTTTTTGGCGATTGATGATATAAAGAATACAATTTGTCCATAAATATTTTAAAATGATTTATTCCATCAACTTCATTTACAACATCATTAACGGCAAGCTCTAAACGGTGGTTCGACCAATGCCAAATAATTAAATTTGGAAACATTTTTTTAAGTCGAGTTGCTACTCCCGAATTTTTCCCAATCATTACGGAAGCTCCATCGCACGCAAAACAAACAAGACATTCTTTTAAAAATTGTTGATCAAATCCATATGTATTCAAACATTCAAGTAACGCAATAGTAATTTGTTCGGCAGAAGTGCTACATAGTTCAATTAAATCGAGATTAAGTGTATATGGTTCACCGGGAAATGTTTCAAAAAATGTTCGCAAAACGACCACTAATGTAGTTTTTCTACTAAGAGTCGTTGACTCGTCTACCAAAATTGATATTTTTTTTTTGTCTAAAATTATATCTTTACAAATAATCGTTTTCATTTCAGTAGCCAGATGGATCGCAATTTTCGCACAGGTCTTATCTGAGTGTAATATGTTCCCCATACTAATCCCGTTTAATACTTGTAAATCAATATCTACCGGTAAATCAACAAATGGTCTTTGACTTTTAATTATTTTGTAAACGGTTCTAAAGATTTTTTCAGTCGTTAAATATTTTGCCCGTTGTAACTCACTAATACCTTTTTCTATCTGTTTTTTTTCAGATTGCTGTAAAATGTTTGTTACTTTAATATGGGCCTCCGAATTTTTATGTTCATGTATTTTCTTTCGTAAACTAGACATTTGGGAATCTTTTGTTTGTCCATTCGATTCTATTGAACACTTTTGCCAAGGTTTTGAAATACGTAAATTTTTTTCACCAAATAATCCTAATTGAGTTATTTTTTTGCATACACTACAACCTAACTTTTTATTTTGTACAATTAACCAATTATATGATAATTTAAACCCGTCGTACTGACTTTTATTCCAGCATGTTGGGATATGTACATCACAGTCGGAACTTTTAACATTTTCGACGACCGTTTCAGGATGTTCTAATGCTACTTTTTTATTTGGATTTTCTGTTTCCAATGAATCGTTCGGACGTTTGTTGACCCAATTTAATAAAAACGAACTCATAATTTATAATAATTATAATACTTAAAAGTAAAATGCACCTCACACATATACTGATGCAGTAACTGACCGCACTCGAAGCAAAACACCGACTAAATATATTGTGACATTGTCACTTGTCAAGTATTATCAAACTACAATCAAAATATAATTAGGTAGGTATACACAATGTACACATGTATAACGATTACAGATAGTCGGTAGATAGAGTTTGTTACAATTTGTGACAGAATACGTTATCGATAGTAAATTGGGTATTTTTACGTTTTATTGCCTTTTATTGCGATCACGACTTTAATTGTATAGCGTAGCCTGTGGGAACTTTTCGGTCATTAAATCGTTTACGTTTTTATTTCGAATAATTGCGATAATACGATAAAACGATTATACACGCGTGATGTCAGGTGAAGCCTCATGGAGTTACAAATTAAACTTCTCTCTATATTAATTATTAAGTATATTACCTATATTAATTTTATATTTTGTCGAAAGGAAATTTTATAATTTTAATCCTTGAAATTGTGATACTGTGAATTATTACGAAACGGAACTCTTAAATTTTAATTTTAACCAACGGGAACGGACGCAAAGTTTATTTTACGAACCGGAACGCCGTTCCGGTGCGTTCCGGTCCATTTCGAGCACTGTATATAACTATATAAATAACTTTGTTTAGCTAAATTATTAAAATATTATACTTTTAATTAACCTGCTTTTTTTCTTTTCGGCGCTAATATCAAATATCGGTGAACTTTTTTAAGTGACGATCGGAATTTCATTAAATAATCTAAAAATAAAATGAAATAAAGAAATTGAGACCGAGAAAAATATATACCTAAACGAAAATGGTTAATGAATAATGAGTATCAGTGGAGTATTTAAATTTATGTTAAAGGAGCTTATCATTTTTAAATAAATAAAATAATGATATAATTTCATTCAAACAAAGTTTATTTTGAAATTGTTTCGATTTATATGCTCCACTATTATTCATTTACACGATAAATTAGTCTAGTTGATGCCTAATATAATATAGTTACACTCTATAATTCTATATAAAAAAAATACGAACTCATTATTTTCTAAAGGCAAATTTATTGTTTCGTCGCTCAAGTCATTTAGAAAAGATATTGATGCCTCTGCCTCCATGATACCTTCATGACCGTGAATTGCTGTAGGACCAATCATATTTACAATAGTGTTTTCTATTTCATTCAGATAATCGCTGTCCGGTTTGTCACCACCTCCCGTATTATTATACGACGCCTTAGATAGGACTTGCCTTTAGTCACCACTTTAGATCATTGTAGCACTAGTAATTAAATAGTTTATAATTAAAAAAATGTTGTATGATAATTATTTAAAAAAATATATTGTTTACTTTTCTCTAAAGCTGCCAAGTTTTAGTTGCGCCAACACACGAGTTTAAAATGATGGTAACTTCTTCCCAAAGCCTTTGTGAATCTTTTAAAGTAAAATTAGCTGAAAACTTTTTTATGTTTAGCTGAGGATGTTTGACGACCCATTCAACCAAAATTTTTTTTTGTTCCTCGCTTATATTTTTGCCCTTTGGTCGTTTTTCAGCCACTTTAGTACTCATTAAAATGAAATTATTAACAACTTATATTATATTAATTACCTATTGAAAATTTTATTTTAATTATTCCTGTATAGCAAACAAAACTATAATCAAGGGCACATTTAATGATAATTCAATAAAAGTAAAAATGTTTACCATAGATGTATAACGGATTTTTCAACCATCCGTGTATTTTTAAAATAACAGCTGTGATAAAACAGGGACGCCAACGCATATTCATAACTTTTATAACAATATTCATTCGTACACTAACCGTTCGTTTACCTTTATTAGATTATCATTCAAAAATAAGGTTTTTCATTGATCGAATATCAGTGAACGAATAATTCGTTTACGAGTAATTCGTTCGTTATTTTCGATCAAGTTCAAAAATAGACCCCCAGCACCTAATATCGTGAACGGTTATAGATACCTCGATTAAAGATAGTATGGTTGCGTGACGACGTATGATAATGTATAAGCAAGAAGCAGCCACAAATATGCTAACAGTCAATCTGACTGCATGGTAGCGCTCACTATCGCTCAATAAATTCACAAGAACTAATTTATATGTTTTTGATTTCGATCATAGATAGCATGGCGGTAGACAACAATGTTATTGTGTATAAATATATTATTCTATATTTCTTTGGCTATAGTAAAGTAATAAGGATCGGGATTCGGGAATTTGTTTTTTATACCACCTGTGATTTACTACAGCATTTTACACATTATTGACATAATATCTCGTTCTAATATACAAAATTGTGATATATTATTTATATTAATGACTACTACCAGTACTACCCCAAAAATGCCTTGTTGTATTCGCTCACCACATTCTGTGGCAAACACCACTTTTGGAGTACCAAAGAATGAGTTGGAAAAAAATAAATGGGAGGAGGCTTTAGGCATGAAATTAAAAAAAGCCATCGTGTATGTGCTTCTCATTTTAATGAATGCGACATAATAAGCTGTTGGAATTCTGGTTTGAATAATTATTCGGTAAGTAGGTATTCAAAAGTTACTAAGAGTCTAAGAACATTAATAACAATGTAAAGTAAATCTGAAAATATACCTATTTATACCTGAAAAACAAATGAACAAATGTTTATCAAAATAAAATGTTTACAGGTATGTTATAAAAGGAAGCAGTTAAAAAAAGGTGCAATACCATCATTATTAACTTGTACTGACCTATCATTGTTTTCAACTTCAAATAACAACATGCAGGAGGTAGGTATTTTTTGTTTTTGAATGCATTGTGTACTTTTTGACTGGGTAAATATCTGGGTACTATCTTGAAGGTTTATCTTACTAAATTAATTATATAATACGTTCACTGTTCACAGTTACATAGTAAAACGTTTGAAAAACAGTTTTAAGTGCGACTTATGTATAAAATGTTTAGAAGCAAAATATGGAGTACTACCAGACCCAGAAGCAGATTTAATAAATATGAAAACTAGAGGATTTTTAACACACCCTAATCGCCCGATATTTTTATATATTAAGGAGTTAGAATGTTGTTTTAAGAAGTTAAAAAAAAACAATCGAGTTAAAAAAAACAATCGAGTGACTTTTCGGTATTATCGACACAATTAACTTGATAATTTTCACTTATTAAATTTTCATTGGGTAAGTAGGCCTAAAATGAACCAAAACAGGTACGATTTAATCGGATGCCCAATTATCTTGACGTCTTCCAGGCGAATATACCACATAAAATATTGGAATGGGGATGTTTTACATACAAAATCCATATAACTTATTAACTTTGGTAATTTTTTTAGTATAAGTTTTTCATTTATTAGCTTTAATTAATACATTATACAATCTAATCATAGGCGAATGGTGTGGTGGTGGGTTGTCTAAGGGAGGACTATAGCCCCCCTAGAATTTTGTTTAGCCCTCCATTTCGTGGATTTTTTTAGTTACATTTTTAAATATATGTTGTGTACCAGAAATATAATAGGCTATAGCCCCCCCCCCCCCTATAAATTCATCACCATAGGGTATGAATATATATGTATAATAAATACACTACGCCTATGAATCTAATGAATCTATGTATTAAAAACTATGAGAATTGTATTATGAGAAGAAAATCATAATAAATTATAGGATGTTTTTGGTAGGTAACTCTTATTTGGAAAATAGTAAATACTAAATACCTACTGAGGATTTTAGTATTTTATACGCTATGTATGATTTGTACTAGATGGACAGTTGATACTTGATATATAACTAAAACACTATAAAAGTACATACAATTTATCCAAACCAGTTGGATATATTTTACTATTTAGTTTAAAAAAAACAATCAAAATAAGTATTTTTATTTTTATTTTTTTTATTTTACTTCATTAATACTGTATTATCAAAGTTTCAAGGGATTCTTATGTTACAACTTACAATTATTAAAATAGATATGTGCAGTACTAGGTTTAATGACATTGATACAAGTTAAAAAACTTGTATGCAGGATGGGCTGCAAGCAGTCTGTCATTGTTCACCCCATATTTCATACTCACCACAGCTATAAATATATTAGCTTAAAATTGCAAATTTATATGTCAACTTAAACCTTGTTCGACATATTTTTAAATAAAAATTATAACCAGGGATATACCCTTATATGACCTTCCAGAGGTATATATTCAATCCTCAAACCAATTGAATATTATCTACAAAATAAAAAAAAATAATATTTTCAAACTACAACAAAATGTATTTTGGTTTTTAATTTCGAAATATAAATTATACTGTATATTTTTACTATATTAAAATAAATAACTACCTTTTTGTATTACCTTGTTATTTACTTGTGCCTAAAATTAAAAAAAACTTACAAATTTTTGTTTAAAAAAATTAAATTATCGACATTTTGAGGCAATAACCTATTACGCCAAGCGCTTAATATTTGCCCAGCTTTTG
The DNA here is from genome assembly GCF_037042655.1 of Diuraphis noxia. NCBI lineage: Eukaryota > Metazoa > Arthropoda > Insecta > Hemiptera > Aphididae > Diuraphis > Diuraphis noxia. Next base: position 80,679,499 of record NW_028301711.1, read on the forward strand.
AAAAAATTCTCTCGGCCGGCACTGAAGTAGCTGGAATAATACAGTATTTCAATGCAATGTCACTAAGTGGTGATAATACAGTTTTGTGGTCGTTCCAAAATACAGCAACATTGCTTTTTAAGTCTTGATGAGGCATACTTAAGTACTGTCTCATCAAGGATACAGCACTACTTGTTGTTGTTGTCTGTGACTGGACATTGGTGACTCTGGAGTTAAGAAAATTCCACACATTGTCGTCATCAGTATTCAGATTTTCTTGATATGTAGGTTGTTCTGAAATCAAGTAAAATTTGATTATATATTATTAATTATATGAGTCTTTAGAATTGAATTCTCAACATTTTTAATTACAATTTTTCTACAAAAAGGTTAAATCAAATCACATTTAAGATTAATAATATTTTTGTAGATAATAATAATTATTTTAAATTATGAAAAACACATTTAGTGTGTATTTATAAGTGATTTATTTTTTTAGCTATTATTAAGTTGTACCTATTATCATACTAATATAAGTTAGTTAACCAATTTTATTTAACTATATTTTATAGATTTAGCAACAATTATTTATTATTTACCTGTGTTTGAAGAATTACTAATTAAAGCAGCTGTTTCATTGACCAAATATCGTTCAGTTTCATTAGCATTTTGTTCAGACCCAAATGCAACCTTCTTGCACCTTGGGTCCAACAATGTAGCCCGAGAAAAATGCGGTGTTATGATTTGTTTTTCAATACTATCTAAACGCCTATTAGTATTTTCTATTAGTTTATTTTTTATAAACATTCCCAGTCGCGTTTTTTGAGTTTAAGAAACTAATGAACTTTGCAAACCTATAAATAATTAAAAACATTTTATAGTATTTAATAGAAAGCACAAAAATTAAACTGTATACAGAATCATCAAGTTAATTACCTCGTATCAATGGTATAATATTGTTGAAAGTGTTGGATATTGTTCTGCAGAGAGCTCAGTGGTCAATTTATCAAAAGGTCTTAATAACGGTATTATATCTTCAATGATGCTCCATTCATCAGGGCTAAGGTTACTAGGAGCTTCTCTTATGGAAATCATTACAATTGTTAGTGGTTCTTTCAGTTTTATAAGCCTCTCTAACATCAAAAATGTACTGTTCCACCGAGTACGTATGTCTTGTTTTAGTTTCAACACTGATTCACACCCAAGCTGTTTTTGTTTTTCAACCAACATTCTGTTCCCTACTTCGCTACGCCGAAAATAGCCAACTATATTCCTACACTTTTTGAATAATTCCTTCAGGTCACTTTCATCTATATCATCGCTGGGACCAATCTCTTGATTGTCAGATAACTTGAGCGAATTTTGAACAGCAAAATTAAGTTTGTGTGCAATACATGGCAAATGCGATAGATCCATGAGCCTGACTGCATCTTTTATATTAGATCCACCATCAGTGACCACTGCAACAACTTTTTCAAATATGTCCCATCTGTTTAATTCCTCAGTCATTATTTCACTTAGATTTACACTAGTATGGCTGGATTCCAATTTTTTGGTGCACAACACTAAGGTTTTCAATTGAGTTTGAAAAAGAACATGAACGGTCATAGTAATATAGGAATCAGTGTTCATGGACGTCCAAATATCAGTTGTGATCGCTACATGTTTAGCTTGGTTTAACAAAGTTTTAACTTTATTTTTGACAGTTGAAAATATTCTAGGAATTATTGTCCTTCCTAGTGTTCGCCTACTAGGGATTTCATATCTAAAAAAAAAAGTTAATTTAGGTTTATTTGTGACGATAAAAAAATAAAAATATCAAGACCATTAAGCCAAAATGCATTTAGTCAAGGTGGTTATATTATAAATAGTATATAATCAATAATAATACTAATAATTAATAATATATTGATGTTAGTGTTGATTTATTTAAAAAAAAATTGAAATATTAAAAGTTTTAATTTATTATTTAATTATTACCTGGAGTCCAAGAGTTGTATCATGTTACGAAATCCTGAGTTTTCAGCTACCATTTTAACAATAGCTTCATGGAATGCACTAACTTGGCTTTCCGAAGGAGTACCAAATCTTAAAAGAAATAAAAAAAAATAGGTACTGCTGATAAATCTTGAAAATGCTAAATTAAATACTTTATATCAATATTACTTCAAATTTAAAAATTGTATGAAAAATAGACTACAAAAATTAAATATGCTAATTTGCAATAATACTATATTATAAGTATTAATAAAGTTACTTCATTTTATTTGAAATACTAAGTACTCGTGCTACTGATAAGCCATACTGAAATAAACATACATATTGAATTTTTGGTTAGGTTTTTATAATATGGTACTTATATAGCAGACAAATACAGTTTTCCCTTAACAAATAATTGCATTCCAAACCAGTTGGATAATAATTAAACCTGTAAACTAAAAAATGAAATATGAGATTTGTATTAATAATAATTATTAATTAATATTAATAATTGTTTGTATTTTTAAGAATACAGTATATAAATCAATGTAATATAGATAAAATAATAATCTAAATATTATTATTTTTAAAATGCTTAATTTAAATACTTAATATCAATATTACTTAAAATTTAAAAATTGTATGAAAAATGGACTACAAAAATTAAATATGATAATTTGCAATAATACTAATTACTAATTACTAATATACATAAAATTTAAACCATTGAAAAGGTTTTGGTAATGTAGGTACTAAGATAAGTATTAATAAAGTTACTTCCTTTTATTTTGAAATACTTAGTTATTTTGAAATACTTAGTATTTATGCTGCTGATAACCATACCCTTGGATTTTTGGTTTTTATAATATTATGGTACCTACTTATATGGCAGACAAAAGACGGTTTTTTCTTAACAAATAATAATTGCACTCCAAACCAGTTGGATAATAATTAAACCTGTAAACTAAAAAATAAAATATGAGAACTGTAAATAATTACCAAATAGTAAATACACAATATCCAATTATTGTAATTTGTATTACTGAACTACTGGCTACTGGATAAGCACAGCTAAAATATAGCGTAATATAGAATATGTACATGCATATAAATTATAAATATAAATAAATGTAAGCATACGGTTAAATTAAATTTAGAAAACATACTTAAACCTAGTTAGTTTTAATTTTAACAGTATAAAATTAACAAATATACAAATTAACACTGTTAGAAACATGACAGTTCTGTCTTCAACTTATTTCTGAAAATTTATTATTAGAAATTAATATGATAGTTTATAATCTTACCTATTAGACAACAATAATTGTTTGTGTCTCATGCCAGTTTCAAGTGTTTCAACATTATTATTGGTTACGCTTACTGCAATTACTGGATTACCATGAGGAAGAACACTTGCAGATTGCGGTTGTTCTTGTTCCCCTGATGTACCTATTTAAAAAATCAAAATCACAATATTATTTTAGTTAACTTATTAAATTTTGGAGAAAATTATTAATAACTAATTCCACTAGAATCTTTTACTTTTAGGACATTTTAAAATCTAAATAGGTATGACTTACCTGGTAGATTTGTATCATATTCGTTTTGCTGTCGCAAATTACTACCATTTAACACCGTAAAATGTTTCCTCTTCAAATGGTCTAACAGATTAGTTGTACCATTAGATCGTTTATAGGGTCTTTTACAATGCTTACAAATAGCGACGTCAGGGGTATTTGGGTTCTTTAAAAAATGATTCCAAACGATGGAACAATTTGCCTTTGGGATAGACATTTTAATTTTAAAGACAAAACACAAAAATAAAAAATAACCAACCTCGAAATGTCGAATCTCGAATGACAACAATGATAAATTGATAATTGATAATATCATGGCTAAATACACCTAAAAAGTAAAAATTTCGATAGTTCGATTAGTTTTCAATAGTTCGATAGTTTCGATAGTCCGATAGTTTTTCGATAGTTCGATAGTTTTATAAAACAACCGAGTAATTAGATAGTTTAAACTATCGAGTACGTCGATAGTTTTCACTCGGTTGTGCCCATCACTAGTATTTGGGTTCTTTAAAAAATGATTCCAAACGATGGAACAACTTGCCTTTGGGATAGACATTTTAATTTTAAAGACAAAACACAAAAATAAAAAATAACCAACCTCGAAATGTCGAATCTCGAATGACAACAATGATAAATTGATAATTGATAATATCATGGCTAAATACACCTAAAAAGTAAAAATTTCGATAGTTCGATTAGTTTTCAATAGTTCGATAGTTTCGATAGTCCGATAGTTTTTCGATAGTTCGATAGTTTTATAAAACAACCGAGTAATTAGATAGTTTAAACTATCGAGTACGTCGATAGTTTTCACTCGGTTGTGCCCATCACTAGTATTTGGGTTATTTAAAAAATGATTCCAAACGATGGAACAACTTGCCTTTGGGATAGACATTTTAATTTTAAAGACAAAACACAAAAATAAAAAATAACCAACCTCGAAATGTCGAATCTCGAATGACAACAATGATAAATTGATAATTGATAATATCATGGCTAAATACACCTAAAAAGTAAAAATTTCGATAGTTCGATTAGTTTTCAATAGTTCGATAGTTTCGATAGTCCGATAGTTTTTCGATAGTTTCGATAGTTCCGATAGTTCGATAGTTCGATAGTTTTATAAAACAACCGAGTAATTAGATAGTTTAAACTATCGAGTACGTCGATAGTTTTCACTCGGTTGTGCCCATCACTACGAGTGTCGTGACGAGTAGTTCAGTTGTGAATATATAATTCTTAGTATAAGTCTTAACCTGTAGTTGTATTTTTTTCATCAAAAATATTTATTTAGTATGAATCGTCATCGTAACATAAAACGATTTTTCAAGGATTACGTAAATCAAATCTCTTCCGATTGGAAGATGAGTTACATAAAAGAGGAAGCGGATTTGGCTCAGAAAATTACCACTAGAGGGCGTTAAAAATCCCACCAAAAATTAAACTAGAATATTTGCTTTATATTACACTAAATTTTCAGAAAATCCACTAAATTTTTAAAACTAAAATGCAGCCTATATTAAATGGTAGAAACCTAAACAAATATATAACATCACAATCACAGTTAAATAACTTCAGCCTTAATAGCTACAAAAAGATAACAAGATAAAATAATACTATTAAACATTTTTAAATAATATATAAAATTATAATCCCAGTTAAATAAGTAATAACTTCAGCCTTTATAGTGTAGCGTCCCAGCATACAGGAGGACGAACGACTGGTGTTGAGGTAGATGGATTGGGTGAAATAAGTATAACAACTTGATTTGTGATTAGTTATTATATATTTATTTGATTGTTATATAATAAAACACTTTACTGCACAAAATGATTTAATTCAAAATATTCCAAGTCCAAATGATTAATTTATAACGGTGTCTGGCGTGAAGGTGCTTGCACTGACTCTGGTGGCTCACGTCTGATTTCGGTTTATTCGGGGATCTACTATAAAGTCCTACTCTCTGCGTTTTCTCTCCTATCGATAAGATGAGTATGTGTCCATGGTCGATCGTACAAATGTGTACGGGCGTATCACCAGGATATCGTAGCATCCCACCCTCGATCGGTCACATCCTGTTATTCGTGACACACGTAATCTCCATAAACCGATGCCCCCATTATTGTTAATATTACTATTATTATTAAATTAAGTACTGCCATTATTACTGGCGTACTCAACCGATGCCCCTATTAGGTTATCTCGTGGCTTGGCAACTATATGCCCCAGGTACATCCAGATGTACATGCATATATAGTGGTCTAGCGGGACTTCAGTACATAGCAATAGTTATAAAAAGATTACAAGATAAAATAATAATATTAAACAACTCTTTTAATATTTAAAAGCATACTGTACGCGACCAACAAATGTTGGGGTACCCGAAGGACCACTCGGTAACGTCCGAGAGCGAAGAGTATAAGACTCTGTTAAGGGGCGTAGGTAGGCAACTAAAGAGCCGTCGCCTTATACTCTCTAGGATAGGCAATATGAAATGCACTACGAACAACGACGACATGGACAGGAACTAATGTACAATGGAAAGAGGATGTGACAGTTTAGTTATGGGCGGGGGTCTCTGTGGTCGATCCGGTCTGGTGCAATGACCACAGAGCTCACAAAAGTCAGGGACAATACTTAAACTAAACTTAAATTAATGAGGTCTTGAGGTGATTGGCTTGCAATGACGTTGGTCTGGACGGCCTGGGCGGCCTCACACACACCACGGCGAGTGCTGGCGGTCTTACGCGGGTATGGACAGCACGATGCTTAGATGAAGATGGCTTCGAGGAACTCGAGGAAGCTGAGGACCTTGTCAACCTGGGTGGCCTCCCACGCAACACGGCTAGTGCTGGCGGTCTTACGCAACGGTGAACAGTCCGAAGTCGTAATCGACGGGTATGCAATATATATGAGTACGTACTAACCTTAAGTAGGAGTCGAAGTAGTGATAGTCACACACGACAAATCGAGTGATGAATAAAATAGTAAAAACAACACCAATGAATTTTACGCCTTACTGGCGAGACAAATATGATGAAATTTCGTATCGCATTGACAACGAATAAACCAAATCTTACAACAATATGAAAATAATAATAATAATTGATGATTGCGCTCAATGCGACTTACAAAAGAAAACACTACATAATTCAGCACGACAAAACAACGCTACAGTAGCGGATTAGAGAATATCAACATAACCATATACGGCATAAGAAAAAAAAACGTAGACACCGAGACGCCAATATTAATAATAATAATAATTAGGGCGTTGGCCGCATAATAATAACAATAATAATAATAATAATTGATAGGAACATATGGTATTTAAGATAATAATCGTACGGCAATAACCGACCATTAATTAAAACACAGAGAACATATAAACAAAGAGAATAAATAATACACAGGTATAATAATTTGACAATTAAAAACACAACAAGAAGGAGTGGTGTTCGGGGAAGACGGAAAAAAGTGGACAGACCGATAAGAACTTCCACGTTGCCGCGCACCGCTCGCATTAGCATATCGCGATAAAATTTTCAGCGCCAACACATACTATTCAACACTTTTAAATAATATATATATTGTATACATTTATAATTTATATTTCTTTGTCATCTGATATTATATTAAATAAGATAGGTGTTGGATCATCTGGATCAGTTTCAAAATCAGTGCTTTCCCCTTTTTGATATACGGTTATGGTACCTAAATTTGTAAATAATTTTATTTATATTAGAATTGAAGAACGAAAAAAAATAATAACAATAATATATTACCTATTTGTTTCAGAATATGCTTAGGTAGGTTGTACGTATCGCAACATTCTCCTTTTCGCTTCAATCTTGCTTTAACTGTCAGTATAGCATTAGCCATGCATGTTGACATACAATTCCTATGAGAATTTTTAATAATGTTCATTTGGCTAAACCAGCGTTCTATTCCAGCATTTGACCAAGGTAAAACCAATATACATTTAATAAAGCTAACAAGTTCTTTGAATTGATTTAGACCACTATCATCTGTATATAAATTAATTTCAGCAATCGTGGTAATTGCGGTACATTTAATTAAAAACAAATTATTCCATTATGAATCTAATTTTCCTAGATTTTCCTCGGGATAATGCTTACTTTTTACTAATAGAATTATGGAAGGTTTAACTGTCTTTGAACATGTATCTGGTGCAATAAATGACTATTTTAATATGGTAATATTGCTTGGCAAACGTTGTTGAAGTTGAAATACCAGTTCCACAATAAAATTGATACAAACACTTCTAACAACTTTTTCTGTTTCTGGACTTGGTTTAATTTTTTTACTTGTTCCTCAAAATCATAACCTAAGTAAGGATTAGGATGTAAAAAAAATTGAATATTTACCGTCAAAAAATCTTCTCTATATGCTGGAGTAACAACTTTTTTGGCCAAACTTGCAATCAAATAAATAAGGCTGTTTAACAATTTTATGCGGTCAGCAGAATTTGATTGGAACATTTGATTAATATGCTGTGCCTCAACTAGTATAGGCTTCAAAAATGTAAAATATAAAAATTATTTTTGTCTTTAAACATATTATAAAGGGTTTTTGCTTTATAACAATGTACGTTTGATTCAACTAACCAAAAATGACCTTTTAGGTCATTCCATTGATTGAATATTCTGCTCACTGATAATTCAATACTCAGCTATCTTGTCGATTATTATTATCGTATGGTATAATATGCAAGCAGTACAAACAAGATACATATATATATATAAATATAAGTACCTAATTCACAAACAATAAAACAATATTAAACATTAAAATTAATGCTATGGGTAACTTTTCCATGTGGTCATTTAGTTAGGTAGTCTAAAGTTGGTTGTCAAGTGTCCTGATCCATTTGACCGCGTTGCTGGATGCATTGTGGAGTTCTTCCAATATCCCGTTAAATGCGCTTAGAAAGTGTATATACTTATTTTACACATTTATTTTCATTTTCAGTCAATTATTTTGTTTTTGTATAGTTTTCAGTATTTTAGTTAAATTTTTATAAAATAGCTTCTAAGTTTCTTGATAAATTATTCAAAATATTTGTCTATAACACAATAATTAAATTAAAATGATGTGTTACCTAAATATTACATTTAGAATCAAAAGAATATCACAACAAGATTCAACAATATAATAGTTGGTCGAAGGTTGCAAATGCTACTTTAAATTATTTTTACAGTCTCAACGAAACTAGGAAGAGGGACAAAAGTTAAGTATCCTCGTTCTAAAATCTATTAACTCTCTTTAAAATTTATATTACAACATTGAACTTACAAGAATAATTGAAATAATATAACAGTAAATAATTGTATTTGTAGGTATACATATTGAAAAAAAATTATAATAATGTTATATAAGTAATTCTATTGATAATAATAATAACAATATATGATATTATGACAAAAGGTATATAGTGTAGGTATCATATAATAATATAACCCGTCGTTGGTCGCGTGGTGAGAGATTCTCTCATTACGATATTATTTTGGTCACCACTGTCTGTTATATCGGTTTATTGCCTATTAGTTGTGCTATACCTTATCAGATACAGATAATCTAAAAATAGATGGGCATTAAACGACTTTGTAATTGATTACATACTTTCAGTATCCGTTTAACGTGACTCGTATACACACAGTGAGAGAAATTCTCTATACGCGACCAAACAAGTACTTTTTTTGTGTGCATTATTTTATTATGGATAATAACATATCTGCTTGGCTTGAGGAAGCTGACGATGATATGTTAGATGATTTTGACCTCGATGAAGATGACAGTGATGGAGACGTATTAGATAATCCAGAAAATAGTTATCAATCTATTGGAAATGAAAGTGATTCCGAAATGTCTTGTTCTGACGATTCTATTGGAAATGATTTTCGTGGATATAATAAAGGTAAAGATAATATTATCAAGTGGTATACTGACCCTCCTCCTCGTAATGTTAGAACTCCACAAAGAAATATTGTAACACACCTTCCTGGTGTAAAATCGGCAGCAAAAAATGCTAAAACTATAATTGACTCTTGGGAACTTTTTTTTCCCAACGATTGTTTACAAGAAATTACTACTTAACAAAACTACTAAACTACTAATACAAAAAAATTAATAATATCAAAAGGCACATGGCAGTTACATTTTAAATATAATATACATTTTGCACGTGGCAAAGTGCACCAAACAGGGGAAGTAATTAATAATATAAATTTGGCACATGGCAGAATTATAAGGAAAGTAATAGAGAAAAATACGAGAAATAATGCTACGGCTCCGACAAGCGGTTACCGAGCACGGAATGGTAATCATACGTCGGTATAACACATTATACATTTATACGTATTAAAGGAAAAGACCCATGGCTCCGCATGACGGTTACTGGGGCACCTCTTAGGAAAAAAACGGAGCATAAGTAAATAATAAGTTATACCTAGTGATACATGATCAAAATGAAAAAAGGGAAAAGTAATACTTGATTATACCGGAGCAACTTTTAGGAGAACCGGAGTGTAAAAAAAACAGTGGTGATACATAATCAAAATGAAAAACAAGGGGAAGTTGGGGGAAAATAATACTTGACGACTGCTGGTGGCTTGAGATGTTAGTAACCGGTGGCTGCGATGAGCTGCCTCGCGGGGCGTCGATACACCTTATACTCGTGATCGACACGGCCCATCTGCACCAGTTACGTGGAAAATGGTTGTGGATATTAGCCACCGGGCCTTCTACGGCCCCAGATCGTAGACTTAGCCCATCATGGCATCGGTGAACATCAAAAAAAAAATAGAAGACACAGGAACGTCAGGAACACCAAATGTTGACTGCGTGGTATTTGACGTTGACGGACGGATCGGCGGACTTGACCAGTTGGACGTGCACTTAAGTCGGTGGTCATGAAAAGAGTGTCGAGACGTCGGCAGACGGCTCGGCTTACGGTCACCGTTGTCGAAATGTTGATAGAGTGGGACGTGTGCAGTGTCACTTTTTGCGGGGATTTACAATATTATTGGCTTCAGACGTCTTGTCAGCATGTACCGGCGGACGTGACCGTATCGCTGACAGCGCAGGTAACCACAGCCACTAAGACAGGTCGCCGGACACTACGTTGAGAGGGGTTGGGGGACAGTGATTATATAACATGACTATTGTTCGTCTTAAGCAGATAACACACTAGGCGATTCGAACGCGCGTTTCGAACGTCGCGATTAATCGCCCAAAATTAAACATATACTTTTACATAGGCTTATTCACACACGTAAATGAGACGCGCGTTCGGTCTGAGATCTGTGTATCTTCAGGGCAATATCTCTGCGTCGTATGAAATTATGCAAAACACAACAAGCTTTGGTAATGACAACTCCAAAGTCTGGTTCTACTAATTATGCCGTATGAAAAACCCTCCATTTGTTAGACAAAATACCGAACGTACACTCTATATTCTGTCTCGCCCTTGACAAACGATAATTAAATATACGCCGTTCATTGTTTAGGCTTCTTCCGGGGAAAAGGCGTAAAAGGTTTCTATGAAGAGCAAACGCTTCGTCGCCTACTATTACATAGGGTTGAGGAATACCACCATCATCTTCTGGTAAACACTGAGGTTGGGGAAAATTTACTTTATCATTGTATAATTTTTTTCCAAAAGATGATTTCTTAAAAATGTTGCAATCACTCTCCTTGCCATATGACCCCACATCTATAATCGTGAAGCAATAGTTTGCATCACAGATTGCCATGAGTATTATGGAGAAGAAATTCTTATAGTTGTAATATAAAGTACCACTTTTAGGGGGGCATTCTATTTGAATGTGTTTCCCGTCTACGGCCCCCACACAGTTTGGAAATTGAGTTTGACTATAAAACCCCTCTGCTATGTCTAACCAATCTTGCATTGTTGGCACTATCATTTCTTTAGGCTGGAGAATTGTCCACAATAATTCACATGTCTCACGTACAATTTTTCCAATGGTGGAAACGCCCATTAGGAAATCAAAATGGAGAGCAGAAAAATTAGTTCCAGTTGCCAAATACCTGAATAATAAAATACACATTGCTTTAAAAGTATATTTTAACTAACACTAGTACATTTAATTATTATATTGTTATGAAGATGTTTGATTCTTATGCTCTACACTTATCAAAAAATTTTATTATTTCTTATCATCCGTCACCTGTTTCATGTATAATGATATAATTATAATAATTATTTACTACGAGTATAATTACATTTGCATACTTTTATTATAGTAGCTATAGGTTAGATATAAATAAATATAAATTTGTATATATTAAATTATTTCAAATCTATGTAAAAAAATGATTACATAAATATATAATTTTATTGTTCAATTGTTATTTATTATTTTTATAGTAGCAGAATTACACAAGAAATGGAAATCTTTGAGGGATAGTTACCGTCGTAAATGCATCACCAAATCTGGGCAAGCAGCAACAACATCTAAGCCGTACATATATGCTAATATACTAGAATTTTTAAGACCAACCATGCAAAATCGAACGTAAGTAATATCAGAAAAAATAAATACATTTTTAACTCCAAATCATTTTTAAATTTTAAATTTCATAATTGTTGTCAAAATTCAAACTTTAATTGCTTTTTAAAAAAAATTGTGCGTATGTATATTTAATATTTTTCAGCTACTGTTGTAACAATAAATTAAGAGTCTTATATTAAATTTTAAGCTTTTTGACCCAAAGAATAATTTTTTATTTAACAAGATATTAAAATTAAATTTATGGTTTTTTTATGATAATTGATAATAAGTTATGACTATGAGTAATTGAAACAAGATACAAGGGCGCGAGGCGTCATTGGGCACATTTCATTCTAATTGCCTATCTTATACGTGTAAAATTTTCTTGTTTCACACAACGATTTACCAACCTAAACATTTAATTTTTGAAATTTAATTTACGTCTAAATGTGTGGTTTTATGTGCTTAAGACAATACAAGTATCAGAATTTTAATATAACGTTTATTTTTTTTAATATTAAAAGAAATATTTTTGAGTTTTTCTTTTATATTTAAATCACCATGACGTGACGTTTAAAAATTATAGCACTGTATATTTATATATATTAGTATTAAACACAATACAATTAACTAAATTATAAATTATATAAAATTATATTTGTATAGGACTGAAAGTAATGTACAGTCAAGCGATGACGAGGTATCTGTGGGTGAAGGTGGGGAGACTGAAGATGTGGATTTAGTTGTTGGGAAAAATATTACTGCAGAAGAGATCATGGACGACTCCGATGCAGAGGAGCCAAAACAGCCAGATAAAAAAATTAAAAAAAATCCAAAGAAGACTGCGACATCAAATTTTGGATCCTCTTTATTAAAAATTTTAGAAAACCGCCAAAAGTACCAGAAGATCCGGAAAAATCTTTTTTGATGTCATTACTACCTCAAATTAAATCGTTGGACGAAGACCAAAAAACTCGGCTATATGTTGAATTTCTAAATGCCATACAACGAGTAAAAAACTGTTCTGTAACCCCTACTTATCCTAATAATACACCAAATTATCAACCTTACTCCCCATTCCTCCCTCAGCTTCATTACACCACAAATCATAATCCTTAAAGTGTATCTTCATCTATTTCCCATCAAACACCACTATCATACATGCCACATTTTAATGTTACTCCTCAACAATATGCTTCCCAAAATGTGCCCACAACTATGATAAACAACTCTACTATTAATTCTCCACAAAATGTTAATGATGAATCAAACTATTTTCCACAGTCATCCCCTACTGAAATTCATTCTGCTCAAAAAAAAAAACTATTACCATAATTATTAAAAATAAAGTGTTCCTGTACCTAGTACCTATTTAAGACATAATTTAATAAATTAAAAAATACTAATATCTACATTCTTAATATTTATTTAAAAATTATGTACCTCAGTGTCACGGTCAATCGCTCTTCCGGTGATATTGGCACACGCAAACCAGTATGCTGTTTTAACAGTTTCGGTCCTACCAGAGATATCTTAAATAACAATTTAATTATTATTATATTTTGTTGAGGGAGGACGCTACACAGATATTTGTTGTCTCCGTCATTTTACTATATGTTACGCATTTGTATGACGGGGACAACCAATATCTGTGTGGCGTCTTCTTAAATGTAAATATACAATTAACTAAGGAATATTTAGTTTTTAGTAAACACTGTACAATGTACATCATATATCACATTTAATATCATACTTTAGTAGAGATACTGTATACATTTTGAACAAATATTATACTATTATTATTATCGCCTATTATATATAGACGAAACACAAGGTATTCAAAAGTGGTAAGTAATGTTAATAATGAGTATTTGTAACATAATATCATAAAACATTAAATTAATTTTTAAAAAAAATTTTATTTTTGCTTTTACTTAATAATGATTTATTTATACTTACCAACTCATCAAACGAGGTTATCGACATACGATAATACTTCATGAACTCTTCTGGATAGCTACGCAGAGTCATAAATGTAACCTAAAACTGGCCATTTTCTGGTCTTTTCAGATTAAGTGGATGGACCCAATGTCGTCTTTTAATTTTATTTGATTTCTGTTTTTTACTTTCATGTTCCTCATATAATGCAAACATAACGCATGCAGCTTCTATATCGTCTAACACTTCCATATTAAAAAAAATTCAACGAAAAGTTAAATACGAAATTAACTGCAGTCATACACGGTGAACGGTAACAACAGTACTAACCTAGCCTACAACTAAGTACAAGTAATTGAATGGTTCAAATAACATTTGGCGCGCTTTTTATTTTTGAAAAACGGTCACAAATCATCCAGTGTGAAAGCGCAGCGCGATTTTAAAACGCTGACGAACGCGTCGACACGCTTCTAATGTGTAGGGAACGCGCGTTCGCGTCTTAAAATCGCGACGTTCGACACTAGGCGATTCGAACGCGCGCGTCCACGCGTTTCGAACGACGCGATTTGATCGCTTAAAATAAAACAGCCGTTTTAGTATGGTTATATTCACACTGATAAAATACGCGCGCGTTCTGCCGCGTTCGATCGCGTTGAAACGCGCCGGTTTAATTTTGGGCGTCTGATCGCACGAACGCTCTAAAATTAAACCATGTATTTCCAATGTTATTATTCACATTGGGCGTTTTACCCGCCGAAACGTCGCGTCTATTTTATATTTTACGATTTCATTCATCATTTGTGTTTTACATTTCATTGATGATTCACGTATTCATAATTCATATACAATGTTCGATAACGAAGCTTTCATTATTGAAGTTTCTAACGAGGAAAGCATATGGAATATAGGTAAGTTTCGAGTTATTTATCATGTGTAAATTCATAGTTTAATAATTATTATCAGGACTAATAACTTATAGCTCTAAAAAAAGTTATTATAAGCTTAATAATATGCTCTAAAAAATGTTCATGTAAGCGATTAAATATGCAAATACTAAAATATGCGAAATCCCAGTCCAACACTACAATCATAATGGTTTCCTTACAGTTATTAATAATATCAACATATTAATATTCTATATTAATATTATTCTTTATTATATTATATATAATAATATTTACTGTATCATAGACGATAGACATTTATAACTTGTGTTAGTGGTCGCTACGTCGCACGTGGAAATAAGTTATGTTTATTATATAATATTAAAATTTAAAAGAATAAAAATTAATTAAGATGAATTAATTACTTATATAAATAATTAACATTTAACACGACTAAAATTACCACTAAAATAAATAGGTATTATGCAAAAATAATGGAAAAATAGAGAAAAAAGCCAAAAAGCACTTATGCTTCGAAATATTATGCAAAAATATGCAACATAAAATTTCGTATTTAGCTTCTTAGTTATCTGAAACAAATTTATAGCTCATATAGATATCTCTAGGACAGTAGGAACTCTCAAAAAAAATATGCAAATGTTAGAAGTTATGAGCACTGATTATTATAATATATATAATATATTTCAATTTAAGATATTAGAAATTGTAGAAACTTGAAATTTACACCAAATATTTATTTCATCAATTCCTATAGTTGTTAAAATTTTCAAAATATTTCAACAATTTTAAAGTTATTTATAGACGTTTGAAATTTTCCGTTTTTTTTAGTTTTTGATTCTCTAAATGTTAATAAAATTTTATTCGTTTGGTCTAAAAACTTGAAAATTTAATACAAGGTTCCTCATAAGTTAATATAATAGCAGTTTGAAAATAATAAAAATTCATATGCACAAATTGTTTTTTATAACCATTTAAAGTTCAAATTTTGACAAAATTTGTTTAACTGAAAATTTACAAATTCTTTAGTTGTTAAAAATGTATAAAATTTTTAACTTTTATAGCTAAGGATTGAAAATTTGATACAAGGTTCCACGTAACATAATAAATCTAATTTGATTAATTTGGAATTTGTTTTACCTACATTTTTTTTTAAAATAATATAATTAATATATCATAAAATATCCTAGACTGAAAACTCGTCTCCGATCAGAATCATTTTTTGTATACAATGATATTATATCATTGTATACAAATTTAATACCATCCATTACAGTAACCCACTTCTAACGTACTGTACAGCAGAGCGATATCCACTTTTCCTCTTTTCTCCAATGAAGATAATGTTATAATTTTAATTAACTAAGTTACGTTCATTATTTTCGTTATTTGCTTAAAACTGGTTAATAGATACTTATATGTGTACATGATACGTACCTCCACCTATTTCAATTGTATTTGGAATGATTACCCAATATATATTATATTAATATATACCGATTTATTTAGAATCAAAATTATACCACGACAAAGTTGCTAAACATGTCAGCTGGACTAAAATAGCCAAAAAGTTTTTTGAAAATTTCGAAACAATTGATGAAAATGAAAAAAAGAAAAAAAGTAAGCAATTAATATAACTTTATTTATTCATTAGACTTTGTTTAATATTAATAAACTGTATTTGTAAACACTTATAACTCATAAGTCATAATTAATATTACACTTTATTTATTCATTAGACTTTGTTTAATATTAATAAACTGTAATTGTAAACACTTATAACTCATAAGTCATAATTAATATTACAAATTAAAATATGCGGATATTTAATATAATATTATAATATGTATAAGTAGGTACCACGCACTTTCACAATATATTAATTTCATATCACCCTTTTTTGCCAACTTAGTTCATGAGCCGGGTTGTTGAAATAATTAACAAAATATTCTCTCACGTCTTTTGCATTCGATGTGGAATTGCCTACTCCATTTCTTCGTGTTATATTTTCCATGTTACAAATCTGAGCATCCTCAGAGTTGTACCCATCTCTTCGTCTGACAAAATTGTGCAAAACACAAGCCGCTTTTGTGATTGCAACCGCGAAATTCGGTTCAACTAATAAAGTGGTATGAAATACTCTCCATTTATTAGAAAGTATACCGAATGAACATTCGATATTTTGTCTTGCTCTCGATAGGCGGTAATTGAATATACGCCTTTTATCGTTCAGACTTTTTCCGGGGAAAGGCCGTAAAAGATTAGTATGTAAAGCGAATGCTTCATCTCCAACCACAATAAACGGTTGAGGTATGCCTTGTTCATCTCCTGGCAAACAACGAGGTTGTGGAAAGTTAACTTTATTATTATATAATTTTTTACCGAATATGGATTTTTTGAAAATGTTGCAATCGCTTTCTTTTCCATATGACCCAACATCTATAACTTTACGTTGAATTTCTGAATGCCATACAAAGAATTAAACGTACATCTTATATTCCTACAGCAGCGCATGTACAAACGATATCACATAATCATTCTTATTCAAACTATTCCCGGGATCTCCATAACCCGTCTCCACATTTTGAATATACTACTTCAACCACTACATCGCCAGACAGTCAAATTCACCAACCAAACATGTTGTATAATTATGCTTCTTCATCAACTACTCCACCTGACGGATCTTATGGACCACGTTCATTTTAATAGTATGTAAAATGAAAAGTTAAATAAATAAGTACCTATAATAAATAAAGTTTTGTATTTATTACCTCAGTGTAACAGTAAGTCTTTCTTCTGAAGAGATTGGTACTCGTAAACCAGTTTCTTGTTTGGTCAAAGGTAGTCTAATCAATGATATCTGAACAAATTATTTTTTATCAATAATATAATATGTATAATATATACAGGTAAATAGGCATACTACATTATATTGGTTTTTAAGTAAGTACCTAATACCTATAGTATATTGGTTTTTAATAATCATATAAATATATAATTATAATTTAATATCCATATTATATTAATATAAATATATTATATAAATTATATGACTATTAAAAACCAATACGGCTAATAAATTATATAAATGTTCTTACCAGCTCATCAAATGATGCAATTGACATTCGGTAATACTTAACAAACTCTTCTGGATAACTGCGTAATGCCATGAATGTGACCTGAAATTGACCTTCTTGTGGCCGTTTAAGGTTCAGCGGATGTACCCAATGGCGTCTCTGTTTTTTTGGTTTTGGTTTTTTATTTAATTCATTATTTTCGTATAATGCATAAAGAACACACGCTGCTTCGATATCGTCTAAAATCTCCATATTGAAATGCTTTTACAACAGGCGTCTGCGTTAGACGACGATACGAGCAATACTAATTTAATTTGAAAACAATTTTGGCGCGCTCATTAGTTTGAATTTAGCTGCGTTCGCGCGTTCGAATCGCCTAATGTGTACGTCTGATGCGATCGCGATTTTAAATCGCGGCGTTTTTCAAAACGTGAACGTGAGCGTTCGAATCGCCTAGTGTGTACGTCTGATGCGATCGCGATTTTAAATCGCGGCGTTTTTCAAAACGCGAACGCGGGCGTTCGAATCGCCTAGTGTGTAATGCACTTTATCTGCTTTAATCGCAACGCGCTATTGTAATAATAGGAATACCATTAAAGTAATGGTCACAGACCGATAGGTATGTTAATATAATTATTGTTGGGAAAGGTGTGTTCAATGACTAATTATATTAATGGAGGCCTAAAATTCGGTTGATACCGAGTTGCGGTCAAGATTAAAATAGGTAAAAAAAAAATCCAATTTGCGGTCTGGATTAAAATAGGTAAAAAAAAAATCCAAGTTGCGGTCAGGATTAAAATAGGTAAAAAAAAAATCCGAGTTGCGGTCGGAATCTAAGCAGGTATAAAATAAACAAAATCTAGTTGCGGTTGGGAAATATGATTAATATTAATAATTAGTTAAATATTAAATATTATTAATTATTATGTTTTAAATATTGATATAGTTACATGTTATTGTGCTATGGTTAGATTCAAAATACGTGTTTAACAAATGTCAGTGAGTCAATAGAATACAAATTTATAGTTACACTTGCACATAAAAATACAAAATAGGTACATATTTATCGAATAAAAATAATAAAAGCAAACATATGAGTAAAAACTAAAAAAATATTGTATATCCTAAAAAATATCATGTCTAATAAAAAAAAATAATAATAATAAATTTATAATACATATTACAACGGATCAAATTTGTATGACACGCTTTTCACAAATGTTAGTGAGTCAATTTCTTTATTCAAATAATGTTTAATTTTATTTTTAATAAATGTCTTACTTATGTTATCGCTTAAGATTTGAATAGGATCTGCTTCGTGATTTGTATGATCATTTGTCGTTCTAGAAAACACGTGTTCTTCGCCGATAGTGTATAGTTTTGCATTACAATTTTTATTCGTACAACTCCATGACATTTCTCCCGTTTTTAGAGAACGGTACTGTCTAAATTTAAAATTATTTAATAGAAGTAACATTTTTTCCTTTTCACTGCACATTTTTGAAATTTCCGACATTTTATATGTCCAATATGACGTCTTCCAATGAACTAAACGATATAATGTCCGACTGCAATTTGGATTTTGGAAAAGAGCTTATCGGATAATCGATAATCGATAACCGAATACGGACCGCAACTCGGACAGTACCTATTACCTTCAATATTATTACGACCGCAATTCATCTATTGCGACCGCAACTCGGACAGTACCTAAAATTCTGTGACGTTACAAACCTAATACCTTATTTTGCCTTTAGAGCATGTTCTGGATTGTTAAAATATTTTACAAAATATTCCCTAATATCTTTAGAATTTAATGATGCATTTCCAAAACCTATTTTATCTGATACATCAGGCATTTCGCAACTAATTGTGTCCTCAAAATTAAAACCATCCCTACGGCGTACAAAATTATGTAATACGCATGCTGCCTTAGTTATGGACACAGCAACATCTGGTGTTACTAGTAAAGTAGTATGGAAAACTCTACATTTGTTGGAAAAAATTCCAAAAGAGCATTCTATCTGTTGCCTTGTTCTAGAAAGACGATACATCTTTATTTTTTCTTGTACACGATGAAATATCATCAGGATTCTGAAAGTTTGACAACAGTTGAATACAATGGTTGTCTCAGCGCTTCAACCATGACACTCCTGTTGTAGAAACACGTCCTTTACGATCACCTTTCTTTAATTTTTTATCTTGAATTCTTATTTTTGGTAGTCCTTTTTCTGTTAGCTCAAACAGTGCCATAAGCATATATTCCATCTTGTAACAATTCTTCCATTAGTTCAAGTGATGTAAAAAAATTTTCAAAATAAACATTATGATATTTTTCTTTTATATTCATAGTCAAATCTTGGACAACTCATTTTCCTAAAGTTGTTTCTACTGAATCTGTTTTCCCGTGTAAATTTAAAACTTACATATATAACCAGATTCATCAGCAACGAATCCACACTTTGTAACCACGTTTGTCGGTTTCATTGGCATGAATTGTTTAATTGAATTTCTGCCTTTGAAACATCAATTTATTGATTTTTGTTAGGAATGTAGTGTTGAAGAAAAGTTTTTGATAATGTGTCAATTGGTGGTCTCACTTTATATAGTTTATCATAATTTATATCATTTCTATTTGGTCGAAAATTATTATCAGATAAATGCATATGAGCTAAAAACCAATAAAATCTATTCACCTAACCTCAACTCAGGGATGAAATGTATTCATCCCTGAGTTGAGGGTTTTATGACCAATAATCTTTATAGGAAGGAAGTTTTTAAAATACCCATTACCAAATTGATGGCCAAAAATGTCTTCATTGACTGAGAAGTAGCAGGTTCAAATGGTTTTTGTTTTTGGTGTGCATAAAAATTGGTTTGAAAAACCAGATAATTAATAAAGCTTTCAAGAAAAATACAATAAAAATAACTGAGTGGATCTCCAAGCCCTGGTGGTAAATTAGGCCCACCTTTTCCTTGGAACGATAATGGATCTGTCATCCAAAGGTACATTATCTGGATCATACATATTGCACCTCATAGAAGTGTTCTCACAGATTGCCTAAGACATTTAACAAGTATTATTTATTTATAGCAAAATTTACAATTCTAACATTTTATTTTTATATAATTACAGTACATTATACTATATCAAATATCAATATAATTGAATATATATTATATTATCACATTGTAGTAATCGAATTACAAAAAAAGTATGAAAACTTGAGAGACACATATTAAAAAAAATGCATAACAAAGACTGGCCAGGCAGCTAATAAAAAAAAAAAATACGTATTCTCCGAAATTTTAGAGTTCCTGCGACCAACGATGGAAAATAGAAGGTAAATATACTTCGATTATACGAGTATATACATAGTTAACACTATATAATATTTATAATTATACTATTAATACATATAAAGATTTACTAATTTATAATTAATTATATGCATATTAGAACAGAGGGAAATTTTAACCGCGAAAGTGATGAAGAGGAGACGGAGGATGAACTAGGAAAAGAAAATTCCCAAACGGTGGAAGAAGATTATCTGAAGTAAATTGTGTGAATGATGAACCCACCAATTCAAATTCTGTTTTGGAAAAGTCCACCCCGTCTACAACAGTACATGTAAATTAAAACCAACGTCGAACGTACGAAACAATCTAAACAAATTAACTTTGAGGACGAATTATTAAAGTTTCTTAGGCGTGAAAACGAAGACACTGACCCTGATAAATTATTTTTGATGTCCATTTTGCCGCAAATTAAATCAATTAGTGAAGATAAAAAGCCAATGCTCTATATTGAATTAATTAATACTATACAAAGAGTAAAAAATCCTACTATAGATAATACGGCAATGTATCGAATATATAATCAGATCAATTTTCCACTCGGAGGTTATTCGCAGACATCATCGCGGACTGTCAATTTACCTTACATCATCTCAACCAGTTCTACATCCTAGTCTTCCTAATTACATTCATGACCAACTGCAACCATCTTATTCAGACACTGCTAATAATTACATTAAATAACTAAATGTACCTATTAGAAGTTTTCTAATTTTGAGCATATTATACAGATACATTTTATTTTAAGAATATTTTGTTTAATTAATTTCAGACTTTTTAATTTCTCATTATTTATAATCTAAAAAACCTGCGTATTTTTTTTTTTAAATCTCACAATTATTTATCCAAAGTTTAATTTAACTTGAAAATATTGTTTCATGTATACCTATAGGCTAAGACTGCCAAATGTGAAAACATATTATTTTTTAGGTTCAATTTTTAGAACTATTTGATACTGATTTATTAATATTGTATTTATTATTTCATAATTTTTATTATAAATATTTAAACAGCTGGGACTGTGACCTATAATTATTTTTTATTTCATTATACAAATATACAGTTAAATTAATTTTGCTTGTATGTAACATTGTAAAATAGCACATATTAATTACCTATGCAAGGTAAAACTGTTACCTTAATGTCTCTGACAACCTTTCTTCAGGTGGTATTGAATCTCGTAGAATTGTAGTTTCTTTTTGCAATCTATGCTTTATTCATGATAAGTACTAATAAAAATAATAATTTTACTTACCAGTTCATCAAATGATAAAATCGACATATGGTAGTACTTTAAGAACTCGTTCGCGTGGAATCTTAAAGTCATAAAGGTAACTGAGAATTGGCCTTCCCGAGGCCTTTTCAGGTTCAGAGGATGAACCCAAAAACGCCTATTTGTTCGTTTATCCTGTTTTTTTTTTTTTTATGTAGTATATAGGCAAGGCAAACAGTTTGAGTATGACTCAAAAAAACCATTTTAATTAAACTAAAAAATTGTAGTTTATAAACTTTGACATGTGCGCACGAGAATACTAAAGCATAGCAGAACGAGGAACCACGAGTTAATGAAATTTTGCGCGATTTTTAACCGCGAAAAAATTTTCAATGTGTAACGCTGTGTCCTACGTAAATACGATAATGCGATAATCGCAATACGATGCGACCGATACGATTTCTAAAAATAAACAAATCTTCGGAAACGAACGGGAGTGTCCGACGTGACCAATGCGACACGACCGATACGATCGGTTTTATCGGATGCGTTTAGTCGTGTGCGTTGAAAAACAAAATAGTTTGTTTTTGATCGCATATTCGTATGCGATTTTCACGCTGGGTGTTTACTTATTAGTTATTACATATATTATAATGTAATATTATTGTATTATTACATTATTTTTTTATTGCCTTATTTTACTTACCTATATTATTTTATTTAATTATGGAATTATTAATATCGGAAATACAAAAGAGAAATGTGTTGTGGAATAAGTGGAACAAAAAGTATAGGGATAGATTAATTTCCGACAGAGAATGGGACGAAGTTGCAAAAAATACAAAAATGGATAGTAAGTAGTTTATAATATAATAATAATAGGTTTAATAATTAGTATCCATTTTACACTGTATTTTTAATTTTATACCAAATAATTAAAATGAGATTAAACTAAACAATAGTACTGAATACCAGTTTCAAAATTTTACGTTAGAAACATAAAGAAATGAAACTGATTTTAGTTACCTACCTATTTAAGTATACATTATTATAATATACGTAGGTATATAGTAAAAACTTACTTAAAATTACTACAATATTAATTAGGTACATAATATATTTTACTTACATATTTGTTTCAGTAATATTATTAGTTTTAAAAAACTCTACAAATATATTTCTAATATCAATAGCAGTTCGGGAAGCACGATTGTTAGATCTGTTGGCACGGAGTCTCATTATTTTATTACTTTCTTGTACATTTGCAATGTTAAAATTTTCCGATATGATGGTACATTGACGCGAAGATTCGTTCTCTCTATCAATTATTACATTGTGTAATATACATATAGCTTTCACAATATGATCTGCATTCTCAACTTTAGTTTCAATTGATTTTTGAAGTATTCTAAATTTAGAAGACGCAATGCCAAAAGCGCACTCAATAGTCATTCTTGTCCTAGAAAGACGATAGTTATAATGTTTTTTATCATTAGCTGATGCTAATTGTTGTCTAGGGAAGGGTCTCATTATATAATTGCGTAACGGGAAAGCTTCGTCACCAACAAATACATACGGTGCTTTAAGATTTGAATTAGGCAAGTTACTCAGTTTTGGCAGTTTTAATGTACCATTTTCCAGACGTTGATAAAACTGTGTATTACACAGGACGCTGCCGTCGCTATCTTTACCATACGAACCAACATCTATCATAACAAATCTATAGTTGGCATCAGCTACTGCCATTAAAACAATAGAGTAGTATTGTTTATAGTTGAAAAACATGCTCCCGGAGTTTTTCGGACATTTCATACGGATATGTTTTCCGTCTAAACTTCCAACACAATTTGGAAAATTCCATTTCTTATAAAATTCGTTTGCAATATTTTTAAAATCATCTACTGTAGGAGTAGACATATGCTTGTTTTTTAATGAATTCCATAAAGCTATACACACCTCGATCACTATATTAGACACTGCAGTCTTAGATATTCTAAATGCCATTGCTAGTTGTCTAAATGCTAGTCCAGTCGCCAAGTACCTACAAATAATAAACAATTTTAATAAAAAAAATAGACAATTTGATATTTGAAATTTGTTTTTGATTTTCTTCACACAAAATCGAAAATATTTTATTTCGTTAAAAATACACGAACATGTAGTAAATTAGGTTCCCAATTAATTGTTCTTTGAGCAATTTTTTGTTATACATATATAACATTTGAAGTTAGAGCTATTGTTATATTTTAGTTAATTTATTTTTATAGAGGAAGAGGCAAAAAAAAAGTGGAGAAATTTACGAGACACTTTCTTAAGAGAGAAAAAAAAAGTTAAGAAATGCCGCTCAGGAGATCCACAAGAAGGAGCTGAAATATATACTGGGAAATGGTCTTATTATAATTTGTTGCTTTTTTTAAAAGATACCACAACTCCAAGGGTTTCTGATGGAAATATTACGGATGAGGAAGATACAGAAAACGCAGAAAATTATGAAGATAATCATATTATTGATCAGATAAATAATGATGACTCTTATATTACAGATACGGGAGTATCAAATCCTTATACGATAGATATTGTAAATAATTATGTATCAACACCAGAAATTGAAACAGAGATTAGTCAAAGTACTCAATTTATACACACACATGAAACAAGTACACCATCAACACCAGTAACAAACCAGTCTAGTGATTCAGAGCATTTACTATCTCGAAAAAGAAAGAAACCAAAAGTAGACGATGATAAGTATTTGGAAAATTTATTAAAAATTGAAAGTCAAAAAGTCGCATTGTTGCAACAGTCTACCAATGTAACTGCTCCAGAAATTGATGAAGATATGCTTTTTTTCCAATCTCTTTTACCATATTTCAAAAAAATGGATTCCATCCAAAAGCTTCGAGTGAGAAATCAATTCCAAAATATTTTAATAAATGAGTTGTCGCAAAATCAAGAATCATCATTAAATGTCGCATTATCTTACTTGCCCTAAGTTTATTAAACAACTTACTGTATACAAGTAGGTGCAAAATACACTTTAAAGATTTAAAAATGTACTTACATTTAAAATATTGTTTTAAATTAGTTATTTAAAAGAAAGGTTTTTTATTTTGTTGTTGAAAAATATTTAATCATTTTTTTTACTACTTATTTTGCAGTAAGTTAAGGGTGTCTGCTTTAAAAAAAAATGTATTTAACAATATTGTAATACAAGTAGAAACATAATACATTTTAAAGATTTAAAAACTTATTTACATTAAAAAATAATGTTTTTAATTAGTTATTTAAAAGAAAGGTTTTTTATTTTGTTGAAAGATGTTTGTTTATTAGGTACATAAATATATATTTGTGTTTATGTGTGTTTGTATAAATTACTACCAATATAATAAATTAATTTCATTGATTAAAAATGCTTACCTAATTGTTACAACCAATCTTTCTTCAACTGGTATGGGATCTTGAAAATTTGTTGACTTTAGATCAAATTCTGGTCGTATTATTTCAACTATATAGTCAAATGTTGCAACTGACATCCTTGTATACGATCGAAATAAGGCGTCATCACAACGTACTTGGTTATATAAATGGTAAAACTCACCAAAAATCATTCGGTCTTTTAAAATGATAGCTCTGGTAAGATACGATTTTTTAATTTTTTTGTACCTACATATTTATAAATTCACTTATAATTATTAATAATTTACCATTATTTAATTAAATTTATAACTTACCTTTTATATAATAAATACTTAAGTACCGAATTTTCAGTCAGAAGCATTTTGTTTTGTAGTGTGGTTAAAGGCATGATTAATGTTTTTAAACGAATATTAGCATGTACAATGTTCCTTCTACCTACAAAACCGTCGCACGACTATTGTCCGTTAATGCGATCTCACGTTTGCCACGTGTCCGATCGCCGCAATATCGAATGACGAAATCGTATCCGATCGGTCGCATCGTATTGCGATTATCGGATTTGCCGTATTTACGTAGGACACGGCGTAAGCTTCGAGTTGTAGGCGGATATAAATCGCGTCCGCGCGCGAATTATTCGCCTAGTGTGTAACCAGCTTTAAAGCCTGGTTACACAATACGAGTTGCTGACCTGACAGTAGACAGCTAATGTACTAGTTTACTTGCATGACAGTAGCTCGGCTCGCCTCATCCGGTCACACAAGTGCGAGTTGATGTCGAGACTGAACAGCTACTGCACGTGTTTTTAATTTCAATGTAGTGCATGTTTCAACAGTGTCGCAGTAATATCTCGTGCAATGTTGTCAAAAAATACACAACTGATAACAGTTAACAACTTGACTGCCACGAAACCCAAATATGGGTCTCATTAGATTTCTTTAAAATGCCATGATATTTCATATGAAATTGCCAAAATTGCCAAGGTACTTAATTTCATTAAAAATTTCTAAAACTTCGTACTGATGTTAAGCAGGTTTAAATTAAAAGTTTCTTTGGATGATATTGTTATTTTTGGGTGAGACCCAATTTTTGACTTGTGGCACTGGAGATTGATTTTAAATACTTTTTTGTAAATATCTGTAAAATGAGATCCAATATTGGATCTCATTTTTTTAAATGTTATATTGTAATAATGATAATATTAACTTGGTAAGTTACATTAATATTTAACTATTTTTAAAATAAAAACAAAATAAAATAATCTTTATAATTGGCTCTCTAATAAAAACAAATAAAAATATTTTTTATAACTGAATAATAACATTTTTTTTTAATTATAATAAGAAAAGTAACGTATGTTTAATTTTTATAGTGAAAAAACAAAACAAAATAATCTGTACAATAAAAATAAAATAAAATAATTTCTATAACTGGATAATAGAATTTTTTTAAATTATAATAATAACAGTAACTCATGTCTCATTTTTTATAGTAAAAACAAAATAAAATACATTTTTATAACTACCTTTATAACAAAAACAAAACAAAATAATTTTTATAAATGGCTAATAACATATTTTTAGCATAATAATAATAATACAGTCTTTTATTTTAAATTAAGTATAATATGGTCCTGGACGGATACCGCAACTGTGAAAGAGGAGAAGTGTGCACAAAAAAAAAACACTGTTTTTGAGTCGCGTAAGTGCGAAGGTTGATTATTTATTTGCAAGTCAGAAAAGAAAAATAACAAAACGACTACAAAAAGTAAGCGACTGAGTACAAGTGGATAGAGAGAAAATTAAAAAACAACACTTGTGTGTGGTGACGGTACGGGTGAGGACAGTGGTAGTTCGAGTGGGTGTCACTCAAACGCGGCCGTGGAACTGACTTGCTACAAGCCAGTTTGCGGTACCGGCGGTCGACATTTCCAGGCGCGCTTATCGCGTGTCGGTGTCGGCCGTCGTCGATTGGCGGTTGACAGAGAGAATAGACGGCGCGGGTTTCCGCGCAAAGGCCGTTTGAATTCAAACGACTATTACGCGGGACCGCGTCAGGTGTTTATCAAAAAAACATCTTTGGCATAAAACTTTGTCATACAGTGCATTTTGTGGACACTTTAGTACAATATACTTGTACATATTTTCTCCCCTTTTCTTCTTTAATTTTTTTGTAGCATACACAACATCTACTACGTTTACACTTTTGTAGTTTATGTTTTTCAGCAGATGGAGATTTTGGGATTACAGTTGTGAGAATCCGGAGCTTTTTAGTGCTCCGTAAAACACCCACGACAAAAGGGGAACACTCTTGCCGTGACCTATGAGCCGCACCGCGTGATGACCCGAGGGCCAAGTCGATGGAGCTCATAGGCTTTCTACACGCAACGGCAAATGAATGCCGAGGATTTATTTATTTAAGGGGAGAAAAAGAAAATATTAAAGAATAATAAGAATAATGATTTTGGTTATTAAGACAATATAATAGGTTGGCATAACATGTGGTTAATACTTGACATTATTATAATATAACAAAATGTTCATCATAATACAGAATATAATAATTTAAGGTGGCACATAGCAATTACAGAATATAATTATTTGTTTGTCGCATGCTTTCCCGGCCCACGGGAGGCAACACACCATATCACTCATGGCGTGTCCTCGCAGGGTTACCGGGAAAACGTGCCGGGCTTGTTAAAGCCGAAAGTAGGGGGAATTAGATTTTGTTAGGGACCCGCGTCTTGCGACGCTTCCCTGGCGCACAGGTTATACGAACATGAATTTCGCATAACCTATGGCCTACGTGCTGGTAAAGGGGGGGACAGGGGGAATAAAAACATATTACGACTTTTGACGTGGCTGCATGGTTAAGGTGACCATACGTCCCGTTTTGAACGGGACAGTCCCGTTTTTTAAATCTGTGTCCCGTTGTCCCCTGGGAAATCTTGGGGACACTAAAATGTCCCGTTTTCAAAAAGTAGACAAAAAAAATAATGAAAATAAATGTTCGTTGACGAAATATCGTTTTTATTATATCTTATTTCTTATGTGTGCGTGTGTGGTGTGTGTTTGACGTTATTGACCGTGAATGGCATCTAGATAAGATAACGAGACAACGGTAAAATATAAAAATAATTACTGTCGCGACGTATTAACACGAATTAATCTAATGTATTATATAATCGCTGTGATATCAGCACTAAAACAAAATTCCCAAAATATTTTCTATGAGTATTGACCTTATTGTTACTGTTACACTGTTACAGTATTAGTAGTATTAGTATTATAGTAACCGTCAACTGTTTTAGATGCTCTTGCTTATAATTATATTGTGTGGTACCTATTTTAAATTTAATAAAGTTAACTTTAAAATGTCTTGTACAGAATTTTACTCGTTCCTGAAGTCATCGCCAGATTTACTACAACAAATTTGTTCAAACGAAAAATATACAAGTATTTAATTTTGTAATTATTACACGAAAACATTTTGTTAATAATAATAAAATTACCTAGGAAGTGTAATAAGTTAATTTAATTTTTTTGTGCTTTAAAAACATTGTAAGTACCACAGAAATTTGCTAATAATATTATTAAATTAAAAATATTTATTTGTAACAAATAATTATGATTTTTTTTTTTTTTGTCCCGTTTTGATTAAAAAAATATATGGTCACTTTATGCATGGTTGTTGTGGCTGGAGCAGTTGTGGCCGCCGCCCGGGCCCTCGTGGGTGGTTTTAGCCCATCATCGTGGTATGTTGCAGGTGTGGAAAATGATGATAGAAATCGGCATATGTTTCACCGAGTTGATTGGTGTGCCAAAAATTGTTTACCGCGTGGTCTGTGTGCCGTCGTCGTTGGAACGGGTGTAGAGACGTCAGTCGGGACGGGTGTAGAGACGTCGGTCGAAAAAGAATACCGGCCAGGTACAGCGTAGTTGAAGAAGAAAAAAAAGAAAATGATTTTGTTTTGTCGGAGACCCGGCGACGGCGGTGACCTGGTGCCGGCGGCGGAGCTTTTCGATGTTGGTGGGGTAGGTCAGTGTCGTCATATTGTGGGAATACATCATATTTGGGGAGATTTCAGCATCGTTCCGCCGGTGCGGTGCCGCCGGACGCGACGAAAGCGCCGACAGCAACGACGGCCGTGTGTGGCGACGTGTGGACACCGTACACTGCGGGTTTGTGGGGGGCCAGGGGATAATTATTACATAATACTGCGGTCATTTCTGCATTAGCGCGCGATAGTCATAATAATATATAAATAAGGTATGCTCATTAGTGAAACTATGAGTACAGGTATGTTTGTTGTAATAATCATATCAGTGCAAAAAAAATGCTGTGACGTTACACAGTCTTTGATTAAGCTTTAAACTAATGCAGATCGGAAATATGTAATGCTCATGGTACTTTTAGTAGTCATGTTAAACAAATATGCAGCATTAACTACACCAACATTTAATAATAAGTCAATAAGAACTTTTCTATACCACTTCATACTTCTCCGTAGTGGATTAGAAAAAGAATCTTTCCTAAAGATAAAGACAGGTAAGAAATGTGGAAAATAAATTCAGGTATACCTATATATAATTAAAAACTGAATTAATTAACTTATAGATTTATTTATTTATATTTATTGAATATTTTTGAAATATTTGTTGCAAAATTTTAGTTTCTGTTAGACCCATTTATAAAATTTAATAAAAATTCAAAATGTACGTTTAAAAACTTTATTATTTTTTAGGAAATGTAAAGTTATTATCACGTGATGATCAACTTTATTGTAGATATCTTTGTCAGGAACACTTTTCTTTGGAGTCGTTTATGAATGTTAATAAACAAAAACTGACAATTTCTGCTATACCTTATAATTATAATGACTTAAAACAATATTCATTTTCTTATGGTAAATTTATATATATATTTTTTTAGTCAATAAATTATAAACGTTTTTAGTAGAAAAACGTGAAATTTAAATGTTATATTTATGTACTACATAAATATACATATTAACAATATGGTTTAAACTTTAAATTAATTACCTGCGAAGTTAAAAAGGGTGGTATAGTGGCTATGCAGTACATTAGGTGCCTTGTGGATCATTATATTATACACAGTAGTGTTAAATTTAAATCCAATGATAGGATCATTGTATACGAAAAACAATTCTGATCTGAGATGATTTGTCAGCCTTTTTGCACGGAAAAAAAAAATTGGTTGGTATAACTAAATTTACAATTACTACAACCAAAAATGACAGTTATATATGGCATAACTGGACAATTAGTTGTAGTTACTAAATGTATTTAGTTAAACCGTTTAGTTGATTAAACTATACTGTCTAATTACATCAACTATTATGTTAGCTGTTTCAAATAAATATATTAGTTGGTTTACCTGTACAAAATGTTTGGTATATTTTTTTGAAGTTTTCACAACTATATAGTTTAGTTGGATTAACTATCTATTTTAGTCGGTTTAACTGTACAAAATGTTTAGTATATTTTTCTTTAAAGTTTTCACAACTATAAAGTTTAGTTGGATCAACTATCCATTTTAGTCGGTAGCCGGTTAAACTTATTTATCCCCTCCCCCCAACATTTTTTTTTTTAATATTGTGCCCATTTATTACTTACCCCTCATCACTTGAAATTATAAAGTATCATGGGCGTACTCAAAGGGGGGGGGGTCATAAGGTTAACCCTCCCCCTCCTTTATAATTATTGAGAATGCAAGAAAACAAGGTTAGGTAGACATTATGTTTATTAAAATAATTTTAATTAATTATTAATAGGTTTATATAATATTAAAAGTTTAAAATACATAATATTAAATATTATATTTATATATAAAAAGTAAAGGATAACATAAAATATTACATAAATAATAGTAACCATAGCAAAAAACATCAAATCATAGCAAGAATATAATGTTAAATATAAACAAAACAAAACAAAAAATATACTAACATTAAACCTAATATTTTATGGGTATATGACACAAACCATTGGGGGACTTACAACACACTGTAGGATTTATACTAGCCAGATTTTCAAGTGAATTACAAAATAACTGATTACTTAATGTCACATTAAAAGCTTGATAATGATCATCAAAATAATTAGTAGTAAAAAGTTTACAAATAACAAATGGTTTACTATCATTTAATATTACTAATGATTGTATTAATCCAAATTTTGGAAGATTATTGTCACCATCGTTCATACTTAACACAATAGTCATATTATTACAATTATATGTTTGATTTTTCAACTTAATCCATGAAACCAAAATTAAATTATCATTTAAAAAATTTAATTTTGTAGTTGCAAAATACATATTATTTGTGTCATAGCTTTCTCTTTTTGAAATTGATAAATTTAAAATACGCCCTATTTCTAAACCACTGCAATTAATATCTTTAGATATAAGAAATCTGTAAGATAAATGCAATTGATGTTTCAGTGCTAACGTATAAAGTACATTTTTCCTAGACGAAGTTGAATTTGCAGCATCTTTAAATTGTTTATGTTTAGCCTCAAATCTCATAGACCACATCATAGATAACGGGCCACATTTTTGTATAATCATTGGATAGTGTATCATATGGTGATGTTTTGGCTTTAAATGGGTGTTAAATACTTGCATATAAAGTTCATGATGTTCAGATATTAAAACTTTTAATAAATTAATATCATTAAACTTAATAGTTTTACTGAAAACAATGTCTACAATTTGTCTAAGAATAGTATACACTTGCCACATTTTCAAATCTTCTGGTACTAAATCACCAACTATCAGACTTAAATACCTTACAAAACAATACATTTCACTAGCAGACATTTTTAAAGTACCGGTGGGTCTTAAGGAATCAACAGAAATAAGAGGCGGCCTATTTCGTATGTCTATTGTACCATAGTTAAATGACTCAATTCTATCATTTAAAGTGTTTAAAGTAAAATACTTAAAGCTAAAAATCATTTTATTTAACATAAGTCCAATATCATATTTGCATACCCCTTCAAGTAAATCGTGCATAATATCTACTGCATAATTTTCGGTTACGTGAAAAGAACTAATTTCATTAAATACACATGCTTGTTTTATTCCAGTTAAACTCACATTATTAATTTCTATATCAGAATTATATGTGTCAATGTTTCGAAGTTTATCATCTAATTGATCAATTTGACTATGACATTCAGCTTTAGACAATTTACTAAACCGACAAGGATAATGGGCAACAAAACTCTCTGTAAAACCTAAAACAGAATGTAAACCTAAATTATCTCCCAATATTAGACCAAGGGAAAAGAAAACACGATATAAAATACCTTTTATGTTTATTAAAATACCGATATTTTCTAAAAAGTTTAATTGATTAATGATGTGTTTGAATATTGCATGGTTTCCAAATTCTGTCCTATCAAATGTTTTAAATAACCCTGCTAAAAATATGTTGTTTATTGAGGAAGATAATTCAGGAGGCAAACAAGGCAATGAAATATATAAAGCCCCAAGTTTTTGACTTCCAGAATGACTACCAAGAGGATTTGTAATTTCAAAGTCATCAAAAAATAAAAAAATAGGCAAAACAATTTTATTTGGATTTTTTTTTAGTTTAGAGAGCCAAATTGGAGATTGTGTAAAACTACTAATACAATTATCTGATTTGTTTTCTAAGTCTTTCATATAATTTACTATAGTAATAAATAAATTTGAATTTTCTAAAATAAGTTTTAATACATGTTTAAGAGGTATATCAGACATTTCAATTGATTTTGGTTCAAAGATCACACGGCCAAGTACAAGCCTGTCATTTAATCTTTGTCCTACACCTGCCATGTCAGGTTTAACCAAAACGCCTACTTCTTCAAAAGCTTTGAAACGTAGATATTCTGTTTTTATATCAACGAATGGACTTAAAAGTACATCAAACATAGCAGATATTTCTTTTATTTGATCTGAACTACTATTTGTCTTTAAACTATTTATAACTTTATTTTTTAAGACATGTAAAAATGAATTATTAAAATATTCAACATCATCAAACAAAACTTGAATTTCTTTCCTGGGAATTACTTTGTTACTATACCACTTAGCTGCTAGTAAAAGTGTATTTGTTTTTAAAATGTGTTTAAACTCTTCTATTCCTATTAAAGGTACAGAAGTTGTAATGTTAGAGCTATTAGGTATGTGATCATATTGAGTTTCAGTATGAACAGCAGTAGGTAAATTTACAATTGTGTCTAAGCCAGGGTCTATATCAAAAGTTTGACTTTGACTATTATTTTCATGTTGGTTCATGTGATTTTTATATGAGCGTAAATTACTAAAACTACGAAAACAAAATTGTTCATTACACTTAAATTCAGATATTGACTCTATTCTGTGAAAAATATTTAAATGAACAAAAAGATGGTTATTACATTTGAAAGATTTTTTACATAAAAAACAAGAAACCATTATAGTGAATTATAGTAGGAGTTAATTTATTAGCCTTTAGAAAAAAACAAAACATACAGTTAGGTCTGTAATGTTGTATATTTTGATAAGCAAATAACATATAAATAAAAAAAATTTATAACTGAAATATTAAGAAAACACTTTTTCTTTAAATTAATTTACTAAACATTTGTTACACAATGAATTATTTAAAAATGATTTAAGTCATTAATTAAAGTTGTAACTGAAGGGAATTTTTTATCATTATTGTCAAAAATTTCAAAAAAATACTGTTGGATAAAACTCCATATATGTTGTACTTCGATCGGATATTGTAAGTTTAAAGAATAATACGATTTAAAGCAGATGTCTAAAGCTTTTAGAGGAGTCTCTAATTTGTAATAAGTGTTATTTATGACCGTGTATGATTCAATAGGTGTAGGATTGGAATGGTCTTCTTGATATGCATCTACACTATGTCCAACAATAATAACATACGGCTGTAAGGTAGTTCCAAATTGAATTGATTTGTCTACCTTTTGTGTGTGGCTTGTCTTTAATTCATTTGCATCCTATAATAAGTAAAAAAAAATATAGTAATTTTAGTTATTTTTGGTTTAAGCAGTAGGTACATGAAAATGTCACATGTGTATACTTGTATTAAAATACTATGAAGGATTCAATAATATTTTTATTTTGAAAAAAATTTAAATAATTATTTATGAAACTTACAGCAATAAATTTTATGAAAGCTGAAGCTTGCTCCACTTTAGATGGACGCCAAGTCGAAGGTGTACTACAATGTTTTCTTTTTTTATCCAATTTTAATGTAATTGGTTGAAATAAAAATGGTATCAGTCTCAAGGCTGCAATGGTATCATTACCTAGGTAGATATTAAAAATATTATAACTTATTATATTTATGAGGTATAATATAAATATTATAACATTATGTTAAATAGTTTACCAGAATTTGAAGGAGCTCTAAGTTCTTGTAGTACCAAAGTCTCTTGCACGCCAAATTTGATTTTGTGTATTTCAATATATTTTATTAATTTGACTATAAAACCATCAAACTTAGTAAATAACAATAATTTCTTATCTGCTGGATATAGTTCTTCAAAATCAATTTCAATCTATATAGAAAATAAAATATATAAATTCAAGAAAACACTAAAAATTTATTAATTAGTAACACTATTATGTTATAAAAGTGTTTGAGCCTGTTTATTCGGAGCAATTAATTATTTTATTTAGATTTACAAATTATCATGCAAATTATTAAAGGTGAAATATTACAACTTATTTACCAAAAGGTAGCCTGCAGGTTTTTTAAAGCGGGATAACTATGTGTTTCTAAAAATCCTTTCTTATTTCTAAATTTAGAGGTTTCTTTCCAATATTTGTACAAAATGTGTTCAGGATGATTGTAAATCACATTAAAAGAATTAATATAAAAACTAGTGGTAAGTACCGGCATCATCGATTGCATTATTTTCATCATCATTAACACATGCTATAGTGGCAGGAGCTCCAATTTTCTTTATTTCTTTTTTTAGATTACAATATTTATCGTACAATTTCCCTCTAGTTGGAATTTGGATTTGTCCAGTTCTGCAATATGGTGTGTAATATGTGTCCTTAGATTCAGTAGGGAAAATCATTTCTATGCCTAAACATGGGATGTATAGTTTTAGAATTAAAATAATTTTTAAATAAAAACTATTTTTTATTATTTACCTTCAGCTAACAGTAAAAATTTTGATTTATTAATTTGGTGATTTGGTTCAGTTTGTAATTCATGTTTGATTAATATAGATGTTAATGTATTTCTGGTAACACTATTTAAAATGCCATTTGTTGTGTAAAATTTTAAAATCATCAAACCATCTCGGCATTTATTCAGAATTTCCTTTACAATGTTTCCCTAGAAAAAGTTTTAGACTCAGTTCTTTTACTTTTATCAGAATACAAAGGTTTACAAAATATTTATACCTTTTCGGGATCAACAACTGGTATCATTTTTGTCAATTGAGTTGAGGCAGGAATACTTTCTAAAATTATTTTGTGGATATTAATGGTAACTTCAATTTAGTGGTCAATATTTATTGAATTTGAAATTTATAAAAAAAATTATTTAACACTAGTTGGCACTTACCATCAATCAATGTATTACATCCATACATTATTAAAGATGGTGTTATTAAACCTGAAGCGTTATCATCCATTTCAAATGGTAAACTCTGAATATCAATACAACCTAAATTATCTGTAGTTATGTCTTCTGAATCTAATATTATGAACATATAATTAAATTGTTTAAAGGTACCTAAGGAGATTATTTTTTGCTAATTATTAAAAAATTTAAATACATGATGTTCCAGGATTGATAGAAATATTTTGACCGTGTACATCTTTGTTAATTTTCTGTAGGGATGCAAAATAAATGTAACATAAAACACAATTAAGACGAGTAGTTTATTACTAATTACTTGTAAGCATTTCAAGTTTTGATGAGCCAAGTAATGTAAAAACATTTTGTGGGGTTCCTCTAAGTCTAAAATGTATAAATGCAGTACCTACACCTAATTTAATTTGTATGCACCATAATACTCCGAATAATATTCTGTTCTACATTATGGAATTCAAAACCTATGTTGTGATTATATAAGATAACTATAAAAAAATTTCAAAATATTTTTAAAACATTAATAGCTTATGAAATAAGGAGTGTTGTTCGTTAAAAGAATCAAGGGGGGTATAGACAGTCTTGAAAATTCCTGGGCACGCCACTATGTGTACCCACAAAATACAAATAGATACCTATTCAATTATTTGTACTAAGTCTAAGTATTGTTTTACTCACTTGATTCTCTATAAAATTAACAAATTTACTATAAAAAGAAGATCGTCTACCCATCTTTGGTATAAGCTCTCTAATCATAGACTCTGTTAATGTCAGAAATTGCTCACGCCCAATTTCTTCTTCTGAAATAATATATAGATAGGTATTTAAAACTATTAAATATAAATTGTAATGCATTATTAAATATTTGGTCCAGTATTGTACAGATGTATAGTAGGTAGGTACCTAATATTATATCAAAAGGATACTCTGGATACTTAAAGAAACACATGTAATTTAATTTTTAGTTTTTCATAGGTTATAGTACCTAAGGCCTTAGACCACAAATCAGAGTACAAATACAAACACTAAGTGTATTTTTAATGTTTTTAATAAGGTTATTAAATTATTAATCAATGATACCTAAGTATCTACATAACAAGATAATAATATATTGAATTAATATATTAAATATTTACCTACAGGCTACAACCACAGATTTTATAATACGCTACAATAGTCATATTATAATAGTCATAATCACAAATAATATATTCCATATTATACGAATACTATGAGCACCCTAACTATGTTATTTTATAAATAATAAGGAGATAAATATAAAAAGTATTAACTTACCTTTAAATTGTTCGATCATATATTCAAAACCCCATTCGGACAAAATATTTTTCGTGAAGACGTCCATTAAAATAATTTCACAAGCAACTGAAGCAACAATAGGTTAACTGACTGTCTGACTAAAAAATCAAGACAACAGTACAACAGTACAACACTATAAACGTATAGTATATTAAAAATGCTAGTATATTTTATGCAGCGACGCAATATAACGAATAACTATGAAGGCAAATGACAAATTGACAAAATATTTTAAAATGGTAAATGGTTGTCATTGACTTTTGACTAAACTGACTGTCGCGCTTGCGGAGTGTGGACTGCAGGCTGCAGGACGTGCAGGGAACCGGGAACGAGATTACAGCGTCGGTTGATATATAAGTAAACAACGAAAAAAGAAGAAAAACCCAAACAAATTAAAAATACTAATATTCTTGATTTAAATATAGCAAATTTAAGAATATACCAATTTATAG
This sequence comes from Diuraphis noxia, assembly GCF_037042655.1. Lineage (NCBI taxonomy): Eukaryota > Metazoa > Arthropoda > Insecta > Hemiptera > Aphididae > Diuraphis > Diuraphis noxia. Next base: position 80,717,875 of record NW_028301711.1, read on the forward strand.
CTAAACGTTGAGTGGAGACAACTAAACGATACAGTGAAGATTTTAAGCAACCATGTAATTGTAGTTGCTTCAACTAAATTGATCAGTTGAACAAATTGATTGTTTAACTTTATTATTCTGGTTCTATTGACTAAACCATTTAGGTATCTTATAGTAAATCTAACTAAAATTTAGTTACTTCAACTATATTTTTCCCAACTAAAAATATTTAGTTTATATTTTTTTCCGTGTGTTGGGTAGAAAAGCTTGAAAATTTAATATAAGGCTCCTAACATATTTTTACAATAGCAAGTGAAAAATAAAATAAAAATATAGTCACAATTTTTATTTACAAGCATTAAAATTTTGAATTTTGACAACATACGTAAAAATACTAAAAATCATGAAAATTCGTAAATTATTTTATGCTAGAAATTCATAAAATACGTGAACTTTAAAGTATTGCCGAAGAAAAAGAATTAAGGCTAATGAGATTACCTTAATTGTTTGAAGCAAGGTGGAACGAGTTCACTTATGATCTTTTGAATTCAATTTTGATATCTTGGAATGTATTCGTTTTATATTTTTTGAAATCAACAGAAAAGTCATCCATAGGATTTAAAAATTGTTTGACCAATTATGATAATATATAATATATAATTGCATTTACAGCAAATTTGTTTTTTTTCAAATAACCAAAACAATTTACAGTCAGATAGTCTTATAATAATTAATATGAATAAATTTACTAAAAATTTTCTAGAACAAATAGATTTATTAAAAACTCAAAATCTATTAGGCGGTTTGTTATATAATTTAGCACTACAAATAGAAAATAGAGAAGAACAACTATACTTAAAATGTATTAAACTTCATACAACTGAACGGCGCACTTAACATAATAAATATGTGACTGAAAAACAAGACAGACAGGCAATTATTAATGAAATTAGAGAAAATCTAATAGAATTTTTATCTCAACGATTTATTCAAGATATTAACACTATTAATATTTTAAAACCATTTGTTAAACTATCGGAACAATCAAACATTGAATAAGTTCATAAAATATTATGCTATGGTTTAGACTTACGGGTCTTCAATCAAGAATACCAAGAGCTTTTAATGTCTGAGAATATTATGAAGTATAGAAACATGAAACTATCTGATTTACTTAAACTGTTATGTACTTCTAATGAATATTGCATTAGTAAGAATAATGGCAGCAAACCCATCATCTGCAGATGTGGAAAGGTTAATAAGTGCTAGTAACAAACTTAAAACGCCTGAAAGAGCAAGAATGCTAGTCTCAACAGAACACTATTGTTTTTATATTCACTAAAATATGCCAGTATTAGTTGATTGGGATGTAAGAAAAGCAGTTTGTGAAAATGAAGGAAAGAAGGAACACTAATAGACCAAGAGGAAAGTCGCAGAACTATTTTAAGGGCATATTGCAGATCCAGTAACTTCTGAGAGTGATACTGAAGTAGATATCAAGCCTAATACATTTAGTGGATTGATAAAAAAAAAGTTTTAAAATTAAAAAGAAGTTACCTAGTCAATTGATTGTTTTTGTTTTTATTAACAATTATTATTACAAATTACTTATTATAAGTACATATTACTTAGTAAGTATTATTACATAATACATATATTTACAAACAATATTTCAAAATTATTATTTATTTAGTATATTATGGCCTGAGTCCAGATTAATATGTTTTTACATATCGTTTCCGAGTATGTGCAGTCTTATGAAAGTAAAAAATGTAGATATTAGATACAGTATACAGTAGACAGTAGTATAGCCGGCACAGTTCAACAGGTAAGTGATAACACTGATAACAGTAAGTAAGTTTGGTCCGAGTGAGCAATTTAAAGAGTGGGAATATGTTTGTGCAGTGAGAAAAATCTTTAAAAAAAACCCTGACGACTGATGTAGAAGGGCGTTAGGTACGTTATAATTGAAACTTTAGAAGTAGATACGCCTGGAAAATCATTTTTACTAAATAACAATGTTTTATAAAGAGCAAACCAAAGAGTTTTATATTGTTTGGGTTTCTTAGAAATTTCTGTTGCAACAAATTATGTCTGGTTTGACATGAGTAAGCATTTAAATGGAGCAAAAAGTAAAGGGGCTTTACATTTGTTTGTCTATAATTGAAAACATGATGTAAAAAAAGCCTTAGGACTCCATCCAGTAGGTATTCCAAGATATTACTTCTAGTACTACAAAAACTGCAGAAGAATTACTGCAGAGTGATTCCGGTAAAATTATTATAACAATATATTTATAAATTAGCTAGCTGTAATAGGTACAATATACTAATATTTAATATCTATTTCTAATTAATATTAATTTGCTCGAATTAGACTCAAGTAATAACGAAAGATTCTTTAAATTCACCAAACAACCCGTTTCTTCATGTACTAACGCGCTTGTTGAACTATTACATGATGGAAATGGTTAATGAAGTTGGCCTACTTCAGAGGAGAAGTTACAGGACATAAACGATTGCAGAATCCATTCGCAAATCATACCAAACCATCAATGCTTACTGTGTCAGAGGTTGGGAATCCGATTGATATTAAATGTTCATCTTCTCTTAAACAAAAATTCTGAGCAGAAGATTTCGATCTAAATGATTTTTGGATCGGACTTCAAGATGTATACCCTTCAATTGTTGAGAAGGCTATTACAGTTCTGTATCCATTTTTGACGATTTACCAATGCGAGACTGGTTTTTCAGCTTACGCTTATACCAAAAACAAGTGCAGAAATAGACTGGATGCAGCTCCAGATCTTCCAATTCAATTGTCAGATATTATAAGCCTGATTTTAGTGTTATTTTAAGAAAATATGTGAAAAACTTTCATTCTTCTCATTAAATTGATAAAAACATGCACTTAGTGACTTTGTACAGTAATTTTTTTTTTTAATACATTGAAAAAATTGTTTTTCATTTGTATTTATTCTCTCTTTTCAAATTAAACATAAAAATATAAACACTGTAAGGTAATTAATTTATGTTACCAAACTAGGGAGGTTCCGTTAAGAAATGTATAATCAATAAAGGTTCTGTAGCAAAAAAAAAAAAAAAAATGGAACTGCTGGTCTAATGCATCAATTAACTCCTAGTAAACTCCATAAGATCAGAAATATTGAGTAGAACATGCTTTTGTAAAAATCGTACGTTTAAAAATCAAATTATAAATGAAAAAATGCGAACTTTTTAATGGAAATTTACATTAAATTCTTAATTTCTTTTAAGAAATAATTCCTCGTCAAGTAAATAAATAGTTGAAACAAAATAAGTTTATTTAAATTCAATATACTTGGCATTTATTCATAATATCACATCGTTATAGAGCTTAGAGATCTAATATTTTTTTCGCTTAGCCGTTTTTACAAATAATTGACGAAAGGGTTTTGCTGTGATAAATATTAAACTTTTCAGTTTGGTCGAATAGGGAAGCTTATGATTTTGGTGGGAGAAGGTGTCACCCCTCTAGACAAATGCCTAATCTATCTTTTGTTATCCATACCTCTATGTAGTTTAGTTACAGTAGGACTATACTTGAAGATTCCAATTATTGATTAATTCATAAGCGTGCGCACGGGGGAGGCAGGGGAGGCGGCTGCCTCCCCTGCGAGATTTTCCGCCTCTATAAAATATTATATTATACCTACCAATTTTTGATAATATTTAAATAACAATATGTTTATGTTCAAAATTTCAAATGTTCAATATTGATATATTGGTAACTAGGTATACTATTTGAAAATAGTAACATTAAATAATATTAGTGTGTGACGTAACATACGTTAGCATCCTTATCAAAATTTTAATTGATGACAATACGGACGATTAGTGCTTACGTCATACACGTTCTTATCACACGTACAAATCTTATCAATGGATCCATTGGATCCAAACAAAGTATCTTACTCTATGATGACAATTTAAGATTTGATAACGTGTATGACGTAGGTACTATTCGGTTTGAGCGTATATCATAATATTTATTGATAATACAGCTTCAAATTTCAACAACGGTTATGTGTTTCTTTTGTGATAATACCGACTTTTATGGTTGGTAGTTATCAAAGATAAACCTCGAAACGTTACAAAATGTTAGTGATGCTAAACTGTTATAAAAATTGGTAACTGTTATCAACTGTTATCGTTACAAAAAAAATAACAGTGAAAATAACTGTTACTGTTATTTTTGTTCATCCAAAGCATCAATTGTTATTATGTTATGTTACTGACTGTATTCCAGGGGTGGTACCAGTTCAGTTTTATCCTATTTTTCTCTTATATTCTTATATTTATATTTTAAAATTTTAAATACCTAGGTATCCGATGGGTGATGTTGGTTCTCAAATTGCCTAAGCATCTTATGTGTTAAAATTGTTATGTTTAAATATCAACGTGTTCGTACTTAGTAGGTACCTACAAATTATTTTAGTGTAGGTACATAGGTCTCTTTCCCACTAATTGATATTGAATAAGTACATATTTAAATTGTATATGTGTATTATGTTATAGTTTGTGCCGTTTGTGGCTTATACTAATTATTTAATTGTATTTGTATAGTGCTTACATGTTATTATTAATTATTAGTAAATAAAAATATTGTTGAGCATTAAAAATGTGCATTTATTTATTTTTATTGTTTCATATTAAAATTATCACTTCATTAAAATATAACCAAATTTGTCTGAGGTTTTACTAGGGGTTTTGGGCTGTTATATTATTTACAGCAGTGAACTAAAGTTAACATGAGATCCCAATTAAAATATTATGTCTGTATAGTGTATAGTACTAGTACTATAGTCTGTAAAGGAAAGATTTTACAAACAGGATTATGCAGGTTTATTCCTGAAATAGATGTGTCCCATCTTGCAGTAAAATATTTTAGTATTATAGTATGTATCTGTTATACATAATTCATTCTGATTTCTTGCACATGAATGCTAGTTTCTATTGACTGTTATTGTCCTAGTGAACTAAGTTTCTAAAAGTGTAAAAAAAATTGTATCATTTTTTTAAAAATATGGATAGACGCACGAGTAATATTTGGGAACATTTCACTATTTTTGACCAAAATAAGTATATTGCTAAATGTGATTTATGTCGAAAAAAATATTCTTTTAAGTCAACTATATATAATCTTAAAAAACATTTATCCAATTGTCATGGAATCGAACTGCCGATAAATTCTTCGAAAGTAAGTACCTAATAAAATCAAATATTTTATATTAGTAACTGAATAAATTTAATTACTATATTTAAATAGTTTAATAATATATTATAGAATTTTAACTTTAATCAACAAGTTTAAAATGAATAGTTATTAAAAGTATAGTTTGATACATTAATTCATTTTATTAGTTTGATATCTTTTTAATGCCAATATTACACAATACACATATTTACATTTATTTAAAATATATTCCAATTAATGTACAATATTTAATGAAATTAAATTAAAAACTGATCAAGATACAAAGTTTATAGATACTCTAGCAACTATTTAAATTTTATCAAATTTGTAATTAATTTATTCTAGAATCATAATGAAAGTGAACAAATTGATGATCCCTCATCAGTTGCATCAAGTTCTTCTGCAATATTACCACCAACACCGACAACATCTACTCCTATGACTGATGTATCAGACCAAATTTCTATAACATCTTCGTCAAATGCTTTCTCCTTGATCCAAGCTTCAAATTCTATAGTGCGCAAACGTAAACAAACATCTGTTTCAAATTATTTGCCTAAAAAAATATCAGTAGATGCTAAAAAAAAACTAGATCAAATACTTTTAAAACTTTTTGTAAAAGATTTTCAACCTTTTAAAGTTGTTGAAGATTCGGGTTTTAAAGAATTTGTTAAAGCATTGAACCCCAGTTATGAACTGCCAAACCGTAACACTATATCAAAAGTCCATATTCCGGCCATGTATGAAAGATGTTTAGGAGAAATGAAAGAGTTGGTGTCTACCATTGAAAGTGCTTGTTTGACCACTGACTGCTGGACATCCAGGAACAATGAAAGTTTTATGGCAATCACCATACATTTCATTGACTCCGAGTATCTGTTAAAGTCTATACTTTTAGAGTGCCGTTCTTTTGACTTGAACCATACTTCAATTAATTTGAGCCAAGGAATTAAAGAAGTATTGGTTTCTTGGAATTTAAAAGACAAAATTACATTTGCGGTCTCCGATAACGCTTCCAATATTAAAAATGCCCTCAATTTATTGTCTTTTAAAAATATGGGATGCTTTGCTCATACATTGAACTTAATTGTACAGTCGGCACTTGTTCTTGAGAATGATCTGATAGACAAAGTTAAATGTATAGTATCACATTTCAGGAAAAGCACTGTAGCCTATAATGCATTTAAAACTTACCAAATAAATAATGGAATAAAAGAGCCAAAGAAGCTTATACAAGATGTACAAACTCGTTGGAACTCTACCTACTACATGTTCAATAGATTTTTTGAAATGGAAACATCAATTAGAGGTACGTTAGGTTTATTAGATAATGCTCCAGATATTTTGAGACCTGAAGATTGGATAATTTTACAAGATTTAATTAAAATATTAAAACCTTTCGAAGAGGCTACTAAAGCAATAAGTGGAGAAAAATATATGACAGCGTCGCTTGTAATTGTTATAGTCCAGGGTTTGTACAAAGTGTGCAATAATGTATTAAAAATAAATTTGTCCCCAAGAGCATTGATTGTAGCTAAAAAATTATTAGCTAATATGGATGCAAGGGATGGATTTAAAAACTGTGAAAAAAGTATGACTCTTTCTAAATGTACATTCTTAGATCCCCGATTTAAACACCTACCTTTCATGAATGTGAACCAAATAAAAAATGAAATAATTGAAAATATAGCACAAATCATTCGAGGCAAAGAACAACCGAGTCAATCAGATGTAAATATGCAGCCGACTCCTATACCCGAATCTGGAGAATTTTCAATTTGGAGCGAAATCGATATTAATGTGGCAAGATTTACACCATTGGGGAATGCTAAATCAAGAGCAATAGTCGAAGTTCAACGTTACATGGACGATGTAGTAATATCCAGAAACCAAGATCCGCTTAAATGGTGGAAAGAACAAAGTTATAATTATCCTAACCTAAGTTTATTGGCCAAGAATTATTTATGTCATTTAGGTACATCAGTTCCATGTGAAAGGATATTTTCAAGTGCAGGTTTAGTTCTGAATGATCGCCTCTGTCGTTTAAAAAGTGAAAAGGTCAATATGTTATTATTTCTTCATTATAATTCAAAATGATTTATATAAAAAAATGTTTTGTAAAATGTATTTTGTTAAATTATAAATGTAGTAAACAAGTGGTTTTATTATATTTATTTTATTATTATTATTACTATTATTATTATTATTATTATTATTAAGAGATGCTCTTTTTTTAACAAGTTTTTATAATTTTTATTTATAATAATATATTGGTTAAATAGCCTGAATTTTTTTATATTGAATTTGAATAAGTATCAAATATTATAATTACAAACAAATATTACTTTACCAGTTTTCTGTTAATTATTCAAATGTACTGTAATGCATATTTTTTTATGTTTTCCTTTATAAAATTAATGTCTTCATTGATAAATGCACAATTAAAAAAATGCAGGTATTTACTGTTTATAACTATTAACTTATGTAACTATTGTTAATTTATAATTATAATAGGTATTAGTATTAATAATTATACTATAGGTTTTCGGTAGACGGTAGGTATTATAACAAAAAAATTAAAGTGAATAATTGTTATAACGGAGTAACGGACTAGTCACTACTGTTATCATGGTGTTTACTAACTAGTAACTATTGTCCATTTGTCTGTTATTCGTTATTCCAATATCCCGACGGGCGACGGTTATTCAGAACGATAACCAAGAAATAACTACAACATGTTAAAATCGATGTTTCTAAAAAAAAAAAACACGGTAACTCAGTAACTGTTACTTTTTCTTCCAAGTAACAGCTTGTTATTGCTACTCGTCAGGTAACTGTTACTAATCACTGTTACTGTTATTTTCACCCATCACTACAAAATGTTACAATAGGTTATTATTTGTTATTAACATTCAATATTTTGAAAATTTATTGTTGTTTATAGTACTCAATACTCATAGTGGTTTTGTTAAACAATATTTAATTTTATTATTAATATTTTATGGTCTGTACTCTGCATTAATATCATTCAATCAATCATTAAAAGACATGAGTTCAAAAAAATTTAAATCAAAAACTTTAATTGATTTCTTCAAACCTAAGCCAAATTCTGGTAAGTTGACATGTAATTAATCATTAAAAGCTTGTTACTTGTATTTTGTATCTGCACCTACATCTCAATGTCAAATTAGTTGTATAGTTTTTTTTTTTATATAATTATATAAGTAATCTGATCTTTGTATACATATTAATACATTATTTCAATGTATTATAAACACTTAGGTACTTACAATATATTAAGTAAATTATATTATTTATTATAATTATATATTAAGATGAATTTGATCCAGATGACCCAATGCTGTTGCCACCATCTACTAGTTATGCTACAGAAATTGCACCACTAGGAACAGAAGTAACTGGTATGAATTTAACTATTTGAAAAAAATAATTATTTTAGTTTTAATGTAGGTATTTTATTATTTTATAGAACAGTTGAAAGTGGACCAGTCATTAAAAACTACAGCTTCTGAAGCATTAGACAGTTATATTGGTAATATTTAACTATTATGTTTATATGTTATGTGTTGGCTATTTGACCTTTGTGTTCAACATTGTATTGTGTTTTTAGATTCATTGTAAGTATAAAAAATGTATCTAACTTTTTTTTAAATGTAAGTGATTTTTGTATAGAACTAATTTATTGGCTATGCCACTGTATGCTTGGTGACTGGTAGTTTAAAATTGTGTATTAGGTTTGTAATTACAATTAACATAAATACTTATACTTTGTTAAATAGTTATTAATGTGATTTTTGATATTTACTAATTAAGTATTTTATAAGTAACTGAAGTAACCAATAAGTAGAAATTAATAATGAAATATGTATATTTTAATGTGATACTGTAATATAACAATATTGTTTGACTGTTTTATTTATTGAATTGGATTTTTTTTTTTAAATACATTGTGCTAATTTGATAGATCTGGAAAAATGTCCTTCTTCTGAAATTCATCCCGATGATCCTGTTAATGAGATACCAACAATTCAAACTGAATTTAGACAACGTGTAAAGAATGGCCCATTCCAACCTATACTAAAGAGTTACCCAAAAACAGCGTCCAGTGGTACATTACGACATTTTCAAAGTCACTGGTATAAACAGTTTCCTTGGCTTGAGTATAGTCAAATAGGTGATTTAGCATATTGTTTTCCTTGTCGAATGTTTACACATTCTTCAGGAATCAATAATGGACAGACAGAATTAACTTATTCAAAGACAGGTTTTAAAAATTGGAAACTAGCTACATCTAAATTTAAATTGCATCAAATGTCTAAGGTCCATTTAAACAGCTCTACATCATTGAACAATTTTTTTAATTTAAAACTAATTGACACAATTTTGGATGAAAATAGAGAACTTTTGCGCAGTCAAAAAGAAGAAACAAGGCTAAAAAATAGACAAATTATGAAACGCCTGATTGATATAACGGTTTGTCTTGGCATAGGTGGTAAACCGTTTCGCGGACATAGTGAAAAGTCTAATGATATTCACAAAGGACTGTTTTCGGATATAGTTGGACTCTTAAAAAAATATGATCCTATTCTAAATGAACATTTGAACTATGGACCAAAAAATGCTATGTATTGTAGTAATCGTATTCAAAATGACTTAATTTTTTCCATAGCTCAATTGATGAAGAGACAATTAAAAGATTGTATACAAGATAAAAAAATATCTTTGATTTCTGATGAAACAAGTGATTTAGGGCATCACGAGCAATTATCAATTGTTATCAGATATTTTGATGACACCAAGTGCTCTGCTGTAGAACAGTTTTTGACGATGAAAAGAATAAAGTCAGTTAATGCTCAAAGCATTTTCAATACACTGAGTGATGTCATTGAAGAATATAATATTAAATGGGAAAATATTGTTTCGACATGTTTTGATGGAGCTGCGACAATGGCAGGTAGTACTGCAGGTGTTCAAACTAAATTTAAAGAAAAGAATAAAAATATATTTTTTGTACACTGTTACGGACATTGTTTAAACCTAATTTTGGTTGATTCTGTTGGTTATAAAAATAGAATTGCATTTGATTTTTTTGGAACTATTCAGTTGGTGTATAATTTCATAGAAGGTAGCTGTTCAAGACATGCTATTTTTGAGCAAATTGTTAATTCTACCAATGCAAAACTAAAAACTCTAAAATCATTATCTAATACTAGATGGGCCTGCCGAACTGAGGCTGTAATTGCAGTAAAAATAAACTATTCATCTCTTTTAGTAGCAATTGAAGAAATTATAGATTCTACCAAACAATCTGAAGTTAGAGTGAAAGGTTTAGGTATTATTTTTCAACTAAAAAAGTTTGAATTTATATTTGCTCTAGAAATGTTCCATCCAATTCTTAGTGCAGTGTTAAAAGTAAGCACATTTCTACAAACTTCAAACATAAATTTGTTGACAGCTGTGGAAGTAGTAGATTCGTTGAAAGAATCGCTCAAAAAAATGAGAAATGAGGAATATGAGTTTCAAAATATTTATAAAAATACTGTTAAATTATGTAATGATATCGATATTCCAATTCCAGCTACAAAAAAAAGAAAAATTTCATCAAAAGTAGATACTTCTCATACCAGCCAGTATTTCTTTAAAACTAAAGAAGAAGAAATGAAATTAACTGTATATAATACAGCTTTGGATCAAATGATCAATGGAATATCTATTCTTTTCAATCAAGAAACAATTAACATGATTAAAAGTATAGCTAATTTAATAATTTTACAAACGAATGATGACGATATATGTACATTAGCTACATCATTTAATCTAGATACAGAGACTTTACTAACAGAAATACGACTCTTACAAAATTACGACAGTGTTCCTAAAAACGAATTTAAAAATAAATGTGATGAATTGATTAAATGGTTAACTTCTTGTGATAGACAAAATATTTTCCCTAGTATCTTAAAAGCATTAAAGTTATTTGTTACAATACCAGTAACAAGTTGTAGTTGTGAAAGGACTTTTTCAAAACTAAATATAGTTAAAACAAAATTACGCAGTACTATGGGTCAGGATAGATTAGATGGACTTTTAAACATGTTTATTGAACAGGAACAAGCGTATAATGTTGTTTATGAAGAAGTAATAAAAATTTTTAAAACATTGGACCCTACCGCAAAACGACGTATGGAACTTTAATAAAACACATTACCTACCTATTTTAAAAGTTGTTCAAATTATGTTTTCTTATTTATTAATTTTTTTATTACGTATTTTTAATTAATTATGACTCAATTAATAAACAAAGATATTATTATTAGAAATAACTTATTAAAAGCTTTTTTTAGTAATTTAATGTTTAACCCAACTCTTAACCACAAAGATCATGGTTTAATAGAGCCATGCATATACTTGATTTTGTATGAAGATTTATTTAAATTATCGTTAGGTATCTCACATCAAGGTGATTATTGGGGAAAATTGGGTGGGGGGATTGGAGTCTGGACCTCCTTAGCCAAGGTAGGTATTGCCTCCCCTGCCAAGAATACCTGCGCACGCTTATGTTGATTATCATTTAAATTATGTTATTCTTGCGCACTTATATAATTATGTGTATTAATTTAATTCAATTTTAACTTAAATTGAAATAACGATAGATGTTTGTATGATAAATTAAATTTCCTTTTCAATAAAAATAGGATTATAGTTTTTAGTGAACTGATGAAAAATAAAGTGAATGTTAATGATAAGTAATAATTAAAAGATGCCAAAGAAAAATAAATAAATAATGGACTGATTACAAACAGTTAAATTGGTTTGATATCATAAGTATTCTGAATAACCATAAACGCGAACAGGGCCAGGCCGAGAGCCTGGCAAGGTGGGCGCCTGCCAACAGTGTTGAGACTTATCTAGATAATTATTTAGTTATCTTTTATCTTATCTAGATAAATATTTGAATTTTATCTAAATAATTATCTAAAATAAAAAAATCATTCATCTAGATAAATTCATATCTATATAAAAAAATATAATACACATTTTGATTGTCAATTTATTTGTATGATAACTAGCCAATACTTTAAATTTGAAATGTCGAGTCATCTCAGTAAAAAAAAAAAAATATGTTCATAAAAATGTTATTTATTATACAGGTATTAATTTTTATTATTGATATTTTCATTAAAGGTCCGGACACTGAGATCAAATATACCTGCATTACATAATTACGAATCGTGTAAAATGTGTAGTTTTTTCTTGATTTTTATACTTTATTTAAAAAATGTTTTTTTCAGTTATACCTTAGTTATTTATTAATAATAATGTCTACTGCTAACATTAATTTACTCATATAGCCGATGTTTATATAATATTGAAGTACTAAGTAGTATCAAAGGTGTACTCTTAAAATGTTTTGGATTTCAATGTGTTAAAAAAATTAAATTTATCTTTCTTGTTATCTAGATAATAATGTATTTATCTTTCATCTTTATCTAGATAAATTTAAATTGTGTTATCTTTTATCTTTATCTACATTTTTGTCCTGTTATCTTTATCTTTATCTCGATAAAAAAGTACTTATCTAATCCCAACACTCCCTGCCAGGGGCGCAAAATATCGAGTAAAAATGGGGGCGCAAAATTTGATATAATTATATTGGAATTTATTTTAAAATCCAATCCAAAATATTTTAATGTGTTAATATCTGTAGATATGTTAGTTGCGAGCTTATTGATACTGTGATAATTGTGTTATAACTATAAATTTATATTTTTATGATTAAACAACGCATTTATAATTGAAAAAAAAAATAGTTTAAATTCACGACGATCGACGATAACTTTTATTTATAATAATGTATATATTTCTACATGTATTTCAAACTGTAAAAAATATTAATACGTTTCCCTTGGCCGACAATAATACAAATAGAACAACTACTATGATAACAGTATGTGAAATGGTAATCAGTTTGAAATTGACTAAAATAATATTATACACAACAATATACACTACACACACTGTAACATAAAACATCGTATTATAATAATACGATTACGATTATTCGGTTATTTTAATATCAAAAGTCGATTGACTAAATCTACGCTCTGAAGCAGTGAAGTATAAAATAGTAAAAGGTAAATATTTTAATATCTAATATAATTTAATATAATAGTTGAACATTTAACGATTCTGAAAATTTTTTAGTAGGTTTAATAATTAATAATTTAATAATTGATCATTTTCTTGTAAGATTTTATTATTTTATTTTTATTCATGCACAATTGCACAAATGTGTATACTTTAAATTTAAGAACATAAATAAAGTAATTACATATTTTATTGATTTATAAATCTAAATCTAAAATGATTAGTAAAAAAAAAATATAATTTTCATGTTCATGCTGCAGAAGTTTCACCCATGATGATAACATTTTTTGGCTTAATTCAAAACATATACTCATTTTTTTCTGGCTCGACAAGTAGATGGGAACTCTTAATGAAAACTATGAAAATTACTTTAAAATCTCATTATGATGCACGTTGGAGTACAAAAAAACAAGCCGTAAATGCTCTAAAATTAAATTTTAAACACGTTTTTGATATACTAAATCTTATGGCGACAAACTCGAAAGATTTTATAAAAACACATCAACATCTGCTCAACATATTTTAAAATAAATAAATGTAATGTTTTTATGCCTACTTCATTTTTGGGATTCTATACTAGGGCAGATTGACAGAGTAAATTTATCTTTACAAAATCAAAATCAATCTTTTGACGTGGCTACAAAAAGTTTAGAAGGTTTAATTGAATGCATTCAAAATATACGAAACAGTGGTTTTGAAAATGCATTGAATGAAGTTAAAAAAATGCACTTTTAATAAACATACCCACTGATTTTGTAACTACCAGAACAATAAAACACAAAATAAATGACTTAGAGTTAAATGAAATAGAAACTAGTGAAACTATTGTGAAGCTACAATGCTATCAATCTTTAGATTCTATTATTACAAGTCTAAAATGGAGAATTGAAAAACTGTCTAATATATCTTCAATTTTTTTCATTTTTATGTGGTCGAAATTTATCGTCTATTGAAATTGATGATATCAAAAAAAATGGTCTGATGATTTGTTCAAAGTTTCAAGTTTCAAGCTTCTACATCAATATCATTATCTAAAACTGCAACCTCTTATGACTTTTTAAAATCCATACATCAACATTCTCTACAAGCTGTATACCCAAATTTAGAAGTAGCATTAAGAATTTTTTAACAATGCCCGTTACTACAGCTTCTTGCGAGAGAAGTTTTAACAAATTAAAACTTATAGAAAACTATATCCGTTCCACCATGGGTCAAGAACGTCTATCAAATTTAGCTATACTTTCAATTGAACAAGAAATTGCATCTAAGATGGACTACACTTCAATTATCGAAGAATTTGCTTCCAAATAAGCCAGAAAAGTCAATATTTTTTAATTATGTATGTTATACTAAATTATACTTAATTTGCAGTATTAATTTAATTTAATTTTACATTTTTTTTTTTTTATATAATTCTTGGTTAGGTTTAGACATACCAAAGTAGGTAATACAAATATAAATTAATTTTGTCATTATTATTTTTATTATGAATTTGAAACATTCTTAAAATTTTGTTATCTCCCAACTATTAAAATAATAAACTTGAGCTTTCAATTAAACATTGATTATGATCATGGAATAGAGATGGATTAATTAACATTGTTTTTTTTTTTTTAGGGGGTAGGGGCGCAAATTGTTGTTTTGCCAGAAGCGCCGCCATGGGTCAGCCGGGCCCTGAACGCGAAACATTAAAGTATCAGAGTATATGTACATTGCCTCAAGTGCTCTACTGATATAATAATAATAATTTAATAATTTCTATAATACTTTTAATTATACATAAAAATATTACAAATTATTTTGTTTTTATTTATTATTTTTTTGATTTTAAAATACATACATACATACATAACTTTTTAATTTCAGTGTTTTTAATATTTATAAATAATGATTTTTAAAATACATAATACATAGTTACAATTTACATTAATATACATGATTTAATTTTAAGAATTCAAGCAAGATACACTCGGAGATAAATTCAGAATTTCATCTAAAAATGTTAGTCCAAATGTTATTGCTTATGCAGTAGATCTCTTACTGCATCAGGTCTAAACTTCAATTATTTACCATGTAAAATACAAATATTTGAAACAACATAATATATTAAACACAATGCTAATATAAAATTCACAGTGTTGGCAGTGATATATTAATTACAGAATAAGGACAAAAATATTACATAATATAAAACAGTAATGTTATTTCTAAGCTCAATGGTAGACTAAACAAAATATTCAAAAAAAATTGGGAGTAATGGGGAGTAATCTATCTGTGTTCTGAATTATTGGCATCAGGTAGATTTAATAGGTACACTTGCTGACAAGAGATTTAAATTATATGTAGAGATTGACCAATTACATATAATTTAATTAATATATTCTTCACTTTTGACATTCTTCATTTAGATAATAAAAGGAAATTTGAAATAGATGATAAACATAATATCTAATTAATAGTTAGTTAAACTGTAATTTTATCATGATTAATAGAGTATCAAACATATTACTAAAAATGTAATATACATGTGCACGTCACCAAACACTAGTAATTATGTTAACATTAATGTACTATTCTACTTTTCATTACAAATTCTAACATTTACTAGAATTGTATCACTGGTAAATGTCAACAATCTCCAGTGTCAGACTAAACTCAGTGGTCACATTTAAAGTTTTTACATAAAATATTGATTATTTAATTTATATAACTTTAAAATTATTTTATTTTTTATACTTAATCACAAAATAGTTGCAAATGTGCAAAAGGTGACCAATAAACAAAAAAATAATTTTATTTACTTGATCATTTTATGCATCATGACTAAAATATGTATATTACAAATACCACCAAATATTATAAAAATTAAGTTTTTATCGTGCCTATATATTTTTTTTTTATTATTACACAACACGAAATTCAAAAATGTGTATATTATTTAAACAATATTTTAAATTGTTTAATATTATTTTCATTAATAGTTTATTTTGTTAATATCCAACGCCGCGGTCGCGGCGCAGAGCTAAGTAAAAAAAAAAAGAAACTAGCGCGCGACAACGGTGTATATTACACGAGAGAACCAACTTGTATTTAACCAATGTTATTTTACGAAAATCATGTCGACCACCCTGTAGCCTAAACTAATGAACCAATTGACTTGAAAAGTTCACAAATAGCTCAGTTTGGTGTGTAGATGATTCTGTGAACATTTAAAGTTTATCGGAGTATTACAGCCTTAGTTACATGCTAAAGTATTAACATAATAATTAAGCAAAACGCTATTTTTTTCATCAATTCCACAATGTATAATGTATATGTATATGTTCCGCGGCGTTGGATGCTTGTGCTGGCCGCCCATTTTTCCCCTTCCACTCGTCGGTTGAAATCACTCGTTGCGTAATCCGTCGTCACGGCGCGGCGCTGCGTTGAACTATCTGGCCGTCTGAATTTCCCTCTCCATGCAACGGGTTTACGAGTGTAATTAATGTGATTATGTGAAACGAAACATTTGATAACCGACAGTTGTAATGTACAGTACCGTGCCCGTTGTACAAATTATATCGTCCAACTTACTGCTCCTACCGACAAGTCTAAAGTGACATTGAAATCTATGTTTGAAATAATTTCAGAACAAGTTCTGATAGATAATATTCTGTGTGAAAATTGTCAAACATATTACCCTCATACACAAACATCACACATATTAAATGGCAACAAATATATATTTTTACAAATACAACTATGGTCAAATTCAACCACAAAAATCACCGACTTAGTCATTAATGGATTACCAAATGAAAAAATAAATATTGATGGCAGCATGTATAAACTACACTCGGTGATTTGCCACCATGGTAATTCAATGGCATCAGCTCATTATACATGCATTATCCGATTTAATAATAAATGGGTTAGATGCAATGATTCTAATATTTATTACGACCGGTGGCCACGTGGTGCTAAAGACGTATATATAATCATTCTCCAGCAATAATTAAAACTTAAATTATATAATATACCTCCCCTCTCCCAAACAAAAACATTTCATCACCGCTTGAAAAGAATTACATTTATCTAAAATTTTAATTAAAAAAATGAGTGATATCTCATCAAAAACACTCCGTGTAAAAACATCGCTAAGTAAAAATAAGCACTTAAATTACAAAAGTTGTGATATCAAAAATTGGCTAAGTAATTTCATAAATTCATTAATAAAAAAGTATTTATAACTGTTTGTATTTATTGTACCTTGTTAATTTATTCAGTGCAAATAATTGTACTTAGCTTGGCGCAGTTACTATTATTTATGTCTCTATAACTAAGAACCCAAATGTCTCGATTTCTACATAAATATTCGCTTCATTTTGCGTATTTTTACTATAGTTAAACTATAGAACAATACAAATATTTAAATACATTCTTCTAGTACCCGCCAAGCTAAGTACAATTATTTGCACTGAATAAATTAACAAGGTACAATAAATACAAACAGTTATAAATACTTTTTTATTAATGAATTTATGAAATTACTTAGCCAATTTTTGATATCACAACTTTTGTAATTTAAGTGCTTATTTTTACTTAGCGATGTTTTTACACGGAGTGTTTTTGATGAGATTTATAATAAATGCAAGTCATCAAGTTCCAAGATCTAGTCAAAAATAATTATTTATTTGTACAATTTATAAATGTAGTAATGGTAAAATTTACAATTTTATTGAAAGTTATTTTCTAAATTTAGCATTAAACACTTAGTGACAGGCCATAAAGAAATATTCATTTTAAGGATAAGAATGTCTTAATGACTAAGACATAATATATTTGTTATCTAATATAAAATTAATGTTATATAAAATGTATCATTAGGAATAAAAAATTAATAATATTGGCAATATATATAATATTACAGTCTTAAATTATACTTAAATATTAAAAAGCATTAAAATAAATGTCAATATTAATTAATGATTAATACTTAATAAAATAACAGTACCGACAAGTAATTACAAAGATAAATAAAAAATTGCATTTAATATGACGATTTAATTTTATTTGAGATAAAAAACAAAAAAATGGTAAAATAACTTTACTAGTATAATGATCTACTTTTTCGGTTATATAACATAACACTTGAATAGAATGTGAACTTAATATTACATTTACTAATATACTTTTCAATAATAAACTGGATGGTACTCTTGGTATTTGTTTTTCTACTGATTTTGAAATTATATTATACTGTGAGTTATATCAGTATAAAGTAATAAATAAGGCAAGTAAAAAAAAAAAAAAAAAACAATTATAATTTAGTTAAGCCTAAAAAAAAAAATCAGTCGATAATATTGTTCCATTTACCTAATTCTAACCTGGTTATTACAATTATAAATTGTTATTAAATAATTAACAAACTAATATTAAACTGAAGATGAAAACAAAAATCATTATTCATGTTTATGCATTAAACTTTTTATATTTGAATCGGGTTTAGATAATTTCATATATTTAAATGTTATAAAAACACTTGCATATATGCATATATTGGTTCAAAACATACCGGGCATTGAATCACATTAGGTGCACATTTATAGCAAGTGGATATGTGTCTACATGGTAAAAATACAGCTTGCATTTCTTCTTTGCAACAAACTTTACAAAGAACTGGATCAATGAGTTCATTTGAACAATTTGATGGAAAGTATTCTAAACTGAATTCTTTTAGATTAGTGACATATAGTCCAACTCTCATAGTCATAGTAAAGGGCTGTCTGCACACAGCACAAAGATCAAGTGTTACCGCGCATTGGATACAAGCAATAACATGACCACAAGGCATGAATAGCACTTCCAATTTTTCTTTAAAGCAAATTTTACATAACACTGAATCAGGTGCAGATGGTTCCTGTCGAGTTACGCGTAAAATTGTTACAGGTTCCACAAAATCCGCGAATGTATTGCTTTGAGTTAATGTTTCCAAATTCCTAAAAAAAAAAAAATCATAAATTATAAAATAATATAAGAAAAAATGCTTTAGTTTAATGAATACAGTTGTTAACATGATATGGAATTCAAATGTGTATAATACATTATTGATGCATTTATACCTTGTTCCAAATAAGAGCGCACCAAATTTACGTAACAAAACTGGTTTTGCCTGTGGCCGCACGGTGCGCTCTTATTTGGTACGGAGTATACATTAAAATTATGACTAAGTACATTATAAATATTTAAAAGTGTAATAAAGAAATAACTAGCTCTTTAGTCAAATATAACAAAAAAAAATCTATTAAAATCCAAACATTTTAAGTAGATATAATTTTCTATGCAAATATTCATGAATTTTGTTTGACCTTATGGAATGAAGAAAGGCTTCCGGAAGATTGGAACAAAGCTATAATTATTTCACTACATAAGAAAGGAGACTTTTTAGAGTGTAACAATTACAGAGCGATCGCCCTACTTAATGCAGCGTACAAAGCGTTCGCAAGGATTGTATTGAAATAATTGGAACCTATAGTAGAAGAATGCGTTTACCAATGTGAATTTCAAAAAGGCAAATTAACGAATGACTAGGTGTCAGTAATCGAACAAATTATAGGAAAACAATATGAATTTCGACAAAATGTATGACCAGTATTCGTAGGTTATAAAAATCTTATGACAGCATACACCAAGAAAGCTTGTACAATAATGGCTGAATTTGGGTTCCCAGCAAATTTAGTGACTGTGATTTCAAATTAAAACAATGATTTTGAATAACAAACTTTGAAGCCTCTACATGTATTAATGCCTTGCCCTGTGCATATTTACAACTTAGTGTAGAAGATACACTTTAATCAAAAATGTATTTCTAAAATGAGTTATTATAAGAAAATAGTTTAAACATTCAAAGTATATGTAGACTGTAATTATTAACTTTAAAATTGTAATTATGGTTGTTCATAGGTAGTGAAAAAACTAAGAACTCATCAGTGTTTGGAATGATAAAGTCTTCATCCAATAGCTAGTCACTGATGTGAAGACTCAATGAGGTAGTCCTTGTGACGCGTTAAATTGTCTAGTAGTGTAACAAAATGTATGTAAATATGTGTCCACTATCCAATACATTTAAATAATTTAATATAACTGATGAAAAGAAAACAGAAATTTTAATATGCTTCATCTTACATTAATTAATTGTTTATCTTATTTTTTAAATGTTCCACCTAGTTTGTTTTAAAGTCTCCATAACATTTTTAACGCAAAGGTAAGTAATTTAAATACAAATTTAATTATTGAAATATTGATAATTTTGAAGGTAAAAGCATTATTAGCAGCTAAGTAAGCGGCAGTTGAACTTCCAAAAAGAAGGCCGTACAATTGGAGACTTTTATGAAACTTAGCTTAAGTGTTACAGAGATATACTAAGAAGGTAGGTTCAGAATTTTCAAAGACCTTGTCTACTTCAATGAAAAAAAGTATAGTTGGATAATCATATTTGCTTTTAGCTGGCAAGTTTCAAACTACTATTTTCAAATACAAACTATAAATAAAATATTCATATTAACTGTTGCATCTTATAAAGTTTTTCTGCCATGTAATACAAATTTAAAATATGATTACTAATTATAAATTATATTTGAACAGATATTACTCTTATGAATACCTACATTATTTTATAAAATTATTATAATAATATTTTTGTGCTTTTGGATATTTAAAATGTTTTAGGTATCGTAAGATTGCAAAGATGTGAGATTTTTTTAAGGGGGCACTTAAAAACAATAGTGTATGCCGACTCTCCTATAAATCTTCAAAATTTAAAACATAAAATAATAGCAGGAAGCCATCAACTATCTCATGAGTAAATTACAGCTGCAACAAATAAAGAATTTATGCGGCGCGCTGAATCATGTTTAGTTCATGGTGGACAATTTATACGATAAATGAAATAATAACTAAATTAGGAGTTGTACGAATTTAATTTGTTATTAATTATTAATACATTATAATAGATCTGTTAAATGTAATGAAATAAACATCATACTTATTTACGTTTTTCTGCTTAAAGTCAGAACTTTTACACAAGTTACAGTGAAAATTATACAGTAATTGAGATTATAATTATGTGTGAATATCAACTTAATAATTAGGGATCAAAATGTCAAGCCTAAACAATCCTAGAATAATTAATCTAAGAGTTCCAGTCAAAAAACTGTAAATCGCATGTATCTTACAGTTTTTTGGTTAAGTTGCTATAACTTGGCCAATTTAGAAAGAAAGTTAGAAACCAGACCTAACCAGAAAGTTGGTTTAACTACCAAAATTCATTAAAAAATTAGACAAAAAATAATTAGTAGTTAAAATAGGTGGTTACCATTTAAGAAAAAAAGTTGTATTGCACATACGCATGGCTAATTAAGTTAAAAAATGTGTATTTTCATGTCATAAAAACCGACCAAAAAACAGAATTCAAATCGTAGAACTCTACGTAAATTTATTGAATGTTTTCAGTTAGTGTTTACACACTGTATATAATATAGTACAATAATATTAGTTACAACTTTATTTACATGATAAACTACTATTAAGTTATATTATATATTGAAGTTATCAAGTAATAAAATAGAAAATTTTAAAATTTAAGTAGGAAATTAAAATTTCAAATTATTTTTAAGTGTTTTTAGCGTAAATGATCGATTATTAAATATTACATTTTAGATTCTGAGCGGAGCGAGGAATGTATTGATTTTACCATGTGTTTTTTTTTCTTTGTGTCTGTCATCACGTTTTGGGACAGTAAAAGTGCTTCGATTTTCGACTTCAGTACCTTGTTCGATCAGAAAGTGAATCTAGTTGGTTGGGCGTCAAAAGTAAAAAATTCTCAATATTTTCCTAAATAATCGGAATAAACAAACAAAAAATTAAGGGAAAAACAGAAAATTTTATGCACAATCAGCTTTTGACAAAATGGATTTTTGTTTTTGATGTAACTATAAAACTAAAGATACATGAAATTTTCACCGAATGTTAATATAAGTATATTATATCTACCATGCTATTTTCAAAAAATTTCAACTGAAGTTAAAAAATTTAGAGGCATATTAAATTTTCGAACATTATTAGTTTTTTAAAATTATTATCGATCAAAATTTATTTGTCTGGTAGAAAAGCTTGAAAATTTAATTTAATACAAGGCTCCTAACATATTGTTACAATAGGAGTTGAAAAATAAAAGAAATTCATAGTCAACATTTTTTTTGTAAGCATTCAAAGTTTGAATTTAGGCAAAATATGTAAAAATCACAAAACTTCACAAATTATTTTAAGCTGGAAATTCTTAAAAAAAATTTCTTTTTAAATCTAAGATTTGATCATTTTTAATAATCTATAATACATCGTAGACAGATAAACCATCTTTGCTCAGAATCGTTTTTCGTATACAATGATATAATATCATTAGATTCAAATTTAATTCTATCTATTACGGTCATCTACTGTACACCAGAGCGAGTAGTGACATCCATGACTTACCAGCTTTTTTAATATCATTTGATTGAAAATTAAAAAAAAATTAATCCATGTAGCTTTATAGTGTTTAATCGTTTATTTTTTTATGTTATTTTTAATTTTGTACCTACTGGTTGACCATTCATAATATAAAGGAAATATTCAATACATTGAAAACATCTTATAAAGAGGACATAAAAGTAACAACTTTTAGTTTTTAATTTGTATATCTTATTTCTATCCACCCTATATTAATATGGTATTTAATGATCAGAAAATAATAAATTAGAAATAGTTAGATACCTATTATATAGGTGTCACAAATTTGGTACAATTAAATAATAGCTGTATTTTAAGTTATAATGTTTTGCCTTTTTGAATTTTAATATAAGTAATTTAATTTATCATACATTTATGTATTTTATTTTTTTTATTGCTATAAGTTATAAGTGTTAAGTATTTATTAATTTTGTAACAACGAAAGATATTTAATTAAAAACTAAATAAGTCACTGAGATGATAGATCATTTATTTTTTCACTATGTTGAATAATAATAATAGTGTTGTCTCACCTTTTTAATCAAAACAATTATAAAGAGAATATTTTAAGTCAAAATATGTCAAAAGCTAGAACTTTATTCAGTAGGAAATAGACTGAATACGTAATAACTTAGTGTAAATAATAACATATTAGTATTAGTAAATAATAAGAATTAATTTAATATGTTTTAATTTTTTTTTCATTATGTTTACTTCAAAAATATAATCGGATTAGTATATCAAATTTGCATTGAAAATCTTATGCTAATTGAAATACATAATATATATATATATATATATATATATATTGAATATAATTAGCCTAAATAAAATTACATTTAACCAGAAAAGTAACACCCATAACACCCAAAACAATAATTCTGGTGCAAAGCCCTGCAAAATATGGTTGATAAAATGTTAGTTAACAAATAAAATAAATTGAAAGGTTGAACCAATATTTTTTCTGTAATAAAATATTGAAAATGTAGACCCAATTTTTTATCATGAGTTAAAATTTAACAAAAATTTTAAAACAATTTTGTAATGAAAAATACATGGCATTGTTAATTATTTTACCTTAGATTTTAAAATGAAGTACTAAGTTTCTACCAAGTTTCTCTTACATTAAATTAAAAGAAATGCTAAACCACGTTTATTATTTTTAATAAAATCTGTAAAAAATTGATTACACTATAGAATACTTTTACATGTACCTACATGATATTATTGCATTCTAGCAAATTTTGCATTTAAATTTAAGTTAACAGTGAAATACAGCATTCATCTTAAAGTTATTTTTATTTTTTGGTAACTTGTTTCCTATCAAGTCTTTTAATATGGTAAAAGCTCTAAAACACAAATTATATAAACAAACCTCATTGTATTACTGTCAACTGCAAAATGTCTGTGAATCGTAAATAACTTATTCAATTCCTGCAAAAGAAATACAAGGCATGTTGTAAATTATATTTTAAAAATTAATTGAATAATACTAACCTCAAGGTTGATTCGTAAACTATAGTTTACTTCACCACCAACCTCTTCAACAAAACGTTTTCCTTTACTTAAAAGAACATAACTACAAAGTGGTGACCACCGAGCATGTTCAACCCAAGGATCATCATCAACTTCCCAATCCATCAGACCTTGGTTACAGCAGAAACATAACATTCTATCGTTTTCACCTTGAAAATATTAGGTTTTAACAAAATATTTTGATCACACAAATTACAAATATTACAAAGTTACCTATATAAAATAGTCCAGCTTTACAAAAAGTTTTAACATCATGGGTAAGTTTTTTTGTGAATGTTTCGAATGTTTTCTTACGAGATTCCAAAGAAGTTAAAGATTTATAATTTGAGAGAACTTTCATATTCATATCAGTAACAATACCAACGGAGCGTAAGAAATTTTGAACAAAAGTAGTCATAATATCAGATTTATGATCTGTAAGAACAAATTTGCATTAATATATTATATTTGAATACATACGCATAGATATAATTCATAATGGAAAATATCAATATGATAGTTAATAAGTGGACGAAATACCTGTATGTGTTATCTCTGTCTTACAAGTGCATAACATAGCAAATTTTACGCTCAGCAGAACACGTTTAGCTCTGTTAGTTTAAAATTTGGAGTGAATTAACCTCTAATGAAATTTAAACATATGATTATTATCTAGACAATGCCATAGGCTTTTTATTGTATTTTAATTTTAAAGCAAGTTATGAGTATATTAAAATGCAAAATATTAACAGAGACAACACATGCAGGTATCACACCCTCTTAAAATTTTAAACATATTTATCAAAAATAATTTCATTTAAAAATGCTTACCTAGTTTTTCTTTGAAATATTGACACTGTGGAGATGCTAATTTGTGCTCAATATACGGATCGTCATCTTCTCCCCAGTATTCAAATTCATTCGGGCAGTATAAACACCTCACTTTATCTTGTACACCTGTATAATAAAATCCAGCCCTAGCCATTTTATCAGGTGTAATACATTTTGATGGCCATTTATTAAAAGTCTTCAAACGATTTTCATAAATTTTCATATCACAGATAGGAGTAGTAGACTCTGGTAATATTATATTTTTTGAATTTAGAGAAGGTGTAACAGGCTTATGACTCGGAGATGGTATAATCTGTAATAAAAAAACAAATATATAAAAATACAAAACATATATTTTACAATCCATAATTACAAAAACATAAATTAGTCCATACATTGCATAATGGTAGTATAGGTACTACAATGGTAAGGTTAACTAGAGATGTGCTTTGGGTCAGTATTAGGTATTTAGTATCATGAGAAAATGTGCTTTATTACTCATTTAGATGGTACTTGATATCTACAATTGTACATGTATAATCAAAATTCCAAGTATTAAAGATTTATTGTTGTCCTCCTTACATTTTATGAATTTGTGTTATTGAATAATTTGAAATGCCAAATAGTGAACAATACAGATACCACCTATACTATTATTATCTATTAAATGAAAGAAAAAATAATGAATATCTAAAAACTGGGTATTAACCTACCCATGATTGTATGTGTCTATTTGTAGATACACCTAAAACATTAAACAGGATATTTTTAGAATAATATATAAAAATATTCACATACTACTTACAATAAAAATTATTACAACATTATTAGTAGGTATCTTAATGATAAGCTGCATATTGGCATATTTCTATTTTAACGGATACTCTTAATTTTTTGTTAAGAGCGTTGGATACGATTGTGAAATCAGAAATCCACCCAAGGTGGTTTTACATAATAAGTTGAAGAATTTTTTCAATATTAATCGTTCATATATCATAACCATTTTTATTATTATTATTAAAGGATATGTTTTAGATTTTGAACGGAGTGATGAATGAATTGATTTTAGAATGTGTGTCTGTGTACAGCATAACTAGTCGAAATAATACTTAAATTTCAAACTTTGTGGGTGATTTCTGATGTAAAAATGAATATCCTTGGTGCATTATAAGTAGAGAGTGGATCTTTAGGATTTTACATATTTTTATTGGCTTTATGCAGCTTTACAGGAGTGAAAAATGTGGACGATTTATCCATCACAGAGTTCGCAGGAAAAAATTTATTTTGCATATTAAAGCATATTTTGGACATAAGAGAATATTTAGCCTATTTTTCATATTTTAGAATATTTTCTATTATTGTTCATAAAAATATCATATATATTGTTAATTTATCGATTTGTAATTTTTCCAACAACAATTTTTTCTAGGAAAAAAAATATTTCATATTATAAAAATGATAAAAATTAAAAATCATTCAATTATTGACTTGTTTGTAATAAAATTGGTAATGTTGGTCATTCCGTTATTCTCAATCCATTATCGTACCATAGATTATAATATAATAGATCGTATTTGATAACTGATAACGCGATAAGAATGATTTTTAACAATACATTTATTTTTACTTTTATATTGTTTATTATTTTAACGTTTAATGTCTGACGATTTAGTTAAATTTGTAATATTCATTTTTATTTTTTAAAATGCCGAAAAATAATAAAAGCTTAAAATATTTACATAAACAGTGGATAGATCCGTATAATAAAAGTGCAAGTTCTATATAGTTTTAATTAATTTGTTTTGTTTTTTTTATATATATTTCATTATATTCATTGAGGTAACTAAGTATGAACTAATTTATGTTTTTATATTTAAATAACTTAGCTTTTACCAAAGGGCATGCAAGAATTATATTGTTTTTATTAATTTGTTTTGTTTTTTTTATACCTATTTCATTATATTCATATATCTATGAACTATTTTGTATTTTTTATAATTAAATATTTTACGTTACCAAAGGAATGGTACATAAGTTATTTATTGTTTTTATTGAACTATTTTCGAAAAAAAAAAACATATTATTTGCATATTTATAAGTTTAAAGCATATTTAGAGAATATTTTAGTGTTTTTTTAGAGCATATTAGCATCATATTTTAAGCTTTTAAGAACCTAAAAATCCGCTCTTTAATTATAAGTAACGGTCAAAAGTAAACATTTTCCAACAGTTTTCAAAAAAATTGAGAAAAACAAAAAAAAAATGACAGAAAAACGGGGTTTTACGCAAAATCAGTTTTTGACAAACTCAATTTTTTATATGGTTGTAATTCAAAAACTAATCACTGTAAATACTTGAAATTTTCACCAAATGTTTATGTTAGTGTTATCTATATACAGTTTAATTTTCAAAAAATTTTGATTTTTTTTGAGTTATTTATAGACTACTGAAATTGATTTTTCATGAGAATTTTTTTTTATAGTGTCAGTAAAAAAATTTTGGATGACCAAAATAACTTGACATTTTTTTTTATAAGCGTTTATAGTTCAAATTTTTACCAAATTTGTCGAAAACGCGAAAATTTGCAAGTAATTTTGAAGTTGAAAAATCTTGAAATTTTTTGTGTTTACAACTAAGGATTAAAAATACAACACAAAGTTTTCAGTAAGTTTTCCTTCAAGTAGCTAACTAAAGGAAACTCAAAGCATCATTATAGGAAAAATTTTAAGTACATTTGAATTTTAAATTTATACGAAATAGCGTAACGATAACGATTTATCCTCAAACGATATTAAATATTTGTTATTATTCAAAAAGTATAAGTTGTAGATACTTGAAAATTTTACCAGTTATTTAGATTGGCATTTTCTTTACATGATTTAATTTTCAAAATATTTTGACTTTTTTGAGATATTAATGGACAACTGAAATTTTCAATTGTTCTGAAAAATTTTTTTTGAAGTGTCAATAAAATAATTTTTTTGGCCCAATCAAAATGCTTGAAAATTTAATACAAAGTTTCTCATAAGTTATTCTTATAGTGATTAAAAAATTATAAGAATATATTATAGGCACAACTTTTTTTATTAGCATTTGAAGTTCAAATATTGACAAAAACCATGAATATTTGCAAATTATTTTGTAGTTCAAAATTCATAAAATTGTTTGTATTTATATCTAAGATTAAAAAATTCAACACTAAGTTTTGCTTCCAATAGCTATAGAGAAAAGTTGAAGCGTCATTATAGGGAAAATGTTTTGAGCGTTTGAGTTTTAAATTCTTATGAAATCGCGTAACAATAACGATTTATCCTCAAACAAGGTATATGTATATCTATGATAATATAAGGTATTATGAATTATGATAACTACATGCAATGTTTTTGGAAAAATTGATTAACCATGCCTTATGCAAAATGCGTCCTAATTGAAAAATAAAATATTTGTTTTAAAATAGAATATATAACAATATTTAAATATTATATATCCTAGACTGACAAATCATCTCCGTTCAGAATCGTTTTTCATAAACAATGATACCTATCATTGCATTCAAATCTAACCTACCCTAGTCAGAGGTACACCCCACCACTTTATGTACAGCAGAGCGATATCCACTTCCTGCTTTTGATATATTATAAGTAGGTATCTTGTACACAGTCACTCGTCTGATTATTTGTAACAATCATGACAACTAGGTATGTTTTTTTTTCTTTTTGCTTTTTATTATATGTTTTTTTTTTAATTTTCAATTAGGTATCTAGTTATAACTTCAAAATGACGAAGTTTGAATGATGAATTCTGACTTTGTGTCGTTTTTAGTACCTATACTTTTTTTTTTTTTTTAAATGCCCTGGGGCTTTATTATTTAAACGACCCAAAGGTCTTTATAAATATGTTTGACAATTTCACATATTTTACATACTTGACATAAAATATATATATATATATATATATATTACACGTTGATGGAGTCACTTCCAATGAAGTGTCTCCTGCCTTAATCTAAAATCTTAAACCAAGTCTTATGGTTTCAGACGCATAAGACGTCGGATATCCTTGGAGTTATCTAATAATTGAATGGCCAATGGATTGACATGGTGATCTAGCCTCGTCTCGTGTTTGCGAGCAAACCTTTGGATTTCGTCTGCTATTGTAGGCAGCATCATATCACGGTATATTTTTAGTACCTATACTTAACTATATATATATATAGTTTTAAAAAAAAATTGCAAAAAAAGGGTGTCCGATAAAATGGAAAAGTAACCTACTTATGCATAAATCAAATGCCACACACTACAGCACTTGACTTTGTCTTTATGTTTAATGCCATAAACAGTTGCAAATTACCAATAAATAATTTTAAAAATAGGAAGACAAGCTGCTTACTCTATAAATATTCAATAACAATGCTGTTTCATTGACATACCATCAAAGCAAAGAGGCAAAGTGAACGAGGTTCCCTAGGTTAAAATTAAATTTAATGAGAGAAATGATTTGCAACGATTATTCAGAAAAAAAAAATTGAAATTAAAATATTAATTTTGGATGCACTCATTATGTATTATAGCGGAAACTGGAACGACGACCGACAAAACGGAAACCGTGAATACTGAATAGTAATATCAAATAAAAATACCTTACTGACAATAAATTTAAACTTACACCAGTGGTCGTAGCGGTGTGGTTGTTGCCGTCATCGTAGTTGCTGACCGTGTTGTCGTTGCCGACATCGTTGTTGCTGACATTACTATCGTTGTCATACTGTGCAGATGAGTCGTTCAGTGGAACGCGTTCTGAGTTGTTGTCCATGGTGGAAGATAAAGGCGAGTGATGAAACAACAACGAACGAGTAAAAATGTAAAAACTATAAATTTGGACGGTGGCAGGACAAAAGAGTCTGCAGTAGCGTCGAAGCAAATGGCGTCCGCCCGGCGGTAACACGCTGAAAGAGGTGCTTGTTTACGGCACAGACTCCAAGGTACGGCACCAGAATGCGGAGTACTAGGAAGCTCCGTGAGCCAACAGGATATTGTTTGGTGATGAGGCGGTGCCAAGCGTTTCGTTGTCACCGTTAGAATGTTGGTAAATGACAACACGATTACATGACGCATCACATAACCCATGAGTCTATTAGTTCCTCTGCCAACTAAATCCCCTTGGCCTTCTGAATAGTAGATTGTAGACTGATAATAGTATCTATATTCACGTTAGATATACAATATACGGTATGTAGTTACCTCCCGTTTAAAGGTATTATTGATAGGTGATTTTTAATTTTCAATTAATTTGCATAGACTGGATATTATTACGTTTGCGTACCTACTTAAAATGCTCAAAATAAACACGTAATACTGTAATATTATTATGCCTTATGATGTATTAAATTCAGATCAGTAAATAATTCTAAATATTAAGAAAACAATCGATTTGACTTGTTTATTTTCTAAGTTTAAAAATCATATTGAATAAGTTTATTTAAACTCAAATATGAGAATGGCGCAGTGTTGGGGAAGTTATTTATTTTGGGTGATTAAATTACATTACTAATTACTTATCAAAATCGTAACTAAATTATTTTCATTTTGCCAAGTTACATTACTTTTGAGGTTTAAAAGTAACTCAATTACAATAGAAGTTACTTTTTTTTTTTATATCACTGGGGCTTAATAGCTAATTTGTCTATATGACAATACCACACAACCACACTACACTGCGTGCTCAGAGCTGCAAACAACCAATAATCCTTAGGCCACTAATTATATTTCTACTTTTATAATTGAGGTACCTCAATGCAAAACATACTTTTTCCATTTTTTCTCATTTTTCAGTAGAGCAGGTTTTCTGATTTGAGTATTTTTAATTGTCGTAAACGATACCGGTGCGTTTTTAAAAATTCTAAAAAATATTCTTATATTGTCTACAAATTCATTTCTTTTCTGTTAAATTTATTTATTACCTTTTTTTAAAATATAAAAAAATTGTTTTATCCAAAACGGACCTTTTCCGGAATCAGTACGTTTTACATTAAATTTGGAAAAAGTACATATTGGAAAAAATATGAACAATTTTAAACAAAACGTACTATTTCCGGAAAATGAACATTTTGTAAAAAATCTATTAATTTAGTCCGTTTTGCAAAAAAAATAAATTATTTTTGACAAAATGTACTTATTCCAGAAAAGGTACATTTTGCAACGAGTTTTAATAGATTTTTTAATTTGAAAGAATGACATTTTTATTCAAATTCTTTTCATTAAATTGTGAATAATATTGAAGAATTGGTATTTGGTAACAATATATATTTAAACTTCATTTACTTTTATTTTGTTTTATTTACCAACCCCTGATAAAAATATCATAAAAATATATAATATAATATTAACAACATAATATAACAAAAAATAATAATAAGTAGTATAACAATACATTTTAGTAACATTTTAGAGTATAAAATAAAATAACTTTTACAGACTAGAAATGAGTTATCAATGTTATCATATAGTAATTTATTTACCTACCTTGGTAAAATATTAAAAAACATAATAATATAAATAACATATTATAACTAAAACATATCATATAATAAGTAGTACAATAATAAAATAATAAAATGTATAACAATACATTTTAGTAATATTTTAGATTATCAAATAAAACAACTTTTATAGACATGAAATGAGTTATCACATAATAATTTATTTACCTACCTTGGTAAAATATCAAACAACGTAATATTAATAAGACTAGTTGTCGAAGCACAAATTTGTAAATTTCAAGACCAAAATATAATAATAAATAATATATTATAAATAAGTAGAGTAACAATGTATTTACCTACCTTGGTAAACTATCAGACAACATAATAATACTAATAATAAATAACAAAATATATAATATGTAGTACAATCAATGGTAGTACCTATAAAAATACATTTTAGTTAAATTGTTGAGTATCAAAACATAAAAAAGTAAATTGTCAACTGGAAATTAGTAATTTAAACATAGTTATTTATCAAACCGTGTCTTCTTCATATTCCTGGCAATCTTCTTCAGCTGATACTTCAGTGACTTCATAGTTTAAAATATCATTATAAATATCTTTAGCATCAGGTGGTATATTGAAATACTTTAACAGTCTTTTAACATCATCCCTTTTCTGTGGTTTTACATGACTAGTTTTAGGTAGTTTTTCAACTAATCCTACATTTTCTAAATTTCCATTTTTTTTTTAGAACAGAAACTCTAATTGGTTCTCCTTCGTATGTCTGAGAAATATCAACAGTCTTTTTTCCTTGGATATAAGAAAAACATTCATTGTTCAGTACTTTTGAATTCTGTTTTTTTAATAATTTTTTTAGTCGCTACTTTATAATCCATAATAGAGTAGTCCTTATCAAAAATTTTGACAGTAGTATATTTCTTAAAAACATCATAATATTCTTCTGGAGAAATTCAAGGCTGGGCAAGTTAACTAATTATATTAACTCGTTAAGTTAAGTTAATACAGAAAAATGTTAGTTAAGTTTAAAGTTTAAACTTAGTTTTCTTATTTATTTAACTCGTTAAAAGTTAAAAGTTAATTTGAAAAAAAAAGTAACTTAACTTAGTTAAAAATAAGTTAATTTTCTTTTTTCATGTACAATAAATTATCATACATTTTTATCAAAGCTTAACAAATAACACAATATAATGGAAGTCTAACTATTTTCAATAAACATATGTAATTGTATTAATTATAGTAGGTACTTAGTAAGTACTACTTACATACTTCAATCAGTTATAAAATCTAACAAAACAAATAAATTATTTCATTGTATTTTTTTTACCTACACGTTTTCCAAAATTATGGCTTAACTTAAAATTTTTTTTTCTTGTTGATACCCGTTAAATTTGTAAATTGTAATTATTAAATTTGTTATTAGGATTTAATTAAATAAATTACACATATATAAGATTTTTGTTTTATAATAATATATTATATATATACATATTTTCTGCGAATAAGCAGAATAAAATAAAATATTATTATCTAATACTATTATTATTACTCGTAAATCATTTCCCAAATTTTATATAGGTAGATAGTTGTACTTATACACCAGGGGTCGGCAAGTAATTTCTATTGGAGTCCTAAAGATTAAAATAATAAATCAATGAGGTCCAGTGAAAAAAATCTTTTTCAAATCTTTAAAAAAATAGCAGTATAAAAATAAAAATAATTATTCAGTTATTACAATTAATTTATATTAAAAATTACAATATTAAAAGTATGAAAAAAATATATTTATTACAGTAAATTATTTAACCGATTATTACTTGCCCGATAAAATATTTTTCAATGAATTATGATATAACTATAATCTGAGTTTGATAAATTAAATTAAATAAATGTCTGTATTAATAATAATACTATTACAGAAAATAACATAATGAAGTACAACGTGTTGACAGGGTCCATAGTTTTGCCTTCCGCCAGTTGCCGATCCCTGTTATACACATTATTCTAATATCTATTGAAATTTCAAATATAGAAATAATGCAAAACACTCACATTCATATCGTAAAGTATTTGGTTATTCCCACAATTATTATTTTTATATATATAATATACAATATCAATAAGTTATAAAAATCAAAATATAATTTTAGATATATGAAATTTAT
The DNA here is from genome assembly GCF_037042655.1 of Diuraphis noxia. Lineage (NCBI taxonomy): Eukaryota > Metazoa > Arthropoda > Insecta > Hemiptera > Aphididae > Diuraphis > Diuraphis noxia. The sequence goes on from NW_028301711.1 coordinate 80,751,795, forward strand.
ATTAGGACAAATTAATAAATTAACTCGTTAAGTAAGAAGTTGTTTAAAAAAAGAAACTCGTTAAGCTGGAAGTTACTTTTGAAAATAAAAGTAACTCGTTAAATAACTTAGTTAAAAGTAACTTAACTTTAACTTTTTAACTCGTTAATGCCCAGCCTTGGAGAAATTATATTTTCCATTTGTCTAAGTTCTTTCTCTATTCTACCGAAAACTTGGTCCGGTGGCATATAGTGCGTCACATTCCACGGATTGGAAAATAATGTTTGATTTCTTTAATAATTTTGGCGTTAAAGTTAACAAAATGTAATAATGCAATCATTACATATTGGTTTTTGTTCTGTGCCGAACAGGAATCAGAAAACAAATTGATAATAGTAGGAGGATTGTTTTGATTTTGAAACTTTGTGTCAATCATTTCTAAAAAATCAATGAGGGCAGATGCAATTTCATTTGGACTTCTTCCACTTTGAGTTTCAAGCCATGTGTACATATAACAAATATCAGAGTTTTGTTTTTCTGAGCTTAAAACAAATGTAAGATTGTAGAGCCATACTTGCCTAGAATAAAAGGTATCAGTTACACTTAGTTTTGGCAAGGGCTGATTTTGCATCATGTCGAAGCTAATATTTATAACTGATTTATTGTCTGTTTGTTTCATGAGCTTATGAAAAACTTTGCTACGCTGTTTATGGAAACTTAAATTTTCAATCAATTCAAATTTAGTTTTTTCATCTATTGCATTTTTTATTTTTATTTCTTCCTCAGTACAAAAGCTACAAACGTCTTGGCGGGGGTGACCTAATCCTAAATTGAAGTTATTAGTAAAAATAGAATAAAACTTGCTAAAAGAAGAAACTGGTGCATTATTTGCTATCATTTTATTTTTCCAAAGTGAAAACATTTTACTCACTGATAATTCAGGTGGAAGATATGAACGACCTGTATCTGCCCTTGAATAATGACTTTTCTTAGCTTTAAATAGGGTAATATGTTATTATTTTTATTTTTATTATTATTTAATTATAGATTCTGATACTTTTTGATCTATGGGATTTTCATGTTTACCTCCACGTTTATCTTTTGGGTTGCATAAGTCAAGTTTAAAGTTGTTAGCAATTATATTCAAACGTTTACGGGATATAAAAGTTATCGAACTGAATACTGCAGCACATACAGGAATTTTCCCTTCTTTAGTTGGAATACAATATTTTATTGTGTTTCGGTCTGTTGAATTGTTCTTGGTTTCATTAATTTTAGGTCTGTCAGTTCTTAAAAGTTTTTGTACAGTCATCATTGATATTAAGAATTTATCCTGGTCAATTTTAGATTCTAAAGATTGTAGGTTTTGTTTAAAAATATTTAATCAATCTCAGACACTTTACAAAATGGTTTACTTTTATCTTTATGCATACAATTAATAATTAAACCAGGTTTAATTATATGGTACTTGTTTGTTATCGCCCCGCCAGTACACCGTATAAAATTTATCGCCCCGCCACTCTTGTTTGTTATCGCCCCTCCATAAATAAAAAAAAAATATTTCAATGTATAATATTATGTTATTTTATTTTAATAGTGTTAAATATATAAATGTATAGTATAAAATTTAAATTCAAAAATGTATAAAATATAAAATATGTAGAAAAATGTAGAAAATATATTATGAATATATAGTTATAATGGAGGCCAGAATTCGGAAATATCTTTGAGGATAGTTTCAAATGCGTATTGTTTTCCGAGACGTGTTCTCCACATAAACTCTGCCAAATATGATTCTAGAAAATTTCTGTTAGTCCCACGACGATTTTTATTGCCCCATTTAGCAAAACCCCACAACCTCTAAATATGTTGGGTGTGAGCCCCTGTGTCCGGATCGACAAAATTATACGTGTGGTTTACAGTATTATGTTTGAATCCCACTTGTTGCAAATTATTGTAACGAACTAATCGAAAATTATCATAAAAATGATAAAATTTAGTTTTCTCATTTTCTAAAATATATCACAAACGATTAGCAATAGCGATAAATTGTATGCGATGTACTGGAGGGGCGATAACAAACAAGAGTGGCGGGGCAATAAATTTTATTCGGTGTATTGGCGGGGCGATAACAAACAAGTACCAATTATATTTCTGTTATATTAATCAATTTTTCTTTTGTTTATTTTTTTACTTTTTCTTCCCCCATTTACAATTTCAATATTTTCTGAATATTCATGATCTAAAAACAATTCTTCCATGTTTGCTGTTGGTGCATTAGCTACTTCAAGACTTTCAAGTTGTGGAACAACAACTACTATTGGAGGTTATATTATATTTGAATACCATTCTGTATGATGAACTGTCTCAGATGGAATATCTGTATTCAAAATTGCATTTGAATCAGTAATATTATCATCATCAATCAAGAATTCAATAGTATTGAGATCCAAATAGTTATCTGAAACATTCTAAAAAAATATATATATAATTATAAATAAAGTTATTTTATTTAAAATATTATGTAAACAAAAAAAAAAAAAATAATAATATTATATGATGGGACTGTTTGGTAAGTACTACTAGTACTACTAGTACTTACCAAAAATGCTTTAAATAGAAAAACATTCCATTGCATTTGATTAAAAAAGAAAATAATTTACCTTGTTTTCCTAAATTAATCTAGATTATTTATTTAAAAGTAGGTGCCTTATTAGTTAAAATAATAATTATAACTAGGTATTCTGTAGGTAATTTTTAAATTTTTCATCCTACATGTTTATTTATTAAGTACCTACTTCTGGTGATCTATTGTTTTGGTATTTTAATGTTATATTAAAATTAAAATTTGTATAATACACAGGTTTCATTACAATAATTTAGTTTAAATGAATAACATAAACTTACATAAATCTGGCAGTCTAATTGTTCCATATTCTCCAAGGTATGGTCCACAGCATAGGTGTGTCCACGGGGGGTGCAGGGTATGCACCTGCACCCTCTGCGATTTCAAATGGCACCATGAATTAAGAAAAATTGTTCAAAAAAGAGGACAAAGGCCCATTATAGTCCCTTGGGTTCGCACCAGGTTGCACCCTCTGCGTCAAAGGTCTAGACACGCCTATGGTCCACAGTAAAACTATTATTATTATTGTGAGTTTCGAGCCAAGTTTCTACTTTATCCTGATTTTATAACATAAAATAAAAATTATACATAATATCACGCTATATAACATACCTATAAAATATAAAATATATTATAATATAATATGAACAATATTTACCTGCAAATAATCATTATTTGTTAAAGACATATTTGAAGTTTTTACATTAACACTATGTTCATATGTTAAACGTTTAGGTTCGAATTCCTGATATAATAATGAAATAAACGGCATTAAGTAAATCATACATTTTTGAATTAGTAATACTTCCTAAATAAATTTAAATAATAAAAAAAAAATAGAAGTTTGTTTACTTACTGCTGTTGCTGCTTTAAGCATTTTGTGTATACGAGATCTTTTCATTGTATTACAAATATACAGGTAATGAATAAGGTAAATATAATAACAAAATTATTTAAAACATAAAAAATAAAATTATGTAAAACAATATAAACTAAAGGACCTTTGGTAAATGTAGTAACTAAAGTAATATACACAAAACTAGGAAATTTTTAATCAGCAATACAATTTTGGAGAGAAATGATAAGATATCTCACATTGTAATGAAGTTAGTAACGAGATTGGTACATTTTATGAAAATTTGAAGTATGCAGAATTTTAAATAAACGCATGGCATAAATATAATTAATAACAAATTAAATAAACTTAAATTAAAATTAATTTTCTTAAAATTATAATTAAAAATGAAAAGACCGCTTTGGAAAAAAAACATTTAATGACTCATTACAAATGTGTAGGAAAAGGAACGTTTTGTTTCATTGTGGAAATAAACCTTTTTGACAAATAATGAAGGAAATAATCCATTTTACAGTGAATTTCTATACAAAGTACACTTTTAACATTGGAAAGAGTATATTTTGAAGGAAACGGAAAAAGATTGTTTTGCATTAAAGGATATCTTGGGAAAGGAACGTTTTGCAGAAAACGCAGTTTTTCTTAAGGGAAAAGTCCGTTTAGGCTTAAAATAATGCGACTATTCGAATCCCCGCATAATTTACCATAAGAATCAAAGCAGGGCATTTTTTAGTTATATATTACTAGGTGTCCACTTAAAAAAAAAATTAACTAACCTTTATTAATTAAAAAAAACAACAAATTATAAAATTAATACAAACTTTGTTCTTATATAATATTTAAAAATACATGTATTTCATTAATGGCTAAAATGTTTTTTTTTTTCTGAAAAACTTGCTAATGAAGTCACGATTCTTATACATGCACAAATCAGGTTCGCGATAGCGTATTTCTTTTGTATTTAAAATGCTATAACAGCTGGCCGAGGATCATAGAATGTGGTTCCAACTCCGTTCAATGATACATACAGACGATAATTAATGGTTTCTTCTAATAAGCTAATTTTATGAATAGTATTTATTTGATTATAATGTGAAATCACTCTTTCTGTCGTCATTGAATGTGGGCAAACAATTAATAGAGTAACAAATAATTTTTGTAATATGCCACTAGTTTTAGCAGCTATAGTCCTTAATTTTAATGAATATTGAGTTCCTTTATGGGTAGTATCAATATTTGGAATATCTTCTACCATTGGCCAAAAATCAGTTACATTATTAACAAACTCTAAAACTTTATCATGTCCGAAAATATTTTCAACCAACTGACAGCCTGCTTCTATCATTTCTTTGCAAGAATTTTACCTCGTTACTGCCACTTTCATTTTCACTTGGTTTTGATTTTTTATTGAAATAAAACAGTATATTCTTTTTTCTTTTTTCCGTCATTAAATTTCAATATTTATTAGTTTTATTAGTTATATTTATTATATTTAATATTAAAATTACGACGTGTTCGCTCTTTACAGTATGTAATTCAAATTTTAAACTTTATAATATTGTGATAATAAATAATGATAAGTAAAACAGATTAGATTGATAATAATATCACAGAACAGATGAAATCACTTCAAATCGGACGAACGGTTCATCGCAGGAAAAATTTTTCGTGTGATCCATTTCCTTATCACAATATTATATTATATTTTGAAATATTAGTATTTTCATATTTCATGGTTTACTTGGTTTAGTTGTTTAGTACACTGCACAACACCCAAGACAACATTTTATTCACAGACATTTTGTTAATAATAAATTATTGATAAATAATATTATTGGCATTTATTAATTGCTTGAACAAAAAAAAAAAATTTGAAAACACTAAACAAATAATAACACCTAACCTCACAGGAAAACATATTAAAAATAATATACTAATTTATAAAAAAAATTGTATGTCAAAATAAAACTTAAAATTGGGAAACCGGAAAATCTACTAGTCGGCGCTGGCTAAACAAGAAAAGTTTACTAACAAGGAGTACACTACTAAAATAGGCAATCTTCCAAAAACCCCGAAATCACCAATTTATTATTGAGTGCCCTAATTTTATTTTTATGACCCAATTAATGCGATAAGATACAATGCAATGAATAGGTTTAGCTTTGACTATCCTCTTATTGCTCTTATTATTAGGACCCGTATTACAATAGTTGAACTCAGGTTAAACCACCGAATTCGGCCGGTAAAATCAGTGGTTCAAGCGTAACCGAGGTTGAAACTATGATTGTAAAACAGGCCCTTAATGTCTTACGAAATACATTGATGGGTAATCGTATAAATCATATTTCCCCGCCAAAATCATGACGTTTATCTGTCTAGGATATATTATAGATTATTAAAAATTTTCAAATCATAGATTTAAAAAGAACAATTTTTATGAATTTCTAGTTTGAAATAATTTCTGTATTTTCGTGATTTTTACATAATATGTTGTCAAAACTCAAACTTTGAATGCTTAAAAAAAAAATTGTGACTATGTATTCCTTTTATTTTGCAACTGCTATTGTAAAAATATATAATGAGCCTTGTATTAAATTTTCAAATCTTAGATATAAAAGGAAATTTTTTTATGAATTTCTAGCATAAAATAATTTACGAATTTTCGTGATTTTTACATAATATGTTGTAAAAATTCAAACTTTGAATGTTTATAAAAAAAAATTGTGACTATGTAATTCTTTTATTTTTCAACTTCTATTGTAAAAATATGTTAGGAGCCTTGTATTAAATTTTCAAATCTTAGAATTAAAAAGGAAAACTTTTATGAATTTCTATCTAAGATAATTTGAACATTGCCGTAATTTTAACGTATTTAGTCAAAATTTAAACTTTAAATTTTTAATATTTTTTAACTTCTATTGTTACAATGTGTTAGAAGCCTTGTATTAAATTTTCAAGCTTTTCTACCGAACAAATACATTTTTATCGATATTTATAGAAAAAAAACTAAAAAAGTTGAAAAATTAAAATGTCAGTAAACAGCTCAAAACAAATCTAAATATTTTGAAAATTTTATCAAATATATAAAACGCCTATATAAACATTCAGTCAAAATTTCAAGTATCTGCGGTAATTTGTTTTAGAGTTACACCAAAATAAGGAAATCGCTAAAAGTGAAAATCCAATGTTGTAAAAATTTAAATTTCAAATGCTCATATAAATTTAATTTGAATTTCCGGTGGAATTTTTATTTGTGATAAAGATTGAAAAACTTGTAAGGAATCTTGTATTAAATTTTTAAATCTTAGATTTAAAAAAAAAATTTTTTATGAATTTCTAGCTTAAAATAATTTGTGAATTTTCGTGATTTTTACGTATTTTGTCAAAATTCAAACTTTGAATGCTTATAAAAAAAAATTGTGACTATGAATTTATTTTATTTTTTAACTGCTATTGTAGCAATATGTTAAGAGCCTTGTATTAAATTTTCAAGCATTTCTGCCTAACAAATAAATTTTTATCGATATTAATTTAAAAAAAACTAATAATGATCGAAAATTTGAAATGCCTATGAATAGTTAAACTTAAGTCGAAATTGTTTGAAAATTGCATGGTGGATAGAATATACTTATATAAACATTAGGTGAAAATTTCATGTATCTATGGTCATTTGTTTTAAAGTTACATCAAAAACCAAAATTGATTTTGTCGAAAACTGATTGTGCGTAAGATTTGACGTTTTCCCCGTAATTTTTAGTTTGTTTTTCTCGATTATTTAGAAAAGTATTGAGAATTTTTTACTTTTAACCCCCCAAATAAGTACTAACTAGGTTCACATTCTGATCTAACATAAGGTACTAAAGTCGAAAATCGAAGCATTTTTGAATTTGAAATTTACATGCTTATAAACAAAAATTGTGACTATATATTTATTTTATTTTTCAACTGCTATTGTAAAAATATTTTAGGAGCCTTGTATTAAATTTTCAAGCTTTTCTGCCTAACAAATACATTTTTATCGATATTAATTTAAAAAAAACTAATGATGATCGAAAATTGCAAATACCTATGAATAGTTCAACTAAAGTCGAAAATTTTTGAAAATTGCATGGTAGATATAATATACTTATATTAACATTAGGTGAAAATTTCATGTATCTATGGTTTTTTGTTTTAAAGTTACATCAAAAACCAAAATTGATTTTGTCGAAAACTGATTGTGCGTAAAATTTCCCGTTTTCCCCTTAATTTTTAGTTTGTTTTTCTCAATTATTTAGAAAAGTATTAAGAATTTTTTACTTTTGACCCCACAAAGTACCAACTAGATTCACTTTCTGATCGAACAAGGTACTGAAGTCAAAAATCGAAGCATTTTTACTGCCCCAAAACGTGATGACAGACACAAAAAAAAAAAAAAAAACACACATCAATGTAAAATCAATACATTCATCGCTCCGCTCAGAATCTAAAATGTGCCTCAATCGATCCCTCGTTCATGTTTTGGAATATAAGAATATTGAGGTAGTCGTTTCGACGTATTGTGACGAATTTTCTGTTTGCGTAAAAAAACAAAATTTTTTCGAGATTGCTAATAAATTAATATCTGACATGTGCGTGCGAGTGCGTGCAAGATTGCCCGTATCTCTACGTAAGTATTAAAATATATATTACGGCCGTGTCACTATGTCACCGTGTCGGCAGGGCCGGCGGAAGGCACGTGCGACCTGTGCATCGCACAGGGCGGCAATTTTTTTTGGAATTTTAGGGGCGGCATTGTTTATAAATAAAAATATGTATTTTTCACCATTACTCACTGTAAATCTAAAATAAAAATAATGCTCATTATATTATTTTGACTGGAACTATGTCATTGTATGTAGTACTTAAGTAAGAATTATTAGTAGATAATTAGATATAATAAAATGTGCGGACTAGCATTGTCGCTCGGCGTGCTTCGCGATTATCTAATATCTTTATGGTTTCCAATTAGCAAACATGAACCGAATCAAATCATGATAAAGATCCCCAAAATCGTATATACAATAATCAATACTCGTCATTTATTGTCAGCGATACAAACTAGTTAACTTATAACGATTGACAACTATCGAACTATACACGTACCTAGTATATTGTCATTTGTCAACGAGTCGTAGTGTCAACGATTATAGAGTGCTGTGCATTGTGCATATTATTTAGTCGATCAACATTCAACACGTCATATTTTAATATTAATAATTTGGTGAGTATTTTTTTTATTTTAAATAATTGTAATATTATTAATATTAAGTAGGTAATTTATGTAAATACAATGAAAAATTAAGAAAAAAGAATACATCCCGATATCTGATTTTAAATTTTGAATGTATTTATATATATTCCTAATATATTTAGGAAGTGAATTTTTAATTTTCAAAATTAAAAACCTATTAGCTACATTATTATTTTATTATTTGGGTTGACTCTAGGAATTAGGATAGTCAATAATAATAATTGTATTGTTTATTTGGGGTTTTGAAAAACTGTATTATTTTCATACATTGTGTTCTCATTTTATGTAATTCAACCGTATACATACGTCATACATATATTTAAAAAAATTTTAGTTAGTTACCCTTTTTTTAAAACTATCACATTTTTTTTAAAAGAAATTCGAGATGATTTTTGTTAGAAAATGACAAGTGTCAATTTTCAAGTTTCTCGGCAAAAATATTAAATACAGACTCAAAGATCATTTATCCATGTTTTAGTGACATGCTTATTTTTAACAAATTATATTTATTATTTATGTAGTAAAAAGTTAAGAAAGCGCCAATATGTCGGATGGTAGACAGCGACTTTCGGGTGCAGAATATAGGAAGAGAAAACGTGAAAAAGAAGCTGTAATTGAAAAACAGTCTAATTCTATCAAAAAAATTTTAACGAGTTCTTCCTCTTCATTAAATATTTCAAATGCTGTAGTTGTACAACCTAGTGAAGTTGTTGACTCTTTCTCAGTTATAGATGCCACTGTACCTTCTGAAACCACAGTAGCCAAAAATATAACAGACAATGTTATAATGCAACCCAGTGAGGTTTTTGACTCTTTCTCAGTTGAAGATGTCACTGTACCTTCTGAAACTACAGTAGCCAAAAGTTCAACAGAAAATGTTATCAGTACAGACCCTGCGGAATGGCCTTTAATTATTAATAACGACTTTAAAACATTGTTGGTTGAAAAAGGCCCTCCTGCTCCGTTAAATGCAAATTTTGTATTTCCTTCAGATGATCAAGGACGAAAATTCACACAATTTCATTACAAACGAAGTATGAGTAATGGAGAAAATGTCACAAGAACATGGCTTGTATACTCTATTTCTATATTTATTGTTGTATGAATTATTAATTGTAAATATGAACTACCATTTATTTTTATAAATGTAAATAAAAAACTTTTGTGAAAAAAATATTAAGTATAACAATGTAAAATGTAAATAAATAAATTGATTATTTATTTCACCGTTTGAACTCCTATTCTCCTACAATTTAGTCCAGTTTATAATTAATTTTGTTCATTTTGTATAAAATAAATAATACTATGTACTAATTATATGACAAAAAGTATTGAAAGGGGCGGCATTTTATTAACTGCACAGGGCGGCAAAATACTTAGCGCCGGCCCTGCGTGTCGGAATGTGCCACTATGTGTTGTTTTATTTTCCTTGCTCAACCGAACGAGTATAACTTTTCCTCTTCCTTATACAAAAAGTTTTGACCGAAACTTAAGTTGTGACATATATTTGTGTTTTTTATTTTTTTGTGTCCTCTTTGTAACATACAAAACAACTATACAACAATCTAAAATATAATAAAATATTTTCAACCACCAACACCTTGACTTCCAACTTGTATTATATGCAGCCATCAACTGATCAAACTTATTCACCCCCCCCCCCCCCATATACATATTGTAATCAGATATTGATGCTGTGCAAGGCACTGATTCACGATTACCAATGGAATTTGTACGCAATACATTAATTTTTTTAGATCCATCATGCATGTTACTTACTACAATTACAGGATTTTTACCTCTGTCCTTCCATTTTGTGACTGTAATATCACCACTTTGAGCAAAATCGAAATCACCTTTTTTCATTGATTTATCAGACTGGAAAATATCTTTAGGATAAAACTTTCTATTTTTTTGAAATGTGCCACATCCATATAATTATTTTTTCTAACATTTTTAGCATTAGAGGTAAACTACTAAAAAAGTTATCAAAAAAAAAAAAACCTAGGCCTTCTAATGCACGAGTTAATAATAGTACAACTTTCTCACCTAGGCCTAAAGTTGTTTCACCTCCAGGTGCTTTCTCAGTATATATATATATATATCAAATGAATACATGTATCCAGTTACAGAACAAGCTAAAACCCAAACTTTAAAACCTCGTTTAATTGGTTTGAGGGGCATGTATTGTTTCATAGTAGTTCTACCAGTCAACGCAATCATGCTTTCATCAACTGACATAAAACGTGAAGGCGAAAACATTTCAGGGAAAACAGCATTTAGATGTTTTATTATGGGTCTTATTTTATATAGACTATCAAATTCTAAGGGACTTCTAGGCAACATTTTAGTATTATCATTCAAATGCAAGAACCTTATTATATTTAAAAATCTTTTAATTGGCATAATGTCTGAAATTCTTTTATTATGGAAGTTTTCATCATCCGACCAATATAACCTCATACTAGGTAAACGATTAAAACCCATTATAATAAGAATTCCTATAACTGCTTGTAATTCAGGAACATTTAACATTAATTCAGTGTTCGACTGTGCAGCAGTGCAGCATAGTAGCATCTTTAAATTTAAATCTTGAAAAATGATTTGGTATTTGACCATTTTTGGGCCATTTGAAATTTGAATTTTCTATCTGTGGATTTTCAGTGGCAACATCATCATCTGTATTTGAAGTATTAGAAATTGGAGCAAGAGGTAAAAAACATATATCAGGGTTTTTGTCTGGATCGTCCATGTCTTCACTTGAGCTTGTATTATAGATAACTGTTCTAAAAGAACTCGTTTAGCTCTTTTAGGCCTTAAATTTCGGTTTACAGACACAGATGAGTTAAGACTGTGTGTAAAAGGAGATTCGATGCGAGTCTGTGGAGTACTATGGCCAGATGAATTGAGTGATCTTGTCGATAAATTGTTTGTTTAACTTACTTCAATAGCTAAACAGTCATCAGCGTTACGGTCCCCTCCTAAATATGAATTCTCAGCTTGGTCATCTGTTATTCCATTTAACATACTTAATATTTCTGAGTCATTCAAAACTACTATTTCTAATTCCAACGATACGTATCAACGTTTATCACGATTTTCGATTTGTAAAAATATTCGGATTCTCTATAATATATAGTAGAGATCGATCTGGCCACATTTAAAATTTTTGAAATTTAGATTGCAATAAACGCTGTTGAAATTTTCGAAATGTTGAAAAATTTCAAACTTAAATATTTAATCAACTAAATAAAATTATAAAAATGTGCCTCGATCGATCCCTCGTACATGTTTTGGAATATAAGAATATTTCATCAGGATGCAAATTGAGGTAGTCGTTTCGATGTATTGTGACGAATTTTCTGTTTGCGTAAAAAAAACAAAATTTTTTCGAGATTGCTAAATTAATATCTGACATGTGCGTGCGAGTGCGTGCAAGATTGCCCGTATCTCTACGTAAGTATCAAAATATATATTACGGCCGTGTCGCGCCGTTGCGTTCCTATAAGATTATCAGATACCGCATCGATTTTGTAATTTGATAATAATACGTAATAGTAAATGCATGTATTTAGATTTCATTATATCTTAATGTTTCTTAGATATATAGGTAAGATAGGTATAATAATTGTTTTTCTATATTATTATCCTCTGCTATTGAATGTTAGCATTATCATTCCGACCAGGCTCGGATAGGCCAGTCAAGCATTCGAGAAAATCTCGAAGGGCCGCTTAAATTTTGTACTAGTATGAGAAATTTGCCGCAATGCCCACGTTACGATTTTAATGACAGCTATATTATAATAGTATACACTATACAGTCAACAAACAGGATAAGATTATTACTAGGTATTTATTAATACTAAAATTCTTCCAATATGGGCTTCTATAGCAAATTACGGGCCGATAGAAAAATATTTCTCGAAGGGCCGAGACTATCCAATCCGGCCCTGATTCCGACTGTCGACAAACATCATGTCTAGTTTAGTTTTTTTTAGACAAAAATACAATATTATTTAAATATTGTATTAAAATGAGTCTAAGATATGCTGCAAAATCAAAAATTCCACCATCAAAAAGAAAAAACATAGAGGATTTATAAATTCAATTAGAAACCCAATACAACTCGTAACTGTTCCTGTTCCTGCCACCACTGTCGGCCGTATGTGTGAAACGATCCTGGTTTTTCGGAAAACAGAGTATATACTTTATAGCTCTTTTGCCTACTTTTCATTATACAAAAGATACCAATAGTCTATATGATGTTAGTTAATAATATAATAAAGACACCAACATACGAGACGTTTCCAAATGATAAGTGCATGATTTTATTTTAATTATTCACACGGAAAATATGTGTTAAAAATTATATGATAAAATATTATTTTATTACACATAATAAACGGGACTTATTCCAAGATGATACCTTGCGATCGACGTCTAATTACGATTCGGTTGGGTGGGGAGTGGTAAGTGAAATATTGTACTCTGCGGGTTACTACTACTAATAATCATTTACGACTAATACAACGACCAGGCTGATTTTACAAGGCAATTCTGCGTTCATATAAAAATATTCAAATATTAAGATTTTCTCATTATTAATTACTTGTTTAGCATAGTTGATTAAAATTGTATTTAAATAGAATAGATAGTTAGCAGTTAAATAATGTAAGTATTAAAGTATCTAGTGTTGGCTCGCTTTCAGCAATCAACAATATTAATAGATAAATGCCTTAACGGCCTAATGGATAGGCAACACAAGGTACCGCTATCCGTGTAGGAACTATACTATTGACAACACCTGTGCGTTGATAACATTTTAATCTTTATTGTTACATAATATGAATTATTAACAAACAGTATACCATATAAATAATTATTAACAACAGCATAATATTTTCATATAAACTCTAATATTAGATAGTATAAGTATAGTAATAATAAATAGGTTCGTCGACCTATAATAAATACACAAAACTCACTAGTGTCCAGTAGCGGATTTTATCCCACGCGACCGTGCCGGGGACGTAAGCAATAAATATAAGGTAATACAACCCACACACGTGCGACTACTAGAACCCATCACAGCGCAGACAACGTAGAACCGATCATAAAACAAGACGCCTGCAGTTGCATAAAATGTGACAACTGAAAAATCGAGCAGATGCCAACAACACACACGAATGAGCAATACAACCTATAAGGATGAAATAATTTAATGCGAGAAACTAACTGTCATGTGAACGATACTCACTAGAGATATAATGAAGAAAAAACGTGGTTCTTAGCAGGAACAAGACAAGACGATGACCATTTAACATTTACGAGAACATGACAGTGCAAAGTCAGAAAAGGAACAGAACGACAAAAAACGGCAATTTTTACGAAGGAGATTCAAACACGAAGAATGCCAGTGTCGCCAACACTATAAAAAGAAAAAGAAAGACATTAGGTGACAAAACCACTGAATAATAGAATTTATCACACATACTGCTGTGGTCAGCACACGACACCTGTCACCATCGTCGACCGCGCTGCAGCGATGTGTGATACGAACAAATATAAACAACCAACTTACAATAAAAATATAGAATTGCCATTTCGGCGCTAACATCTAGTATCTAGGTACTTACCGTTATATGTTTCTTTAAATTTGAATTACTCTTAGTAGAAGTAGAGTAAATTAGAATTTACACAAAGTTCACATTTCACTTCAAAATTGTTGTCATTTACTGAAATTATCTTAAACAAATTGTTGTGCACAGACCATGGTAGCCGTAGCTCACGTATTTCACTTTCACTGTCTAATTCCATTTCATACATTAAAATGCATTTCAATAAAAATATTTTAAAATATAAATACTTAATAGGTAGTCTCATAAATTCACAACACGATTGACTCCATCCAGTGATTCACGAATGTCGAATTGTCGAATAATCTAAAACTTAAATCGTAATGAACTAACGAACCATGACTAATAGGCAATAGCCAATGGATATCAGAAATTCATGAAATTAAATCGTCGACAATAGACGATAGTCGCCGATTACAAGAAACGAATTTGTGGGTAATTAGCATAGGCGGACATCGGGGCGGGGGGGTTAGGTTAGGTATACTAACCAACGAGTAGCCGATAACTGATGAAAATTATGAAAATTTTTTATTATTTGGACCAGAATAAATCAGGTCAAATGCTTTTTTGTACTCGGCTCTTCTGAGTGGACTAATGTGGAACCAATTATAAACTTTACGACGTATATAATCAATATGGCTGGGAAATTGATCACTAGCTTTTGAAATTGCATTATTTAACGAATGAAAAATATATCGAACGATTTGTAAATTTGGATTATTTTGGATGGAGCTTTAAATTTTTTAACAAAGAACTATTTCTTATTACCTTGAGTATTTCACACAAATGGTCCATACTCCTAATTGAACTGTGAGTGGCTACATATACAGCAAGTTTTAAATCCAACTCTTTTTGTTAGTTTGTAACAATTATTACATTATTTAATTTACTCTGGTTTGAAGACAGCTTGATAATTTTCATATTTTCTACATGCACTCTGGTAGTGCTATGTTTTTTCAAATCGGTCAAGTGTGGGTTAAGTACGATTTGCAAACTTTACAGTAACTTTCATTTACTTAGTTTGCGAGTGGGCCAGCTTCAGACAACCATACTAAATTTATTTGAATAATGAATCATATTATGAATAATAATGAATCAATAATAATATGATATTATGATGTTGAAGAGTTTTATTACCTTTTGCCCATGAATTCTGCTCCCAATCTTTCCTGTACTTACGCAACGCGTTATTTTTAACTTTACCCATTACAATTTGTGAAGTGACAAAATTATAAATGAGTAATAACAATACCGTATCGGAATCTCCAATTTCGAGATTTGGATTATTGGAATCGTGTTTATAAATAAAAATATCTTGGAAAAAATATTGACACCTATTGATATATTATACACGTTATACCTACTTATACTACTTATGCAGTTGTGCATCATATTAAAAATAAATTAATAAATATTAAATGTTTATTATATTTTTATTTATTTTATGCAAAACATAAAGAATAATTTTTAATTTTAATAATTTTAACAAGGTATACATTTTCTTATTTAGGATCGTTGATTAAATATTAATTCATCCTCTCCGAACCATTTCGTACTGCCATGGTACTGCCCCAACAGACGATAAAAAAACATTTTTCACGTTCTCACGTATTTGAAATGATATCTGGGTGCTATTCCCTCTTAATGGTTCCATATTTCCAAGGACTTCGGTATTTTCGTAACTATTTATTTCTTCAAACTGAAAATCATGGCTTTGGCATAACATATTATGAAGACAACATGCAGCAAGTACTATGTTGTCTACGGATTTTGGTTGTACTTGAATATTTGTTCTGAACACTCTCCAACGACTTGAAAGTATTCAAAACGCATTTTCTACTACACGTCGTGCACGAGAAAGTCGGTAGTTAAAAATTTTGTTTCCTTCATTTCCACCTAAAGTTACCCTACTATATTATGGTCTCATAAGATATGACTTCAAGGGAAATGACTCATCTGCAACAACTATGTATGGGTTCTCTTCTATCGGTGCGTGAGGTGGAACATTTAATGTATCATTTTCTAACGCTTTTCCTAACGGAGATTTAGCAAATACAATTCCATCAGAATTCTGACCATATGAACCACATCAATAGTTATAAACCTATAGTAAGAATCTTCCAAAGCAAGTATGACGATCAAATTTAACCCTTTATAATTTAAATATGTCGATCCGCTATTTATAGGACATTGAATATTAATGTGTTTACCGTCAAGAGATCCAATACAATTGGGAAAATTCCATATCTCTTTATATTCCCGGCTAATTTTTTCCCAATCTTCTTTGGTGGGTTTCGGCATGTAGATGGGTCCTGATGTTTTCCAGATAACCTCTTCAACGATTTCTCTGGTTGTACTAAATCCCAGACGAAAACTAAAGGTTAAATACCTATAAGATTCCCCGGTGGCCAAAAATCTGTAAATATTTAAACGTCTATAAGTTTAAATAATAATGTTATAAAAAATTTAATATTAAAATAACGGTTAATTTATTATAACATTCTTTTTTACCCCAAAAAATTAAATATAAAAAAGCAGGTAAATGGATGTCACTCTGCTGTACAGTATAGGACATATGTTATAAATGGATCACTGTAATCGATGGTATTGCATTAGAAATCAATGATACAATTTTCAATAGTCCCAATCATGTATTCGGTGATCATGAGAACTGCAGTGATTATTTTTGCACACGGAAACATTTAGGTAGGTATAGTAATAATTATAATATAATAATATAGAACATTCATTATTGAAAAAAAAAATATTATCTTAAATAAAAATGTACCTAATGAATGTATCATTTATAGGTATGAATATTTAATATATTATATCTATACTATATTATGGATACTTATTATAAAGTATAGTATTATACTTAGAGTTATTACTTTTTTTTTCTAGGCGAAGAAAATTACGTTCCAGATATGAAACGAGTGGGCCTATGGGATGATATAGGTTCAATAAGAAGTGCTTTAACATATCACACAGAAAGCCTAATGTTTAATTTAAATAATAATGCAGCAGAAAATTATAATTCTATTTTGGCCAAATTTATTGGGGGTAAAAGAGTGAATTTGTGTCTTCGGGGTTCATACGAATTACGATGTAATGCCGCAGTTACTGCTTATAACGTAGGAGCAAATCGTTTATCGTTATTTCACAAACAAGTTGCTAAAAAAAAGTCCTGGTTTATTCACAAAAAAAGGGAATACAATTTTTTTAAATTATGGTTATACGAATATGAATAATTTAACATAAGTATTATGTATATTTCCTAAACAGGTACATAAAAAAAGTATGCAACTATCAGATTCTAGACGGAGACGCAAGTTATTTGCCCCAGCACCTCAACGGTTAAAAACAAAAACACTAGTTGGTCCCGATGAGAATTATGGCGCAGTTGAACCTGACCTCGATTCATTTCCAGATTTGCCATTACTAGAATTAAATAATAAAAAAATACTATATCTAAATACTCTGAAGCTTACAAAAGAAGAAATTATTGCCTTAGAGAAGAGTACCAAGAGACAACATGAGTGTGAAGATTGGCATAGAGAACGTAAAAAAAGGTTTGACATATTTAAATATAAATTATAAGTATTATGCATTACGTCCAAATTAATTAGTTATCCATAATAATTTTAAGTTGTTTTATGAGCTATTTTTGTTTTGTTAGATTAACAGCATCCGTTTTTGGTAAAATCTGCAAGTTAAGAAAAACAACATCACGAGCCAAAACTATAAAAGCGTTATTATATGGAACATTTCAAGGAAATTTAGCAACAACATATGGAGTTGAACATGAAGAAGTGGAAAAAGAAGAATTAGCAAATATTTTGGGCGTCAATATTGAGCCATCGGGATTATTTGTAGATAGTGAACAATTCTACTTGGCTGTCTCTCCAGATGGACTTATCGGAGATGATGGATTAAGTGGAAATAAAATGTCCATCTAGTGCCAAAAGTGTATCTCCAAAAGAAGCAATAGAAAACAAAATAATTAAATGCTGTGAATTGAAAAATAATGAAACACTACATTTAAAAAAAAAATGATAATTATTATTATCAAATTCAAGGGGCATTACATATTTCACGAACAGATTATTGTTATTTTTGTATTTGGTCTCTAAAAGGTAAATAACATTTCTAGTTTCTACAAACATTTTTAATTCATTAAATTACTTAATAATTTTTTTCCTCAAATAATAGGTAGTTTATACGAAAAAATATTCAGAGATGATAATTTTTGGGTCAATTCTATGGAGCCCCAATTGTCATCATTCTATATGAATAGTATAATTTTAGAATTAATAGATTCGAGATATGACCGTAGGTTGCCTATCAGAGATGGTTTATAATATTACTTTTTATATTATTTGTATAAAAATATAATGTAATATAATAATGATTATTGATTATGAAATAATAAAGTGATTGTATTATTTAGTACTGTGCATTTTTGCGACTTGAAAGAGCCGAGAACAGTGAGTATTAAATAAAAAATAACGCTTGCGCTAACCAAATTGACATAGATCTATAGTTTAAAATTGTTTTTTAAATCTAAACATTTTTTCTGTTGTCTTTTTTAATATGCAATTAGTATTATATTGAAACATCATTATAACCTTTAGAATACACGGAGATAAAGTATGTATAAATAATAAACATAGTTAATTTTGGTTATTGAACCATCGTAATAAATAAGTTCTGAGAATACCCGCGTATTACAGCTGATAGGTAGGCGGTGCGCGGTGGTACGACAACGCGATAATTGCCCAGATAAAGCATCACACACACTAATGTTCATTCACTACTCACACAATGACTCCGTTCAAATATACATGTAATATATTCTGCCTAAATATTACTCCTTAAAATATGCTATGCTCCAACAGCCGGGGCCTCTATACTATTGGATTCAAAGGAACATTTTATACGCAACTTCTTATACATTCGGTAATCAGCCTTATCGTTGTATTAGTCGTAAATGATTATTAGTAGTAGGTAGTAACCCGCATAGTACAATATTTCACTTACCACTCCCCACCCAACCGAACCGTAATTAGACGTCGATCGCGCGGTATCATCTTGGAATAAGTCCCGTTTATTAATATTTTATCATACAATTTTTAACACATATTTTCCGTATGAATAATTAAAATAAAATCATGCACTTATCATTTGGAAACGTCTCGTATGTTAGTGTCTTTATTATATTATTAACTAACATCATATTATAGACTATTGGTATCTTTTGTATAATGACAAGCAGACAAAAGAGCTATAGAGTATATACTCTGTTTGCCGAGAGACTAGGACCGTTTCACACATCCGACCGACAGTGGCGGCAGAAACAGGAACAGTTACGAGTTTTATTGGGTTTCTAATTGAATTTATTTTTAACTAACTTCAATAAACAAAAAGGATATTTGTAAATATGAATTTTTGTTATACTGACTACCAGTGTACCTTGCAAGGTACAACCATAGAGCTTTTTACTAAATTATCCTATCCTCACGAAACTTGGTATTCGGTATCTATTAAGTGTATTTATAATATTCGTAGAAAAAACTTAATTGGTAATGAAACGGTTAATGCAAATGAGAAAAATGAAACTGGTGATGATGACAATGAAAATGATGACAATGAAAATGATGATAATGGTGACAGGCACGGATTGGTAAAAAAGGGCACGGGATGCTACTTTATTTAAAGGGCAAATAACAAAAATGTTTGGGGAAAATTAAAAATATGTTGATTATGTATAAAATATTGAATATACGTAAAAATCGAAAATAGGTATCATGTTACTACAATAATTATTCATAGAAAATTATACAATATTAGATTAAAAGCAAATTAGATCAAATATATTTTAGGGCAAGGGATGCTGCAGTATCTCGATGGAATGGTGGTAATACAAATAAGTACAAATGTAATGATTGTGGAAAAAAATTAAAAATTCAGATTTAAATGCTGGTATGTGTGGTTATGTGCGGTATATGGCTTCTCACAACTCTTTTGGATATACATGCGATTATTGTCCAATGGTATTTAAAAAAAGATCGCAATTAATTCAATATAAACAACAATATTTATAGTATGTATTCAACATTCAGCAAGAACTCAGACAGGTAGCTGTAGCTCGTAGGTAGGATCATAGGCGGCATCTAGGGGGGGGGGCATGAGGGTGCAGTTGCACCCACGAAAATTTTTCTGGGGGGCAAAAGTATCATTTTGCACCCACACACAGACAATCACAACAGTAAAAATATTTTAATCATTTTGTTGTTAACAATTATGCTGATATAATGTAATTTTGATAATAAAAAAGCTGGAAAGTGGATGTCGCTCTGCTATTCAGTAGGTTACAAGTGGGTTACTGTAATCGATGGAATTAAATTTGAATCCAATGATATTATATCATTGTATACGAAAAACGATTCTGAGCAAAGACGGTTTATCTGTCTAGAATATATTATAGATTATTAAAAATTTTCAAATCTTAGATTTAAAAAGAAATTTTTTTATGAATTTCTAGTTTAAAATAATTTGAGAATTTTCGTGGTTTTTACATAATATGTTGTCAAAATTCAAACTTTGAATGCTTGTAAAAAAAATTGTGACTACGCATTTCTTTTATTTTTCAATTGCTATTGTAAAAATATGATAGGAGCCATGTATTAAATTTTCAAATCTAAGATATAAAAGGAAAATTTTTAATGAATTTCTAGCATAAAATAATTTATGAATTTTCGTGATTTTTTACGTATTTAGTCAAAATTTGAAATTTACATGCTTATAAACAAAAATTGTGACTATATATTTATTTTATTTTTCAACTGCTATTGTAAAAATATTTTAGGAACCTTGTATTAAATTTTCAAGCTTTTCTGCCTAACAAATACATTTTTATCGATATTAATTTTAAAAAAACTAATGATGATCGAAAATTTCAAATACCTATGAATAGTTCAACTTAAGTCGAAAATTTTTGAAAATTGCATGGTAGATATAATATACTTATATTAACATTCGGTGAAAATTTCATGTATCTATGGTTTTTGTTTTAAAGTTACATCAAAAACCAAAATTGATTTTGTCGAAAACGGATTGTGCGTAAGATTTGACGTTTTCCCCGTAATTTTTAGTTTGTTTTTCTCGATTATTTAGAAAAGTATTGAGAATTTTTTACTTTTAACCCCCCAAATAAGTACTAACTAGGTTCACATTCTGATCTAACATAAGGTACTAAAGTCGAAAATCGAAGCATTTTTACTTTCCCAAAACGTGATGACAGACATAAAAAAAACACAGATCATGGTAAAATAAATACATTCACCGCCGCTCAGAATCTAAAATAACCATGGATCATTTCAATATTTTATATCTGATTACTCAATTAATTGTACGGACTAAAATCTTAGTCCGTGATTAAATGTTAAAATAATAATAATAATAATATGATAATAATTAAATAATGTAGGAAGCTAATTCGTCACTAAATAGCTATATGGTTCAAAATAGATCATATTGTATATTTCAAAATAAAAAGTTGTTTTTTAATAATATTTTTACATATTCATATTATACATATTTGAAATACAGAGACCCAATTAATAGTTATTAATAAAGAATTTTTTTTCTAACTACATTAATTGTTGTAGCAATAGTTATATATTAGGGGGTACTAGGGCAACTTCCCTATGGATTTGTTAATGTTATTACCATAAACGTTTGCACCCACAAAAGTTTCTACCAAGTGCCGCCTATGGGTAGGATGATTGCATGTGAGTGAGAGTCGACTGATGGATTAAGTTCTTATTTTATGATTATAGAGACCAATAATAGAAGTGTTTCAGACCAAAAACTGAGTTTGGATTTTATTTTAATCGTTTGAAGTTATAACATTTTAAGCGGAACAGTATTGGAATATACATAGTTTGAGTCAGAAAATGTGCTTAAATTGAATGATATTTCAGTGTAGGTATATACAAAATCTTGAGTCACTTTACTTTAGAATGAAAAAACGTAAATTATTAATTATTTTAGGAGAGGATCGTTAGCTCACGACAGACGATGGTAAGACGATTTTGGGTTTAGCGCAGTGATGCCCAACCTTTTTTGTTCAGCGTGCCACTTTGGTAAGCAATCATTTTCGAGCGGGCCACCGAATATATGTATTTTTTTTATTTTATTATTATCATTACTATTATAAAATAAATAAACATTACTTTAAATATTTAAGAATATATTATTTGATTTAAAAATTTGTAATGGGCCACATGGAATACCTTCGCGTGTGGCCTGCGGGACGCAGGTTCGGCACCACTGATTTAGCGCGTGAAGCTTAAGAAATTTAAGCTGAAGTTAAGCTGAATTTTCACCACATAAAAAGGAGAATTTTGTCTGTGCAATAGGTATCGTTTTTATTTTTTCGATATCAATTATGCAAAAAAATTCTTATTGTTTTATAATACATCAATTTTGTGTTTTTTAAGCATGAATAACTTTTTGTAGTTCGGATATCGAAAAAATAAAAACGATATTGCACAGACAAAATTCTCTTCTTTATGTGGCGAAAATTTCGTTTCTTAGTTATAACTGTAGCTTTTTCGGTTCCTTCCCGCGCGAAACAGTTTTTGCAATGTTACGCACTTGTAAGGCGGAAACAACACTTGCGGGTGTAGCGTCCTCTTAATACACAGGTGGTACGACAGTTGATACAAGTTAGGTATATTAAAATATTATGTAAGACATATTATTAATAATAAACTTTATTCATAAACAAATGTTATAATGTAACTTTTACGCTTTTATTAATGACAAATTTGTAACATAGGTTCAAACAGTTTAAAAACATTTATTCTACTTTTAAACCTTTTTTAGAAAAATAGTCGCTTCTAAAGGAATGCGTCATAAATTCTCCAACCAATGTTCTTATCCATACTGGTGGCAGTCTCATAAAGAAATGCTGAAAAATACAATACAATGAAAAATGTCTCAATTTTGATATTAACATAATAAAGAATTATTATATATTAACATGTATAGTGTATACAGTATACACTATACAAATAATGAACAAAATAAATTTAACAATCTGCTAAAATTTCTTATTAATCTTTACATTATTTTCTGAGATTATTTTAACTGATATCATAATTTTCAAAAAGTTCAACCAAAATTATGCTAAGTAGGTATGAAAACTGTGAAACATTTCAAAATATGTGGGTATATTATATTTAACTATTTTTAAATAGTAAATTAAATGTTAAATGTTTTATTTTAAAAGATCAAATAAGTTCTACAGTTTATATAATCGATTGATTTTTGCGCCAGATAATAGGACGCCACCAACTCGCATAACAATTGACTTATTAATTCTAGGTCGATGAATGTGAAGAAAATAATATTATAGTGTCCATATTATATACATATAGCGGTATAAACCGCTAACCAGTATAAAAAGGCAGTAATTTTTATTAACAAATAACTATGTACCTAACTAATTTTTTTACCTACCTAATTAGGTACTTCACTTTTGATAGTTAAAATAAGTGTTTTTTGTCATCGATGAATTCGTTACCTTTATATACAGTCAACTCTCGGTAACTCGAAATGAATAATTAAAATTCTCTTTAAAATATCAATAACACTTAATATTTAAGTAATCTATTTAACTCGAAATTTTACAAGTTTTCGATACCTCGAATTTTCTTATCCAAATTTTTTTTTTTTTTTTTTTTTATTAACTTAAATAATTATAAAACGTTCCTAGCCTATGGCTATCTACATCTATAGTTAAATGAACATAATTTTTTTTTTTTTTTTTGGCTATTTTAAAATGATAATTAAATATAAATAAAATATTAGTAATTGAACAAATTTACACAGGTAGACAGATGAGAGAACTAAACTAAGTATAAGGTAATTACATGATTACTAACTAATACAAATTATATAAACATAACCGTATACAGGTAAAGACTGGAGGTTGAGTTTAACTAATTAGGTCGTGGGGGCGGCCGCGTTTTAGACGTCGTTGAAGTGGTGGATGGATATGAAGATTGTAGTGAAGCGAGCCTGTTGAGTTGAGTAAAGAGTTATGGAAATTTCTTGATAAGGCGCGTATGAGGTCTGCAGTTTTAGCAATTTGGAGGTCTTTATGTATATTATCATTTCGAATGAACCACGGAGCATTTGTAATAATTCTTAACACTTTGTTTTGAAAAATTTGGATTTTTTTTAAGTGTATAGCTGAACAGTTTCCCCAGATTGGGCATGCATAAGTAATTATTGGTAGTAGTAATTGCTTATATATTAGTATTGAACATTTTTTTTGTATTACTGATTTTTTGTTTATTATTGGAAATAGCATTGATAGACGTTGGTATGCTAGTTGTAGTTTTGATGATATGTGAGGCCCCCAGGTCAGCCTCTTATCGAGAGTGACTCCCAGGTATTTGACTGACGGTTTCCAAGGTATGGGCTCGTTGTCGAATTTTAGAGGTAGTGGAGTAGAGTAACGACGGAGGCTGAAAATAATTGCCGTGCTTTTTGATGCGTTTATTTGTATCTTCCAGTTTTTACACCATGCTGTTAATATATTTAAGTGGCTTTGTAAGTTATGAATTATAGCTTCTATATTACGGGATTCACTATAAATGGTCGTATCATCAGCGAAAAGGGCAATGTTGGTACGTGGTGACTGTGGAATATCGGATATGTAAATGTTAAATAAGATAGGGGCCAGCTTAGAGCCTTGAGGTACACCTGCTGTAATAGGCTGAAGATCAGAGAAGTTATCATTTATTTTTACTGAAAATTGTCTGTTTGAAAGAAAGGATTTAATAATTTAAAATAAGTATTTTGGTGTGTTTATACTTTTTAGTTTGAACATAAGACCTGCGTGCCATACTTTGTCGAAAGCCTTTGAGATATCAACAAATACGGCACCAGTATGACATTGCTTTTCAAAGGAAGTGCTTATATGCTCCGTTATACGTAATAGTTGTTGAACTGTTGAATGGTTCGATCTAAACCCAAATTGAAATTTAGGAATAGTGTCTGTGCTATTTATAAAATCTTGTAACCTAGTGTGAATAACCTTTTCAAATATTTTGGATAAGGTGGTTAAAAGACTTATTGGTCTATAGCTGTCCGGATTTGATTTATCCTTACCAGGTTTTTTGATAAGTATGACTGTTGCTATCCAAATTTAGTAGTTTAGTACTAAAAATAGTTTATCTGCAAGGCGATTATTTTTTGATTATGACATGTTTTGTAAAACCCGATCATTATACGATCATAAACTATTTTACATCAGGTTTTAGATCTTTGACTGAAAATATGAACCTTCTGATGATAATAACGATGAATGGGATCAATTGACGGAGAAAATAAATCTTAATGAAACATTCACATCATACCTACGTCAATTTCGATGAAAACTTGGATATTTGTGGAGAATGGACTAAGAACGATATTATCTCAGATAAATTGGCGAAGATAACGAAGACGAATTTGAAGACCAACAATGAACAAATACAATCCGCTATCACAAATAAAGAAGCGACACTTGCATAAGAAACATTATTTAAATATAATTAAAGTCAATGAAGGCATGGAAGATTTATTTAAATCACTAGGTGTTTTAGAAAATAGAATTGAAAACAATGTATCAAATAGACAAAAACAATAAACTTTACACCTATTCTTTAAAAATGATAACGTGTAAGTAGGAATGTAAGAAAATATTTTTTTAATGTTTTTTTATGTAAAAATTATTTAAAAATAAAAATATACTTTTCAAAAGTTGTTGATAACTCGATTTTTTTTCCCCCTTAAACTTCGAGTTACCGAGAATTATAAATTGTATAAATTGAACAATATATGCTCAATAATAATGGTATATCCTTGGTTGAATTAAAATAATTTCAACTAAAAATTAATCTACGAAATTTCGATGCTATATGTATATATATATATATATATCTATATTTATATACATATATGAAATATATACCTGTATACCATGGGCCCAATAACCGGTCGAGTGGTTTACTACACCCAGCGTGTTCACAGCATTCGTGGCGTACGTCTTTGCATCGGGTACGAATAGAGTCGTCTCTTGTAATCTGTAGCTGAAAGCATTCATTTTTGTGTTGACAAATAACGGGAAAAGATGTTGTACTGTTATATTGTCTTCTTCGTACTCGATGCGAAGTGCTTCTGTAAAGCTTTTTATGTATGACTGAAAAAATAAATAAACGAATAAATAGAGCGTTTGTTCAAATTATAGTCACACTGGCACACTCGCTGTGCTATCTCCGTCTCATAAAGTCATAAGTGCGTAACATAACAAATCTTACGCTAATCTGTTCCCGTTTAGTACCGTTAGTTTAAAATTTAGAGTAGATTGACCTCTTATACAAATTTAAGGTAACATTATCATCTAGGTTTACACATAGGCTTTATATCATATTTTAATTTGAAAGCAAGTTATGAATATTTTAAGATTTACAAACAATTTACAATTTAAAAAATACTCATACATCGTTAATTAAAATATAATAAGAAGCCTATGTGAAAATCTAGATAATAATGTTACTTTTAATTTGTGTAAGAGGTCAATCCTCTATAAATTTTAAACTAACGGAGCTAAAAAGGAATTTTGGAAGTTCTAAATTTATGTAGTACACTGAACAATTGTATCAGACGACAATCGTCAATCATGTCATATCTTATCAGCTTTGACTACAATATTGTGGATATAATAATTGGAAATGTCAGATAGAAGTATTATAAAATATAAATTGTTTGATCACTTCAGTTTCGTTTTGAGTCTTATACGCACGTATAATGGCAGCTCAATTTATTGAATCGGAATGTGGAAATAAATTGTTAGTATTAAATTATTTTAAATTTTCGAAAGTAAATAATAGACCTTTGGCTTCTGGTTTAACAAAATGGCGATGTATAATTAAAACTTGTAAAGCTTTTGTGAAAACCTTTGGTAAAACAACTATGAACATCGCTGAACAAAATGTTGATCATAGCCATAGTGAAGGAATATGCTGAATAAAGTTCAGAATATGCTGAATAATATACAGGTCACGACCAATCGAGATGAAAATTTTTTACTTAGCAATGACAAAGAAAATGGTATCATAATTTTTGGGTGCAAAACAAATCTAAGAATGAATTGCAGAATGGATTTACATGGATGGTACATTTGAATATAGTTCTAAACTTTTTTTACAGCTATTTACTATACATGGCTATTTTAATGGCCATTATATACAGTCTGTTTTTTGTTTATGAAAAACAAAAACTCAAAATATATATTTCCAATGTTTTAAATTAATAGTTGATCTTTGTATTCACGATAATTACTTATTTGAGCCAAAGTAGGTTGTCATTGACTTCGAAAAAGCTATACACAACGCATGTAAATCCATCTGGCCAAATATTCAAATTTATGGTAGTCGCTTTCATTTATTACAATCGTCGTATAAGTATGTTCAAACAGTAGGATTAAGTGTAGAATATAAAATCGAAGACTCGAGTATTAGAAATTGGATACCTAATTAAATGTTTCGGATTAGTGTTTTTAGAGCCCGAGTTAGTTTTTGATTACTTTGAAGTATTTTTATTGAGTTCCAAGCTAATTAAGACCATAGATTAACACAATTTTCATATTATTTATTAAATAATTATATACGTAATGACGCATCTTTTCCTCCAAATATATGGGCAGCTGCTACAGCAGATTTGAATAGAACGACTAATGCCTGTGAATCATTTCATTCCTATTTCAATAAAAGTTTAAATTCTAACCATCCTCATATTTTTATATTTTTAGACAAACAAAGCAAATTCAATTAGAAAATTATATAAAAATAAATTGTATGAGCCACAAAAATATAGAAATTCAAAACCAAAAAAAAAAATATATATATTTATACATGCAAAATATAATTGAAAAATATAAAAATAATGAAATATTTATAGATCAATATGTAGAAAATGTGGCTCTTTATTTTTGGGATTTCTACAAAAAACTAATATGAAAGGAATTTGATAATATGCTAATTGATTATGATTATATTTTGACTCTTTTATTACTATAAATATCACTATTCTTACTATTATATTTTTATTTTTTATATGTACCAAGTACCTACATGACATGTTGTGATTATTGATTATGATTATATTTTGACACTTTTTTATTATTATAAATGTTACTATTTTTACTGTTATATTTTTATTTATATATGTACGAGTACATGGCATGTTGTAATTATTGATTATGAATATATTTTGACTCTTTTTTATTATTATAAATATTACCATTTTTACTATTATATTTTTATTTTCGGACGGAATTTACATGCGCCCAAAATGTATTATGTTACGCACTTGTAAGACGGAAATAATACATGCGGGAGTAGCATCTTCTTAAATTGAAAATTTACAAATTATTTAGTTAAAATATCCTAGACTGATAAACAGTCTTCGATCATAATCATTTTTCGTATAAAATGATATTAAATCATTGAATTCAAATTTAATACCATCCATCACAGTGACTAACTTGTAACCTATTATACAATAGAGCGACATCCACTTACCCGACTTTTACATTGAAGTAATTTGAAATTGTGATAATTTTTTATTTGTACTTCACTAAAATATTTAAATGAAATAAAAAATAAATGTTAGTGAAATTTCACTCTTCCCAAGAGCTTAGCTGATAACAGTTACAAAATGTGCTAATAATATATTAAGCTAAATACCTATTAATTTTTTTTGTCTAATCGGTATAATCAATATATAAACCCATTCATAACATAATTTGTTTTGTAACATTTCGTGTCTTAAAAAAAAAAAAGGCGAGTAAGTTGTGGATGTCACTCTGCTGTACAGTATAGGTTACAAGTGGGTTACTGTAATGGATGGAATTAAATTTGAATCCAATGATATTATATCATTGTATACAAAAAACGATTCTGAGCGAAGACGGTTTATCAGTCTAGGATATATTATAGATTATTAAAAATTTTCAAATCTTAGATTTAAAAAGAACATTTTTTTATGAATTTCTAGTTTGAAATAATTTCAGAATTTTCGTGATTTTCGTGATTTTAACATATGTTGTTAAAATTCAAACTTTGAATGCTTGTAAAAAAAAATTGTGACTATGCATTTCTTTTATTTTTCGATTGCTATTGTAAAAATATGATAGAAGCCATGTATTTAAATTTTTAAATCTTAGATATAAAAGGAAAATTTTTTATGAATTTCTAGCATAAAATAATTTATGAATTTTCGTGATTTTTACGTATGTTGTCAAAATTCAAACTTTGAATCCTTGTAAAAAAAAATTGTGTCTATGAATTAATTTTATTTATCAACTGCTATTGTTAAAATGTGTTAGAAGCCTTGTATTAAATTTTCAAGCTTTTCTACCGATCAAATAAATTTTTCTCGTTATTTATTGAAAAAACACCAAAAAAGTTGAAAAATTAAAATGTCAGTAAACACCTCAAAACAAACAAATCTAAATATTTTTAAAATTTTATCAAATATAGAAAATACCTATATAAACATTCAGTCAAAATTTTAAGTATCTGCGGTCATTTGTTTTAGAGTTACGCCAAAATAAGGAAATCGCTAAAAGTGAAAATCCAATGTTGTAAAAATTTAAATTTCAAATGCTCATAAAAATTTAATTTGAATTTCCGGTGGACTTTTTATTTGTGATAAAGATTGAAAAACTTGTAAGGAATCTTGTATTAAATGTTTAAATCTTAGATTTAAAAAGAAAAGTTTTTATGAATTTCTAGCTTAAAATAATTTGTGAATTTTCGTGATTTTTACGTATTTTGTCAAAATTCAAACTTTGAATGCTTATAAAAAAGAATTGTGACTATGCATTTCTTTTATTTTTCAACTGCTATTGTAACAATATGTTAAGAGCCTAGTATTAAATTTTCAAGCTTTTCTGCCTAACAAATAAATTTTTATCAATATTAATTTTAAAAAGCGGGTAAGTCGTGGATGTCGCTCTGCTGTACAGTAGGTTACTGCAATGGATGGAATTAAATTTGAATGCAATGATAGGTATTATTGTATACGAAAAACGATTCTGAACGGAGATGATTTGTGAGTCTAGGATATATTATATTTAAATATTGTCATATATTCAATTTTGAAACAAATATTTTATTTTTCAATTAAGACCATTTTGCATATGGCATTGTTAATCAATTAGTGTAGTTATCATGTAGATATCATAATTCATAATACCTTATATTATCATAGATATACGAATACCTGGTTTGATGATAAATCGTTATCATAACGCGATTTCATAAAAATTTAAAACTCAAACGCTCAAAACATTTTTCCTATAATGACGCTTCAAATTTTCTCTATAGCTATTTGAAGCAAAACTTATGGAAAACTTGGTGTTAAATTTTATAACCTTAGATATAAATACAAACAATATTATGAATTTTGAACTACAAAATAATTTGCAAATATTCATGGTTTTGACAAATTTTTGTCAATATTTGAAATTCAAATGTTAATAAAAATTTAATTTGAATTTCCGGTGGACATTTTTTTTGTGATAAAGATTGAAAAATTTGTAAGGAATCTTGTATTAAATTTTCAAATCTTAGATTTAAAAAGAAAATTTTTTATGAATTTCGATCTAAGATAATTTGAAAATTGCCGTAATTTTTACGTATTAAGTCAATATTTGAACTTCAAATGCTAATAAAAAAAAATTGTGCCTATGTATTCTTACAATTTTTTAATCACTATAAGAATAACTTATGAGGAACTTTGAATTAAATTATGATAGCGCCAAAAAATTTTATCGACACATAAAAAAAAAATTTTCAGACAAATTGAAAATTTCAGTCGTCTATAAATATCTCAAAAAGAGTCAAAATATTTTGAAAATTAAATCATGTAAAGAAATTGCCTATCTAAATAACTGATAAAATTGTCAAGTAACTACGACTTATACTTTTTGAATAATAACAAATGTTTAAAATCGTTTGAGGATAAATCGTTATCGTTACGCTATTTCGTAAAAATTTTAAATTCAAACGCACTTAAAATTTTTCCTATAATGATGCTTCGAGTTTTCTCTATAGCTACTTAAAGGAAAACTTAGTGTTGTATTTTTAATCCTTAGTTATAAACGTAAAAAATTTTATGATTTTTCAACTTCAAAATTACTTGCAAATTTTCGCGTTTTCGTAAAATTTTGAGCTATAAACGCTTATTAAAAAAAATCGTGACTTACGATTTTTAATTTTTTTTAGCTACAATAAGAACAATTCGTAAGGAACCGTTTATTAAATTTTCAAGTTTTTTTGGTCATCCAACATTTTTTTACCGACACTTCAAAAAAAAATTTCAGTGGTCTATAAATAACTCAAAAAAAGTCGAAAATTTTAGAAAATTAAACTGTATATAGATATCACTAACATTAACATTTGGTGAAATTTCAAGTATTTACAGTGATTAGTTTTTGAATTACAACCATATAAAAATATCGATTTGGTCGAAAACTGGTTTTGCGTAAAAATTTTCGTTTTTCTGTTATTTTTTTTTTTTGTTTTTCTCGAGTTTTTTGAAAACTGTTGCAAAATGTTTACTTTTGACCTCTATAATGCATCAAGGATCTTCAATTTTACATCGGAAACCACCCCCAAAGTTTGAAATCGAAGCATTATTTCGACTAGTTATGCTGTACACAGACACAAAAAAAAAAAAAAAAAAAAACACATCATTGTAAAATCAATACATTCATCACTTCGTTCAGAATCTAAAAAACTAATAATGATCGAAAATTTCAAATGTCTATGAATAGTAAAGTTCAACTTAAGTCGAAATTTTTTGAAAATTGCATGGTGGATAGAATATAGGTACTTATTTAAACATTCGGTGAAAATTGCATGTATCTATGGTCATTTGTTTTAAATCCAGAATCGATTTTCTCGAAAAATGAGTGTGCGTAAAATTTCCCGTTTTTCCTTTAATTTTTAGTTTGTTTTTCTCGATTATTTAGAAAAGTATTAATAATTTTTCACTTATGACCCCCCAAAGTACTACTTTTACTACTTTGATACTAGATTCACTTTCTGATCGAACGAGGTACTGAAGTCAAGACACAAAAAAAAAAAAAAAAAAACACACACATCATGGTAAAATCAATACATTCATCGCTCCGCTCAGAATCTAAAATGTAAATAATTTTAAAATCATGTCAACCCTTGTAAATGTGATAGTCATTATTCTACAATCCTTGAGGCTTGAATGACTTTTCAATTAATTATAGAGTGTTGTAAAGTTACCCAGTGGTAGTACTAAGTATTAAAATAAAACTGGAGGAGAAAAATCTTGACTGCTTACCTTGGTTGCTGCGTAAACAGCCAACAGGGGCATCGGCTGTAATTCTGCACTGGACGACACGTTCACGATGGCACCTCGTTTCCGCTTTTGCATGCCTGGCAAAACGAGTTTTGTCATGTGTGTCGTAGCACCAACGTTAACGTTCACCAAGTCCCATACGGTGGATTCTGGTACTTCGGTCATGTACATTGGATACAAGTATTGCATACCGACGTTGTTTACTGATATACAATTCATTTAAATAAATAGCGAATATTAAAAATTATTTTAATATCTACGTCATAAAAAAACTATAGTTGCATCTAGCATATTTTGAAATTAATAGGTGTATAGTCTAATTCTAATATATGTAAATAAACGTCACAAACTTAGTATTCCGATTTCAATGTCATCTAATTCTTTGCTGATATGATCAAACACGATCTGCCCTTTACTAAAATCAGCTTGTATAACCTTCACTTCGACGTTAAACTCTTGTTCTGGAAAACATTAGTAGATACTTCTCATAAAAGATTGTATTTTCGTTTTTCCAAGGTTTAAATTTACATACACTATTACTTAGGCTTTTAAATATTTTAACTTTAATATTTCATTATTAATTGTAATCATTAATTGTAGATTTATTAATCTGCACGTTAAATAATTTTTTACATGAAAAATGTATTAAATTACGTATATCTAATATACAAAATGTTGTTCTTTAGTTGAATTATCAGTGTTTAAACAAGTATGAACTTTTATTAATATATTCAAATAATATTAATAACGAATATACTGTTAAGTTGTTAAATTCTTTATGATCAATATGTGTATATTATTGAGACTATGTAAGTACATAGAATATTGTGTGTCGTGCCATAAAACTGGATGAATAGAAACAAAATTAGAAAAATTATTATTTCGACGTCCCGATAGTCGAATATTTATGTTATCAATATAAAACCTTCATTAAATTGAATACACATTTGTAAATTCGATATGCACTAAACGATACGTTTATTTATACCTCCACACACGTAAAACTGTTAACAATAATCATGTAATATTTCTAATAAATAAAAAAGTCACCGTTTATAGCGTAATAATTTTTGAATCGTTTAGTTTCAAATTTTATTTGTTTATGAATGTTGTCAGAATTCAAAATTGTAAATAAAATAATTTTAAATTCATTATAATATTTTTTATAGTGCATTTAAAATTTCACTAATGACATTTTATTACAAGATATTATTTTTATTTTGTTTTCTTTCGGGTAGGTATTATTATGAATGGTAAATGTTGTATACAAAAAAAAAAAATGTATGATAAGTAGTAAAACATAAGTACAATTTTTTAAATATCAAAATTTGTTTCTATTCAGCATTTCGGTTGTTAAAATATGAAAAAGTCATAAACATTTCTATTGACACGACAGCTGTTAGCTATGCTAATATAGACATTTGGTGAAATTTTAAAGTATTTAAGTTACAACCATATAAAAAATCGATTTTTTTAAAACTGTTGGGAAATCCTTATTTTTTTAGGGTATAAAAATACCAGCCCTACTTATTATTTATTATAATAATAATAAATATATATTTATATATAAGTATATATAAAAAGGGCTGTCAATTTGTAGGAAAGTGCATTTTTTTTCGCTGATTGTGAAACGTAGCTTTGTACATAATTTGAATTATGTATAATGAATCGATTATGACACTTTTATTTTGCATATTTTTTGACGTTTTTAAGTGCATTTAAGTCACAGCTTATATATATTAGCCATAATTTTGGTTTTAAAATTAAAAAATGAGATTTTCAGAGAAATTTAGTAAATTTACCTATTCATTTTATTTTACCTTTAAGTAACAGTTGTAACTTCTTGTTGAACCATTTCTATTATAATTTTAAACGTATTTTTACTTATAAGGAATCTGGCAAAAAGTCTTAATCGTTCAATTTATTTAAATGGTCTATTCTTGTTGACAATAAGTATGGTCTTCGAAGTCTATTGAAGTATTGGTTTATATAACCCAAAAACGAACTAACCTAACGAAATTGAGTTTCGTCATCAGTATTATTGTCACTACTGCTGCTGCTTAAATAAGCCATCTAAGTTTTATATTTAAAGTACACTTTTTGTAATGTGACAATATCAAAAGTGGTAGGTAGGTACCTACTGTAACAAGATAAGTTCGGTATTTTTTAAATTAAGTAGTGCTTAGGTAGATACATTTGAATAATTACCAATTATAAAGATTCATCAACGATATAATCTGATAAATGATTATATTGTACCTATTCTCTAGTTAAACTCTTTAACTGAGCAAATATCTCGGATTAATTAATTTTCGGTTAAAGTCCAGTTAAAATATTAATCGAGTGATGAAAAAATCACATTTCTAATTTAACTGGAGATTGATGTTAACTAAAGATTAAATTATTTTAAATGAAGATTGATAAATGACCCTAAATTATTTGTTATTAACTAACATGATTAACTTATAACGTATCATGATACAGACATTTTTCAAAATACGAGCAATAGCTTAAAAACATATTCATGATTTATACATTTACTTTTATTTGTTTCTTGAAAATTTACAATCTGTACTTAATATTTTATAATTACTTATATAATGATATGGTAAAAAATAATTTATAAAAGAAAAAAAATGGTATTGAGTAGCGTGAAAGAGAACTTACATTCGAATCTCATTTTACAATGAATTAAGGTAAAATGTATGAATAATAAAGTATATTTTTAGATTAAGAAGATTTCTGCACCATATATGTGTTTGAGATGTCTTCTGGGGTTGGGTTTAGGGTTGGAAAATATCGAGTAGAGGCCTACGTTGTTATTTTCATTTTTTATATTTCATTTTAAGCAACTTAAGAGAAGCTAACTCCTTTAACCTGTACAGACCTAAGTCTGCACATATAGCATATACGTATGTAGGCACATTAAGCTATGAGTGATAGACAGTAAATGGGTGCCAACAATAATGGTTTAAATATACAATTTTAAATTTAAATTTAGGTATCAAATAAAAAATATTAACTTTTTTTAACGTTTCATATTTCATTAAACTTTTTAATAGTATATTATAAATTTTATGAAAGATAATAGGTATATGTATATTTAATTATAATTTTATATATAAATTTCGTGACACAGTGTTTGTCCAGTATAAACTTCGAAACTTACTGAACTGATCTTTTTTACATTGTGTGTATGTTGGTTCAATTTGTGAACAAGAAAGTTGTAGGATTTTCTAGAAAGATACACAATGTTGGAGATAGGGAGTAACATCGTATTCATCAGTATCATTCAATATTCATTGAAGTGTAAGTGTTGTGAAGTTTCTATCGAGGACCTTGAACCATTTAACTGAAATAAGTACAAAGTTTTATTTCTTATCCAGCACTTTTGGAATTAGAAGTTCACGGTTTTTGCTAGCCCCCATTTTCCCATATGCTTATCAGCGTCCCGTACGAAATTTTATTAATTTTATAAGATAATAGCTGTTCTGACTCGGTGATGCCCACGTTTCTTAGTTTGTTTTTTCAAATTTTCGTTGGCCGTGTATTAGTGTAATTATGTATGAGAAAATACATTTATTTTTTATTTGTAGTTTATTAGTTGTTTCGGAGATCATAGCGTATAGTAAACTATTGAGTATGTCAAATTTATATTTTATTATATATTTATATAATGTCACTAAAAAAGATAAAATTGTTTTTACCGATCTAATAACCCACGGGATTAAGAATAGAACATAGTCTGCAATGAATAAGTAAATTACAAAGTCAACCTGGGTATTAAACGACGAATTAAACAAACATTTTGAATCATATAGAATCGGTATTTTTAACGGGCAACGATGTGCACGCAGATCAGCTAATATAAATATAAATTTAAGTATTTTTAAGCATTTCGGTCACTAACTACCTACTTTTTCAAGTAATTGATATACCTATAAACGACTCTAGCTCAATATTCAAGTCAATGTTAGTATATTCATATCAACATACCTACACCTCACCATATTAACGCTTAACTAGAACAAATTTATGAATAAATATATTGTTTATACAAATTGAATACGCATGTGCATACACATACCAGTTGGTACTTAATAATATTTTGTTTTAAATAAGATTTTTTTGCTGATCACGTTTTTATTGTCTAATTTATTATTCTATATATTCAATCAATTTATATATATATATATATATTTATATTGTATATCCATATCTTACTTATTTCTGTAGCGACCTTATTCAATTTCTCAATCGTCCTACTAATTAATACGATGTTAAGACCTCTCTTGGCTAATTCCTTGGCGTATTCTTTACCAATGCCATCTGTAGAACCGGTGACCACTGCAAAAATGTTGGCAAACATAACATTATTATATTATGTGTAAGATATCTCATATACTTATCAATAGTAAAATTGTGTGATATGAGTACGCGCGTCGGAAGTAAAACTTCTTATTACTCAGTTTTATCAAGGGAAACAGATAGGTAAGTGGCTCTACCGTAGGTATTGAGTGAATCATTGTAGTAGTGTAATGGATGGATTAAATTTTGATAAAATGATGTATTATTCACAAAAAAAAAAAAAACGATTCTGTGTAGAAATGGTCAGTCAGCTTATGATGCTTATATGTTGAGTATATCTCAACTCTCAAGAACAGTATTAGGCATAGATAATCAAATAATTATCTAGATAAGATAATAGATATTTATTAATATAATCATCTAGATGAGATAATAGATTAATTTAAATAAAATCATCTAAAAAATAGATAATTTCAAGAAAAAATTATCTAGGTAATACTTAGATAATTTATAAAAATAAAGCTAACTTTAGCTAATAGCTGATTATATATAGAAAAATATACTATAAATTTACATTGATATTTTATTTATTTTATGTCATATAAACAGATTGGTAGTTTGTAATGTTTGATTCATTTGGTTACATATTTAAAAAAAAAAAAACATTTAATTTATATAAATATTAAAATATGATATTACACTTATGTGTAATATTAGTAAATTATTGTGGTCATTAATATAATATTATAAGTAATAACTAATAAGTATAACCTAACCTATTCTTTAGTTTATCTTAAGCATAGTAATTGTTAAAAAGTGTTGTCTTTTAGACGATTTCTTCGAGGTGTCGGTATTTGACTGCCTGCACTAAATAATCTCTCAACTGGGACTGAGGAAGGTAAAGTCATATTGTAATTGAAAAACACTTGTTTCACAATAGGATACTCATTCAATATATGCAGAATTTTTGTTTCTTTTTTGTAATGTCTAAAAAAGTTAGTGCTTGAACATTTGCTGATAAACTGCATCTACTGTAGATATCAGTATCAGACAATTGAGACAGCTGTTCTACAGAAAATGGTGATATTGTGGTATTAGTATACCCACTGTGATAGTGGTGATAGATAACAACTTTACTAGTTGTTAATTGTTATAAGTTTTGTTGAATAAGTTTAAAAAAAAATAACAGACAATTCAGTAAATAATTATCTAGATAATTGAAAAAAGACCGTTTTATTATCTAGATAAGATAATAGATAAATCATTTAAAAATTACCTAGATGAGATAAAATATACAAAAATTGTATCTAGATAATTTAATCTATATAATGCCCAACACTGATCATTGCTCAAGATACGCTTATTGAAATTTGCTATTAAAATAACTTATCTAACCATCAATATTATAGTAGGTTTATTTAATTTTCAAAAACCTTGCATATTTGATTATATTTTTTAAAACAAAAATTTATTGTTTTAATACTCGTAGTTTATATTACTATCGTATTATATATTATTATTATTAACTTTTCATTCAACAGAAACTATAGATTCGTGGTAAAAATAGGTGATGTATAATAAATTAATCTAAATATTTTAAAATGTTCCTACGAATAATGTTTTACAAAACATATACTACTCAATAACTAAAATCATTTTTTCGCTTAAATATTTAAATTTGTCGACATTTTATTAGAAAAAAAACAGTGTACGTAATAGGTAAATATGATTTTTTAGATTTTTGAATAAAACATTAACTAATTAACCTTGTTTAACATTTTCAATCCTCAACTATAAAAATTGAACACCCTACAAATTGTTGTGTTTTTGATGAATTTTGTCGAAATTTATAAATGCTTATAAAAAAATCATATTAATATCTTTATATTTTAACTTCCTGATGCTTCTATTTAACAATATAATTATTATAATGACACCTGTAATATATGACCACCATTTTTATGGATTATTTTTTCGGATTTTTAGTGAACGATTTTTTAGACAAACGAGAGAAATGTGAGTTGAGAATTTAATTACTAGCCTTCATGATGGTTGGAGTGGGCTAGGTGGTAAATAAAAACTAGCTTGAATTTGAGGTTGATCACATGTTTTTAAATTAACTAAGTCCAGTAATGTAGTTACATAGGTACCAAAGTATTGATTTGTAAAATGTTCAACCAACATTACAAGTTAATGATAGTTTTGTTTTTAGAACCACATTTTATATAAGTTTATAAATCTAGTCTATTATAACTTACATACAATCAATTTTTAACTCTTATTACTACTTTTGTGTACGACTTTTGTAATATAGATTGTTTAAGTAGAAATATATTTTGACTATAGCTAGATAATAGATACATTGATTTTTACACTTCATTTTTACTTCTAGTTATTATATATCATAAGTCATAACTGCCGTGTTTAAATGATAAAATCTTTACAATAACGGTAGTAATAACTTTTTTAAATAAAAAATGGGTTAAACTACAATTTAACTTTCCAAATGTAATTACGAGTAAAAAATGTACTCAACCATTCAACGATGTATTTTTTCATAAAGTTGATTACCCAAGACCCAACCATCTTTATAACATTTTTTCGTTT
Source organism: Diuraphis noxia (assembly GCF_037042655.1). NCBI lineage: Eukaryota > Metazoa > Arthropoda > Insecta > Hemiptera > Aphididae > Diuraphis > Diuraphis noxia. The sequence continues at coordinate 80,791,538 of NW_028301711.1, forward strand.
AAATTGGCATTTATTATCTGTTACAATTAAATGATCTCAACGAGAAACAACTAAGACTACGATGCGTGATGTGGTAGAAATGAATTCAAAACGGAAATACTATATCGTCATGAAGGTACCTACATAACAATATTTTTTATACGTTCGAATTTTAACGAAATTCTTCAAAATTAAGAAAATTTTCAAATTATTTTGTTTTTAAAAATCCTAAAAATGTTTTATATTTATATTTGTGATTTAAAAACATATAATACTCGGTTCCACAAAGTTGTGTTATGTTGTAATAACTACTGCGAAAAAGTTGGGTATAATTACAAAAATCATTTTTATGAGTTAATGAAGTTAATATTTTGCCTAAATTGGATATCCACGCATAAAATAACGATTTCGTATCAAATTCTTATTTTAATGTAATTCAAAAACGAATAACCGTAGATATATACATTTTTATCAAATATTTATACTATTTTTTTTCCATGCAATTTAAAGTCGTATAAATATCTTGAATTTTCGAGCTGTTATACTTATAGACATTTTTAGATTTTTTTTCAACGGGTAAAAAAAGCTAAAAAAATTTAAAACAAGGTTCCTCATAAGTTTTATCGTAGCTATTTAAAAGTATTAAAGACACATAGTCACAATTTTATTTTACAAGCATTTGATGTTTAAAATCGAAATATTTAATGTTTATAGCTAAGGATTGAAATTTAATCCATGATTTCTCATAATGAATTATTTGTGATACTTATTTTATAGACATTTTAAGTTAAAATTTCGATGAATGTAGATATTTAAACGAAGAATAACGATTTAAGTTATTTCAAAAATATACGTTCATTTTAAATCCAAAAATAATAAAATAAGTCATTCTGTTCTGTTGTGATTTAATATTATTTCCTGTGTTGATTACGAACCGTTAAGGTCAGTGGGTTACATACGGCACATATTGCGTACAATAGGTAGTGCATGTTAGTCACAACTCACAAGAAAGTGAATTTGTGGTGTCACTTTCCATTTCCATCAAAATATCTATATCTATATACATATTATATACTATACATTCACAATGTAGACTATAGATATACCGATTTGTACATAATAAACATAATATATCTTACATGAAAACATTATATAATATAAATACATATATACAGGGTGATTTATTACATTCATTTTCAGTAAAAAAAATTTAAAAACGTTTTTTTCATATAATATATGTATGAGAAGTTTGATAATATATATGTTCAAGTTATTTTTTATGGTCTGAATTTTGTTTTTCATAATAAGAAGCAGAATATTTTTCTAAAAACTTTAATGCAAAGAATTTATAAAAAAAAGACTATGCAATATTTATCCAAATCTAATTTTATTTTTACGTATAGTAGTATAACCTAATCAGTACGGCGATTAGTTGATTGAGATATAGATCGCATAAACTGTAAAAGTTCAGTTTTAAAGCCACAATTATAAAATTCTTCTATACTTCTATAAACTTTGATAGTCGGGTAAAATGTCCAAGTTCTGAAATATTCATTTTTACCTAATCGTAAAAAGTCTTCACGTTTCGCACTTTTTTTTAATATCTAAGCGTACAAGTGACCTAAAACCAATATTATTTATGTCGTTCAAATAAATGAAATTATTTTTACCTCCATGAATGATAGGTATGGTATGGACTTTAATCCACATGGGATTAAATTTTACTTATTTTATTGATTTTACATTATTATATTACAATATTAAAGTTTTAATAAATATTATTCTTGTCATATGGAGAATACATGCGCAATTATGTAATTCTGTCAATACATTATCTACTGTTATATCGCTGATGGCATAAAAAAATCTTGTAAAAAAATATTTTTTTACATGGTATAAGACATATACAATACACATTATATAATTATAGATACATGCTAACACGTTTGCGCTTATTCTATACAAGTGTACCTACAATTATAACGCAATTCGTGGTAAATCATGGTAAATTGTTTTTTCTTCCTGAGTATCTGGTTTTTAATATTATTGTTGCACTTAACTTAACTATTAACTAGTTGCTTATACGTAATAATACACGATAAAATAAATAATTTAATTCGTATAATAAAAATCGAGCTAAAAATGTAAAACAAATTAATTATGCTATATAGTATTATATGAATATAATTTTAAATTGGAATATTACTCACGTAACATGTTATTGATCAGAACCTTATTTAAATAATTTAAAATATTATTCAGTTTAAAATACGCTAAATATATTTTTATATTATAATTGATATTATATCTTCATAGAATATTTTTATGGGGATATTTTGATTTTTCTTTCATATTTTGACGTTGAACCTAGTATAATAGGTGCAGATAATTTGACATAATAACGGATAATGTCGATCAGGAAGTTACGGATTCGAATAATATACATGATATATACAGTGTGTTTTCAACAATAATATTTTTTAATTCATAAAAGACTATTACTCATAAAATTATAGTTTGAAATACATATTATATATTTTGGTTTAATTTAGAATTTAAAAAACATTTTTGTTCTCGAGCTATAATATTTATGTAAATATATGTACGGTATACCGTATACAAAGTGGCGTTGTGAAATGAATTATTTTATCTACTAAACTGTTTATTTTTAACATGCTTCAGTAAGTACATAACATATTTTATACAAGTACCTACATCAACATGTTTACAAAAGTATCCTATTTTAGATTATGAAATTACAAGTTGCCATTCAAAATAATAAAAAATAAATATTCACTGTTTATTGAATCATTCGGTATAGTAAGTATGAAGAAGAATGATTATAGGTACTAGGTATATTATACACTATTATAGCGCAACGTCGTCGGCTCATGTAATTTAATTGACTTTCACGGAACCGTGTAGATTATATAATGGAAAATAATAATCATCTAACGCCTTTCTAAAACAAATCAATAAAAAACAACTCTTGGCCAAACATATGCTATATTCTTATATTGCACTAACTGATGATGCGTATGGTTTTCATATTAACATCACTAAAATGTTATGATATATTAAATAAACGTTTATAAATTTTAATATAGTATTCTCCGACCTCTAAGTTCACAGTTTTATATATTACATAAATACAGAATCATCGAGAATTATTATTGTAAGGTTAATAGGTACCTATATTATTATTATTATATATTACGAGTATTACTTGCTATATGAAACTGACTGTAATGCGCAGGATAAACAATAATAATGAAGGTAAATGAGGATAAATTTACAATTACATTTGAATTATTATTGGCTAAAACATACTATTATGTTTCGTCAAATCAATAGCATGTAATATAATTAGTTGACATGCATTGCCAGTGATTTCCTTAAAAAAAAATTATGTTTTATTCATTGACTAGTAGATAGCAGTACAACAAATTACCATGTTATGTTTGAGTTTTAAAAATTAAATTAAAATATTGTTGATATCCGATAAGACTATACGTTTTATTATTGAATCAGAGTGAATGATTTAGTGCGGATAATTATTATAATTTATTACTATTTTTAATATTTACATACCTAGTACCTAACTATGCAATACTTGTCCATAGCATGCGTAGCATTTGATTTTTACAACATTATACCTATGTTGTCAGTTAATGCCTAAACATTTACCAATAAGTTGAGCTAGCTCAGTATGTATTGAATGTTTAAATTAAATAACCAATTACTAGGGAAATGAAGTTATTGTATTAAAAACTCAATTAATTAATTACATTATTACATTGAAGAAACCAGTTTAATTATTAACCATTATTCATCAGGGATTCATTGATTAATAAAATAAAATATCGCAATACAAAAAAGATTAAGAAAAAATATAGCTTACATTATTGCATTGCATGACAATACATTTTTAAGTTTTCGAAGTCAAATGAGTGTCTGTTATCGTTCTACAAATTATTGTTTCGAGAGAAAATTATTTCTACATCAGTGGTTGTAATTGGTGTATATTTGAAATAAGTTAAAGATAGGTAGTCGAATATTATATATATATCGGAATAAATCAACTATCAAATATCAATGTGTAATTTAAAAAGTACTTAAATAAAGTCAGTGCAACCTCTTTAACAAAATTGTGAAATTAAATAACAGCTCGAGAATTTTATATAAATTTTTAAACCAATAAAAATTAAATTAAAATCTTGTCTCTTTGGAATAGTAAAAAACAACGAGTAAGTAGATACGTTATACGGATACAAGATACAACTGTCCACAACAAGCATTAAGTATGAAATAAACATACATAAATAAAATTAAGTTCCAGATTAGTTTACAATATTTTACACTCATATTGTTATTGTAAATCTTGTTTCTTCCAGGCACTTTAAACGTGAATATTGAAAAGTTCAGATATAAACAAAATTCAAATATTGAGACTAGCTCGAGACACACGCTGCAGTCGTCTATGAATTTGAACATGAAATAAAATCGCACTCACGCATGTTTCAACATAAACAAGTTTCTAGAACAAGTGTAATAAAATTTTACTTACTGTTTAAGCTTGTTCGGCTGTTATATTATGTACCACTTATATTTATTATAATTTACAAGGAAACTAATTATCAATAAGGAATGATGAAAGTGTTGGAATTCAACCACATAGGTACCTTGTTTTTTTGTATTTGAGTTTTTATATATACACATGTACCTAATATCAGACCCTATTTATATGTGCACCGCGACATACAATGTGCATTACGATTTGAAAGTGTGTGTTGTGCACTACGGTCTACAAAACAAAAATTACGTAATATGCCAACTACTAAAAAATATGAGTATTTCCTGAATTTTATTGTTTGATTTCGTTGCATTGTTAAATTATTAGACTTATATGTAATACATCACTTTTTCTTAAATAGTAGTGTGTAACATTTTCGTTTAAAGCAGTAAAATGAAGTGTGCAGTCCGAAATTTTACAAATAATAGGGCCTGCCTCAAAGAGGTATCTATGGTTGTAGTAAAATAATAAATGATAATAATACCCTAATATGAACTTATTTTTCATTTCGGTATAGTTATAAGATACTACATTAAAAATCCTACAAGAATCTATATTTTATTTATTAAATTTAAAACACAAATAAACTTTGTTTTGTATTAATGTGACACAGTGCACTCGTCAAAATATAATTTCTGTAGTAAGAGCACAAATGATTTCGAAGTCGAATGTAAGTTATTTGCATGAAATTTAAATAGTTTTAAAACACTTCATTATTAGACACGTGAAAAAACATAATTATACGTAAAATAGTTTACCGAATGACCTAGAGTGTAAACGAAATGTTAAATTATTCATCACTATACGAATACTTCCTCTTTAGAATATATTACAATTTATAGGAATAGATAAGTAAATAATACAGTAGTATAGTTGAAGCTCAATAAATACTATATTATTTTATTGTTATTTTTATATTAAATTGAATTATACAAACTAAATTAAGAAATTAACACAAAAAAAGTACGAAACAGAATAATATTAAAAATAATATTAAAAAAATATTAAAAGATAAAATATCAATTGGCATAAAGAAAATTTATGAATTTTCAATGTAAGTTTTACTATAATTTCGTTTTTAATTTTAAGTTAACAAAATATCGATATGTTTTTAAGTCTTTAATTTTATTTTAGAAAATGTCGGTCTTAAGATCGCTTAAATCAAATGTTCAATAATAATACAAAAAATAAAGTAGTACCTACCTACGTTAATTTTTATATTTAACCACACAGTAGAAATGTATACCTAACCGTTAATATTCAAATTTCAAAATTATGAAACTAATGAATAACAAATCTTATTTCTAATATATATCTAATGTATCTCGAACATCAGCCATCAAGAATTATTTTATAGTAAAATTATGTAAAATTAACCATAGGTGGTACTAACTATATAGGTAGGTAAAAACATTTTTAAAATATTTAATAAACTATTTTTATATATGTACATCAATAATAATAGGAATTGGTCGATCTTAGAACTTAAATAAATAGTTTGTTCCTGTATTTACGTTCAAATATATTTTTCTAAAAAAATTGTTTTTTTCTGAACGCCAAGTAGGTACGTGAAAATTATTGTGGAATCATCACGCTAAAAGTAAATCTAAAATGTATTAAAAACTTGGGCTTTTTAATAAGTAAAATTTTGCAGAACCTACTCGCGCACCAAAAGTATATTACGGTTCATCATCATCTCGACTGACCTGCCCATTTGCCGTACTTGACACTCAGCGGAGTCCGGTCAGGCATCACCAGCGGCAGCAGGTGTGCCACAAATCCCTTTGCAATCTCGAGCAGCACGTCGCATATCAGCAGCAACGCAGCCAAGAACCCGATGATGGCGAACCCAAGTACAATGGGTCCGATCAACGGGTCCTCCGAGTCGAACACCGCTGTGAATAAGGACGCCGTTTTTGATGATTTATTGGACGGGGTTTAAAAAAACATAAAATAATAGTCACACACGAAGTCAAACAACGTCCACGATGGAGGCCAGTGAAAAAGCTAGAAAAAATTGAACGTAATGTATAATTGAGAAAGTACAAGCGTTTCACCTAACGATCGTGCCGGCGGTTCAGAGCGTTTTAAACGACGGCGGTCGTAGTGCCTTGTGCGGCTTTACGTATTATTATTTATTTGAATCCGGTTCGGGTAAACGACACCGGCGTTGGCGGTGGCATAAAATGTTATTAATATTACATTATCGTGTTATTGTATTCGTATCGTCGTAGTGGTAGAGATGTCGGTATTGCCTATGCTTAACTGTTGAGTAGCCTGGTAAACTAGGTCACAATAAAAAATATTAGGTATCACGTACAAAAATAATAAATATTTTGTATAATATTGTTGCTAATATTACTGATATTAAAACATTAAAAAGATTTTGACGGCCTGTCGTCTTGTCTACTAAATATTTTACGATTTTGTCTAATTTAAATTAAAATTCGATCAAATATTTATAAATATTATAGGTGGTTTAACGCAAGTTTTTTTTTTAACAATTGGAAGGAAAAACTTATAAGAAACCTCGTATTTGTTCAAACCCTATTGGTTTAAAATATAATAATAATAAAGGGGGCACCGGCTGTACCGTACATAACGAATATTTATTTGGCACTTTTGAAATTATCACTAAGGATGTTTCCTTGTATTGATAGACGTAAATCTAAAAGAGAAAAAAAATATAAGAGGAAATATAATAAAAATTATTAATAGTAAGGTATAGGTACATATTATGTAGTTATTAAAAAAAAAATAAAAATAAAAACATGATAATAATAATAGCGTACATATTAATTATTTGTATAGTATAATATAAATATTATGGGTAGGAGAAAAATAAAGATAATTATAATATAATAATATAATTGGTAATTGCATAGTTAATCTATATTTCTTGAGATGTTTTTTATAATGCTATTAATAAATAAATAAAGTAATATATTTTACAATTAATAGAAAGGCGAAAACATTATTATATTATATGCAATATGCAATATTTATTTATACATATTACATGCTAATAAATGTTTAACTACCTACATATTATAATAGTATTTATTTCTATCATATTATATTATTGTTATAAACTTTTGAGTTGATATCATTTTATCGCTGTCCGAATAAATCCTTGAAATTAATCTAAATATTTTTTAAATATCTTTACGTAGGTATAGTTAAATATACGTATGGGTTTTAAATCCCTAAGAAAATTGTTTTTGAATCACGATATAAATATATCAGTACCTAACTTAACATCGGTATTTTTCGTTTAAACTTATAATTTCTTCAAAGTCTTAACTAAAAATGTTAATAAAAACAAACTATGTTGATAGATTAAAAACATTATAAATTTTTAACTAGGTACAAAATAATTTGCAAATGTTCAAAATTTTGAATTTTAAATGCTGGTAAAAAAATTAAATTGTAAAAATGTATTTTAAATATATTTTAAATGGTATTATAACAATTCACAAATTTTCAAGCTTTCAGTACAACAAAAAATATATTAATGACCTAGGTATATTAAAAAGAAATAAAACTAAATTAAGTTAAAATATTATTATATATAATAAAAAATTAGCTTGACAGACTTAAAATATTTTAAAAATTGTTATATAGATATTTAAATTGTATCTATACGTACGATTTGTTGTTGAGTTGCACATTTAAAAACCCAAAATCAATTTCGGTGAAAATTGGTTTTAAGAAAGAATCCCGGTTTTGCTAAATTGTTTTTCCTTTACTCTTTTTAGAACTATTGAAACTTTTGAACATGAAAAATAAATATTTACTAAAATATTACTGCCAAAAAATGTTCTGCTCGTTACACCATTCATGTAAGAGAGTGATACCAAAATAGGTAATCTAAAAAATATACCAAGTTAAACTATTCAAGTGAATTAACAAAAAACTAATACTTAAACCAATACTTTTAGAACCTTTATATTTTGTGATTGTTAACTTAATTTGAACTAATTTATGTTTACATATTTTAAAATTTCACCATGACCTTATAGAAATAAGTAAAACTAGGGCCCGGAACTTGATGACCTAAAAATCTTTAAAAAATGCACTAAGAAAAATGTTAATATGACTTATAAACATCAAAAAATGACCACAAAAATAACAAAAATGTCTTTATAATAAAAAAAATAAAAAATTGTTGTATGAATAATTAAAAAAATGTATTTTTACAAAATTATAATGTTTCATAATGGTTCTTATAAATTTATAATTATATTTTTATACATTAAATTTGCTTTTATTAAAAAAAACAATTTAAATTTAATTTATGTTAATACTTTTAAACAATAAATATTTCACACTGAACGATTAAAGTGTGTTTAATATTTTCAAATAAAAAGATTGGCGATTGCCCGATACTAAAGTTTTGTAGGTTGAAAAACTTCTTTCAATTTCCACAGATGTGATTGGCGCATGTTTAAAAAAAGTGATATCATCTGTATTCAAATCTTCTGGCTATCCTTCTTTTGTCACTTCTTGTCCTACAAATATTTTTGAAATAATCTGCATTGTTTTATAACCACTATTTTGTTCTAAAACAGTTTTAAATTTATGTTTAATTTCGCGTCCAACTATATTTCGTGATGGTTAAATTTTATCTTTTTATTCTTCTACAACTAGTATAGCATTGGCAAGGCATATTTTTGACGATTCTAATCGTTTGATTGAATTTGGTAGCGATCCAAAGTTTAATTTGATATAAACTAAATTTAATTATCTAAGCCTGGATTGGCGAACAAATCAATTACTTTTTCAATGGAAGTAGAATCATTTTTGTCCAGTTTCATGGAGTTAACATGTATTCACTTCCGGTATTAATAGGAGCTTGGTTAACCACGTGTTTCCCATCCATAGAACCTAGTGTGTGGGGAAAGTTCCACTTAGTTTCGAAATCATTTGCAATTCCCAACCATTTTTCTGGTGTACTAGGTACCTGAAGTAACATACAAAATAATACCATTATAATATAATGATAAAATAAAAGCGGGTAAGTCGTGTATGTCGCTCTGCTGTACAGTAGGTTACAAGTGGGTTACTGTAATGGATGGAATTAAATTTGAATCCAATGATATTATATCATTGTATACAAAAAACGATTCTGAGCGAAGACGGTTTATCTGTCTAGGATATATTATAGATTATTAAAAAATTTCAAATCTTAGATTTAAAAATAAAATTTTTTATGAATTTCTAGTTTGAAATAATTTGCGAATTTTTGTGATTTTTACATATGTTGTCAAAATTCAAACTTTGAATGCTTGTAAAAAAAAATTGTGACTACGCATTTCTTTTATTTTTCAATTTTTATTGTAAAAATATATTATGAGCCTTGTATTAAATTTTCAAATCTTAGAATTAAAAAGGAAAACTTTTATGAATTTCTATCTAAGATAATTTGAACATTGCCGTAATTTTTACGTATTTAGTCAAAATTTGAACTTTAAATGCTTATAAAAAAAAAATTGTGACTATATATTTCTTTTATTTTTCAATTGCTATTGTAAAAATATATAATGAGCCTTGTATTAAATTTTCAAATCTTAGATATAAAAGGAAATTTTTTTATGAATTTCTAGCATAAAATAATTTACGAATTTTCGTGATTTTTACATAATATATTGTAAAAATTCAAACTTTGAATGCTTATAAAAAAAAATTGTGACTATGTATTTCTTTTGTTTTTCAACGTCTATTGTAAAAATATGTTAGGAGCCTTGTATTAAATTTTCAAATCTTAGAATTAAAAAGTAAAACTTTTATGAATTTCTATCTAAGATAATTTGAACATTGCCGTATTTTTTATGTATTTAATCAAATTTTAAACTGTAAATTCTTATAAAAAAAAATCGTGCCTAGGAATTTTTAATATTTTTTAACTTCTACTGTTACAATGTGTTAGAAGCCTTGTATTAAATTTTCAAGCTTTTCTACCGAACAAATAAATTTTTAGTATTTGCGGTAATTTGTTTTAGAGTTACGCCAAAATAAGGAAATCGCTAAAAGTGAAAATCCAATGTTGTAAAAATTTAAATTTCAAATGCTCATAAAACTTTAATTTGAATTTCCGGTGGACTTTTTATTTGTGATAAAGATTGAAAAACTTGTAAGGAATCTTGTATTAAATTTTAGATTCTGAGCGGAGCGATGAATGTATTGATTTTACCATGATGTGTGTGTTTTTTTTTTTTTTTTTTTTTTTTGTGTCTGTCATCACGTTTTGGGGCAGTAAAAATGCTTCGATTTTTGACTTCAGTACCTCGTTCGATCAGAAAGTGTTACAGAACAAACTACCTACTTAAAGAAACCCTGTTTTAAATTATTGATCCCAAGCTATACAGTTGGTTACAAAAAATTAAAATTCGGTAACTGAAAATGACCGTAAACAACTCTAAGTCGAAATATTTTGAAAATGTTCATATCTTTAAAAAGAATACATTTTTATGAATTTCTAACAAAGTAATTTTCACATATTTGTAGTTTTTACGAATTCTGTCAACATTTTAACTTTAAATGTTTATAAAAAGAAATTGTGACTGTGTATTTTCAATATTTTTCAACTGTCGTTGTAACTACACATTAGGAACCTTTCAAAATTTTCAATCTTTTGGACTCAACGAATAAAATATTATTGACATTTGTAGAAAAACTAAAAGAAATGGAAACTGAATAATATGTCCAGCTCAAAATTTTATCGTGTATAGATAATGCTAATATAATCATTCAAAGAAAATTGAATATATCTACAGTAATTTATTTAGAGTTACCTAGTACCTAAACAAAAACCAAAATCTATTTTGCGTAAAAATTTCCGTTTTTCCTTATTTTTGTAGATTCTGAGTGGAGCCGTGAATGTTTTTGATTTTTTTTTAAATTTTTGACAGACACAAAATAAAAAAACAAAATAAAAAAAACACACATCATTGTATTTATATTTATATTGTTTATTTTAATCTACATCAATTATTCGGTACCTATAATTGATTTAATTTTACATTATGTTGAACGAATATTTTTTAATATAGCTAATTAATTTTAGTTATTAAAGTTTTTAAATTTACTTGACTATTTTTTTATATAATTTAGCGGTTTTATGTACTTAAATTTATAAAATAAAAAAATGTTGAAAAATACAACTTTTGACCTCTTAGCCATCGATATAATAGGTACAAATTGTGCACATTTGAAATTTGAATTTTTTTTTAATTATTAATTTTTTTTCAGATTTTTATTTTATAGTCTAAAAGTATTATAATATGAATTGTTTAATTGATGTAGTAAAATATCTCATTTTAAAATTTTGCTACGTTAACATACCATTATTTTGTAGGTACATTATTTACAATCCCTATACTTTATTTTAGATGTCCGATGAAAATGCTCCAAGCGAAAATAACCAAATGGATACTGAGGAACTACAGATTACTTCAGAAAATCAAGGTACACCAACACTGACCACAAAAAAAAGGAAAATTATCAATGAAGAATGAAGATAGTATAGTAAATTAGATAAAGCGTTTAAAATTCTGGAATCGGCGGCATCGGCCTCAGTTGGTAATAATGAAAGTCAATAATTAGGACAGTTTGTCGGAAAGAAATTAGAAACATACAACCAACAAGTAAGAAATATTGTGCAATATGAAATGTCGAATTTTTTATTTAGAGCGGATTATGGATATTTTAATCAACCATTAACATATCAAAATAACCATAACAATTATTCTAATCCATCAAATTATAATAATAATAATAATCCCCAAAGTTATCCGACAAACATACATTCTTCTTCACTGCCATACCCATTGCCAACTCGTGATACTAATATTACATCTATCCCAAACTTCCCAGTACCACAAACATTACCAGCTACATTTTCACAGACATCTACACCACTTCCATCACCTGTAAAAATACTTATACTTCTGAAGAATTGGATTTTAGTGGTAATGTGAATATTATGTACATATTATTTAATTTTGTGAAAAAAACTTTTTTTTTTTACTTTAAACGAGAAGCTTTATTTTATTTTTTAATTTATGAATATTTTTTAATTTTTAATTTTGTTCATTTTTATTAAAGATGATTTTTTTTGCTTATTAATTGAATTTGTTATGTATAGCATGTAGGTAGCTATACTTTTTACAAAATGTATTGTAATCTCAATATTACATTTTTGATATTATGTAATATTATGTAATTATTATTTACTTTTGTAAAAAAACAGTTAATTATTTTTTTTTACTTTTAACAAGAAGTTTTATTTAATTTTTTTAACTTTCGATACTATTTTATTGTATTTTGTTGATTTTAATTAAAGTATTAATATGATTTTGTTTGTTTATTTATTTTATTTTTATGTAGCTACATTTTATACACATATATTGTAATTCTAATTTAAATTTTTACCTGTATGTTATCTTTTAAAACATCAATAATCGCTTCACAAACTTCAGGCACTATGTTGTTTATAACTTGTTTGGACATTCTGAACAAATATTGTAAACTTGTGAATGATTCGACAGTTACTAAAAATCCCAGGGTTACTCATAGCCTTCCTACACTGAAATCGGTTTTCTTAAAATTGTTTCACTTTTAACAATTTTAGGCCCAATCAAGTTTATAAGAAAATTAAAATCTGTTGATGTCATTCTCATAAAATTTTGAAATTGTCCATTTATTTCTTGTTTCCTTAAATCTTGTAATAAAGTATTTCCTCCTGTCTCTTCACGTCGAGTATATAAATGTGTTGTCCACCATCGTCTTCGTCTTTTACTCTTTTTCTTCAGAGCGAGATGAATATAAATGTGCGCAGCAGCAGCTATTTGGAGGGACATGATTTGTGTCTAAACTTGGACACTGTATAAGTAACACTGACGTTTTTAATGGAAAAATTTAAATGTTTCATGTTACAGGTACATGTTTCAAGTTTAATTTCTGTTGTAACATTTTGTCAAACAGTTACGTGTTACAAGTTTATCGTTTTGTTACGCTAGTGTGTACGCACCTTTAGTCTATCAAAACTAAGTTGTTGTCGATATCCTATCCAGTTAAGGAGTAGTTGGTTAGCTATTCCAACTACACGAACCGGTCTTGAGAACCGGGTTGTTGGGTCGATACAAATAAAATTTCCTAAGTTATATTTTACAGGTCCCAGGAACTTATGACCTGCGTTCATAGACTAACACGATGGAACACGATATAGTAACGCAAAACAAGATTTATTAAATAACTGAATAATATCTATAGTATTTAGTACACTATCACCTGAGTAACCCTGTTCTTGAGGTTAGTATATTGAAGATCATAGGAATAGCGGAGCACGAGCTGAACAATTATTAAGTGATTTTTACAAGGTACCTAGGCTTCAATGTGTTTTGGACTCGACCGTGGTTTAGACTCGACTGTCTGGCTATATTTTATAATATACATATATGCTCGCACTCTACGTTCCTGTGTTCTGTTAACCTAAGCTAAATCGGCGAGCGTGACATAAATAATGAGTCAGTAATCTGTAAATCGTTACAATGTATATTTTTTCTATTAATTGTAAGTCATACGTATTTAAAATATCTGTATCATTCTCTCTGAGTTGTCTATGAATAATTTTTGAGGGTCACTCAACTGGATCATCTAATGCTTTACGTTTTAATTTATTGCTAATTTTCTGTCTATTTATTAAATTTTCATTCGGTTGTTCATGGTTATGACCAATAGATTTCTCAACTATAGTATTAAATTCATTTAATTTCAAAAATGACTTACAGTTATTTTTGCAACAAGTCCAGCGTTGGTGATTATTGGCTAAATTCTTGTGAAAACGAAATTTGTATCCGTCGATTACAAATATAGTTTTATTTCCTTCACTTAGCATAACTTCATTCATGATGCTTGGTGTACCTCGTAAACTAAAGTGTGTAATATAATAAAAAAAAAATTCCAAGTTGATATGAACAATATCAGTAGGATATCGGTAATTATTATACTAGTGACGATAGAAATAAAATCTAAAATTCCCGGCCTATAGTATAATAATATGTTACTATATTATCTGATGAAAGTCATACAAATTATATGAACGAAATGTATATATAGTATTATATAATGCCTGCTCTACGTAGAAATGTTACTACACGTTCTTCAGAATAATCTTCAATTAAATCATCAATGAACTGTTGAATTGCCTTAGTATTTAGTTCTCTGGTATGCTTTGACCGTTCTAACCGAATCTAGGTATATAATTATTTTAACAAAAATAAATAAAGGTGATTAAAGAATACTTTATTTTCTTATAATAGGTATCATGTTGAAACTTGCCTTCAGATTATTTGATGCTTGTTTAAATTCTACTTCACAAGTATTATCCAAATACCTCAACTGGTCTATAGATGAAAAACAATATGTGACCGACTTTGATAGCAACTGGAATTGACTAGTTAAATTAACACTTACCAATAAACTCCCATATTTTTGGATGAGGCCTTATGATTTTCAATAATACGGCATGGTAGCTTTCTAAAAAATTATTTGTCCTAATATCTCGATTGTAAACTGTAAATCTTTCAGGAGTTATAGAATGAATCCAAAATGGAATTATGTATTCATAAATAAAGCTGTGGTACGCCAAAGCAACATCTTCATACTGCACCATGTATACAATTATGGCATTAACACAATCAACCACTGAAGGAACTCTGCCAATTCTGTCTGATGGAAGGTATGGTAGTGCAAGTATCTGTAAAATATTTAATTAATTAATTCATCTTGATGATTTATTTTTAATGTTTAATAATAGGTAAAATATTAAGAACCATCCGGAAAACACGAGCAGCAATAGGGTTTATTTTTACTAAATTGTAAACACCGATCGACTTGTTTCTGGCATACCGCAGAATCGCCTAAATGAATTATTAATAATTATATTATATTATATTTTTATTACTTCTTATTAAACTATTACTTGACAATAATGGAAATAGCAGCCCTGGTGAGTTATTTCTCTAAATACAGAATGTATTGCATTTATTTGCCCAATTTCATAATCCGTTATAACTATAAGATTTTGGTATTGCAGGGGTATCATATCTCTGATACGTGTAAATAATGCGGAATATATTCCTTCAGACTTTCCATTTAAAAGTGCATATACCAAAGGATAGCTCTATAACACAAACGAACAACAATGAAGACTAAGAGCAAAAGAAAAATTTTCATATAAGTTTCATGGTTGCTGAATATAGAAAAGAACATACAACATTTTTGTACACTATTTGGAAGGTAAATAGTTGGTAACAATCATTGTCTATTGTCTTTGGGACAGTCTTAAATGTACCATCACATCCAGCCACTGTGACCTATAGCATAACAACTACTAATAATAATGCTTAAAAATAATAATCTTGACTTACGTTTTGTAACTCAAGAGCTATGTTCTGAATAAAAGTTGTATTACAAAAAATTAAGCCAATCAACATTCCATTTACCATCAATGGCCCCTGATAGAATCTGTAAATTACAATGATCATTTACATTTTTATTTTTTTGACTGAATAATATTAGATTTTACAGATTTGGTTGTGTCTGAAATGTGAGGGTAAAGTGTTGATTTTCATTAATTTCCAAAAGTTGATGGAGGTGTAAGAGGTTCCTTGGAGTTGGAGGGTATATGGATTTCCTTATTTGGCGCATTCTTTCTGTTGCTTGGAGGTATGTGTATTGGTATGCTCTTTCTGGACAACTGAAAATGAAATTTAATTATAATAATATTATAATAAATAATAATTACTATTGAAATTTATCAAAATAATAATAATCGTGTTAAACATTACTTTTTAATTGCTTGCATGTATAATACTTTGGCTGAATAAGGTGTAGGACTATGAGCTACACATTGTTCTCCAAGAATGCTACGCAATTCCCTCATTGGTGTGTCATCTCTCCTTACACAATGATTATGTCGCTTCTTGGGAAAAAATGAATTGTCATTCATATTTATGGATATTGATCCTGTGGCTGGACATCCACTTTTGTATTCCTTGCATCTTACATAACTGCAAACAATAAAAATAAATAAAATTTATTAAATTCACCCAATTGTATTACCAAAGTATTCTAAATAAATTTACATTATCCTTTCAGTACTTTTACTTTTAAAGTACATATATCCTAAATTGTCCTTGATTATATGTTCTGTACGGTGAACACTAGGAATTCTAACATACGAGTTAGGACGCTCATTTTCATCTTCCTGAATATCAATATCCATGGGTTGAAATTGATTTATATATTCTTGAACTATATTTAAACCATTGAAAATTAAATATAAAATAGTAAAATTTACTTTGATGAACGATGTGTATGAGAAAAAACGCTTTCTACTAGTAAGTGTCTCTAAACAAAAAAAAATTTTGTTCTTACCTGGTAATATATAGTCATGATCCATTAAATGAAAATTGGCCATAGTAAAAAATAAAAATAAACAAATGTGCAGGAGTTCAGTTTAAATAAAATGTGTAGGTGTGAATTGAGTCAAACAAACCTGTGGCACAGTTTTCTATAATATGATATGATTTCAAGATCTATAAATAAATAGTTTTGGATTTTCACATATTATAGTGATAGGTAATCACTAATCATCTTTTCTACTATCTTATTAAATTAATTAAATATGAAACAGAATTTTAGATTTTAAGCAGAGATATCATAGTATTTTATTAATATTTTTCCGTGTCAATTATTTTTTATGTATATTTTTTGTTTGTATATCTTGAAAAACTATTCCTAGTTTTAAATGTAAAAATAAATTAATAATCTGTCTTGATTATTTTACTTAAGTAAAAGCACTTAACCTAACCATATAGATAGTCCAGATTTATTAAAAATGATCTCATTTAATTTACCGTAAGTTTACACTTGTAATTTTGTAGTTTCTACATTACAACACAAGTGAATAATGCTCAGTTCAGTTAGGTTTAACTTCATTATTCAATTAATTTATAAAGTGTAAAATATGTTTTATAAAAATAAATGATTTTATTTACTAAGTACATATTTTAAATACTTTTCAAAATAAGTATATCTATATATTACAATATGTATTATATGCATCATATAATAATAATCTAGTTGGTACTTTGGGGGATCAAAAGTAAAAAATTACCATTAGTTAATATAGTTCAGGAAAATCAAAATAAAACAATTAAAGGAAAGTCTATGTACCTACAGCAGAGCTTTACTCTGTTTATAGTTTTTATTTTTCAAATCTGTAGGTACTGCTGTGAACCTGTGGTATATGTATTATACGTTATAATACAAAAAAGATTAAAAATCAATATCATTTAGTGAAATATATATTTTTATTTTATAAATTATCGCATTACATTTAAATAAATAAAAAATTATAACGTATTAGAAGGTATTTTCATCATTAGGCTAAGTTTGCGTAATATAAATTTTTATACAATGTTTAATACTTAATTTTCCAACATGCACACATTGACATATATATATATATATATATAAGTTACATATTAGGTAGGTAATATTAATTATTATAATATTATACATTTAAATTATTATTTAAAAATTGTACTTTCCATTGAGTAATAGGTAGAAAGGTAGAATAAGAGAATGTTAAAACACAAATTAAAAAAATTAACATTTAAAGTTAACATTTTGACACGTAATGTACCTTATTTTTATTTCTTTGTATTAGCATTGATTATACATAGTATATATAATATATACATACTATATATAATCAATGGTATTAGTATTTATTTATTGCACTAAATTCAAAATTCAAATTGAGACATTTTTTTCGGTTACGTTGGTGTACATGTAGGAGGTTAATGATAAAAATGTCTTATCATTTTTCGAACAACTATCGGCTTCCGTCCATAACGTTAGTAACTGATAAGAGCTAACTAATAATAATAATATTTATTATTCTATTGTGTAGGTATAACATTTTTAATAATAATAGAATAGTTTTAGTCAATAGTAATATTAATAAAAACAATAATCACAATGTATAAATTTAAAATAGGTATTGCAAAATATAATTTGCTACAATTAGTCAATGGTAGGTACGGTTTGCTACTACTGCCACTAACGTCCACGGATAATAGATATACGGTCGAAGCCAAACACCGCTAGCCAATTAAAAACGATTATTGTTATATGACGTCACAATAGACCTAAATTCTCGCGGCTGCACGGCAAAACTACGGACGACAAGCGTATTTAATATATATTTTCATCTTTGAACTTAAATTGATTTTTAATTTAATGTTTCTTTAATACCAACTTGGTTTTTATTTTTTTAATGAAAAGTATACCTATACTATGAGTAATATTTGTAATTAATTAAATAAATAATGAGTTAATTACACTAATTAACATTCAAAAAATAATTGTTCAATCATTTTTATGTAGTAATAACTTAAGGAGTAATATTGTAGTTCTGGAGATTTTTTTTCTAAGATCGCGAATTATTTCCTGGGGTTCTTAAGATTGTTATTCTGTTTACCATATTTTAATTACGTATTTTAACATATAAAATATTATGGATATCAATGAATAGTATTGAGTGATTTAAGAGACTGATATATTTAAAATTAACTGAATTTATTTAGCTTTGTGAATTTTATTTTACATACATACATTAACATAAATTTATAATACAAACATTTAATAATAATAATGTATTTGAAACAAATTATGCAAAAAATAAGATAAGAATTTACAAGTTCAAACTTTAATCTTACAAATACAATATATAACCAATTAATAATTTTTACACAAATAAAAGTATAATAAATACCTATTTACATCATATTTAAATTATATATATATTATCATATTTACACATTTACATTAATTAATTAAGAATCAGGAACAATTAATATAAGTAAAAAAATATTATAATAAGGTTTAAATACTATTTTTTTAATATTACAATCCCATACAATATTTAAGTTATTATTTTTTTCATTTTTTTAGTTGATTTTCTATCTGGAAATAGGAATAGCTAAACAAAAAAAAAAAAATTAAATTAAGGTTAATAATTGTAAAGAAATAAAATATTATAATAAATAATTGATACCATTTTGTTTTAATTTTCTTTTTATTTTGATGTTCATTAATTAGCTTCTCAAATCAACTTCAAAATCGTTTTCCAAAAAATGTACACTACAAATTGTACTGGTCTTATGATTCCACTTATCTTTTCTACGGCAGGCATTAATCCAAACATGGCATAGTTTTTGATCTTTTGGAAATGTATGATAAGATATGTTAGAATTTTTTTTTTTGTTTCCTGTAAACTATTTGAGCAAACAGCAACAGCACATCTAGTTCCTGGCATCTAATTAACAATATAATAATCAGTAATTTATTAATTGTTAACATTTTATTTTTTAATAATTTATATAGGTATCAATTCAGGAACCTTATTACTTAATGTGCAAGTATAATAATTAACACATATTTAAAAACAAGATTGATCCATAAATTACTATAATATAATTCTTTACAGTTTACATAGATATGTAAAGTAATTATAAATGTAAGTAATAACTTCAAAGATAGATTATAGATTTATTATTTAAACTTCTACAGTACATTGTAATTTGTAAAAACTAATATTCTAATATTGTACAATTACTTACTTTAACGTTCAATTAATTGTTTTATTCTTCTTTGCAATAAGTCGACAAGTAGACGGAAACAATGTTAAAAAAAAAAAAAATAGTTGGTAAACACTAAACAATGATAGAGTTTTGGCGCATTACTGCATTAGCGGGCTAGCGGCTGGATTGCGGAGGTCTATTCTGACGTCACGCTCTTTGAAACCACGCCCCCCAAACAACACAATGCTTCGACCGTATATCTATTATCCGTGACTAACGTCTACTGTTACGATATGATAATACACCGATTATTTAAACTATTATTGCTACGATATAATTATGATACGATATCAGTTTATTTTCAAATAATTTAACTCCGATATTTAAAAAAAAAAAACTTATTATGGAAATATTAATACGACAGACTATTTCTCCGATGGTAATCATTTTTCAAAGATATCAATATTATCAAAGACAATCAAAAACAAAGATCGAAATAAATTAAATAGTTGTAATAGTTGTATCTACTTAAATAAGTTTATTAGGAGTTGTATACCTACTTAAACAATTAATAATTCCTTATATTAGGTATTGTGTACCTTAAGTAAAAATGATCAATCTATTACATCTACATTTATCTATAATTTATGACTTTAAGTACAATAAAAAAAGCAAATAAATTAATATTGACCCTAATAAATTTTAATTTTAAAAACATTAAATGTTTTAATATAATGTTTTATATACATTTTATCGTCTGTTGATTATGGCGATTGGCGGGGGGGGGGGTCAAAAATTCAAAAGTCAAAAATTAAGTTCTAAAATGTTATGTTGTTACACTGTAACAGTATAGGGCTATTAATAGTGGGTCAACTGCCAACTGGGTCCCAGTCGTCCCAGTCCGCCCCTGATATAGCCATTTGGCCACATAAGCTAAAAAGAGCGGGTAAGTGGATGGTCGCTCTGCTGTACAGTACATAGGTTACAAGTGAGTGGCGTGAGTCACTGTAATGGATTGTGTTAAATTTGAATACAATGATATAATATCATTGCATAAGAAAAACGATTTTGAGCGAAGACGGTCGTACAGTCTATACTCTTTAATATCTGACTAAGTGTATTTGATGATATTATTGTGAATAAAGTAATTCATTTTAGTATTAGGCATTAGCATTTACTATAGTTGGTTAAATTCATTTTCTCAAAAAAATTAGGTACATTTTAAAATGCCATTGCGTGTATATAAAATATAACAATATACTCTAAAATAGTTGCATATACCAACTTATATTATATAAGTTAAAACATGTTTTTTTATAATTTTATATTTTACAATTAAGGAGTCCTATTAAATAAATGCATAATGATTTATTGTTTATATGTATGTTAATTTAATTAAAAAATGCAGTATTTATTTATTGCAGACTATAGTCTATAGTTAATGTATACATAGCTCAAATGGCCCAACGTAAGCATCCTAGTCATCCTACCTAACATTACCTATGTCAATATATGGACCACCTTTATACTTTATAGATATCCACGTTACTAAATATTTAATACGTATACCTAGCAGTGTTCGGAACGTTCACTAAAAAAATGAATTCGTTCACGTTCAGTCCTTGAAAAAGGAACTCGTTCACGTTCACGTTTTTACGTACGAACGCGTTGTAGTAAACCGACGGAGTTGATATACTATTTTAGTTACATTAATATTATAATTACAGTCACATTATAATATTGGACTTCTGTCTCCCAGACCAAGTCCTTTTACTATTCCTTTTATTTTTCGCCACATTATAATGTAGTTTTCAATTCATTGACTCCGATTAGCGTAAATAACACAACTCATAACTGGCAGAACCCAGTCTTGTGGAAAACAATTCCTGGAATTATATTAATTTAAATCCTATGCGAATATGAACAACTATTTAACCACATTTTGCAATAACAACAACAGCGTCGGCATCTTTTGATCCACCTCCTTTTCTCTTACGTGTAACAAATTTAGCCACTAAGTTTCTGCATAAATACAGGACTTCGTCCATAGCAGAATTAGAATTAGTTTGTGTCTCACCCGATGTAGAACTTAGTATAGGCGTTAGCAATGCTTGAATTGGAAAAAAAATAGTAAGGGGATGCAAACTGCAAAAGTATAAAAAATATGTGCGTCCCCGAACATTAAAATGTCTTATTGCAATGAATTGGAAATTAGAAGGGGGACGCTAAAATATTTTTAAAATAGAAGTAGGACTCCCCCCCCCAATTCAACCACTGGGCGTTAGGGAGGGATCACTACAGCGTTCACGTTCACGTTCTTTGAAAAAAATGAACGCGTTCATGTAAGAACGTTCATCTCAATTTTTGTTTATAAATAGTTTACCAGCAGTTTGTATAAAAACCCATAAACATATATAGGTCTCAACCCAAAAATAAAAACAATTAAGACTTTAGAGCATATACATTTTATAAAATATCTAAATTATACACATATTATATTTATTAAATAGTAAATAAATTGAGCGTCTTCAAAATCATTCAAATTCATTAAAAATATAAACGTCATTCATCACGTTCACGTTCTATTTTTAAAAAAATGAGCGAAGTTCGCGTATCGTTCACTAATAAATTATGAACGTGAACGTGTGAACATGCGTTCATGAACGACGTTCTTTCCAAACACTGATACCTAGTGATATATAAATCAGTATAAACTGATACTTCACAAAATGAACAAATTGATATGATGTATACTATAATATATTATTACTTATTAGTAGGGCCCGGATTTTTATGCAAATGCATATTCTTCTACATTTGACGTATAATAATTCTGATTAAATATCTTGACGTTTCGTAAAACGTAGATTATATTGTTAATTTTTTATTTTGCATATTTTAGCATATTTGCATCAAAATGCATAATAATTGCATATTTCGGGGTAATTACATAAAATGTGCATATTTAATAAATACTTGATAAAATATTTTAAATTTTACTCAAAGTTTGATATACATGCTGATTTTGCCCGATCGCCGACGTTCCTGACAAATATAATTCGACCGAATAAAACAAAATATTTTATAAAAGGGAATTCCGTGACAGACGTAGGTATAGACGCATTATAGACGTTATCTTATAGATAAATATATATATATATATATATATATCAATATATCATAATCTGATTTCTGGGACATGCGATTAAGCTAACATAATATTAAAGTAATATTAGTTACTGGCTGTTGTTCGTCGGTGTAGTGTGTACAGTGTACGGTATATTTTGTTTAAAAAATCTAACTAGTGACTTTTATTTTTATATAATGCCTAAAGTAAATAATGTTATGAATTATGATAACTACAAGCAATGTTTTTGGAAAAATTGTTTGTATTTATATCCAAGGTTATAAAATTTAACACCAAGTTTTCCACAAGTTTTGCTTCAAATAGCTATAGAGAAAATTTGAAGCGTCATTATAGGAAAAATGTTATGAGCGTTTGAGTTTTAAATTTTTATAAAATCGCGTAATGATAACGATTTATCCTCAAACCAGGTATTTGTATATATAACTACAATAATTGATTAACAATGCCATATGCAAAATGCGTCTTAATTAAAAAATAAAATATTTGTTTCAAAATAGAATATATTATGACAATATTTAAATTAAATATAATATATCCTAGACCGACAAATGATCTCCGTTCAGAATCGTTTTTCGTATACAATGATACCCATCATTGCATTCAAATTTAATCCCATCCATTACAGTAACCTACAGTACAGCTGAGTGACATCCACGATTTAACCGCTTTTTTTTTTGTGTCTTACATCACGTTTTGGGGCAGTAAAAGTGCTTCGATTTTTGACTTCAGTACCTCATTAGATCAGAAAGTGAATCTAGTTGGTACTTTGGGGGAGGGGGGGTCCAAAGCGATAAATTCTTAATACTTTTCTAAATAATTAAGAAAAACAAACTAAAAATTAAGGGAAAACCAGGACATTTTACGCACACTAATTTTTTGACAAAATAGATTTTGGTTTTTGATGTAATTTTAAAACAAATAACTATAGATACATGAAATTTTTACCGAATGTTTATATAAGTATATTCTATCCACCGTGAAATTTTCAAAAATTTTCGATTTAAGTTGAACTACTCATAGGCATTTGAAATTTTCGATCATTATTAGTTTTTTTAAAATTAATATCGATAAAAATTGTTGGGCAGAAAAGCTTGAAAATTTAATACAAGGCTCATAATATATTTTTACAATAGCAGTTGAAAAAGGCGGGTAAAGGTACGGTTTCCAAGGCGCGGCTAGCCGCGGCGACCAGCCGTCGCGATCAGCCGCCGAAGTCTGACTGGTTTCCTAGACATACAAATCGCCGCGGCTCTAAACATAATATCATTATTTGTTTAGTCGTTCTTCGCATTTTGTTGTGTTAAGACGTATATTTTAAGTGTTAAACCATGTCCAATTTAATGTGCGTTTTTAATAATAACAAAATGATCATTGATTTCCTTGAAGAAGAGGAGGAAGAAGATAATTTATTTTTACGTAATTATTTAAATCCAAATAAGGTTTTATTTAATAATCGTGTGTCTGAAGGTTATTTTGAAATTTTGATAAATAGACATTTATTTGAAAATGAAACAAAATTTCGAGAGTTTTTTCGCATCAATCACAACCAGTTTAATTTCATATTATCTTTAGTTGAATTCGATCTTACGAAACAACCTTCAAATAGAGTGAAAACCCCCATTTCTGCATCAGAAAAGTTGGCGATTACCTTGAGGTATGTGTACATTTGTTTAAAAATAATATGTATAGGCTAATAATAAATTAATACGTAATATTTTTGTAGATATATGGCTAATGGTGAATCTTTTCGATCATTGTCATTTGGTTTTCGTGTTTGTCATAGCTATATAAGCAAAATTGTTTAACAAACATTGGCCGTTTTGAAAACAAAATTAGTTCCAATTTTTATACCTAATCCAAGTACTATCGATTTCAAATCCAAAGCTGCAGAATTTAGTTGCAAATGGAATTTCCCTAACTGCATTCTTGCAATTGATGGCAAACATATACGGATACGTAGTCCAAACAATTCTGGATCTTTATTTTACAATTATAAGGATTTTTTTTCCATAGTTTTACTCGCTATGGTTGATGCTAACTATAAATTTATAGTAGTTGACATAGGTTCCTATGGAAAGGAAGGCGATAGTGGAATTTTTCTGAAGTCTGTTATGGGTAAACAAGTATTAAATGGTTCGTTTGGTTTTCCCGAAGATTGTGTATTACCTGGGTCTGACATAGTCGTACCCCATGTGATTGTTGGTGATGAGGCTTTCCGATTGCATCACCATATTATGAAGCCATATACAAAACAAGCAAGTAGAAACGATGTAACGAAGAAAACATTCAACTACAGACTCAGTCGTGCAAGACGAGTAACCGAAAACGCTTTCGGTTTATTGAGTCAAATTTTTAGGGTGTTTTACCATTCAATTAATATTGAAACATCAACCTGTGATAATCTGATTTGGGTAGCTTGTTGTCTACATAATATGCTGAGAGATGGTTATTTGGAAAAACACAAACGTCCATTCTATGATTATGATAAAGACCAATCGACACCAAGGGATAACATGTTATCATTATCAAGAAGAGGAGGATATGCGAATATTGAAGGTTTTGAAGTAAGAGAACTTTTCAAAACATACTTCAATCGTGAAGGATCAGTACCATGGGGATTTTAATAACTACTTTGCATTATAAATTGGATCTGTATTCACGCAACAACTGTTGTTTATGTAATAAGTTTATCTTTAATTGTTGTAAATATCTATTTCATATAAAAACAAATTTATAAGATAACAAAATAAAAAATTTTTTTTTAAATTTTACAATATTTTGTATAAGTTATTATTTAAGTTATATTTAAACATTTTTAATAATATTATAAAAAAACTGTTTTTTCTGGTCAGTAAAATAACTACTTGTTAACTTATTATATTTAAACTATAAAATATTGTAGGTTGTAAAGCCTTGAGAGTTGTCTGATGCTAACGATGTACTGGGTGTAGAGGTCTGAATATAATTATCATCAAATACTTGTTGGGATGAGGTCGTCCTCTTCACGTAAGCTGATTTCATCATTCATAGTCGCATTTGTTGAAGAACTAAATATTTAAAAATAAAATTACAGTATTATTTGGTTAAAAACGATTATAATACTAATTTTGGAAATATTCATTTTTGCAAACAATAATATGTGATTTGTTATGAACTAATTTAATATTATATCAAGCCATAAACTAATTTGGAAAAAAATTAATTTAACTTTTATTTAGCACCACTGGTATCGACTATAGAGTATCGAATGTAACAAATAAAATATATAGTAATAATTTGTAAAATATTATGACCGATGATGGTAACTAATGTGTATTAATATGTTTCAATAATATTATATTATTATTATCTTATTACAGTAAACATGCAATTTACATTTTTATCTTGCGTCTCGGTGCCTTCATGTGTCTGTGTTTGTTTTCCAGCGGGAATTAGTGTATATTAAATATTTAGATATTAATACATTACAATGTCCATAAATATTTATTTTAAAACATATTATTATTTATCATTTATACCCCACTGCGTTTTAGTACAGATAGGGAATGACATGCATAATTATTTTATTCTACATAATTTAACTATGATTATTAAATTTATATTTATGATGAATATGTACCTTCGTTTGTACTCTAATCCATCAAGAAATGAAACGTGTGCTGCCAAAGGCCATACTTTTTTTGATGTTCTAGATGAACCTGTGGCTAATTTACGTTTGTTTCGGTTATAAGTATCTCTCATATTTTTCCAACGTTTTTTACATTCATCTGCTATAATAAAACCACCATTATTATTTTATTTTACATTAATATGAATATGTGTATAATATTAAATACGATAACGAGTTAACCGATAATTATTATTATCATTAATTCAACAATTTTGTATCATGGTGTACCAAAAAATAACCAATATATTGAATGTGAAAATAATTTAAACTACTTACCAGATTTGCCAATTTTCAAGCCAATTTCTTTCCAAATATCATCTTTTAGAATTATATCTTTGTGCTTTAAATCAGCACTGTCGTATAAAAAAGGATTTTTCCGGACTTCCTCTAAAAGTATTTCCTCATGTTCCGGCAAAAACACAATTTTTGACATTATTATATTATAATACTAAAATATTATTATATGTTCGATATTATAATTATTATTCAATAATACAATAATTATTATAATTCAATACTAGAATATTTGTTAAATTATGGTAGTTTATAATATATACTATATACTATTATCAGCGACTGAAAAGTTTTAACACTATTTTCGACTAGAGTCGCCGGCGGCTGTCGCGATACACTGCTCTCGTCGCGGTAGAGCCGCAGCCGCGCATTGGAAACCAATCTATAGGCACTACGTGTAAACACTGTTCATACAAAAGCCGCGCCTTGGAAACCGTACCTTAATGGTATTTTATATATTATATAATTATATATTAACCTTAGTGGCAGCTTGCTGATATTTTATCTTTTCTTGACGTGGCAGTTAATGAAAGACAGTAAGATATTTTTTCATAAAACTCATCTAGCTATTAGGAATACAAATTTTTGTTCTTAGGAGTGTGTAAAATTTATCAACTGAAAACATTGATGAAGAAGACAACCAGAGTGAGGTGGCAGATGAATTAGAAACATTTGATGATAGTATGCAATCAGAACAACAATCCAAGGCAAATGAACCAAATCCATCGTGTTCGACCGTCGAACCAGAAACCACGCAACATAAACATAAACTTTCCACTGATTCAAAAATAAAAAATAAAATGAAACAAAGCGATGCCTTGTTGGAAGTTTTAAACAAAAGAAGCGAAGAAAGGAAAAGGCTGATGGAAGACCTTACAAGTATCGAAGACGACGATCCCATCGATGTTTTTTTTTAAGTATGGCGTTAACCGTAAAACAATTTTCTCCAGAATTAAAACTTAAAGCGAAATTGGACGTATTACGTATTGTTAGTGAATTAGAGTTAAAAAACTATCAACCAAAAGAAACCATGTCAGCTCCTAGAGTTCAAACCCAGCCTTCTACAAATTACGAATTTCCAGAAGTTACTCACCGTGCAAGAAACTGTTACAAACATTACAGAAATATACATTTTTAAGTACCAATGTCAACACAAGAATGTAAACGTTACCTGAATTATTCTATTATGTTCCACAAAAACATGAGGTGTGAACATTTTATGTTCCAATGTAACATCACAACAAAACGTTTTTAGAGAACCAACATTAATGGTTTTATAAAAACATATTGCTTTATAAATATTTAAAGGTTCCCAATACGTTACGGGAATATTTCAGAAAAAATATAAACCAATCTGATAATAGCCACGGGTAATTTTTGACGATTATATTTCTATAAATATACATTGTTGTAATCAATAACAATAGTATATATATATTTATATATATGTCTATAATACGGCCAATCGGTGGACAGTGACCGCGTCGCTTATGATTTCATCGATAACGGGCATGCTATAATAAATAATAATGAATCCGCGTGTGCCGTGTATTTTTATTATTAAAGAGTGCGACAACGACGACATCGACATAACACTCATTCATCTTTTTAGTTTTTATCTTTGGATTACCGCATTTTCCTCATTATTATTCGTAATTCATTTAAAAGCATATTTTACAAGCAGTTGGTTGGACATGTCGAATATTCCTGATAAAAAGGTAAGTTTAAATAAATTTGTATTATGTTTTTGAATTCCTACAGTGTATACTATTATAAAATTATCAATTTATAATTATCATACAAAAAAATCACTTAACTAAATTTTAATATTTTAATGATTAGGCAGGTACACCATTATGAAATTATGTAATTAAAAAATTACAATATTATATAATTATTATTTTTATAAAATAAAACGTTTGTAAGTTGTAACCCGTTCTAATAAAAATTCATAGAAGGAATGCTCTCAAAGTAGTAAACAAATTTATGAGGTCCTCTGTCCCTCTGCCTCACTAAATTAGAGCATTGTAAGTAATAGATAATGCTATTGGACCAAAAAATCTTGAATGTCCAAATTTTCAAAAATGTTATTTCGGTATTAACTATACATTTCAAAAAAAAACCTATGATGTGTTAACAAATATGATTTTTATAAAAAAGGTAATTTACTAGTAAATATATCATGTAAATAC
This sequence comes from Diuraphis noxia, assembly GCF_037042655.1. Lineage (NCBI taxonomy): Eukaryota > Metazoa > Arthropoda > Insecta > Hemiptera > Aphididae > Diuraphis > Diuraphis noxia. The sequence continues at coordinate 80,821,050 of NW_028301711.1, forward strand.
TAAATTATAAAACACCTTATGGAAAACTTTACTATAAAATTAGGATTTTGCAACACATATAAGTTTTTTTGTCCAACAATAGTTTCACAAATACTGTATCTATTCTAGATGTGATAATTTAATGAGCTGGTTAAATCTTACTTTAAATAGTTTTTGGCAGCAGTTACAATTAAGTAAAATTGATTATTGTTTTAATTCACTAATATACTCTTTATTTTGTTTTATTGAATTACCTACTGTACCTACCTATTATTTAAATAAAATACCAAAACATTATACCTGATCGTTCTGATCTTGTCCTTTCAGATTCATTTGTTCAAAAAAAAAAAAAATGGGTAGTCGTTATATTTTCTCCAGAAAAAGACTATAGTGTAGTCCCAATAAACTGGCTTGTTGAAACAGAAACACAGAAATTGTCTACCTGTACAATAGAATATCGTTACTGGCGATAAGGGTAACTAGCACAGACTTAAAAGCTGCTGTAGATCCAGATCAGTCTTGGTGTCAATATAAAATCCTTGTAGGTAGTTGGTGGCAACTGTTTTATTTGTTTTTATTATTCAAGATGGATTTGGATAAAAATATAAACACATTATATTTTATAAATCATATGAAAAACGCACACTGTATTTCTTATTACATTATGAACACTACATAAAGTAAAAGTCATAATCTCTCTATTGATAATAATAATAATCATACTAATGATAATAATAATAATGATAATAAAATAATAATCAAATCAGTTCACAACAGCAACAAGACTTACAGTATGTAAAATTCAACTTCCTAAATGAAACATTTTAATTGAATTTGTTTCACTAAAATCGCAATTATCAATCCTTTTCCTTTGTATTTTATTTCAATCCAATCATAGAAATTTTTAATTTCAGTTTATAAATGTGTAAGCTCTGATTTTGATTTTTTTTCATATTATCTTACCATATGGCTATATAGGTAATTTCAATAAAGTCTGGCATGAGCGAATTGAAATAGAATCAACTGACAATGAAAGTATTTTAAATGAACATCACCTATTTAAAAGAAACAAAAAAAATAAAACTGTGGATACTAGTGATAGTAATGAAAACGAAGGTAAACATTTAATACTTCTATCAAATTATTAACATCAATTGTGTTTTTGAATAACTTATTTATTTTTCTGATTTACTCTTTTTTTATAATTGTTATAATCTGGAGACCTAGAGGACGTTTGAAACATCATTTGAGGGGGTATTTGAAATATTGGTTGAGTGGGTTGCGTTCCAGCGTCATTTAAGTATTTATCTTCGAGCTGTGCAACTAAAGATAATATACCGAATTTAGCTTCAGTTTTGCCTCTGGGAGGAAGCTTCTTCACTGAAATTGCAATGATCTTAAAAAATAAGTCTATTTCGTCAGTATTATCTTGGCTACTTTCAGATATTGTGGAGTCGAGATCATTGGATACATTTGATATCGTACAAAAATATTAAAATTTATAATAATTTTCTATGGTAAATACTATATATTATATACATATACATATTCCTAGTCAATCTCTGCTGTACAGAAGGTTATAAGTGGGTTACCTACTGTAATGGATGGAATTAAATTTGAATCCAATGATATTATATCATTGTATACGAAAAACGATTCTGAGCAGAAACGGGTTTATCTGTCTAGGATATAGGTATTATAGATTATTAAAAATTTTCAAATCTTAGATATAAAAAGAAAATTTTTCATGAATTTCTAGCATAAAATAATTTACGAATTTTCGTGATTTTAACATAATATGTTGTAAAAATTCAAACTTTGAATGCCTATAAAAAAAAATTGTGACTATGTATTTATTTTATTTCTCAACTACTATTGTACAAATATGTTAGGAGCCTTGTATTAATTTTTCAAATCTTAGAATTAAAAAGAAAAACTTTTATGAATTTCTATCTAAGATAATTTGAACATTTCCGTAATTTTTACGTGTTTAGTCAAAATTTGAAATTTAAATGCTTATAAAAAAAAAAATTGTGACTATATATTTTATATTTCTTTTATTAATCAATTGTTATTGTAACAATATGTTAAGAGCCTTGTATCAAATTTTCACGCACTTCTGCCTAACAAATAAATTTTTATCGATATTAATTTTAAAAAATTTAATAATGATCGAAAATTTCAAATACCTATGAATAGTTCAACTTAAGTCGAAAATTTTTTAAAATTGCATGGTGGATAGAATATACTTATATAAACATTCGGTGAAAATTTCATGTATCTATGGTCATTTTTTTTAATGTTACATCAAAAACCAAAATTGATTTTGTCGAGAACTGATTGTGCGTAAGATTTGACGTTTTCCCCGTAATTTTTAGTTTGTTTTTATCGATTATTTAGAAAAGTACTGAGAATTTTTTACTTTTAACTCCCCAAATAAGTACTAACTTGATTCACTTTCTGATCTAACATAAGGTACTGAAATCGAAAATCGAAGCATTTTTACTTCCCCAAATCTAAAATATATTATCTAATAAATTTATTTATTTTTTGATATAATTAATATCTACATAATATAATCATATGTCAATATAAATCTGTCACCCCCTAATGTACTAATAATTTACTGTTAAAATACAGTTATTATTTATTATGTTTGTACTGAGTACAGTTAAATGAATGAAAATATGAAACTCTAGAATAATGAATCATCGATGAAAATGAAAAATTACGATGAATAATATAATTAAAATTTAAATACTGTAATTATATATGAATTGCTATAAATACTCATCATACCATACTTTACTCATATTTCAACTACAAAATATACATAATATTACATAAAAATCTTGTTTAGTATTAAGTATTTCAAATTTAAATATGACGTACATACTTTTCACAAAAAGATGGATTTTACGAAATGGCTACGAGAAAAAACAATCGAAACATCGTATAAATAATTTACTATAACTCTAGTTGAATTTAAAGTTATGAATAAAAGTACAAAATTGATAAATTTACTTACATTCTTTCATACTCAACATTACCCAAAAATGACAAATGACCATCTAAAAGCCATTTCTTTTTAGACAATATTGCTGGAGATCCAGTGCCTAGTTTTTTTTTGTGTCTCATATAGGTATCACGTATATTCTGCCATCTATTTTTGCTATCATCAGCTATAATACTAATCAAAATGTTTATTCACTAAATATATTCGTTATTCCTAACTTTAACCTTAACTATTAGAATGCAACGTTCAAAAAAATATTATTCTTACATGATTTTCCAACTTCATCTGAAATATTGTTCCAACATTTACTTATATAACTGTAGTCCTTATGTTGTTCCAGAGAATTATCATAGATAGCACGTTGTTTTTCAACTTCCACAACTAAAATTTCGTCTTCGTTTGGCAAAAATTTTGACATTATAGTTTTTGACATGATTATTATTTAAATATTTATAATAAATCCGTCATAAAACACATAAAAATAGATTATTGATCAAAACACCCATGCGACTCATCAACAACACTGCTATCGAATATTACAGTTGCAAGCCGCAACGACTATTTTCGACACGCACGCGTCGATCGAACATTGGAAACCACGTTCGCAGTTTAAATATAGATCAGTCATTGCGACTAGTCGTTTCGTTCAGTCGCATGCAGCCAACCGCAGATAGGAAGCCGTACCTTCAGCCGCATCAGTCGTGCGTCTTTAGACGCGTTCTAAGGAATCGCACCTTAAACAACCTTATACAAACGTAAAGATTCTTTATTTTGCCATAGCAATGTGCACACTATGTGTCGTCGGTGTCATGGCCGACTGATTCTCTATTATCGGCCCGCCACGCGCCGCCCAAGAGTGTCCACTCCATGCAACCAGTATAGTTATTCCCATGATCTACATGATGACAAAAAACATCAATCAATTTAAACCTACACAGCAGATAGGTACTCAGCTTAAAGCAGGAATTTTGTATAGCTGTGAACAGAGATTTTGTGCAGAGGAGAATTGTTTTTTTTTATTTAAATTGCTCTTTTAGATATGTCAACAATTTTAGATCCATGTTTCAAAAAAATTTATTTCAAAGATCCTTTAGCTTTATTTAACATACTAAAATATATTTCTGACGAGATAAAGCAAAACAATTATGTTAGTAAGAGTTCTTCTGATGATGACATCATAGGTATAAAAAATTCAAGTCAAAATAATAAATAAACTGTATTATAATATGTTTAATATATAATATATATATTTATTTTTTAGACCATGATGTGGCAAATCCGTTCGATTTGTGACAAGATCACGAACAAATTGTACAACAATCTTCTGGTCACAGAGGACAGCGTCAGTCAGATGAAATAGGATTCCCAAGCGAGCATAATTTATATTTGAAATCCAGTGTTGCACGATTATCTGACAACCTAGTGAGAGATTGTTTTCAAAAGCTGGGCTGACACTAAATAAACTATGAAACCGCCTTACTTCAAAACACTTGAATAAATTATTATTTTTGCAATCAATTGATAACACATTGTGGTCATTATGAATAGGTAATTGCTTTTGTTTCACAAATTTGTAAATAAGATAATATTATAATTAAAATGTATTTGTTATTTTTAATACATTAATAACCAGTTATGTTTTATGTATAACAGTATATTATCTTTAAAAAAAAATGTATTTGTTGTTTTCTAATAAATTTATATTCAAGGAGTTATATTTTGAATATTATGTTATATTTTAATCTTTAAAAAAAAATACATTTGTTGTTTATTTATAAATTTATATTCTAAGAGTTAATATTTTGAATGTATGTACTAAATACTAATATCAATATGAAAATTACAATTAAAATACAAATTTTTCTTTATTATAAGATGATGACTATTCTAGAATTTTTAAAATTTTTATTTTCTGTGCATTTTTTATAAAAAGTAAAACATCTCTGTTATTCCTATGAACATCGATATTTCCACTATGAGAATCGATTTCAAGAATTAATCGATGTTTTAAATTTCAATATATCGATACAACGAACATCGAAACATCAACCCATCTCTAAATTATCAGTAAAACAGAGTTTAATAGTGGTAACAATAATAATAATAATAATGTCAGCTGGTGTGCTCAGTCGACCGGACAACTGACAGCAGCGACACTAGCGACTATAATTAGTACAAATAAAAATATTTAGGTATCAATATAAAATCCAATATAAGATATAATTTGTCAGGTATCTATGAGCGTATACACATCTGTACTACTATTATACAAGAACACACATTCCTAATATTTTCTATGTCTTACAAACCGTTCAGCTGTCCGTGAATCACCATTTATGAGACATTTATTGTGTTATAGCAGATAGTCGCTCGCAACTGATGAGTAGGACATGGGCATATAGGTTGTCACGGCCATCTGAGTTCAATGACTTTTTTCCATGGGGAGGTTGGCTAATAACTTGCTTCTCTTTGAGATTCAATGTCACTGGCCGATTTGGTCTCCACCAGCCTCTTGCCCATGTCCGTGGATACGTGTTTAGGTAACCCAGAAGATCAAAAACATGAGAAGGTAATATTCTAGATTTAAAGATGTTTTAAGTTATAATATACAGTAGTTATTTTGTTATTTATTAATTTATCCACAACATAATTATATGATATAAAATAATTTTGTAGTATTAGAATTCCGAGAACTTTACTTTGTGGACACATACAGAATAATATCTCATGATTTAAACTAATTAAACCATGTGAATATCAAGCATGTTAATTGTTAAGTAACCTATAGTGTCAAATTTGTTTTCTTAACTTAACGATATTTTCTGGTTAAAAAAATCATACCCGACTATAGACATTCAATTGCATTAAAATGTAAAACTGAACCTCAACGTAAACATTGCATTATGAAATGTAATAGAGCCATCATTGTTCATGTGAATTACAACGTTGAAAATTAGATCAAACTCAACCTTATTTTAAATTGTATTATATACCTAAGTATTATTTAGATATTTTTAATTATAATAATACCCTTTTCAGACAAAATAAAAGTGGACCGAAGAAATATTATACCAAATTATTAAAATTTTAAAAGTTGACTATGGAATTTGGATTAGAACTTGGTTAAAAATTGTTTTAACTAAGTTATTAGTCTTAATTCGTAATCCGTAATTATGATAATGAACATTTCGAAATGAATATCCGCCGGGTAGCTGTCGTGCTGTGTATCAATTTTCATATTATACATCTACTAAGGATTTATCCATTTACAGTACTAAAAAATATATAAGTATGAAATTCATTTATCACAGATGGCGCGTGGTGCAAGGATCGTGAGTTTATTTAAAATCTTGTCCAATTCAAAAGTTCAGGTAGAAATAACTATGCACTCTGACACAAATGAAGTAAAAAAAAAATAATAGAACATATGGAGGCTTTGTTAATTTCATGGAAAATGTAAACATTAAGTTTGGATGAAGAAATTCAAAATTTTACGATAGAAATCCAACTAAAAATTAATGAACTTCTAGACTTCTTAATCGATGAAGAAAGACAAATGATTCATGAAGCTATGTCATCCAGTTTTGAAACAGGTATTAGAGGTCAGGGCCATTGGTACAAATGTGTGAATGGCCACATTTATTACATAACTGAATGTAGTAGACCGATGGAGCTGTCATCATGTCCAGAATGTCATGAAGGCATACAGGTAGCATCTGATATGGATATATTATTAACAATGCCGGATTTAGCGAGGGTGCAGGGGGTGCAATGTACCGGGACCTCAGATCGAAGTCCTATATTTTTTTAAATTAACCATCAATATTTAATAATATACATATAAATGAAATGAATAATTTATGTTAAGAAGTTACTGACAACCATTTATTTTGGACGGTTGAAATTATTTTAGATAATACTATTTATCATTGTTATTGTCCGTTATACAATTATCTATTTTTAAACACATTATTTATAGTATACATCCTCTATACGTCGTATACTATTTTTGTATAACCCTATAATTTAATTTTTTTATCTGGACGATAGTTCATTACTACTGTTTCTAGATGGACAAACTAAAGATAACCGTTGTTATATTTTATACATTTATTTAAATACTGTATGATATAATTTACGAATTACGGATACGACTTGACTTTTGGTGCAGTGTTATTGGATTTCGATTGTATTGTTTTATACCTTATATTGTTACTTATTTTTTACATACACTATTATATTATTTTTCATTTACGGACTAAACATGATGAGACAAAATGCAGAACTGAAAATTAAAGAGCTAGCCTAAATAATTTCCATGCATCGGGCAAAATAGTGTTCAAAACACGATTTTGGACTACAAAAACATTAGCGTAGTGAAATCCCCAAATAAAAACAAAATTAGATTGACGAATGACGATCAAGGAAAAGGCAGATAAATTTGAAAAGAACGCGGTTCGCAGAAAGGCTTCTGGTTTAAAGGTGAAATGCCGACACTGAACATCATTTTGAAGTCTGTGAAGACATCTATACGATATATTCCCAGACAAATTTATACCGTATTTTAAAATCACTGAATTTTGTATATTTCAAAAGAGGATGTAATAGTGCCCTGATAGGAAGAGATGGCATAGTAATTTGGCTGTAGAAGCCGGTATCTCGAGACTATTCGTAAGTTCCGTGATGAAGGGTGGACTATTTATTATTATACAGACGAAACTTGTAGGAACGCAGGAAAATGCACAACAAAAATGTGAATCGACCAAACTATCAAACATAGCAGAGACCTTGAAGGACTGTCAGCAGGTGACAAGGCTTAGGTGTAATGGATTCGAACGAAATTGTTACGTTCTCATGTTTGACATAATTGTACTTAAGAAACCAGCAAAGAAGACAATTTTGGGTTCACCCTATAAACTCTGAACGTCAATCACATGATCATTATTTTCAATTGTATAAGCAACTTCGAACAGACAATGTTAAGTTTTTTAATTATTTTCGCATGTCGATAAGTGCGATCCTTGATGATGAAATAAGTTCATTTGATGAGTTGTTATCGTACATAGAAAATGATATAAAACGGCAATATATAAATATGTGAATAGATATTCAACCAGAGGAAAAATTTGTGATAACTTTAAGGTACATGTATATTGTATATATACATGTCAAAATCAAGTTATAATTCAGTATAAAATTAAATAATTAGAAAATAAACTTTAATTTGAATATTATTATTTTTATTAAATAAGCTACATTACATTTTTTTTTTTTTATAATTTGAATTTATTAATAATACTTAAATATTTAAAATTAAAGTGACATAATAATGTAACAAAATTATGTTTTGATAAAAAATAATAATACTTTAAATTAATTTCATTACAATTACCGAAACAAACCATAAAACTTTATTTTTATACATATCCAAACCGTAACAACTTGGTTTTTAACTTTTTTAAATTCAAATAATAAAATCAGTGAATCACAGTAGATTTTGATAGTGATAACCTCCTTCCAAAGTTCCACTATCGTTCGACACATTATTACCTTCAACTGAAAATTGAGAGTAATATAATCCGACGAATGATGTGGATGGTGATGGCATATTATCACGATCAAAAACAATATGAGCCGGATGAGAAAACATATGATGTGTGAGTACACTCACAAGGACTCAGCATGGATTGATTCGTTTCATTATTTCGTAAACTGTTCAGGAGCTGTATTGTTTTCATTCTAAATATAAATTTTTGTTCCATACTTAAAGATTGAACTGATGGAAGGAAAGAATAAAGAAATGCCAAATCATCATTTTCGAGCGGTTTCTTGGGCGTTTTGTGACTTTCCATAAAATCAATTAATACGCGTTCAACGTAGTTTCTTAAATTTCATTTTTGCTTTTTCTGTCACACTAGATGTATCTGGAAGAGACTCATCTTCGTAACCCATCTTAGCTTGCTCATTTTCATCAATACTATTAATTTCTTCTTAACAAACAGTCAGGAAACGCCAGTCACCAGACACCTTGTATCGACTGTCGAACCGAATAACTCAACGACCAAGTCTCGGAATATCAAAAGCGGTATTAACGCCTTGACACTACTGGTCTGTTTTTGGGTACTACGTTCAACAGTTGATCAACACCGACGATCCACCGAAACCGACAAGACGAGCCACCGTTGCCGACAGTACGAGCCACCGCCGCAGTCCACAGCCGCTGCCAGTCGCCGCCGGACCACCACCATCAACGCCACTCCCCACCCGTCACCTGACGAGCGAAGAGACCAGGAACGACAACTGTGGAGACTATAACGTGAGTGATTATACACCATCCCTATCATATTTATAAATGTTGTGTATTTGGAATCCTATACACTAGGATTAACGCCGTTACACCAACATCACCCACTGTCCCTATCATATTTGTACTTGTTGTGTATTCAGAACCCTATACGCTAGGATCCACGTCTATACACCTGACTCTGTAACGGAACATAAATACATTCATTACGAAAAAGGCTTACGAACAGAGCCAACAACTATTATTTACGACAGCCAATCATAGCGTAGGACGAGTACAACCAATCACAGGACAGAACGAGAGTAAAACGCCACATTTTGGACTTAAAAAGGAATTACAAGCACTTCCGTACATCATATAAACATAAAAAGTACATCAACGGATAGGGGAAGTCAAGACGAAGAAAACCATACCTTCTCCATGGTTGTAACCCAAAAAACTTCGGAGATATCAGCAAATCCATCACGAGCGAAAACACAACATGCATCCGGATAATGGATGTGTTTACTAGTCGGTACGGATGGTAGTACTTATACTAGTAAGATTCGGCATAGAAACACACTCTCATTTTTCGTTCAAACTTCAACCAGACTACAACGAAGATTGAAGCCCGAAGAGACCTCAAGAGATTCGACCAGCGAACGACGACCGACACGATCCCGTGTGCAACTCTCATAGAGCATCGCCACAAAACGATCGTACGGTCAAACGAAGACCCGACACCGACCCCGATCCACGGTGTACAAGAGCCCCGAACAGCGAACGACGATTGATACGGCGCGCGGTGGTACGATTCCGTGTGCGACTCTCATAGTAGAGCGCCGTGTCAAACGATAATTCCGGAACATCGCCGGATGCCTATATATCTTTGTCCACGGAATTAACTTGGTGGTAACCTCTTGTTATATCCGACGTCGGAGAATGGCTTAGACCGGAGCTTCGACGCGGATACTTGATGCGCCATCGAAAAATTCGTGTGACATAGAGATTTGGTCCGGCGGAACGGCCAGCAACGAGGATCTTACAAGATACAGACAATAACGATCAACCGGATGCGAGGATTAACCATTCGGGCAAACATCTCGAAGACGTATCAAATTTGATGAAATAATTTTTAGTACAGTCCAGTGTCCAGTTGAATTCATTGATACCCTGCAAGTTGTAACATATTATCTTTAGGTAGTTCGCACAGAATAATAAAATAAACTTCACAAATATATAAAAATAGCAATACACTTCTTACAAATTCAGTAAATTAAAAGAAACTTATTAACTTTTATTTAAATTTTAAAATGTCAAGAAAATAACATAAACTTTAACAAAAAACATAATAAAAACAAAACATATTAACATTAAAAAAAAAAAGTTAGTTAAAATAATTGAATATAATATACAATTTAAAAAAAATTAGGAAGTATTAAACCAATCTGCTTCACTCAACGAACTCATGAAGATCAGCTTGCTTAATCGCTTACCTGTCAATCTGTTCCTTGCTTTAGAAATGGTTTGACCAGTTTTCGAGAATAAGCGTTCAGATGGGACAGAAGTGGAAACAATACTAAGTTTTTGTCTGGCAATTTGGTATAAGTTTGGGTACATGGACTTTACAATTTCCCAAGCTTGAAGTGGTTCAGTTTGTATGTCGGCAACAGGCTTTCCCAAATAATCATAAAGCTAATATATTAATAGAATAGTTGAAATAAAAATTAAATCATTATTAAGAATTTAAATTGTAAATTTTACCTCTTGGTACATAGGAGAACTTTTATTTTGAACCTGTTCAGTTGCCACAGAAGTGTGATATGACCAAATATCAAACGAATCTGATGGTTTATTTGCAGTCAGATTATTTGTGTGAGGCTCAGTGGATGCAACATTTTCTGAATTTTCTTTGAGTATTAATATTTGTTTTAATATATCAATAGATCTCTGACATCGCACGGGATCTTTAAAATGGAGGTTCTTAAATCTAAAATAATCGAAATATAAAATATAAAAAAAATACTGTCATTGCTATGCTTAGAATCCAGAAAAAAATTAATTTAATTAAATTCTAAAATATATTACCTCGGATCCAATAAAGTTGCTAGAGGAAAATCATTGAATATTTCAAGATTTTTAAATCGTTAAATCAAATAAAATTTTTCCCTTTAAATCATTTCCAATTTGCGTTGCAGTGTGAATATTAGTTATAGCATTAGTTGTGCAGTTAATTAAAGGTAAAATTGTACTGATTATAGCAAATTTTTCACCAGAAATTTTGTTTGTTAAGTCTTCTAAAGGTTGCATTAATAATTTGACTTCTTTAAGAACTTGTAGCTCTCTGGTTGTTATCATGTCTGGTGCACCTGGCCTCTCCAACAGAATGGATGATATTATTCGTTACAGATGTAAGAATCGTTCAAGCATATAATACAAACTGTTTCATCTTGTCTTAACATCTTATATCAATTTTAAGATTTTACCTTCTGGTATACCAGAAAATAAATATAATTTAGTGTAAAATAAATGAATAATACAGTTTCATAAACTACAAACAATCATTTTTTTGGATTTTCCTCAGTTCATCGTTAACATTAACACTGATTTTGAGGTCGATTTGAGGTTACTATTTTGAAAGTAGTATTAAAAGTTACAACAGAGATTAAAAAGAATTAAAAAGAGATTCATGATTATACCTATTTAGTGATGTTATAAATAAATTCAGTTTACATTCGCGTTGATTAATGTATATTACTGATTTTGACACTTGCCTAATTTACATAAACCAATAATTATCATGGCACGTTTTCCTGTAGCTTTGCTCAAAAATATTCCAGAACGATGACAATAATAAATACTTGTGGCTACAGTTTTATAATTGTTAAATCTTATCCCCCTTTGTTTAACAAACCGCGACGAAGAACTTACCTCCTCAATGGATTTCCATTCTTCAAACTCTATACAAAATTATGAAAAATCAAAATATTGATTCCATAAATAAGTTAAGGAGTGAAAAATTCAAATAGTATTGTTAGCTCCACCGGTGGCAACACTGGTGCGGGCCGGCCGCTCCTGTCGGCTCGACGGCGCTCGCCGGCTACCTCGTCCTGTCTTTCGCGAACCGCGGTGTGCGACGCTTGGCACCCGACGAACGATCGCCGCCGACTGCCGTTGTTTTATATTATTTGTTTAACTAGCTTTGTTCTAAAATATATGAGAAGTGTTATAACTATTAAACCAACCCGTGTAATATGTTTATTTGATCCTGACCTCCGATCCTATCAGTATATTTACCCTGAAACGAAACAAAATTCATATTAATTATATCTAATTAAATATCTGCATCTATCAGTTGTCTTAAGATTTAATGGTGCGTCCTGTGTAACTTTGTATGCCTAATTAAATTGTATTTTTTACAAAATTTATGATTACAATGCGCGCACTCAAACATATTTGAATAAAACAAAATTTCAAAAACTGAAAAAAGTTTTGCGATTTGAAAATTTTTGACGATTATGATAATCGATAAGAAATACGATATGGTAATTGATAAGGTATTTGCTCTTGTGCTGTCTTTAGACCTTGGAGTAATATTGCTCTAGACCACGGTTATAAAGAACAGGTTAAGCATTGCGCGCTGTATCAGAACTAGTTACGCTCCGCGTAGTTCATAAAACCGCCGAGCGCTGCTAGTCAGTACTGTTAGTTTTTTATTATTCCCAATAGAAAAGAACGTTTTATGGCTTTTATGCTTGCAAGTTGCAGTTCAGTCTTGTAAAATTGTTAAGTATTCGAATAAATTTAATAATATGAATATGTATTTAAATACTTTTTTTTATTCGAATACCATTTTAAATGCTTTCTGAAAAAATTATTGAATACGTATTCCGAATACAATACTAAAAAAGTATTCTTTACATCATGAGCGTAACTTGTAAATAATTACCTTTACCTTTTGTTGTATAATAATTAATAGTATAAGATGATCAATATTACTATACTCTATTCGCCGTAATGCCACTGGCGCGCATGCATACTGAGCCGCCGAAACGTTCAGACCCCCCATGTCGGAGACAGGTGGCTTGTGATTGGTCAGTGGTGTTCGGCAATCGGCGGTGTTCGTCGTAGTAGTCAGCTGCCGCCGTGCATACAGAATGTTATACAAAATAATTGATACGAATTATAGCAATATAATAGCGCGCGTTCGCGGAGATAGTGTCGATGCGTCGTGAAAATAATCAAATCACTACGTATACGCCAGGTGCGGTGGTAACGATAAACACTAGCGCCCCGACGACGCGGTGGCCTGCGCAGCTATGACCGGTTTTCGTCGAGCAAGTGGGTCAACTTATGGCGAATAGAGTATAAGTAATGAAATAAATCAACCATAAATAAACAAACTTAAATACATAAAAACATAGACATTTTTATATTTCATAACTTCTAAACAAAATGTATCATAATTAGGTAGATATATACAATTAAGTTTTTATTTTATACTAAAAATAATAACAAATTTATATAAATAATTGTAGTCTTCTGTCTCTTTGGGTTGATTCTGCACTAAATTGATCAATAATTTTATCAACATTTATTGGATACAATTTTTCTATATTTAATATAGCTATATTAGTTTGTCTTTCTTGACCAATAGTATTTCTTGTGAATGTCTTGAGACGACGACGTAAAGATGAAAAAGAACGCTCACTAGAAGCAGAACACATGGGAATCGATAAATATATTTTAAAAATCATATTCATATTTTCAAATGATATCATGATATCAAATAATTCATATCTATATATTATAATATAAAATTATTCATTATTTATTATCTAACATTGTTATTTGTTAGATAAGCTAAAATTGAAAATTAAGATATAAAAAAAAACCGTTAAGGAATAGCTATAACCAGCTGTTTTGTTCTTATTTTAAAACAAGGTAGTAGGTATGTTAAATAACAGGGGGCATTACCCCTCCTAATTTATTCTAGGGGACAATGGCCCCCCTTGGCCACCCAAGTTAACGCCTATGTTTACATGACTGGGCCAAGGTTGCAAATCGTATAGTAAAGTATGCGTTTAATTCCTCATCTTTTGGAAACAAAAAATAAGAAACTTTTTCTGGATTTGACCTGTAACCGCATTAACAATAAATAACACAGCACATGGACGGCATGATGTTGGAAAAAATTATAAATTGTAAATTTTATAATAAAGCCTTAAATGTATTAGCAAATTAGCAAATGTCAAATAGCTATTTTTTTTATCGTAGATACTATAAAATAGATATTAGATAGACATAATGCATCATAAAACTCACTTATTATGAGATAGCCCGTTTGACTAGCAGCGCCAACGTAGTGTACCTATTATGACAACTACGAGAACCATAACTAGTTGTGCCCGGGCGCATATAAGCAAAGTGTACATTGTTAGAGAACCCAATGAAAATACTGTTCTACGATTGGCTCTAATCCCAATGAGATTATCAATTATCTGTTATCAGTTATCAAATTCTGTTCTGAATTTTGAATATTTTAAAGACATTTTAACTTTTAATACTTTAGAATACCTTGGACCGAAGTGGTATTTTCATATTCGACTGTTGAAATATATTTCAAATTTATAAAATAAAACCAAAATGATTAGAGTACTTAATATTTGAACATTTGAAATCCAAAAAATAAGAAGTTTAGTATTTAGGACAATTAAGGTAGTCAAATAATTTTAAAAACTACCTATTATTTACAAATTACAACACTGCAATTAGGTACTTATAAGTTAGTTATCGAATTATAGCCTGTAAGATATTTTAAACTTATATTATTTTTATTTATCATTCTATATTAAATTTAGAATTATTTTAAGACGATGGAGTATTAGTATCTCCATTATTTGAACTTCTGGCTCCAGGACAATTTTCACTATAATGTATTTTCATTCTTGCTACTAAAGCTGACATTTGTGTTTGGCATTTAACACACTTAACTTTCATTGATTGGGAATTTGTCTTTACTTCAGTAAAATATTTCCAAATGGCATCTTTTTTTCTTCCGGTAAACATAATTGGTTAGGCTTAGGTATTTTAATATTTAGGTAGGTAAAGATTAAAGAATCAAACTTAGACACTTGAAAGTAGAAAGTTAAAACTACATAGCCACATGTGTATAAAAAAAAAAAACGATAAATTAATTATAAGGATTTATGATTATGATAAAACGATCACTGAGAGTCGAGAGATATATAATAACATATCGTAATTCGTAACGTTACGATAAACGTTTTCATATTATGTAACCTTGGGTCTAACATCATGTTAATCAGTTGGTGGCTTGGTGTGTGGAATATTTTTCGGAGGTTCAGAATTCAGAGTTCAGTTCAGATCACGGTTTAAGATATATCTAAAACCTAAAAACTAAGAACTAAGATATATCTATATCTTAACCCTTTCAGACCTGACTATTTTGTGTAATATTATAAAAAACTTTTTTTATAAATTAAATCCACGAAAAATTTAATCCAGGTTTGAAAAAAATCGGACAAATATTGAAAGACTTACGGATGGGTACACCATAGTGTACCTTGGGATTTAGTGGAAAGAAAAATATTTTTTGATTTTCACATAACAAAAAAACGAACCTCGTTTATTAAAAAAACTTAAAATAAAAAAAAACAATATTACATTTTCCTTTAAGTAAAACAAACTCATAAATAATAAAAAATAAAATATCTCTTAAAAAATAAAAAATAAAAAACGAATCACGTTCATTAAAATATTAAAATATAAAAACAAACCTTGTTTATTAAATATTTAAAAATAAAAATAACAAAAACAATTCATAGTAGGTAAAATTACAAGTCATGTTTAAAAAAAAATTGAAATTAAAACCATAATAGATATTACTCTGCATGATATTGCTCAAAACAATTACTTATTTTATCTAAGCATAAATGACGGTCACACTTCTTACAATAATAATGTGTTCTTCTTGTACACTTTTCGTTTTTACACTTGGTAGCATTTTTGAGATTATCAAAACCGGGTATGTGGTGTAATCCGTCAAAACGACATTCTTTAGTTGGTTGTACAGAGTCTACTTTGTTTTTCTTCAACGGTGGCACTGGAATTGGTAGCTGCTCTCCTGATGGATGTCCTCTTCTTTTAGGGGTGATGGGTTTTCCGACTAAAATTAAATTTTCAGCTAATTCCATTCGAAAATCCATTAAATCCATTATTTTTCTTTTTGGTACTTTTAAAATTTCCGCTTCTTTTTTATATTGGATCCAACAATTAGAAATCGCCATATCGAATGCATGCATAATCATTCTTAGAGTCCATTTTCTAGACCTTATAAATATTCGATAATAACTTATAAGTTGATCTAATTTATCAACACCACCCATCGATTTATTATACAACCTCACTATTTCGGGCCTTTCAATATCAACAAACCGTTTTTTTTTTTGTCCCAACGAGTTACACGGTCTACTTCACCAGAGGCTGAGAAATTTGACCCTAAATTTACTGCTTTATTGTCGAACCATTTTACAATGCCAATATTACAGCCAGGTACATCAGTTGATACCTCGAATGTGGTTCCTCTGCCCAGTTTACGCATTTCTTTGTCACTCAACAATGGTGGGTTAGCAAACCAATTTGTTCGAATTGTCCCAGCAGCATAAATTTGAAGTTGTTGTAATCTTTCAAATAAGCCAAACGAAGAAAAAAAATTACCCAAAAACAAAAAATATCGATTTGGCTTCACGTTTTGCGTAAGATACAATACAACACTAGCTCCAGAACCAACTGTTTTTATTAAGTCTTGGTCCAATTCATAATACCCTTGAAACGGCAAAATATTATAAATCGTCCCACTTTTGACACATAATAGAAAAACTTTTACTCCCCATTTAATAGGTTTTCCCTTCATATATTGTTTTATAGATAGTTGCCCTTTGAAGGGAACCATCTGCTCGTCGACACACAAGTTTCTTTCGATTGGTAGACAATTACATTTTTTTTGGAGAGCAGTATACAACGACCTGACTTTTATAAATTTGTCTTTGTTTCCATTAGGAATTTCATTGTTGTCGACGATATGTAAATTATTACGCAAAGAAAAAAACCTGCCTCTGGTCATATTTTGAGCAACTAAATTTACTTCAAAATGTTTTTGCCGATACAAACGTACACGTGGATATTTTAAATTACTCATTATGATATGAATACCGATTAAACGTTTCACTTCGTGCATATCAGTAGGTTTAAATCTAGTAATACATTTTTGAATCACATATAGATTAGTATGATATGCCATGTTTTCGAAAACATCATCATCAAAATACTCAGAAAAATATTGTAAAGGTGATTTTAATTCTAATATATTATTATTTTGTTCTACGCCATCTAATTTGAGAGTAGGCTGATTAAAAGGTTTTTGAGCCCACCTAACATTACGTTTACTTGTTAAAGTTAATGGTGGTGGTATCCATTCCTCGTCATGCACAATTAAACAATTTTCATTTTCATTATCAAAATTATCTAATAAATTTTCAAACTCTGCAAATGGAAAATCAATGTCTTCGGTTTCACTTCTCGGGCTTCCAATTTCCGATATGTTTCCATCGCCTAATAATTCTAAAATTTCTTCGTCACGAAGCATATTATTTTTATAATAATATCAGTAATATTATTGGAATATATAAAATATAAAATACAGTTCGCAACAAAATAATAAAGTAAAAATGTCGTGCAGATTATCACCAGCGGCTGTTATCAAAAAAATACGCGTGCGCAATAAAATTAACAGTATTATACCATAAGGCACGAAGACCCAAGGTACACCATGGTGTGCCTATATTCAAACAGCTGTCAATAAGTAAATAATATTATTTAATACTTACAAACAGTTTTAATCACAGTGTTACCAAAATTTCTTACCGGGAAAAAAAATTAATATGTTTCTATAATTATTTCTTGGAAAAAATATGATATAAACACTCAACATTTCGTTATCAGACTTTTATCTAAATTCTAGTGGTATTAGTGGAGGAAAAACCGTCTCAACACTAACAACCAACGATTCTGACAGACCAGAAGGTTTTAAAAAAATAAAAAAACAAGTTTGTTGCGATACCAGGTTGTAAAACCGAAATTTATTGTTCGGCAAACAAAACAAAAACAATCTATTTAACAAAGTAAAAAAAATAGTAAATTAAAGAACAATGCAACCCGCGCGGTGAGTTTCGGCGTGTTTTTTAAACAAGCCGCGAATCGTGGCGATAGCCGTAGACAAATCGGTTAGGGGCACGGACTTGTGCGAATACCGGTCACGAAAAAAGAAGTGAGTCGTCACGGCGAGCGATGGTGGCTTCGAGCCCGTAACGGCGAAAAAGCTATCGCGCGCAGCGGGAGAAAAGCGTACGAGAAGTCGTCGCGGGCGACGTGACAAAGAGAATACAAATACAAGTAAAATAAGTTACAATAATTCACACAGTGAATAATACAAGGAACATAGTAATAAAAACAAGTATAAAAACGTTTACAACAAGTACAAATAATTCAATGTTAGGAACAAAATGGTAACGACAATAATAAAACGAACGCGCTAGCGTAAGTAAGGCTCTATATATACGGGTATCAATGCTCATCTGCCATTTTCTATCCAATCCTATGTTATCATAATAATCGTAATCAGAATATTGTATTGCTTATGCCTTATATTTTGTTTTAAAACCTTAATAATGTGTTAAATATTAAATTACAAGTTAAAGCATCAATTAAATTAATCAGAGCTTTCATTTACGTATTTTAATGATACAGGAATGTTAATTTAATAGTGATTAATAAGTTTATTTCAGGCTAATGACCTTCGCTGTTGAGCCTATTCTTCTTAATAAAATATACATTCATCGCTCCGCTCAGGATCTAAATAACTAGTTTATTTGTACTAAGCAAAATATTATTTACCATTTGGTTTGAACTTAAAGGTAAGTGAAGAAGTTCTCTTTTTTAGTTCTTGCGATAAAATATAATTTATATTATGTGAATTGATGTCCACGACCTAGGTTGTAGATATATAATACAATTTATTTGATGTATGGCTGCATGAGTTATTTTGTACTACAATATCAACCCCTATTCCTATTTACTTTAGATTGGTAGTATATTACGTTGGTTCTAAAATGTTCTTATTTATTAATTGTAACTTTACAATATAGACTGATAATCAAAATGTATTTTTATAGCACTCACGAACAAAAATAAGAAATATGTCCTTCACATTGTCCAAAGAACTAGAAGAACTACAGAAGGTACTCCAAGAGAACATTGATTTAAAAATGCGCCTTGCACCAGTAGATGCCTTATTAAACTGTTTTCAAAGTGAAAAAATCTCTAAAATATCTACCAAAAAGGAAATTAAAAAGCCAGATAAACATCACACCACAATATCTAAAAATGATTCTGAATGAAGGTTTCTTCATTATACTCAGAATCTAAAATAGTAAACATATTATTGTTGATACCATTTGTATGATGATTTTGGACATTGATTTATAATTGTTTTTTATTTTATGAAAAGGTACAACTTTTATTAATACATTAATAGGTACACTCAAAACCGGTGATATTGAATTGAGTCCAGGCTACTTTTGTGTTTGTTAAGTGAAAAAAAAAACAATACAAATTATTAAATGCTACCACATAATTTCTTTATACTTATTATTATTATTATATGATTAAAAAAAAAAACTATTTAATAATTAACATTATTATATTACACAAAAAGTGTACTTATACAATCATACATAATAATTATTATTTTAAATATTTTTTAACTAATTAACTCTTTATACCTATTAAGTATTTGCGGGACTCAATTCAATATTTGGGACTCAATTCAATGTTATCCCTCAAAACTATTTTTTTTTAGGCTTCATTAAGAACCTTTTTTGTATTTTACTATTAATTATTTCGAACAGTTTCTATAATTCATTGCTTTATGTTTTGAATTATTTTATAACATTTGTAAATAAATAAATAAAACATGATGAAAGTGTATCAAAAATGTATTTTTATTTACATAATTTTAAATTAAAATTACTTTTTTGTAGCTGAACCATGAATAGTTTTTTTTTTTTTTGTAGATTGTAAGTAATTTACTACTGTATAATTACGGACAGTGAAATAATGTTTTACAATTAATGTTTTCAAATCACATCCATTATCACTTTGGCACTGAAAATTAATATTTATTTCTTTTATAATTTTAGAAACAAGATCGACTGCACCATTGTGCATGATGTGGCCTCTAAAATGTTGGTATTGTAGTTCACAATTTACTAATAATTGCACTACCAGTATATAAGGCTCTTTCAAGCCACCCATGTTTAAAAATGATTTGTAAATTTTCCACCTTTTTATTGAAACTGATACATTATCATTCCCATTTTCAAGCAATACCATTTTACATGATGAGCAACATTTCTTTATGCAAGCGTTGACTGTACTTCCACCAATATTGTAAATAAGATTTAAAGAGTATAAATCTAATTCTGAATAATTTTCTTGTAAAGGAACAGTGTCTAATATATGTGAATTGAGTGAAAATGTATCAAAGTAATAGGTATGGTCCAACTGAATAATTTCTGGTCTGATTTTTCCTGCTGCTGTGGCATGCAACTGCTTGCAATGTTCCACTAAAGTTAAATCACTATCACTACAATAATTTGTTCTTTTAACATCAGAAACAAACTGGCTTACTGCTATGATTTTCATTACATTTAAGCAATCTGTAGAAGATGGAAGTTCGCCTATTCGTCTTCGAGTTTGGGAGAATACGTTTTCTAATGCGTCTTGAGTGAAGCGATGTGTTAATATAAAATCATAACCATTTTTTAAGAGCACTTAAGTAACATCACAAATTGACAATGTAGTTAATATTAAACCAGTATTTAATGGCTTCTAACCTGTACCATTAAACTGGGTATCGCTTATTGTTGTAATAAATTTCATCAGGAAATCATATTTCTTGACTTGATTCTTTTTGGTAATAGACGTTTTTCTTGTTTTAGAATTTATCATTTCAAACCACTGGTATACTAATTTTATGAAAGCAGCTGTCGCTAATGCATTTTCTGGTAATATTTGTAATTTTACAGCTACTTGAATTGCTGCGACTGTTTGCATACTAAAAAAACGAATAGCAGCTCCAACATGCATTTTTTGAAAATTGTCAGGAAAAATGTCTTCTCACTTAAGATGATGCAGTAATCTCAATTCTCTTTTTTCTGTTACTTCTCTATCCCATAATTGCTTAATATAACATCCCGATACCGTTTGAGTTGGTATATTTTCTTCAAGTTTAAAGTATTCAGGAATTGTTATATAACCATTAAGTAAAGTTGATTTCAAATTCTTTAACAAATGACATTGATCTGCAATAACATAGATCGCTTTTTCTTTGTACTCAAATTTGTTCAAGCGAACTCCATTTTTGTTCACGGATATTTTTAATTCATTCCATAAGTTGCGATTTTTACCTGCCATGTCTGAAGTGATTGCCACCACTGTAAGCCCAAGTTCTGTAGCAAAATCTATGCATTCGTAAATAAATTTTTTCAAATCAGTTCCACTGGTTTTATTGCTTGTTATGTGGCAACATATTACTTGTTTCCATGGTTCCATAGCTCCTCGAATTAATGCTACTAACAATTGGTTACCTTTTGTGTCATTCATATTGTTTTCCCCAGCTTTATCTGTGGAAGGACCCAAAGTTACACCTCCACTAAACTTCATTTTATTTTTATTGATACCTCCGCTGTCATTGATATACATCTACTGAGGATACAAAATTTATCCAATTTGTCTACTTTGGATGCAAGTGGGATTTTCAATTCTTTGAAAATTCCAAAATTGAATTCCAGTTCACGTAATCTACGTGTAAGTGTACTGTACCCAGGCAAAGGATAATTGGTATTTCGTAAAAACTCATATCCATGAACCCCTAATGCAAAGCAAAACTTCAATGCTGCAAATACAAATAACAATACATTAAGTAATCAAATTTTGAATAGGCCTACATTATTACATGTATTGGATGGTCTCATCAAAAAAACATTAATGGCAATAGAAAATTCTAACCTTTTATTATTGCCTCTGGAGACCATTCTCGTGTTCTTATATTGTTTAATGCTGCTATTTGGTCTTCATTTAGAAAATTCTTCAGCTTGTTCACTTGTTCTTCAGTAGTTTTTTTTTCTTCTAGAATTCTCAATAGCATATCTGTTTTAGTTTTGAGTTCTTCTGTTAATTTTGTATTTTCTTCTTTCATGGTGTTAATTAATTTATGAATGTTTTCCATTTCCGCTTCCTAAAAAAAATCAACAGTAGGAAATAAGTGTATGAATAATTTAATTAATAAAATATATAAATATATATATAAGGTATTAATATTTAAGGTATATAACTTAAAAAAACTGGAAACCTACAATTAAATGAAAATGATTTCAAAAAATATGTTAATAATTGAAATCAGATCAAATGCACTTTTATTGTGAAAAGTAAGTTAGACCAGTATCAGTAAAAACACAATTTAACTAAAAGCATACAGTTAGAAGAAATCATTAGTAGAATACATTTCAATTAGAATGTCAATAATCTCTGAATCATACATTATGGAACTTTAAAAAAAGGTAGGTATATTGTACATAGGTGCTGTAATAGTACTTACTACTTGTTGAAGATTTTTATCAGGAATAGTTTCTGAAGAAACACTCTTCATTTTTTCCTTCCCTGGAAGGCGCTACAGAAAATTGTACAGAGAATAAACATTTACAAAAGAAACATATTACATATTAGGTACTACACATAACTAATTCTTACACAAAACTTAAGAAAATACCTTAATGATTAATTTACCTTATATAATGATTTTCTTGGTGATGGATTGTGTTTTTTAGGAGGTCGCGGGACATTAAACAGAGTTGGTACTGCATTTGGTTTAAGTTTTATCTGCTCTGTGTAGCTCAAACTCGCTTTCTTCAAAATGTGCCTGTGGGGACCGTTCAAATTTCAGTTTTTAATAATATCTATTAAATTCTCAAAATAAACTTGATAAAATTTACCTCACATAAAGCAGCACCTTTCCCAGGAACCCAATTTGCTCTTCTGCAATTAATGAGCCATAGTTTTCGCCGCGTCTCATCGGCAGGAAATACATACATACGATGTCCTTTTGATGAGTGATGACTGCAATTTATGGCAGAGCAACCACCCATTTTCCAGTATTCGTATGTATTTTATAGTAAATTAATATAAATATTTAATTAGGCACTATAAATTATAAAACATCAAACCATACATTTAATACACAAGTATTAACTTGTACAAGTATATCTACTATCTAGTATCTAGAGCCGTACCGCCACTGCTCAACAACAACAATGGATAGAAAATGGCGGACGAGCATACCTGTCTATCTAGAGCCCTAGCGTAAGTGGTGATAACACGTCGTAATCACCACATTCTCTTTGGAAAAATTATCAAAATTAGTATAAAAATTAATTGTACAGCTGTTTAATCAATATTTATGAACTCCTCGTAAGTTGTTCTTACAATATGTGCTACTATCATTTATATAATACTAACCACCAATTAATAAATCAAATCAAACAATAGGTACACCATGGTGTACCCTGGGTCTGAAAGGGTTAAATCGTGGTTCAGATCATAGGTAAAGAAGACCTCAATCAGCTGTTCAAGTTTCGCATCAACCTATTATATTGTTCTATGATAATAATCACGAATCACGATGTAGATATTAGTTGAAACGAAATACTGTGTTCAACTTTGATTAGCAAAATATGAATATCCCACAAAACTCATTACCTAATTTACTATTATCATTTATAGGGTTTTTACATGATTAAAACGTGTTTTTTTTTGTTTTAAAAAATCCGTCTTTAAAAAACGTTTAAAACGTGGTTTTTATTTTAAACGTTTTATTTGTATTTTTTTTTTTAAAAACGTGTAAAATTAACAACCCT
The DNA here is from genome assembly GCF_037042655.1 of Diuraphis noxia. NCBI lineage: Eukaryota > Metazoa > Arthropoda > Insecta > Hemiptera > Aphididae > Diuraphis > Diuraphis noxia. The sequence continues at coordinate 80,845,381 of NW_028301711.1, forward strand.
GAATTAAACATAGATTAAGAGAATTTTCAGACAATAGAAATGCATCGTCCAGATTATTTCTACAAAAAATAATTAAAAAAACTACTTATTTAAAAAAAGAAATGATTATTCAAGAAAGTTAAGATGAGTTTTTGTACCTAGTGAAGAAAAAAGTGGTTTAATATACTATGATGACACAAGTAGTGGACTTTGTTATCGCTCAGATGCGTTTACTGAAAAATTGTGTAAACATCAATGTGCTGTTAATTAATATTTTGGTGTTAAGTCTGAATATTGTCCGGTTATAACTCCCACAGATCGTTTCAACATAGCTAAAATTGCCGATGGAGATAAAGTTGTAGATGAATCCTTTTATGAACCTTTCATAAAAGAGAATAACCGCCCAATTAATAATATTGAAATTAAAACTATTGAAAATAATGTAATATGTAATGAAAACGGTGATACTGAAGAAAATAGACTTAGGGCCAGTATTACAATCATGGGTTATACTCTGATCAGTGATTAACGGTCTGTAAGATGAAATAACCAGTATTACAAATTTCAGTTCACTCTATAATTGACCGTCAATTACCGGTTACGCTTACCAAACGATATCGGCTGGTTACAAAATGTGATGAACTGTTAAAGTATCTGATTGGTTGTTAATTTTTATGTTTTTGTGATTATTTTGATATCATCATCATTCTTGATTATTTTTCAAAAAAATTATCTATATTTTGCATAGATAATATATACATGGATAGGACATCCCTATACTTAATACACACGGTATAATGTGACCGAAGAGGTTATATGTTACCACACTGGTTACATGTGGTTACATTAGTGGTTTATGATAAAACTATGTTATCAACACAGAGTATAAACATAGATAATAATTTGCGAAATCAAAAAAAAAAAACGAAAAATTAAAAATTAGTTTAACATTTACTAAACTAATTCTTTTTAAAAACCAGTAATAACAAATTGACAAATGAATAAATGATAGTATAATAACTATAGTCTATAATATAATTTTACTAATAAAAAATGAATTTATTTTTACTTTTTAAATTGTGACGTAATCAATTATCAATGTAGGCTATTGAGGATAACACAAGTGTTAACCAGACATAACCATTGTGGTAACATATATTCACTTTGAGCACATACCAAACCACCTAATGTCCTATCCATGTATATATTATCTATGATATTTTGCCGCGAACAATATTATTTAATTTTGTTTTCAGTTTTCGATTATACGAGCTATTTTATTATATAGGTAATAGTATATATATTTTACATACTAATATTTTTACTATGGATGTACGAGACTATATGGATTTTGATGACGACTATTCCGATACCGAAGAAAGTGATGATGCAAACAATGATTTTGAGCATTTAGCGGAACTTGTAGCTTTCCCTAGGCGTGCTAAAATTATTCGCAAACGACCTGACCATTTTAAAGTATGAAGAGATGATGAGTTTTTGAGTAAGTTTCGTTTGAACAAAGATACTGTGAAGTTTATTCTACGTATAATAGAATCAAAAATCGTATCACAAACCAGTAGGTAAAGTAAGTGTGTATTAAAATAGCTTAATATTTAAGTTTGATCAATTTTAAAAATATGTAGTGTTGTAGAGGAAGGGTATGCTGTTTCTATGGGAAGGTGGGGCAGAACCGGAACGCTAAGGTATCAGAAGCTGTAATCCACTCAAAAATTGTGAAATTGATTTGAAACTTGAACTGGGTTATCTTTAGGATATGGTTATTAATATGTTAGCATGTTTTAAACATTCAGTTAAGTCTAATAGTGTTAAAGGTCAAAATAGATTTAAGTATAATTTGTCCCGTTTTGCCCCATACTCGGGGCAAAATGGGAACGTCCTTAAAATATTATTTATTTAACATAAATATTATTTCATTTTAAATATGCAATTAAATTAATCAACTTGAACTTGTTTTCACTTAAATAACTTGTATAACTTGCTTATAGATAATATAATATATTATATTATATTTGTAGAAATGTATTTTAAAATAATAATTGTGCAATGACAAAGAATAATAAGTGCTTGTAAATTTAAAACAGATCGACTTTTACATTTATTAAATAGTTACATTTTATTTAATTATATTTAATAAATCTATAATAGATATAATACTTCTGTAAATAGATAAACTTAAAAATGAAATAAAAAAATTAACATATTTAAAATAATTAAGAGCAAAATTCACAGGTTAATAAAGCATTATTATCTTTTTCATCGATGCCCGCGCAAAGGCAGTGGGCCCATAATTTGCGTTTGGAACATTGAATCCATCCATCGACTGATATTGAATATGACTCATTACAGTATAGACATTTCTCATCCTCATCACTGGCCCAAATAAATGGGCCTCCATAGATTTAATGTATGTAATTAATTCAATCGGGCGTAACCGTTTTCCGCCAAATTGACCCTAGCCCGTTATCACCATGGCCGTTTTCCGCCAAAGGTTTGTGAGAATTCGGGCATTTTACCTACCGAAAACCACCCACGACAAAAGGGGAACACTTCTGTCGTGACCTAGGAGCCGCACTGCGTGATGACCCGAAGGCCAAGTCGGTGGAGCTCATAGGCTTTGATACACGCAACGGCAAATAAATGCCGAGGATTTATATTGGGGGAAAAAAAATTTAAAATAAATAATATTAATAAAAAAATGTGACAAAATATAAGGTAATCATATAGTTATATTTTACACGGTTTTAAGAAAAGGGGTTTTTAAACAATATGAATAAAATAATATAACATTAGGTACATGGCAAGTGCTATTCAAAAATATATAATATTTGGCACATGGCAAAGTGCATAAAATACAAGGAAAAAATATATAATATTTAACACATGACAAAGTGCATAAAATACAGGGAAAAAATATATAAGATAATGCTACGGCTCCGACAAGCGGTTACCGGCACGGAATGATAATCATACGCCGGTATGACGCATTATACACTAATATGTATTAAAGGAAACGACCCACGGCTCCGCAGGACGGTTACCGGGGCAATAAATAAATTAAATAAAAAATAAATAAATACATAAATCTGAGTATATAAAAAAAGCTAGGGTGATACATAATCAAAATGAAAAAAGGGGAATGTTGGGGAAAAAATAATACTTGACGACGACTGCTTGTACTGAGTTGATGATGTTTGAGATGGCTTCGCCCGCCTCGGGCCTATGACGTCACTTCAGCCCATCATGGTGGTATTTCGCCGATGGTGAAAACAAATAACAAAAATTTTGAGTCCGGGAGACGTGTTGCGAGAATCAATGGCGTTGAGCAGAAACAAAAATCGAACACAGGAGATCGGTCATCGATGGTGGCGAAAAACAGACAGCTCGGCAGTATACGTCGGTGGCTGGTCGTAGGCCGTTCCGGCGTCTCGATGTTCTTGGGTAAGGGGTTGGTCAGTGCGTCGCGTCGGGAACTTTCGTATAATATACATTAGTGGGAAAACAGGTTGCCCTGTCCATATACGCCAGCGGCTACGACCGCGACGCCCGACAGCAACGGCGGAGCGCCCTCTGCGACATCGACGCGATGGACACTTCATGTGGGGGAGGTCAGGGGACTAGTATTACATAACTGTGTTTTTGTATTATAATATTTAATGAGCGCATGCATAATAATAGAGATTATGGAAATACTATGAGTTATATAATAAAATGACGTTGACATATTATAAGATTATAATAATGATATTTTGTAATATTCTAATAAAAAGCGTCAAAATTCTGTGACGTTACAGGTTATATTTCCGATTTCCGACAAAAAAAAAAATAATAAATTATTATTGAGAACCCCTGAACTGAATCCATCAGCCAGTAATGATTACGATGTACTCAGTACATCTACCGAGTTTGTTAAAAAAATCTCTTTTTCAGATAGTAAATAATTTGTATAATAATGTATTATTTGGACAACAAACATGTGATATTGAATGTGTACTTTTATATAATTTTAATTTTTATAATAATGAGTGATGCTTATAATCATAAAAATTTATACTTAAACTGTTTAGAGTTTTTACGTAAAATGCTTTAAATTTGTATAATAATGTAGGTATTATTTGGACAACAAACATGTGATAATTATAAAAATTATCGTTTCCGTATGGTTAATATTGAATGTGTACTTTCATATAATTTTAATTTTTATAGTAATGAGTGATGTTTATAATCATAACAATTCGCATATAGTAGACTATACTTTAGAAAATACGCTAGGTATATCTAAATAGTCGAATAATAATACTTTATAATACCTAGTCGTAAGATAAGAATTAGATAGGTAATATAGTTTATGATCAATATCTGTGTGAGCCATGAGGTGAGCTGGCGCGTGTATGATACAAGGTGAGGAGCTTACTTGGTATCTGGATTCAGTTCAGGGGTTCTCAAAAATAATTTATTAATTTTTTTTGGCGGAAATCGGAAATACAACCTTTGTCGGAAAACGGCCATGGTGATAACGGGCTAGGGTCCTTTTGGCGGAAAACGGAAACCCCCATTCAATCTCTTGTTCGCTGTTGAAAACCTTTTTATAATTCCCAAGACCTAATAAAATAATATAGTATAATATATATATATTATATTGTAAAAGTAAATACTTAAATAAGATTACCTTTATTAAAAAACTTAGTTTTATTAGTAGATTTCAAGTAGCCTTTCACTCTTCTTTGAAGGGACATCAAATGCTGATGCTGCTTTTCTATACTCCATCTCATATCTCACACAAACCATAATTGCATTTTTCATAGACTCTTCTGTCCATGATTGGCGTTTAGATTTTCTAATATAGTTTCTAACCATTCTAAGAATATGGTAAATATTGTTTACAAATTATGAATAATAAATTAATACATTAATTAATAAATTAAAAACATTGGGGCAAAACGGGTACGTTAATTTTGCCCCGAACAGGTCTATCCCATTATGCCACAATGAGTACAAGTACCTGCAGCCGCTGTTTGTGAACTCAACAATTCATTTTTTTTAAAGTCAATATAATTAAAATAATCTTGAGAACATTTACTATGGAAACAGCAAAAAAAAAAAAAAAAAAACAAGTTAAAATAAAGTTAACCATTGTAGGGGAATGATGTGGTCACACTGATTATAAGAGATAATGATTCTAGTTGTACAAAAAAGATTTTGATATGTATCGCTGTTATTCGTTATTGACGCTTGTTATTAAAAATTTTAATATACTCTTTTTATATATTGTACAAAAAAGATTTTGATATGTATCGCTGTTATTCGTTATTGACGCTTGTTATTAAAAATTTTTATATACTCTTTTTATATATTGTACATAATTATTCTTATTTGTGATAAAGTAACTGTTACTTTACAATTGGTGACCTCGAGAGAGTAAACGCAAAAATATGGATAACGTGAACACCAACAATTTGGACACGGCGGACACGACGATGGCTGCAAACGTCGGGCGCGTATCGGTAAAGGCATCGCCATTTTGGAAAGGTGATCCCAATATATGGTTCACGCAAATTGAAGCGCGATTCGCACTGGGTGGAATTACAAACGACACAACAAAATAATACCACGTTATAAGTGCCGTCGACACGGAGATTTTAACATAAGTAACAGATATTATTCAAAGACCGCCGGAAACAAATAAATACGACACGCTAAAGGTACGGTTAATTAGTATTTTCACGGATAGTGAAGAAAAGAAATTGAGAAAACTCCTGGGTGAGGTCAAACTAGGCGACAGAAAACCATCAGCTCTATTAAATGAGATGCAGCGCTTAGGTGGTAATGCATTGAGTTCAGAATTACTTAAATCGCTTTGGTTACAACATCTCCCGGTGGCCACACAGTCCTGTCTTGCCGTCACAAATGGTACTGTTGAAGAGTTGTCTAAGTTGGCTGATAAAATCATAGAAATAGGACAACCACGATCTGTCACGGCAGTTTCGAGTGACTCGACAGCTGAGTTACTGTAGCAATTAATTAAAGATGTGGAAGAACTCAAGATAGAACGCCTCTCCCGAAGAGAATATGGGCAACAGAAGAGAAATTCTAGGTCAAGATCACGCTCAAGTTATAAAACATGGGTACCAGCGAGTGATGGGTTGTGTTTTTACCACACTAACTTCAAACATAAGGCAAAGAAGTGTGTGGAGCCATGCAAGCAGTATGCCAATTTCATTGCTAAATCGGAAAACTAAAGACTGTATCTACTCGGACAGCGGTAGATACACCAGCATCAGACTGCCACAATGTAGACAACAACAACGCAAGTCATCGCCTTACTGTAACAGACAGGCTATCTGGTCAGCAGTTTCTGATAGATACTGGTTCAGATGTCTCAATAGTTCCGTGTAATGCGAGGCAAGGCAACACAGCAAACCTCAAATTATTTGTAGCTAATAATATAGTGATTAACACATATGGTAAGAAAATTATAACTATTGATATTAAACTACGACGTGTGTTTAGGTGGGAATTCATTAAAGCACCAATATCTAAAGCAATAATAGGAGCAGACTTTTTGCACCACTTTAATCTAATCGTAGATATTCGTAACTATTCTATTCTGTGTTCGTAATAAAAGGGTAATTGATAAAATTACTAACTCATCTACTCTATGTATCGAATCGCGTAGCTCGATATGCTCTATTAAAGCATACGAGTCAGAGCAGAATTTTATAGACTTAATTAAACAATTTCCTAGTATTATAAATTAATATTATTATTAATTATGATTATACTATAAAATTATTATTACCATAAAACATTTCAAAGTAAAATAACAGTTTATAATATCAATCAACTGATAAGAGGCACTTTTAATGATTTTAATTTATTACTGATAAGATAATTGATATGTGAAGATCTTAGAGTAATAAAAGTGAAGATGAAATTTAATCACATGATATTGTTAACCTAAGGATTCTAAATATTAAGTTTTTAAATCAGTATGCCCAGTATAAGACATAAATATTACAATGTACCCGTCTTGCCCCGTGGTTCCGTTCTGCTACACTTTCCCCTATATAATTATTAGTCATACACTTTTTTTTACTTATTATTATTATAATTTATAGGTATTACATTTATTACATTACAAAATTAAATTACTAATTATTATAGTTTAATTTTTTTAATAATAATAACTTTATTGCATCAATTACACATCGTTATATATTTTACTAAATGTTTTAATATACATTTATAAGTAAATTATAGATTAACAATACTTAAGAAAATTTAACAATATTGCAATATTCCTAAAAAGCAGAACTTGTGCTGGGAGAGTAAGTTCTTAAAATTAAAAATTAAAAATTAAAAATTAATAGTGTAGTGTTTAATAATTGCATTAATTTATATTTTCAGAAATAATGCAGTAACACCTAGTCAAAAACTGTTGATGACGTTAAGGTATTATGCAACTGGGTCTTTCATAGCAACTTGTGCAGATTTTGCTGGAATACATTAAACTACTGGTGGTAAAATTATAATAGAAGTGTCAAAGGATAGAAGTGTCATATAAAAATTAGATCCCCAGGTGGTAATGATGCAGAAATTTTTCGTAACAGAAAACAATTTTTCTCTATGAATGTACAAACTATTTGCGATTCAAAATTGATAATACAAAATATAGTTGCTAGATGGCCAGGTAGTAGTCATGATGCAAACATATTTCGAAACTTTGCTATTAAACAATGCTTTGATAATAGAGAATTCAAAGATTGTGTTTTAGTGGCTGACAGTGGTTATCCAATGCAGTCTTATATGATTACACCCATGTTGAATCCAATTACAAACGTTGAAAATACTTTTAATGTGTCACAAATTTGTACTAGAAATCCAGTAGAAAGGTCATACGGTGTCTGGAAGAGACGATTTCCAATATTGAGTTTAGGAATAAATGTAAGAAACTTGGATAGCTATCCAACAAGCTATTATAGTGGCCACAGCAGTACTGCACAACATAAGTAGTTCCATTTCTGCTGCATATTTTTCAGCTTGAAACTTTATCCTATCCTTTACTTCTTTTAATAATTCCTTTTCTCGATCTATTTTCACCCTCCATACTTCTCTTTTAAATTCTGCTTCTTCCCTTTGTAAGTTTGATACCTGCTCAGTTAGTAAAGCTTTTTCTTGGGCCCATTTTATTATCTTGTCTTGAAACTCCTTCTTTCTCTTTGTCTGGCCTAAAACCATTTATAATTCATACAGTTTATTTGAACAATGAGATAAATTAAAAATTACATGAACACATTTTTCAATAATTACCTGATTCAGAAACTTCAACTTCTTTAAGTTTTCTTGTAAAAGATAATGGAGTGGATTTTGGCTGCCTTAGCTTACCAGGGGTATATTTTGACCAAGATGTTTCTGAAAAAAGTAATGAATTCAAAATGTAATAAGCTAGTTGTAAACAAATGTACAGTAAAAACTAAAAATATAAACAAAATAAATCTTTACCTGGTAGAGTGGACTCATTTTGATAAATATTATCTGAAGTTGGCTCTTGGAATGTGTTTTCTTGTAACAAATCATCATCATAACACACTTCTTCTACTTCATATTCATCATCTACTTCATCTATTCTACTTTGAATAGGGTTTGAAACCACCACTAAAATAAATAACACATTAAATTCATAAAATAATAAATTAGTAGGATATAACATTGTTTTATTAAGAATTAATTTCAATAAACTATTTATACTAGTATTCAGAGAAATTAAGAGTCACAATATGTATAAGTAAGACATTTATAAGAATGAGAGTCATTATAGTATAATGAATAATGTATTTTATCTTATATATTTTAAGTAACCTGGCTAAGCAATGTTTTAATTTTAAAATTACTCTGACCTTTTTAAATCTAAATGAATCTAAATTAACTTTTATATCTAAATATTTAGTGTTTACCTTCATCGTCACACCAGTTGGAAATCAATCCTGAAGCTCTTTTACCCAAAAGAGCCAAAACTCGTTCGTCAGCAGAAACATATTCTGCAAGAACAGCTTTTCCGCCACCAGTACTAGTTAATTGTTTTCCATTTTCCACTTTTTTTTTCTGAGCTCGTCTACAAATATTTTCAAATTTGCATTTCAACAGACTCGCTGGTCTAAATTGATTTGGAATGACTGCATTGAACTCAGATTCAATTTTTGTCCAGTATTCTTTTTTTTCCTGTAATGTTATATTTGGACCAATAAATAAAAAAGAATAGATGATTCTTAATTATTATAATAAGAACAACAGAAACTTACATATTATTCACATGATCGGTAGTCTTGCACTGAATAACTGCCCAGTATTTTGAAACTAAATTCATCAGTTCCTCTTCGTCAGCGAAACTAAAGTTTTTACTTTTGGAAGATTTTCTATCCATGATTTTTAATTATGTATAATAATATTTTTTAACTTAAAAAAGTAAAAATTAAATATTGGACTTGATTCATTGGCAGTTCGGAACATAGTAATTTATTATCTTCTTGATAACCGTGGTCAAAACAGTTGATTACTGAATTGATCTCTGACGGGGTATTTTAATACTACTTTTTCTGATAACGGACCGTAAAAGCTAAAACCACGGATATATCGATAACCGAGGCGTAAACGGATGGTCAGGTAACCGAAGATATAATCATATCTTGTAATACTGGCCCTTAGCACATCTAGAATTGAAAATAATGATAATGAAGATAAAAGAATGATGATTGAAAATATATTAAAGATTATGAATAATTGTCATGAAAACAATTAAAACTGAAGGACAATGGAAAACTTTTTTACACACTGCTGGTCAACAGGTTGCATTGAGAAAAAGAGATAGTGCTCTGATCAAAGTTCAACCAACGTCAATCGCAAGGAGGTCTGCAAAAGTTACTAAAGGAAGTGAACGATTATTAGCTGGTCGACCACCATTAGGAGAAAAGACTACAGTGAAAAAAAAACGAAACCTAGGATTGAACATAAACTTGAACCAAACAAATGCAAAAAATTATGGGCCTTTTTAAAGTTTTAATATTCAATAATTCAATATTAGTACATTTTACACTTAATATATGTATATTTTTACATAGGTGGAAGAGACTAGAATTTTTAATTCATATTTTATAAATTTTTTTTTAAGCTACTCGCAGGATAAATATTTCAACTATTATTAATTTAATTTAATTTTTTTATTTTTAGAGACTTGAACGTAGTACAAAATCGTAATTTAAATTATAGGCCAAACTCTACCACAAAAACCGTCCCGTAAAACATCGCAGACTAATGTCTCCACCAGTCTGCGTGGCGGTCAAATGCGAGGCCGGCTTGGAGTAAAATTAACCTGTATTAGATAGGGACATACTCGACTTTATTACCTTTAAAAAATTATAATTAAAAAACTAAAAATGGTATATAAATTAGAATTTCAACATCGTATTCAGCGCAATTTTAACTTTAAGATTAAATTACAAAAATAATATTAATTTTCTATATTTACGTAATAAATTTACATACAAATATTTAGGAAACATTCCTAAGTTTACAGGTAAATTAAGTTCAATTCAAGTATTTACACAGTATGGCTATTTTATTCAACTTTTTCCAGATTCTATTTTTTAACTTATTGGTAACGAAAGTTGTCAATATGCAGTCCAAAATTGTTATTTTTCATACCATGTTTCTAAAAATGAAATAAAAGCTATTATTGGTATTAATAATATTATGACGTATTTAAAGTATCCAAACACTAGAATGTATTGGTCAAGTGAGCCTGGTCTAAGAATGGATCAAATTGCAAATGTTATGTCCGTTAATAGATTTAGTGAAATTAAACATTACTCACATTTTACAAATAACTTGAGTGCTCCAAATTTAAATGATTGTTATTGGAAAATTCGTCCGGTTCTTGAAATACTTCATAAAACTTTTCATGATTGTGCGTCCCCTACTGAGAATATTTTTATTGATGAGATGATGATACCTTTTAAAGGTATCATCATTTCATTAATTAAAATCATTTAGAATAATGCATTTAACAAAAAGTGGGGCTTTAAAATATGGGTAAAAGCAAATAGCAACGGATACATCAACTATTTCGAACCATATCTACTCGAGATCGAAGCAGATATGGTCCAATAGGTGATTCTGTTCTGAATTTATGTCATGCTTTGCATGGTAAAAATCATAAGCTGTTCATGGACAATCGTTTTACTTCATTGCCACTTATAAGACAATTACGTTCCTTGAGTATATGGGTTATAGCCTTATAGGAACGGTTAGAATGAATAGAATTAGTCAAATACAAACTTCTCTAGTACCAGGTAAAATACTTCAACGAGGTTCTTGTACAATGGTCTTGTACAATGGCTACGTCAAAAGACAATATAACAGTTCTGCGCTGGATAGGTAAAAGAGAAGTTCATATGATTTCTTTGTATGCTGGCGCAGACCCATTTGATGAAATATTACGTAACGACAAGAAAGAAAAAACAAAGATACCAATTACTAGACCGTTATTTTGTATTTAAGAATACAACAAATGTATGGGAGGTGTGGATTTCACGGATCGTATTATATCTCACTATCCTCACGGCTTCAAAAACAAAAAAAATGGTACCTTCGGATATTTTTTCAGTTTTTGAATATTGCGATTCTGAACACATGGATTTTATATAGACAAAGTCAAAACCCTCCTTTATCACTGTTACGTTTTAAAGCTTCTATAGCAACTAGTTTGACACAGTTAAATTCTACATCTAATCGTCTTAAAAAAAGAGGACGACCTTTGAATTCACCATGTGCCTCACCCTCTCCAGTTCTGCTAAAAAAAAAACCAGAGAAGGACAAAATAAAAATATTCCAGAAATTTACTATGATGGATAAAATCATTGGCCAAAAAATTTGAGATAAAGAGCGCTATATAAGATAATAAGGTGCCATGATAATCTGTGTAGAAGTCGTACTCGCTATAAATTTTCTAAATTCGACGAGCCTGTATGCCCAGAATGCATGGAACATTTCCACTCTCAAAAATAAAATAAGGGTAATAAATATATAGGTAGTTAAGTTTTTGTTATTTTTATAATATTGTTAAACATTTTATTTTGATATTTTATTACAAAGGAATGTAATATATAAATGTAATATTTTAATTAAAATAAAGTAATAAGTTATTTATATCGTAAGTTAGAAAACATTTTGTATAACAAACAATTGTGATAATTTTAAAGTGATCAATTACATGAACTTAAGATCTCTAAAAGTATAAACTTGTTATTATATGAAATAAAAAACAATGAGTAAATAAGTTGTTTTAAAAATAATTTTAATGTTACTACATATTAATTATAAATTAATGATAGAATGTTCGCAATGTATTAAGTGATAATAATATAAGAAATAAATAAAAATTTTATAAATATTTGAATATTATTTTATTGGTATCAAAATGAACATTACGACGCACAAATGACGCAGTTTGATAAATTTCTCATTTTATTGATTTTTAAACTAAACATTTTTTCTATAATTTTCCTTTTATATTGAAGCTAAATTGTAACGGAAAAAAAAATTGTGTGCATCAAGAGGTTTATTTACTAACAACTGTTCTTACTGTTTAGACATTCGTGTTGGTGCGTACGTTCTTTTGAATTTTTTCTCGCATCTACTAAATATAAATACTGACCTACAGTCTTAATATTTTTAACTGTTGTTAATTTGTAATATATGTTTAATTATGACACCACAGTATGCACAAAAGTTCTGTGGCGAATGGCTGAAAGATAAACATTTAAAAAAAATGGATTGTTGAACTGGAGGATGACAATACTAAAGGTTAAGTTTAATACCTATATTGTATAGCAGGGATGGCAACCCGCGGCCCGCGACATTTATCAAATATATATTTACAAAAAAAAATTATATAAACACTAATAATTCTAATCTAATCTGATAAAAATATATACGAGTAGACACTAGCTTATAGCAAATTGTATTTTTAAAATAAAAAAAGCTAAGTGAACGAGTTGAGAAACAAATACCTCACTAAATAGTAATGTTTAAGGTGGGAACAGACTATTGTCACTTCACGTGAGCTCACATGCTGTCACGTGTTATCACGTTACGGGAAAAAAGTGTGGGATATAGATTTATACAGTATTTTAATGTATCAGCGCCACACTTATGTCATCTCACGCGTGTCACGTCATATTTGATAGCTCACGCGTGATAGCACATTTTGATTTTCTAACATCATACACATTTTCCACTCACGTGTCATCACGCATTTGGTCTATTTGGAAAAATATATATAAAATATTAAAATTAAAATTGCATTTACCTACATTAAATTAATTAATTTTAAAATGGATGAACTTTTAATCGAAAAAGATTGTGAACATAAAGTTTTATATGACCATGGTTCCACCGATTATAGGGACCAACAAATAAGACAGAATGCATGGGAAGAAATCGGAAAGGAGCTTAGAATAACAGGTAATTAAATTATTATTTTTACTATTATTTTAGATTCTAAACAAAGAGAAATTTTTTTTGAATTTACACAGATGATTTGTTTTATTTATCAGTTGTCTATAAGCAACGGCACCAGAAAATAGCAATACCATATTTTATTATGCTATTAGATTATGTTTATTTAGGAAAAATTCACAGTCCACTCATAAACACGATATCCAAATAACTAAAATAGATATCTCGTACCTCCTAGTAGTTCAACTATTATGTGGTTATCGTTCTACTAATATTTGTATTTACTTTATATATTAAAAATATTAATAACTTTCACCTATCAGTAGACACAAATTGTTATACGTATTTTTTTCTTATAGGTATACAAATCTTCAAATACAAACTACGATACAATATATTCAGAACTTTTCATTTTATTTAAATTTTAAAATTAATAAATAAATGAAGTCGTTTATTAATATGTATATGTACAATTTATGATAAAAATATAAGTAGTAAGAATTAAACTAAGTATGTATTCTTCCTTTTCTAATACTATCGACTTGCCATACTACACTACCAGCATCAGAATTAAAATAATCTTTAAATGCGTTTCGAATTTGAGTTGCTTCTCGAGTGCTATTTCTTCAAAGAGCATCTATACTTAAAAAAGCGTTTTCTGGAGCTTGATTTAATTCAAAGTCGGGTTCAAACTCATTGTCTATACGCAACATATTATGTAAACAGCAAGATGCGAGAACAATTTTATCAACGAATTCTGGTTGTACTTCAATGTGACGTCGGAAACATCTCCATCTTGTAGCTAGAATTCCAAAGGCATTTTAAACGACACGTCGTGCTCGTGATAGTCTATAATTAAATATTTTATTAGGTTCGTTGTCTCCTAAACTATTTCTGCTGTATGGACGCATCAAATATGGTTTTAATGGAAACGCTTCATCTCCGACAAAAACATATGGTAACGGTTCTCCATTTTCTAATAAAGGATTAGGTTCCGGAATATTGAGTGTATTGTTGTGCAACTTTTTACCAATAATTGAGTTAGAAAAAATTCCTCCGTCGCTGTTCCTTCCGTATGATTCGACATCAATTGTAATGAACTTGTAGTCTGCATCTACTATTGCTAATAGAACAATAGAGTGGCTTCCCTTGTAATTGTAATATGTAGATCCGACATTAATAGGGCACTGTATATTTATGTGCTTACCGTCTATAGCCCCTATACAGTTTGGGAAATGCCACATGGTTTTATATCTTGCTGCAACTTTTTTCCACATTTCCTCTGTGGGTTCTGGCATAATAAGTGGGCCTAAATTGTCCCATATTGCCTCACAAACTTCTTTAACGATTTCTCTAACTGTACTGAAACCCATTCTGTAATTGAAACCAATACTACTAAAGGAGTTTCCTGTCGCTAAAAATCTAAAATAAAAAAAATGTTTAATGTTAATTTCCTTTTTAGGGAATATTGCTAAACAAAAATGGGAAAATTTAAGGACATGTTTCTGTAATGTTCGAAACAGACGTAGAGAAGAAACAAAAAGTGGCATGGCTTCCAAAAAGAAGTCTGTGTGGAAATACGAACCACAAATGTAATTTATTATACCATATTTAGGAAGCAGAAAGTAAAAATTAATTTATTAAATTATTAAATTATTATTTTATATTTAATTTTATTCCTAACGTTTTTTTTATTCAATTAAAGGACGCATAGTAACTTAAACGAATCTCAGACATCTGCAAATTTGATCAATGAGCCAGATGATTTGTCAGAGGGGTCTGAAGAAGAAAACATACTATGTCAGTCCGAACAAGCACAGATTCACAGAGAAACGCAAAATGAACGAAGTATTGAAGATAACCAAGATGAAGCAACATTCAGCAATGCTGCTGCAGCAGATGAAAGATATTACGAACACATAAAACGTAACAAAAAACTAAAAATCCAGCACAACAGCTAGTTGAAATTCTTAAAGAAAATTCTACTCGTAGAAAACGTTAGTATGAAGAAAAGTGTATCAGCCATCAAGGACGTAAAATAACTAACCAATTTGAAAATCTGGATGATATGGACATGTTTTTCCTGAGTATGTCATGAATGATAAAACAATTACCAAAATTTGAACAAGCTCAAATTAAACTTGCATTAAGTAACTCAGTATTATCTGCTGAAATAAAGTGTAATCGAGAACCAAGTTCTTCAGTTATTTATCCCAGTTTCCTACACAACAACTATATGTTTCAACTCATTCTCCGGCACCTAGTAACCTAGTATGAGAAGCTTGCAGACAATGCCATCAGTTTCCGGTCAATCCTCAGCACTTAGTACAAGTAGTTTACATATAATACCATCGCCTATAGACTCACCCAACAATTATTCTATAACTACTGAACAAAATTATCAAAGATCAGTGGAGCAATATTTTCAAGCACAAGACCAGACTCCTACCAGACATTACTTCAAATGATGTCTATTCCTCAATCTCAATACGAGTGATTTAATATTATGTAGCTTAATTAATAATCTAAAATTGTATACTAATAATTCATAATCTCAGTACTTGATGGTAATTAATATGTTAGTAATTTAAAATGAATTTGTTTAAATTATAAAACTAAAAACATATACAATTAATTATATTTAAAAATAATAAAATAATTTATATGTCCAGAAATATTTAATTTTTCATTACTTACCTCAAACAAACAGCTTTCTTCGGTACTAATAGGTTTTCGAAATTGTGTGCTTTGTTTTTGTATGTATTTTTTAATAAGGTTGTGTATATAATCAAATTCTTCATTCGTCATTCGGAAATACTTGTGAAATCGTCTTGGATCGTTTCGTAGTTCTTGAACTAGACCAGTGGTCTTCAACCGGTGGGTCGCGACCCATTTTTGGGTCGCGTAAGTTTTAAAATTGGGTCGCGATAAGTCTTCTTTTTAAAATAAAAATAAAATTTTTAATATTATAAAAGGTAAAAAAATAATTTTTTAATAATTAAATTTAGAAATTTAATAAATGAAAATATAGTTTAAAAATAGTAGTGTATGTTGTGTATTATATTGTATCAACAATATTTTATAATTTATTGTTATTCTATATTCTATTCTATAATATTATAATGAATATTAAATCACGGTATAATGTTTCATATTAGACTGGTATGATTGTACGTAGTAAGATAGTAATTTATTGAGATAAGAATTAACGAATAAACTGTGTTATTAATAGAATTACATTGTTATCGTTAGAGTCCCGTAATCTACGAATATTATCGATGTTGTTGCTGTGTTTAAGGACGAAGTATAATAAATGTTAATACATTTTTTGTATCATATTTTCATATGAATTCTATACATTTTCAATTAATAATAATATTCTACCTATTAAAATGTAATTTTTATTCATTCAATTTTAATAGTACTATTGCAAATTTTCGATTTTTTATAAAGCTTACGTGGGTCGCGAGTCCAAAAAGGTTGAAGACCACTGAACTAAACGATGGAATTCTCCCAATTTTGACCTTTTTTTTATTAATATCGTGTACCCAGCACGATCGGGTGGATTTTTTATTTTCTTCGTCCAAAACTGCAAAAACAGCTGCAGCAGTGACTTGGTACTAAATTGCGACATGATAATATGACTATAGTTTATTTCTAAGCGTGATATCACGAATTAAATGTGCCAACGTGACTGCACGTGAGCTCACGTGATGTGACAATACCAAACTAAAAACGTAAATTGTGGATGGGTACTATATGTACTTATATGAGAAAAAATGTATCAGGAATTTTACTCACTCCCTCCTCCCCAAATGTGTAAAATGCTTTATGTTATATATGAGAATGAACTATATTGATTAAGGACATCCGTCCACTTATTTTGAGACAATTTAACTTTGTACGGTAGGTTATTTAACCGACTACATTATAATGTATTTACATGTATGTTCACTAAAAATATTAAGACAATTCCAAACAGTTCTTTATTAACGATACATTTATTAAAGCTTATTTTACATTCAATTTCATACACGGTGAATATTTTTAGATATAATAATATTAATTACATAACTTAGTCTTCCAAAGGGTAATACATTAATATACAATGATACAATGTAGCCTTATTATAATATGTACACAATATGTATAATGTTATTCATGTCAACGTATTTTAAATTGAAACAACAAATTTACATAGCTTGAAAAAGTTATTTTGATTTATTTAAAGATAACATTTAGATGAATATAAATTCGAGATCAAAAAGAAAAAATATCTACAGCTAAACACGATTCTTGGCGAAAACCTAATGAAATACCATAAAAACTGTTGTGAGAACTAATGATACACATGTCACACAAACACAGGAAATAAAATAATCATTAAATATTTTAAAAACTTGGTTCTCCTGAAACAAAATAATTAAAATATAGGTATTAAAGTTAAAACATCAATAAAATGAAACTATTATGTAATAGGTATTTGAATATACAGCATCACAAATAATTAATAACAAATATAAAAATTATAATGCTCTCACCCAGTCAGTATGTTTGGTATAGCCTCTGGTAGGTTAAAAGAATATTTTGATTTGTACTTCATAATACATTATTTTAGTTAATGATGATAATATATTTTTAATATCTGTGAGGTGTTTCGCCCAGCCATGAATCTGGACTTGGTGGGAAATCTGCAAAACCATGCGTGCTACTGTTGTCACTTAGTTCTGATGGAGCTGAATGAGCAGGACCTAAAGAAAATAATATAATAAATAAATTTAGAACCTTTTATCGTTCATAGGTACCTATTCATAAAAACACTGATATATTTGAACTGTGATGTAAAATTTCAACTGACGTCTAGGAAATGTTGTAGGTACCCCCTAAAAATAATATCATTCCAATCTTAATCATATAGGTATATTGAGTTGTTTCCCCCATCTAAAGAAATATTGTCCCCCACTACATTTAACACACATTTCGCATGACTACATTTCGCTGATAACAAATCGTAAGACATTTTCTAATTCTATACCTAAGTACTTCTGTTATTAATGATTATGAGTTAATTTATTCATTGTACATATATAAACATCAAAATATCAGACTTCATTCACTTGTTATTTACTTTATATTAAATTACTTGGAATGAAAAATCAGTTGTCGATTTTTAACTACACACAAACCTTATGGTTAACCACCTGTCATAATAATAACTAAATAGTTGAAAATATTTAATTGTGGGTTAGGGCGTTTATATTACTAGTGAAATCACTTAACTTACCTAAACAATATTATTTAAATTGACGAATAATTTGAAAATCTTGAACACAGGTCACATCATGTTACACTGTTACACAGAACATGGATACAGTGTAATAGCGATATATAAATAATATAATATGTATAATATAAATTATATATTATATGCCTTTTAGAGAACTAGTACTATCAACAGTAAAAGGCATCGACCAGTGACGTATTTACACTAGGGCTAACCAAGGCTGTAACTCTGGGCGGCAAAATGTGTCATTTGGGGATTTAAAAACAAAATTTATTTTATTTAAATTGTTTTGTATAGGTAACATTATAAATGATCACTTTTATTTGTTTTATCAAATACAATTATACATTTCTAATGGGAATATTAATTATTTTTGTACTTAATACGTATCCAAAATAAATTTAAAAGAAGTTATGGCTGTATAAAAACAATTTATAGTAAAACTATGTTACAGAGGCTAAAATACGTGACTCGCGTTAATCTATTTTTAACGAAACATTGATATTTTTTTTCCCAAAGTTTGGCTTAGCGACAATCGTCAACCGTTGATCATTGATTATTATGATTATATTTAGAAAATTATACACGTCTCGTTTAAAATATAATAATTATTATTAGTTTTATTAGTGCATTAATTTTACAATGATGTGTGCTTTTAATTTTTTTTATAAATGTATACCCGATCTATATATTGAATTTGTATTCAATATGTATTCAATTTGATGAATTTAAAATAAAAATTTTAACTAACATAATTTATACTAACGGAAGTCATAAAACATAAGTAAACAAGAATTATTCTGGTATTTAAAAGGTATTTGTCATCATATAAATATATGAAATTGTTAAATAATATAAGAATCTTTTTGTTCGCAATAAACTGCTTGATTTTTAATATAGTTCAGCTCATTAATTGATTTACCTTTGTATTTAGTATGGTTTTTGAGGTTATGACTGAAAAGTCGCATTTCATTTTAAGTGGCATAGGGCTAAGTTAGAAAGATAAAGTGAAGTTCCCAATAGTATGGTATTCGGCGCACGTGTTAGCTACACCCATTACTGTCGTAAAGCGCCGAGAGAGGATAGGTGTCAGTTGATGATTATAAATAATAATAATTTGACAACGATACCATATTTACTAATAAGTAACTATTGTGGGTATTTCATGAATAGTTGTAAATTATAATTATAATTAAATTAAGTACTGTACGATAAAATTTTGTACCTATCTGCAAAACATTAACTCAGAAAATAGATATACTCGTAAGATTATAATAGCGTTAGATATTATAACTTTAAAGGTTACTCATAAAAAATAATTTTAATTAAATTTTTATAAACAAAGTTATGTCTTAAAAATAACGCATTACTTTTGTTAAATTTAACGTAACCTAGAAATGTATAAATATCTGTAATTAAAATAGTAGGTATATTAAAGTTTTGTATGATTATTCATCGGTTATTTTTGTCTTTTTAAATGTAATAAATTAATTTTTCAAAAAAAAAACAAAATAATAGGTCCGTAAAAATTATGTCATTCGCATACATTTTTCTAAAGGGATTGGCCAATATTACGATTTGGGAAGGAATTTAAATTTTTTTCTTATTTTGTTCACGATTTCTCAATGACCGAGAAAATCCAGAGTGGAAATGCTCCAGCTTGGTCGTCTACAAGTAGATATATTGATAAATGCATAATATGTATGAATGCGTTCTTTAAAAAAATTTACAATTTATTACGGTTTAGGACAGTGTAAGTCTCGATCTTCGAGACATCTTTCGGATACATTACAATGAAAACAGATGTATTTTACAACTTGCCTACTGTGATGTAACCATTATCAGCTGTAAACGTGGTAACGTGTTGTGTGGGTGATGACATGTATTGATGTGAAGATGGGGATGAGTTTCCGGGCAAAAACTTATGGTGATGACTTCCAGGTAATGGAGAGCTGTGTTCTTGGTCAATGGTTAACGTGCTTGTACCATAACTGTCATTGCTTTCTAAGTCTAAACAAAGTAGAATAAATAGTTGAATGAATATTACTTGAAATTTATTTTCCAGAAATTTACCGTGCGAGTGACTGAAATTCGAATCAAGATCAACCTTAAGATCGTCTTTGTCGTTTCGAGGCGATATTGAACCTTTCATTGTTCTGAAATATTGGCTCCAACGTGATCTTCCAGCGTCTTTTTTAAGCCTTTTTTCTTTTGCACGTCTAAAATATAATAATAATAATTTTTCAAAATATAATTAATGAATTTTTTAATATTTACGAAACTTTGTTCCATCATTGATATATTTTTCTAATAAATAATTTATTTTTATTAATTCAGTGAGTATCACTATTACAATAAAAATTAAGCTATAACACGCATTAAAAAAAAAAAAATATTATTTCTTTAAACTCGTGAGTAACTACCTACCTAATTATTATATAAAAAAGTTAAGTGTTATTAATACGCTGTTATTTATCTGCTACATATAACATTATTCTGAGACAGTGTTAAATTTTAACCTACCAACTACAATGTTAAATAAATATTACATTTATAATAGGTATGACCATTATCCGTACTTGTTTTAAATGTTCGTTTTACGGATTATAGTATGGATACCTATAGCAATAGCCTATACCTATAGCGGATTATAGCAAGGTATAAAGTACTTTTAAAAATATACAGTATACCTACTTAATTTTAAATTATGCTTTATACCTACTGTTATTATACAGTTTACAAGTCTATAATTGTTAATTAGTTAATAGGTATACTTATTGAATATTATTATTTTATCGATTAATTAAGAGTTCATAATGACATAATTGTAACAAACTATTGTTAGCACTAGTGGACATCAGAGTAGATTCTATGTAAATGTATTAAATATTTACAATTAAATACAATTATTTGGTAACCAAACGATATGGTTCGATATATCCAGATAATAGCTATTCTTAAATTAAAGTAATTTAAAGCTAATAACTAGCGATGAGGATGTCTTCTTTTAGCTGTTCCAATTAACAATAAATATAAAATTTATTTAAAATTAAAATTTGATGTTACCTTCTAAGAAATGCTAATTCTCACCTTTTTTTATCTTTCTAAAATTAAATCACACGAATTGATTTTTTTAATTTTCAAGTAGTGAAGGTTTACATTCTTCTATTTTCTACCATAGAAATTATTTTATTAAAATATTTAATGTTAAATACGTAGTTTTCTAATTAAATATTTTAGATTTGTAGAAGTAGAAACGTGCAATACAACAGGATATTAGAATCCAGGAAAGAATCATATATAAGTAGGTACCTCTATAAAATGCTTTAAAATAAAATATTTAAGAAAACATAATGTATGCTAAATAAAATTAATCTCGTAATAAATATAACAAATAATTAATTTATAATATTATAATTCACCTGTTTTGAAACCAAACTTGAACTACCCTCATGTCTAATCCAGTGTCTTGACTAAGTTGTTCTCTGACATGTCTAGCTGGCTTTGGACTGTTGTTGTACGCCATTTTTAATGTCTCCAACTGTTTGGCTGTAATAGTCGTTCTTGGACGTTTATTTGGTTGATCGCCATCCAGGCATCCACCTTCTAAAAATATCCTTTACTATTAAACGCGAATCAATTATAATAAAAAACCACACATTTTTACATATTTTGGAACACCGTAAAAACGCTAGGAATCGTAATGAAGTTTGAAACAAACCTTTAGTTTTTGCTGCTTCGTAATCAGGTTTGCATACTAATTTCCGATCCTCCATCAGATAAAATTCATCACCAGTATTCAATGTACGACCACACATGACACATGCAAAACATTGTAAGTGGTAAACGAGATCTTGTGCCCTCCGAACTATTTGCGTGGGCGGGATTCCCAAATCGCAACCGGCGCATTTTGTCCCGTACCTTCTGGCAAACACCAAAAATTAGTCTCTAACCAAATTTAAAAAAATATATATATTCAAGGACCATACAACACAAAAATCATATTTATTTTTATTTTCTATTATTATTATTACGAGTTGCATAAACTAAAAATGTAAATAAAATTGTCTACGGTGATTTGTTATAAAGTTACGGGGCGTTTTAAAAATTATGCGTAACGTCATAAGATCCAAGTCGCGGCGGCAATCCGGGAAAAGTAGACGCATTATCGGTTATCAAACCGCTGTTATTATGATTTTATTAGTGAAAACAATTTTATTTATACCTAGCACGGAAATACGGAATAATAAAAACTATTTGTATAATTATCTTAGCCCGTGATATCTATCTACTAATTTCTTA
Source organism: Diuraphis noxia (assembly GCF_037042655.1). NCBI lineage: Eukaryota > Metazoa > Arthropoda > Insecta > Hemiptera > Aphididae > Diuraphis > Diuraphis noxia. The sequence goes on from NW_028301711.1 coordinate 80,868,476, forward strand.
TAAACCTAAACTGATGTTAGTGATTCTGTCGAGTGTCGATTTCCATCGGTTTTGATGAATATACGTATTACGTAGCTCTTGGACATTTTTCAACCTCATTATTTTGTTTCATTATCAGATATACTCGTGATCGTGGTAAGTACCAACTAATATCAAAATAATATTGTGTAGAATTATATTTTATTTTATTCCTACTTTTTTTTTAGTCCTACTGTTAGTAGATTCGATATTAGTTGGCAGTAGCACAGAACTTAGTAGTTAGTACCTACTATTATATATTTGTTTATTCCTTCATATTTAGCAGTTTACGGGGTGGTACACGTGTCGTATGCTATCTACGGTCGATTTATTGGTGTCATATGCTATCTATATTATTAAAGTTATCTACACATTTTCTCATCCTATTTTTAATACGTTAGATTCATTGATAATGAAGATAATGATGGTAATACTACAGATACTTCCGAGGATAATTCTAACGAAGAAAATCAAAACTATGATACTAATCGAAATTATGGCAGCTGAGTTCAAGGACCTTAGGTGTTTGGCATGTGCTGTTTGCGTGAAGATGGAATTTTGAACGCCGTTTTTTATAGTCAATAAGATGGATCGAGACACATTATTACCAATAATAATTCAAGAAATAGAACCAGGATCAACAGTTCATTCAGATGAGTGGCGAGCATACAATACATTAAAAAATCACGGTTTTCTTCACCAAACTGTTAACCATAGTAAGAACTTCATAGATCCGCATACCGCATACAAGTGCTCAAACTCAAACAATTGAATGTTTATGGAGACACCTAAAGGTCAACTACAATATAAGATCACGAAGTGCAACAATCCTACTCGATAGGCAATTACAGGAAGAATGGTGGCGTTCAATCAATCCAACCAATACGTTCGAAAGCTTTTTGAAAGACATAAAAGATACATTTTTATAAATCTATTATAATTTCAATGACAACTGTAAAAATACAAGCTCTAATAAAATTATTTAGGTAAGGTGAGAATACATTTTTTTCACGTAAATAGCATACGACACGTGTACCTATTTTTGAGTATTTATTGTATTTAATGTGAAAAATATTTCCCCCCCCCCCCTTGGAATTGGTCAAGGACCGCCACTGATGTATTTAAAACAATACTATATGTCCTTATTATGTATAAATAAGGAATCAGTTGTAGTTTTGTTATACAACTAACACAGAATATATTGTAATTATTTAATGCTGTGAGAATTTTTTTTTCCATGATTATTTTATCATACACTTAAAGTTTCTTGTTTATATAAGCACGTTATGTTTCAGTGAAATAATATCCAACTATTGATATTTAATCCCTTTGTCATTTCTTCTTCAACATTTAGTTTAAAATTTAATATTTTCAATTGAACAGTTAAACAATCTTAACGAACTGAAAGAGCAAATCAAAATACTCTTACTACATTCAGTATGTGCAAAAAAAAATATTGAAGGTGGTTTGTATGTGTTGTAATACAAAAAAAAATTGATTGCATAATAATTTCATAATTGTTAAAATATCTCACTTTTTTAATACTTAGTTACTTAAATTATTTAATTCTATTAATTTTATCGCTTACATAAACTGTACTCACTTAAAGAAGTCGTCTTTACAAAAGAGCATTCCGTTTCTGGCAAAACACTTGTCGGCTAATGTAGCTCCACACTCGTTACACTTTAGACAGCGAGCGTGCCAAGTGCGTTCCAATACTTTTAATATAAATCTGTCTAGTATTAACTCTTGACAGCCACCACACTTTGGTATACTAGCTGTAAAATAATTAGATTAATATATCAATATATCATATTAGGTAGGTTTTTATAAACTTATAACTTATAAGTCAAATCAATATCTGCGAGTGAACTGGCCTACTGACGAAGTATAGTACCTAGGTCCTTGCACTATGAGACTCTGGGCCTTTAATTAATAGGTGCCAATGGGTCATAATTAAGAGATCTTTATAATTATCAACTGTAATTTCTAAATTTGATAATAAAATATTAGTTTACGATCAAAATTTATTATAACATCTTCTGAAAAGAAAGTCTAAGGAAATGTTGATTTCGAAGATGTCCTTGACATTCTCAAACAATCATCAACGTTATTTTATAAATTACTCTCAATATACAGTAACATTATTTTATTGTTATTAAATTATAATCATTAGGTAGCTCTAAAATGTTAAGTCATACTATAATGCTTTAATGAAATAGGGTTTATAATTATATGATGCAATACTGTATTAACTTAAAACCGCTAATGCACACATTCGAAAATGGTAAAATTTAATAAACTGTGACTATTATTAAGAATTAAAATAATTTTTAATCATAATATACCAATATAATGAACATTAAAAATAGATGCTGTTTAAAATTTCAATTTTGAAAAAGTTACTCTATAAGTTAATACATAACTCATTCATAAGTAAAAATTGAAAATTGAATATTTTATTACTTTACATAGACCGTGCCACCGTGGTCTTTATATAATACTTAATATTATGAATTTTTCTGATTGTGGGGTCTATAATCGTAGCAGGTCAGTGAATAAGCTTATACGAGTACATGCAGGCGAAAACCATGAAAATGTTTAAGAATTTCCAAGAATAATAACTTTTTAATCACCTCTAACCAATTAATTAAAACCATTATTTTTTGTAAAATTTTGATATTTGAATTGTGTAAAAAAGGTATTCTTGATGTTTCTAAAAATTGCTATAAGTGCAACTTATGAAGAAACTTATTATGTTATCAAGCTAAACAGCTCGGAAAAGAAAAAGGAATAATTTTTATCAACATTTATAGAAAATAAAAGCTTTAACATGAAATACTGAAATTTTATTGTGTTCCAGAAATCATATTATATTTTAAGTAAAAGTGGGATCTTTCAAATTTATACCTACGATCAATATTTATTTTATAATTTAGAGCCTGCCTAACTGTTAAAATTTAATACTGTCTTAAAATGTAATAAAATATTTATAAATATATATATATATATATATATATATATGTGTGTGTGTGTATTTTTCATGCTTTTATAAATAAATAAAAATTATTAAAAGCATTCCTAGAATAATTTAAACGGTCATTAATAAACTTTATAAAAATTGTTTTTCTTTGGATATACTATAAAAAATTTAAGTTATTTTGCAGTTAATATTTTTTTTAAATTTATAATATAATAAGCATAAATAATAACATAATTACGTCCAAAAAATACTAGGTAGGTATACTTATATACTATGCATATCATGTCACATGCTAAATAGTTTTCCTTATATACATTGAAATTAAAAACTATAAAAATACAAAAAAACACGATGGCCTGCATTGGCTGCATTGAATTCTGAAAGTTAGTACGATACTTTTAAACTTCGATAAGAATGGCATTTATTTTCATTAATACCGATGTATGTAGACAAATATACTCATTAGTCATAACCCATATTCTGCCAGAAGCAACGTTAAATGTCAATAATAATCAACCCTTCTCATACATAGACGACAGCTGGTGTTAAAATTTTGTGTCTCCACTACTAATTTTGCTCAAACCAACAAAAATGTTTTTATTTCGGATATTTCCCTTAAAAGTTATCCCATTTCAAACATTTTTCTGGAGAAGTTATTCTTACTTCAGACTATTTTTTGTTTGGCTAATAGCTAAACAACTAAAGAAGATAGGTAAGTATATAATGTTTATACAAATTACTTACGTCAGTAACGTAATACTAGACTAAATCTAACTTATCCCTATTGTATTTGTCATTTTGTTATTTGATTCAAGTTAATTTAAAATATTATAAAAAATATCTTTAAGTATCTGAATTTTACAACAACAAAAAACCATACATAAAAGTTATTCTAACAGGGATGATTTATACTACATTTTTAAACTCGAAATTTCAATCGAAATTATGCATCACGTAATTAATTGATAAAATAGATAAAATATACGTAGGTAGATTTAAATTTTATGCATCACAAAAGCTATTGACATATAAGACTGCAAATAATATATCAAGTTATGAAATATCAATAATATAATAATACCTATATGAATATGGACACGAATTACGTTTAAAATCTGTTCACATCTACATGGCCACGCAATATAACTAGATATATATTAGATATGCAGCAAAAAAAATTAATAATTAATTAAATAAGTGTTAATATGTTTAATGTTTAGGGCTTGGATTTAAATGCCTTATAATGCCCTTAAAAATTACCCATATTCTATTTATAGATACACAATAACGATAGGAAAAATTACGGTAGGTATAACTTTTGACATTTTTAACAGTTCTTTATCTTATCTAAACTAACAATAATATAAAAATCAAATACTAAACTTAAATGTGCACAACAAATAAACAGTATAATACATATGACATATGTATATTGAGAATAAAATAAATGCAATCGTATATGTGTCCATTTGGCCAATTGTTAGTTATTTATTTGAGCTCCTGTTTTCAAATTCATAATATATGTTGCGTGTAATAATACACAATATCCAACTGTTAACATTACCGAATAATATGATATCATCCAAGAACTTTTGGATAATATCCTCATCATAAAAATTTTTAAAATCATTTTAAATTATTAACAATATTGAATATATTTAAAACACAATTAGAAATTACCATACAATGCATACATTATTAATATTATAATAAAAAATAAAATGTATTAACTAAATTAAACTATATTAGGACGTCTTAATATTTCTGGATATTTGAATATTGTGATTCGGTTAGGTCTTGAATCATGCTTAGAACATAATGACGAAGTTTTTAAACAATTCATAAGATAAATGTAATAGTTAAATTTTATTTTAATATTATACTTTAAAAATAATGTTTAATTATATTTCACTCTTATTTTATTAATTCCAGTGGTTATAAATGAAAATTTCACTAAACACGAATTATGCATACGAGAAATCCAAATATTGGCTTACTCTAACTTTGTCAGTTTTGTAAATAGAAAAAAAACTTTTTATACGAAAAATGTTGGGAAAAAACATTATTCGAATATATAGAAAAAAAATAGTGTTTCCATTTTAAAAAAATGTAAGTTGTATTGCACATGCGCACACCAAGTGTTAAAAATTTGAAATTTATCTGAAAATATGTGTTTAAGTACTCCCTATCACCTCTCGAAAACCCCATTTCAATACAAGGCCATCCACCTGAGGTATTTAGTGTTACCTTAGAATTGTGATCAACTGTAGGTATATTAGCGTTTCCCAAATAGTGGTCGCGATCCAATAACCGGGCCATGAAAATTTAATACCGGGTCGCAGAATTTAATGAAATTCTCATATTAAATTTGTTACTTATCATTTCGTTTGATAATTTGAATTTTTAAGTAAAAATAAATAAATTTATACGAATAACTATTATTTATAACATAAATAATAATTATTGAAATTATCAACTAGGCTTCACGAAAAACCCGAATAGTATGACATTCGCCGTATTTATAAATACATTATAATAGTAACAAATGAATGCGACAAGCGTCGTTGGTTGTTACGGTACTAATCCGTTATCTTCAAATTAATTACTAATATAACGATGGCTATTTTTTTTCTTGATAGTTTATAGTTATAGCTAAATAGCTAAATATTTATTTCACTTTGAACCTTGGTGTCTAACGACTACGACGTTTTTCGTAAGTATACGATTATTAACTCAGTTATAGGTTAATTAAGATATTATACTTTGGCAGTCTAACGCTTTATCATCGTACAGAATGGTAACAACTCTATTTAATATATCACTTCTAACATTATTCAATATTGACTGGTTAAAGTTAACATTATCCGGATAATGTTGATATTTCATGTTTATAACGAAAAATTATACATGAGCCAAAACGAATGGCTAATGTCGACATTATCCGGCTAATGCCGACTTTATACAAATGTTAACATTACCCGTAACATATATATATTGACGATTGATACGATTGAAAAATACCTTAAATTTATGAAATCAAATAATATGAAAACAATGTATCTTGATATAATACTTTGAAGTTCTTAATGAACTCTAAAAGCTAAAAAGTGTTCTAATGTTTCAACTTCAAAATAATAAAGTGATCTGTAAATTTTAAAAACTGCTATAAAAATAGAAAAATGGATAATAAAAGTTTCTTGTTTGAAGTATTTGTTACATGAAACAAAATCGTGCACTTAGAATTAGATTTTTTCCTAGAGCGCTGAATTCGAGTTGAGTCCCCAAATAAAAAAAAAAACCATCTAAATTTATACATCGTTAGCCTAACCTTAATGACATAATAAAATAGAAAGGTAGGTATACCAAGTAGGTATATTATATGTTATATGTATATTGTATATATCCTATCTATATGGAATTACATACCTAAGAGTTTCACCGGTATGTTGTTCAGATCCTGTTGAAAGAATCTCAAAAACGAGTTGGGCAGCCAATCAGCCGTGTCTGATTCTTCATTGCTAACATGCAAAGACGAATCTATCATTTTTGGCCGTTAAGACAAACATACTACGAGTCATCGGAACATCGCGTGAATTTTGAAGAAACAGGCGGTACTTATAATATTGTAATCACTGCGGCGGACAGTGAAATAATACAATAATTATCTTGTATGAATGGAAAAAATAAGAAAGTAAAGACTATCGAAAGCCGAAACTTTTTCGTCAGAATTATTGGTAATTAATTATTAGTAATAATAATAATGACGATGACGATTACAGCGACAGCGACAAACGTTGCGTACAATGGATTTGTGAACACTGACGAAACGCCGCCGCTGCCCCAACGGGAAGAACCGTCGGTCGTTAGGGGGCGGCGATCAAAAGAGAGGGTGCGCGTGTGTCTTTGTGCAAAAACATCGGTCGGTGGATGCAGGAGGAAAACCTGCGGCGACGGTCGGGGGATCGATAAGCACCGACGACGGGGCCCGGCCAGGCGGCGAGCGCTCCCATTCGCGACTGTCGGCCACACCCAAGGACACGTCGGCGGACGACGGGCACCGCCCCAAACTTCCCCCAAGCCAGCCGACCCGTAACCACCTTCTCCGCTTTCACCGTCAAACGCGACGAGTTTTCCCGCCGGGGCCTGGTAACAGTGACAGGTAATCCTCGAAAAGTCTACAGAGGACTGGCGGGGCAAGTGTATGTATACCTACCTACACCGCACCGCAGGAGCGTGAAGTTACTACTTGTAAGGCGATTTTAAGGAGTGTAAAAAAAGAGAAAAAAGAGGGGGGATGAAAAAAAAAACAAAAGGAACTCGATAGGATCGAGAAGGATACGTGAGCTGTTCCACAAGAACGAGAGGGAAAAAATGATATTATCCACCCTGAAAAGTCTAGTAGGTACATAATAACGTATAATACATGTATTATATATGTACATGTACAAGCACGATAAACGGACTTATTCTGCTATACAGCCGTGAAGAAGGTTAAAGCGCGTGTGCGAGAGAAACTTGTATACTATATAGACGTAGGTATATAGTAAAAAAGCCGAAATTCGGTGAGGGGCTTTCGTATTCCGCCTTACTGCTCGTACGTTTGCATGGAGGTGTACCTACTTATAAAACTAATAACACCGTAATAATATACTGATGCGTATAGCACACTGCTGTCTCTCGAGGGGTTATTAGGTTTCTATATAATTTGACGTATAAACACCACGGCCGTGACTGCTGAAATTCTATAGGTATTATATTATGATGTATGTTTAGGTATACGTATATGTTGTGTATTCGCAAGCAAACCGAAAAGTCACTAGTACAAAATTTAACACATTTTTTATTTGTATTATTTTCCTGTCAATCATATCATAATATTAAGGTAGGTATAATATAATACGTACCCAGCAGTCGATGTTTTTAAAATGTTATATATGCACACTGGTGATTCTTTTATCACAATTTAAGAATTATATTATTAACAAACATGAGGAATTTTTAAATTTTTTTATGTACCTACTTCTAAAAACATACCATCTTATACACCTTATACATCTTATACACCTTAAATTAACTAAAGGTTAGGGTTAGGTTTGAAATACCTATCAAATGTTTAAACATATTTCTATAATTCCACTATTTTAATGTTTAATTCTATTTTTGTGATCGATATGTATCTAGTTAGATAGATAGGTTTTATTTTTTACAAATCGGTCATACTCGTAGGTATAAAATAATTTTAGCTGTTGTTGCAATGTTAAATAAAATTATGATAATTCATAGTAAAATATTTTAAAAATGTTGTACCAATGTACTTATTAATAGACAAACATCACCAATGATATAAACCATTCATTTCAAAGTTAATATTTAGCCACTTGGATTATAGATTTGAATTGTTTAGGTACAATTTATTATTAATTAAAAACGTACTTAATTTATAAAATAAATCAAATTCTAGGTTCCAGACTGACTAACTTCTATTTATAGAGTATCCATTGTATAAATGAATTTAAGTTAAAAGTGTTTGTAATTATTAACTATGATGATTAATTAAATAGAAAATACTTAAATATAGTAGTGGTTATTTGGTACATTATTTTGTGTGTAAATATATTGATGGTACCTGTAGATTACCAAAAATATGAGTTATCTTTTTTAATCTAAGATTTTTTTCACGATCTTATGAAACTAATTATTCTGTTGTGAATCGAATAATATGTGTTTTTTTAACTTCGGATATAAATTAATTTTATTAAAACATACTAAAAAATGATAAACTATAATTAAATAATATATCTACCTATTTTTCCAAATAATGTTTTAATGCTGAAAAATGACTAGGTAGTCATAATTTATATTTTAGCAAAAAGTTAAGTTGATTATTAGAAGTATAAAACATTATGTTACAAAACAGAAATATAAAATTCATAAGTATATTATATAATTTGGTTATGATAGACAAGAATGATCAGAGATAATTTTGAATAAACCTAAATAAAAGTTGCAGAAATACTATTTTCTTAATATAACATAATTTTTAATAAACTAATAACTTACGAATAAATATAAACAAACATACGCAGACGTTAAAAAACTTACAACACATTTCTGCATATTAAAATGGAACAATATAAAAAACTTATCGAAAAAAATAACAACTGACGTAGCCCTCAAACGGTCCTAACAGAAAAGACGAATCAGTTTTAAACTAAGAATATAGTCCACACAAAGCTAACACACGATTTGATATAATAGCCATTGACGCTCTTTTAATATGCACTACATGTGGAACCCATATTATAATCAAACATATTTAAGCAGACTGTGTCAAATATGAAAACGCAAAACAAAAATAAAATTTATCAGAACACCTCTTTAAAATCTTAGGACCCCAAGCAGAAATGAACAACAGAGTAATAGATAAAAAAAATCGTATTTAATAAAATTTAAGAAAACATTTTAAAAAAACACAATAAACTCATGCACTTTATGCTAATAACCTTTGTTGTTGAAGCAAATCCATATATAAAAAAAAATAATAATAAAAATTATGAAAGCTTATAAGTTAATAGGTTAGGTTACAATGAAGTTTAATTCATCATTCTCAAAAATATCCTCATATTAAAATAAGCATATGGTATTTAAGAACACACGAAACATTTATTAAAATTTAATGGTAAAAAAATATGTAAAATGTTTAATAACAGTAAAGTACATCCTAAAAAAATTGTTATTATTAAATATATTTTTTTATACTCAAATTAAAAATTAGAGTAAAAGACTTCAGCGTAAAATTAAACTAGACTTACTCGGTATAAATAGTGAATAATGGGTTATGTATGAATATATAGTCAGAAAGTTATACGTTCTCCTCTAACCTCCACAGCATATTGTAATAAAATACTGAGTGTTAATGCAATTTTATGTAATTCTTTTAAGTTTTGAGCGATGATGAAGTATCGAGAAACTTTTGGAATTTTACTAATTCCATTATAATGTTTATGTCATAAACGTTCACCGTGTATTAACTCTATACTCAAATTTCAAGTCTTCAAAACTCAGACAAAAATATTTCATTGTAAAAAAGTTTATTCGAATAATACCAATTTGAGAATTTTAAATATATTTTGATGATTCTCATTTCTAATAATTTAAGAAGAGTACAAATTTGCCGATGTAAAATTTTATTTTGCGTCTGGGATATTTATGAAATACTGTAAATATTGATAGAAAACTAGAAATATGATTAAAATTATTAATTAGTTTTTGAATATTGTATATATTTGTATTTACATATATCTATAACGTAAAGTAATTATTGCATTGTATAATCAGAACATATTTGATGTTGTCAAAAAAGAATGGACGACGATTATCAGATAATAAATACTTTTACTTATAGAAAAACTTCTCTCCGCGTATTCATCGAAGTGATTGGAGCAAATTTTAAATGAACTTAATGAGCCATATCTTACGCAATTAAGCCATCAGCTAAACTTTTCTCACGTGAAAAATTAGTAAAAATTTGGAAAGTCAAAGTACATAACGTAAAAATAGTCATAAAATGCAAAATAAAAATTAATTGTTTGGATTCGCATGCTATTAAAATACATTTTATTTTCAGATATTAAGTTTAAAAAAAAAAAAAACAAAAAAAAAATGCAATTAATTCATGTAATTAGTCAAATTTTCCTATATTAAAAGATTAGTTTTGTTTTATTTTTATTTTTTTTTTTTTGACTGAGGTGCTTTAATTTAGGTGTTCTTATATCCAAGATATGGTTGTTCATAAAATATTATTCTTCCATCGACATAAGATAGATGTTCAATTAATAAATTAAGTCTGAGGCTTAGTTCATAAAATATGTTTTTTTGATATGTTCTATTAAGTTAATTTAACTAATAAAATGTAAAAGTCATGATTAATAATATTAGTATGCAAAAGTGCTTATATATTCAATTTTTATTGAAATGAGAATATTTAATCAAAATCCCAAGTTAAGAAAAAAGTAAACTTTATTAGTTAAGAACTTATTGGTTTCTATATGTGGTCATATATGTATCGAAATTGTGTCCTATAATATTTTAATCTGAACAATTTATTTTTCTGTAAAAAAAAAATGTTTTGCAAAAACGGGAAACACTTCAACGGAACAGCTAATATTAATTTGTCACTCGCATCACATATAGGTAAATTCATAATATCAAAGGTTGTAACTGAAATTGACATAGGTACCTACAAAAGTATAAAAAGATGTATCGTACAGCCTGCACTAACGGAATTCCATTTTATAAGTAACCTACCTACTATTATAATATGCACTGCAATTCCTACCTGTTATAACGCAGACAGTCAATTTATGTAAAATAAGCACTTAGGTAAATTATTTCTTTCTGTTTTTTTACTCGAGAGAGAGTACTCCAGTCGAGACTTTAGATGATTTTAAAAAAAATATATAATTTTTTTTTGTGGAATCTGCTGTGGAGTGGGGCTGTGACTCTGCATGCAGACAGTTTATGTACGAGTTAAGTCATTTAACTTCCTACACTAAATTTATAAGTCGATTTTTGGATTTTAGAAAAAACCATTTTGTAAACATTTTGAAGTAGGTATAAAAACTTTATTTTTAAAAGTTACAAAGTATACTTAGTATAAGGTCTATGATCACAACCCATATTTTTTATATATCTATCAGAAGCAGAATACTTTTTATAAATATGTTAATAAATAATGAATAAACAGTTTCATTATATTATGTAGGTAGGTATTTAAAATTAATAGATATGATTAGTCATTAGTGAACTTCAAAATTTTCTGGACAACTTCTTGGTATTTTCCACTAATGTAAGCATGAAATGTACATTGATAAAAAGAATTTATTATTTAATATTATATGATTAATGATTGTAATTAAAAATTATTATTATTCACGTATTTGATTAAAACAAAATTTAAAATTAAAGTCATTATGTTCGTTTTTAAACAAATTAAAACATTAAAAAATAACTACATATAATAGCAATTTTAATTTTTTCGGTGTAATAATATAGAATAGTTATAAATATTCCATACCGAATAAAAATAATGTTTTCAAAACCATAAAATTTAAGCTTGAAAATTAGTATTGCCATTTACATAAATGTATCACTCTGTATATTTTAAAATACCAACTTCAGGACGGACCACGGCGTGGGTGTAAATTCGTTTGGTAACTGATAGTTTTTAACAATATTGTCGTGTTAGAGGTACATAATATTATACACTGTGCGTTGCCGCCACTATTGTCGGGAGCATTAGAGGAATTATATTTTATATTTTATTATTATCGTGGCATGACAACAAAAGGGATATGCGCAAACAACCGGCAATGTATATAGCTACTGCTGCTTCTGCAGTATGGAACCTATTATTGCGACCGACCGATACGACAGATGGCCGCCCGAAAGTCACATTATTTATATTATAGAAACTGCCTTTTTATAATACGTATTTTTATGACGATTGTCCGAATGCGCTCGATGACGACCGCGGCGGCGATGACTTATGTTTTTATTTATTTGATTATTATTATTGTTATTTCAATTTTTTTCCCTGTTATATATCACTATTGTTATATTATTTATCGAAATTATTGCATTAATGGTCGGGGTATAGATTTTTGTATAATGTAACACGTACTCAACATGCCACCTGTTCGTTTTGAATTTTGTCGACCGAATCGAAATCATATTATTATACTTCGTACCTAAAGCGTATATACTACAATAAGCCATTAATGTATAATTGACACAAATATTATTAGTAGGATAATTTATAAATTAATTAGTGTACTCTTCAACGTTATTATTTTACTTTTTATACGTTGTTATTCTTCAACATTGTTAAGTAAAAATAATAGGTATACAGGAAACACTCGTTATACCACATAATACTATTTTGCACGAAATACCTACGTTAATTACAAAAATCACTTTTTTTCACAGTCGATAATTAGTTAATAAATTAAATAATGTTAAATTACATAAAGTAATCTTAATAAAGTTAAAGTTTTTATATTAAAAACGTGTTATGGACGTCATGTTATATAATTTACTTAAGGTTTACTCAAGATTTAAAATATAATTAAAGAATAAATTTCAAATTCTAATTATTACTTGATACAATACACTTATCATTATTTATGTATATCCGTATAGGTATTCTGGTAAAACATAGATGTGTGAGTCATGGGTATTTTTTGAATACTTATCTATTATTATTAAATAAAATATTGGTTGGGCTAAAACCTGTTTTTTTTTCTATTTAGAAAATATGATGACAAAATATATAAGTGGGACATGAAGAGGGAGACAATCCATTGATAGAACCCAAATCGCTAAAAACTACAAAAAAAAAAAAGACGAAGATATAAATAATGCGAATGCGTATTTTCTTGTTCAATATTATTTCAACATAATCACTATGATGGATATTATTTGATTAATTTAAAAATGCTCTCGCAATTAAATACAATATATTAGTATAAGGTAGAGTGTATTTTAGTTGCTGAATAAACTGTGTGTGCAATATCAAATTTAATCAAATTAAACAATGTTTCGATGATTAATATACCTCTGCCTATCTACATAAACAGATATTAGTTATTTTCATAATTTTTCTTTCTATTTGTTTCCATGTTCTAGATTCTGTATTACAAAATATCATGTTAATTATAATTGTATAATGTGCAAAAGTGCCTAATGTTTTTTTTTTTTATTTGTATGCAATTTAATTGTTAAAATCAAATACAATTGATCTTCTGAACATTCAAATCTTCTGCCTATCTTCACTCTCATTAATGAAATCTCACAAATCCTCTTGCCCTTGTACCACAAAAATAAACTAAAAAATACTCTAAGAAAGCTTATTAGAAAATTGTGTATAGGGGTAGTCTATGGTTATCAAAAACTAGTCCTTTTTTTATATATAAACGACTAGTATAGGTAGATGTAATCATGTTATTTTTAACTCTACATCAAGTTTTTACTTTACTTTATATTTACTCAGTATACATCACAAGTTGTGATTTGAGGCCTAGCTTATATAGCTTATATACTGTATGAATTTGATCGAATGAATAGAACTGTGAATCAGACTTATTATAAAGACTTTTGAATTAGGTTGAAGTAAAAATTCAAAACATAATAAAGTTTGAATGTGACAATATAGCATATTATGCTAAATAAATTCGTGAGTTTCTTGGATGATAAATAAATTTCATAGATACTTCGTCGTACTCAAGTCATGCTGTGATGTTTCCTATTTTGAAAAGTTATGAATGATAAATAATAAATATTTGATGACAATACCTAAAAAAATAAAAATAGGAAAATATTTTTCTTTTTTTCAAATTGTACCTATATGTTTAATATGAAAGTTTAATTAAATTAAAGTATACAAGTTTCTATACTCAAATAAAATGTACATGCCTAATATACATATATCCTTGAAAACTATTGAGTAATATTTGAGAGATAATCTATAATTATAGACTCTTAAATCGTGATATTTTAGTTTGATTTAGATATATGAACGTTTTTAATATAATTCTAGTCAATACCTAAAATATGAAGCGAGTTTAATATTCTCCATTGTAGAAAAAGAGACAGAAAGGTTAATACCAATGTAATGGCGTAACACCCTACAAATGCTGTTCGTATAATATGCTGTTAACTTTTTATGCGAGTATGGTTCGTCCAATGGTCATCTAGGTCAACCAAAATGTAATCATAAACTGATCGGCCGTATCATAGGGTCCTCGACAACAATAATACCAGCGGGAAGTCTTACACAAAGTGAATTAGTGTATACCTATAAAGAAGGGATAGAAAAAAGTTGATATAGAAAAAAAGAAAAGAAAATAATGCATAATGATAAAAGATTATAATGCGGATATAAACCGTTAGATAATTTCACAGTCTAATCCCCAAGAGTATAGCTCGATGGATTCTCGGTGGTGCGCGGGAATCGGGACAGGTCGCGTGCGCGGTTAAACCCCAAGAGTGTCCGATGGCTGATATCCATCAAACCTAATTATTATTTGCGCTTAGGATCGGTTTGGCACGTGATTCGAAAACAGTTATTTTTCATTCTTTCTCTTTCTCTTGTTTTTTCCATCCCTCGGTTTGCTTTTCTACGGCAGCATTCGTCCGCCTTGGGCGGGTGTACCAAATTGAATTATCGAACGTGGTTCGTAACACAAACCAGAGAGAGAGTAATGGGAAGCACACGCGCAAAATCGTTTTGTGACATCAAAGCGGTTGTTGTTGATCACAAACTGAATATAATATAATATACTTTTAGATAAAATATTATCTCTAAATTCACAAAATATGTTTTACTGTTTATTTATCTAAATATTATTTAAATTTTCTCTGCTACTTTACTTACATTTTACATTGAGATAATTAATTCAATTAAATTATTATATTTCTCAAATATTTACTCATATAAATTATATGAAAAATATGGATTTTTATCTAATGTCGGGATGCAAGTATACGACATTTAATGAGTATCTAATTTATCATTTTTATTTATGAAGGTTATTGAAAAAAAAATTTACTGTGTCGACTTAGGTAACTTTTATTAATTAACAATAATAGGTAATAGTATAGATTAGTATGTGTTTTCCCCGCTAAAAATCTTACCGTGGTCGTAAGTTTAATTTTTATATTTGCAATAAACTCCTTTACACGTGACTAAAAGGTGTACTTAATAAATAATCAGTACAGAAATATAATTTTCACGTGCAAAGATATCTTATGCACTAAAATTTTTTTTTGATGTTTATTTATTAGTTCAAATTACAAACCTAAACTAAAAATAACAAATATATAAGTTACCAAAGATAAAATATTTTCTGTAGTTTTTTTATAGGTAACTTAAATTTATCTTCCACGTGTTAAGTTCATAATAATAGCAGCAGATGTAAGGTAGTAGGTAGGTACTTCAGTAAATAAAAGTTCCTACTAGTCCTTAGGCCTACTAGTAACACTAAATTATATAGAATACGAATATACGAGTAGATAATATGCATCTGTAATAAACTTAATGCATAATTTTAATAAGACATAAATTATTTTTCAATCTGAAAATATAATTATTTCATTATTTTTGTTTTATACATTTTTTTTTTTCTGAATATGGTATAATCGAAATAAAGTTCATCAAATAATTAATAAGGGAGGGAGGGAAATAAAAGACCACCCGAAAAAACCACGACGACAGATGATTCAGTAATAAAAATAAAGTATCAACATCACATACAGCGAATGTCACAGACTATTGAATTATATTGATTCATATAAAATTGTTAAATTGACTAACAAATAACATTTATGTGTATGGCGAACAATAGAAACTAAAATGCACTTATATGTATTGGAGCTGATATTTAGCATCAGAAGTTTTGTATTTTTTTAAAACCAAGTTGTTTTAATATTATAAAATTAGGTAGGTACCAACTGAATGATTTTGTGTTTGATTCATATTTATTTATTATTTAATTTAAAAATTTTATGAATTATCATTCTGTTTTAAAATAGGTAACTAATTTTGTTTTAAAATACAATGAAAATAAATATAAATAATACATTCTTCTACTACAACATATCTAGGTAAGTGTTGATTACCGGCATGCGGCATCTAATGAATTAAAACTGCACGATTGAGTATTGTTGTACGGTTTATGGGGTAGTAGTATATATAATATTATATGATAAAAATAAAAAATGAAAACAGATATCCATAACGTGGACTTGTTATCGTGAAAATACGTTGCGGTTTTTTTTCATGAGCTGGTTGAAAAGTCTTGGAACGTTCTGCGGAATCAATATCTGTTGTGGGGAAAGGGGAGAAGGGCAAAAAACTGGCAATGCGATGACCTAATAAAATACGACGTACAATAATGCACGGCTATACAAACGCGGTGAGTATAACTAAGCATGCCCAATGTCCATTACGAAATTAATGTAGGTACACAAAAATGACGACACGTACACCATATATTATTATAGTACAGCAAGGCCACCAACATACGTGTGTACATATTTTTCCCTTCCGTTTCACCCTTATCGGATGTGTATTATTTTTGGGCGGCAGGTCGTCCAAAAACGTTTACCGCCGTAATATTATAATGTGAGGTTTTTATTTTGTGTTTTTTTTTCTCATTCCTCGTCGACGTGTTCCGCAGAACGCGTGCGGTTCACGTGCTGCCCCGACAACAATAGCGTTCCGCCGGTAAACGACGACCGTCGACTCCCACCGTTATCGAAATTCACCCCAGCCTACTACTGTTACTATATTAATATTTCGTTTTTTATTATTATTATTTTGTTATTATTATTATTATCATCTGATATAATTACACGATTGAAAGTCGAGAGGGTGCAAATCTGGGAACGTTAGGCGATGCTCTAGAACCGGAGTATCAACTATATTATACTGCTGTATGATAATATTATTGTAGTCGAAGGCAGTTGTGTTGTTGCGAATCGTTGTCGGAATAGGCGGAGAGAATTTTTTAACGTTTAGCGCAACGTCTGTACCATTGCGAAACGTGACAACGGTCATGACCAGGAAATCATGCATTTTCGTAGAGAGAAAACAATTTGGGCGTTTGTTTTTTATGGCATGTCAGTAAAAAAAAGTTCATTCTTGGGATATTACAAAAGACTCAACCCCCCCCCCCCTTCAACTTGCCAGCAAACATATTATACACACTTTTTATGTATAATCTTATCTACATTCTCGAACAATCTCAAAATATATACAATCGTTATAATACAGAGTGCAAGAAATTTATTTTATCTTAAAATACAAATATAACTTATAAGTTAAATACATTTTTAGCTTATACATACTGGTGTCCACTTTTGAGTTCATAGAAATACCCACCCGATTAAAATAAAGATTTTATAATGATGGTAGTGTATTATGTATATTATAAAATTGTTGATTTGGAAATGGGACTATTATAACTAAATTAATTAAAGCATTCAATTTCGTTTTAAAAAAACTTCTTAAATAAATGTATTTCATCGTGCTTTAGTTTCTCATTATTAATAATTGTATTAATATGTGTATCTATATTTATATAGTATATAATATAATATATTATGTACCTACGTATCTATATTATAGATACGTAGGTAGTAGGTACACATTATTTTGGCAATACTATCATGAATACAAATTTTGCATATTAAGCGAATACTCAATAACCTAAAGAAAGAAAGTTGTTAGGGTTAAATTACAATGTGTATTTATGACGGGTGCTTATATAGTATCCCCTAATGTTTTTTTTCTAGATCCACTGATGATTTTCATGGCTGATACACAAAAGACTCGAGTGATTTTTTTTTATAGGGCTATTATCAAAGGGATCTTTTGTTTATAACAATAACATTTTATTTATAACCACTTGTGACCTTAAAATGTATAAATATATGAATTTGTACTTGTATATTATCGTTTATATTAAGGTTCATTTAGTTAAATAAATGTTTCGATGTTTTTGTGAATTCATATAGGTAGCATATTTTTTATAAACATATTTAGTAATGATATATATAGTATTTATAGTACCTATATATATTAACTACTATTATAGTAATGCACCTATTAAAAGGCAATATAAAAAGAGAGTATGTTTTTGAGTTTTGAATTAGCTCTAATAGATACATATTAGATACCAACTACCTACGAATAAATAACAAACACAAAAAAATAAAATATTGACTAAGCATCAAGATCATAGTTTATTTAAAAGTAGTAGCTACCTAAGAAATTGAGGTTTCTCTTTCTCCTGAATGGTAAATGAATGTAGAGTATATAATAATAAAATCCTATTTAAATTACCTCCCCCAAGTGCAAATTCTCATCATCGATATTCATCACTTTTTCGGCACTATATTATTACTACAGCCATTCAAATTACGGCAGTCATACACAATGGTCCAATTCTCAGTAACCCTATACTGGACCCGCCTAGCTTTACAACAGATGGCCTTGCATTTAGAATATCATTTCAATTGTTTAAGCGTTCCATAAATGAATGTCAAATTCACCTCTTTATGTGATTGTATTCGTAGCCATTATTTAAAATATAAAAAAGTGTTTTTTAAAACTTCGCAAGTTGATATATTATGTACATATCACGTTGTTGATTAGACCACTGTAAAAGATATTATGTTGAATCTGATTTCAATAATTGCATACAAAAAACGATTTGAAGCGATAGTGGTCATGTCATCGATATCATATTATATTTTTAAGAATGTCTTATTGTTTATTTATATTCCTGTTAGAAATTAAGTAATCTTCTAAATATTACTATCAGTAATAAGTAAGCTGAACTAGTTTTTGCCAAAAACTAAACATAATTTTATAGATTTTATTACCTATAGGCATTTATTGCCTATAGGTATTTTTTCATAATACTTATAATATTACTAGCTGATAATAACTTAACATATTAGAAATATAACAAGTAGACGATATAGGGAAAACCAACTATAAGGAACTAAAAGTAATTGTAGTGGATAGGGATAAGTGGAGAGCCATCAAAGTCATTTAACCAATCTAAGGATTGTAAAAAAAAAAAAAAAAATGTTAGAAATAATTGTGCAGTTATGCTTATGTATTTTATAGATTTTTAAGTTGGGATAATAAAAAAAAAATATTATGTGGGATATTGTTTTAAGATTTTAAACTCTTAAACGATTATAAAAAAAAAATGTATTTATTATAAATTATCCTTAATGTGGTTAGGACAACTTATGATAGATCTTTTACTCAATTTTAAAATGTTTTTAAATAAAATAATATAATATATCATACATAAATCAAAAATAAACTAAAAAAGGTCAACAATTTCAAATATCTATAAATATATAGCACAAAGGGAACAAAAATATTTAAATTTCATCATGTCCAGTAAATGCTTTTATGAATATTTGGTAAACATTTCAAGTCTACAGTTCTTCATTTTTGGATTATAAAAAAAAAAAATAAATAAATAATAATAATAAAATCAATATTGTGAAATTGGTTTTAGGAAAAATGTCAGTTTTTCTTTTCTTAGTAATTGATTACTGTTATCAATTATTTTAAAAAGTATTGGAACAAGATCCAATTTTCTAGCATAAACATTGGTGACAACAAATAAATAAAAATGAAATATTATTGAAATAGGTACAACAGTCGCTCCGCTCAGAACCTATAAGATAAGGATATTATATACAAGTTATTTCGCAAAACATACTAAAAATGTTAGTTAAAATTTTACTACATTTTTTTTTTAATGATTAATAGCACAAATATTTTTTCCGTTATTTATATTTTACAAAATATTTCCATTAAATAATTTATATTTCCATATAATACATCAATAAGGGAAATTCCACAAACATTTAATGCTGGTATCCCTATCCGATAGGTGACCTTAAAATGTTTATAATTTAAAAAAAAATAATAATTTACAGAAAAAAAAAACAAAGACTAAATCTCCGGTGAACAAAAAACTGTATTAGATAAATGAGTTTTCCTGAGTTTTATAAGCTGAAAATTCTTCTAGAACCTAAACATCTCATTTCCTAATTTCCCAATGTGAACTTTTTGAATAATAAATAAACACAAATTATTAATTAATAATATATTTGTTTATGACTAACTTTTGAAAAGAAATATTCATATTATGAAAACTAATATAAAAGGTGGTATAATGAAAAAATATTTAAAAACGTTCACTTTAAAATGTATTACTACGTTTATTAAAATAGAATTTAAAATGAATATAGGGTAAATAAATGAAGAAAAAATGAGGCCAAATACATTTATTTAGTGAACATAAGTACCTACATAACATAAATTCAATTTATAATGAAAAAACTCCTGTACCTACAGTTATTTATATTTGAGATTTTTATAAGTTTATAGGTAGGTATATAATTTTATTGTAAACAATGATAATATATTTTGTGTTTTTATTTTAGTACTTAAATATAAAAATTAAATTAAAATCTAAAAAACTAGGTTACGAACAATTAACTTCACTTGGTTATTATTATTCTATTTATTTAAAATTACTAAATATAAGTATTAGATGTAACCAGAAAAATGATTAGACTTTCAATGTTTTTCGGCCAAAGTGCCAATTTGCTTGAATTAATTCAAACATCTACATCATTATCATTCGTAGAAAAATAAAACAAGATTGAACCTTCATGTGACACACTATAAAAAAAGTGAGTTTACAGATTGGTCTACAGATAGGAATATTTTTAGTACGTGCAGAATTACAGAACCATTTGTACACAACATCATTGATATTATTTGATTAGAATTAACAAAGTTTTTCATTTCATCATAACGGTTAGATTTCCATAATTTTAAAACCATATATCTTTATTCTTTATTAAATCGGTGGCTTGAGTTTTCCCTATTCCAAATTTATCTGCGAAAACTCGGAGCACGTACGCTCACATTTTTTTCTTCACAATATTATTTCTGTTTTACTTTTTTCGCTTGGACGTCATCATAACCACGCGCTTCAAAATGTGTTCTACTAACACTGAAAACTAATGAAACATAATAAAATACACAGACCCTGCGTGTTCATAGCATTGTTGTACAAGTTCCTTAATATAACTTTAAACTGCAATAAGTAATTTGTGTGAACCATGCATATTTTCAATTATTTTATATTATAATTTGAATGTTATTTAAAGTACTCGCTATATAGATGTATTAATGTATTTTTTCCCATAACAATTGACGGGACCAAAAAATGACCGTTACCGGCAGTTTGCAGATTTTCAAACTTCTCTCCTTATAGGATGGCATCATTAGTAACAACAGTGCGGTACGACATACAAGCAATGTTTTAACAATAGATTTTTTTTTCTCGAAAAGAGTGCGCGTTTAAGTGGTGTAATTATCATCGCTGAAGTCATCGGAACAGAATTGGATTTAGGAAACGCGTCACCGCGGTCCGAACGAAGGGTGGGTATCGTTTTCGTCCGTTTATCGATTCAATAAACGCCATACGTATGTCGTATGTGTACTTACGTACAATATGTATATATCGGGAACTCTCACTCACTCTCTTTCTCATTCTGCCTGTATACACATGGGCGGTGGTGGCATCGGTTTGGAGTAGGGTGCGTGCACTGACTCCAGGTGGTGGTAATTGAGGGTAGCAGGGTAGCAGATTATGTGCGCGTATATATGCGTGCCAGATGGTTAAGACGGGTTAGACCAGTAAAGCCACAACGGGGTCTCCCTCGCCGTATAATAATAATATATAAGTGTGCGCGTAGCAGTTGTAGTAGTAGTGGTGGTAGTATACGCTATAATATAGTGCATAATACCATGTATATTGTATATATATGTATATGTAATATGTGTATGTGTATATGTGTATATGTGTACGTCGTGTATATTTCAATCAACAAATTAAACGGGTCGACGTGTTCCTCCCACTGTTCACCGAAAAACAGTCCGTCAAACATGATTTATAATAATTATTATTATTTCCTATAAACACGAAGCGATGGATCGCAGCGAAAATTATATAAATACGTGTTTTTATATAGGTACGACGGGTGGCATACACCGCTGATTTTTTTTATTGCTCCAGACGACGAAACTATTTTTGATGATGTAATAACTTATAATAATAAAAATATATGTAAAATCATTATACGATAATCCGTACATGAACAACTTGGCCTAACGATACAATGAATCCGGATTAAAGTTTTTTTTTTTTCATTTTATATTAAAATTATTTTTTTTCTTCCTAAAAGTAATTTTTGATGCTGGTTCGTTAATGCCGTGATATGCCACTACCGCTCCAAGCCAACTTTTATATAAGCAAATCGAATAATACCCATAAGTCTTTGTGCGATTTTATAGTGAAAAACGAATAGGCTTTCAAATCGATTCGGAAAATATTGTGAACGACAATGAAAACCTAAACATTTCGCTGGCTTCTAAGCCTGTACTCTGACGTATATCTCTATAGATAACATCATGTACCATCATTACGAAGCTTTTTGAGTATTTATTATGATCAATACTCATTGTATACCTACTTTTTTCATATATATAGCATAAACTCCGTCCCTTCTCCTTTCACTCTTTGTATACATAATCGCTTAGCCACGTAACCTTTTTTTAGTGGCTTTTATATGAGAACTTATATCATTATATTCAATTTATTATGATCTATGAAATATTTAATTGCTTATGTATATTTTTGTTCAACGAACGCTGTGCGAGTTTACTGTGTTTCATTACTTTGATAGTAATATTATTGATTTAGTTTATTATTTAAAAATGTATAATCATAATCACGTAAAAAGTATATTTTTTAAATATTAATCTGTTATTAAAATAGTGTTTTAGTTGTATTGTGAAATGTAATTATGCGTTTTCTTGAACACTTTTTCTTTTATGTGTATGGGTACAGTTTGTTCAGTACATACGCTAATTAAATAGGATTCGTTAAATTATAATTTTGTCGTTAATATTATAATTGCAGTTCATCATTTTTTACAGTTGTTGATTTTGTATTCAAATTTATTTGAGTTTTGAAAATCCTAATATTTACACTATAAATAAAATTAATATAATAAGGAAAAGACGGGGGATTGATAATATAATGGTAAAGGAAAGTTAAGGGTTGGACAATACCAACAGTTGTTATAAAAAAACAAATAAACTTGATAACAAAAATATGATTCCCGAAGGATGGACAT
The DNA here is from genome assembly GCF_037042655.1 of Diuraphis noxia. Lineage (NCBI taxonomy): Eukaryota > Metazoa > Arthropoda > Insecta > Hemiptera > Aphididae > Diuraphis > Diuraphis noxia. The sequence continues at coordinate 80,892,285 of NW_028301711.1, forward strand.
TGAAAAGCAAATACTAAAAGTAGAGTAAAAAAAAATAAACGCTGCAGGATCATAAAAACTAGCCCCTATGTTTATTTGCGGTGAGTATGAATATGAATATGAGTATGAGCCTACCATGAGCCGATGGGCAAATACAATTATGCATCGTATTATTTACGGTTCACAAACAGACACTTGCTTTAAAGATATACAAATAATTCTGAGTGTTGTTAATAGGGTTGAGAAATTATATTATTTGCAATTTGTTTTTATACGTATGATTTATAACTAATAAAGATATACTTACAGTTTATATATATATTTATTTGGTACAGAATTTACATATTTCTAAAGCATTTCGTTATAAGTGTTTCTTTAAAAGTTAGGCGTATATATTAATATCATTGAATATTCATATTTCTACGTACATCAAACAAAGTATGTAAGGTCATATTCAAGGATACTGTTTAATAGTAAACAGTGATGTATAGGAACAATTTTTTACATTATAAATTATATAAAACACTGTTCATTATAATTATCTTTTTTGGCTATTTAATTATTTATTTATTTGAATATCAAAATATCTATTATATTAATTTAATTTATTATGTTAATGTAAGCTTATATAATTTCTCTATACCCAACTTATAAATTTAATTATGTAAAATATTTATATTGTAGTAAAAAAAGTCAGCCTTATTTCTAAAACTATTTTATCTAATTCAGTGGTTTTGTAAATTTCATAATATTAATTTTAATTCAGAAAATTTAAGCTAAAAATAAAAACCCAAAAAAGGTTTACTTCAAAGGAAACTTTCTTGTTTTAAGTATTAAAAAAAATAAATGACGTTTTTTCTTCGTTGATGAATTATATCTTAATTTACCTAAAACTAATACGTATAGTACAATATCTATCCAATCAAATATTAAATATCTTAACAACAGTACTAAAGCATAATATTGTATGTTACTGGTATTCATCTATGCTTTGTAAGCGCTTTAAATTACTAATACGCATTTCGCTGCATTAAAATTAAAATTTATTAACAGATCTATGACAATATGATGTACAATTCAAAATTATATGATATGTGAATATGATTATCCGAACAAGTTTATAAAAACATAATATTCTATTCACTCCATCACTCGGCTTTCGAAACTTTGAATATGTTTTATATATAAATGCTTTGTAGTCATCACTCATTATTGTTTCTATTTCTATTTAGTTGCTTTGTGTTCGATTTGTTTACATTATTGATGATTTTACCAAGACCGTTGGACAATTTGTCATATGGGGATCGTGGAGACACGTGTGTTGTTATTGTTTTGCGTTTTAAAGGCGTGAAAGTATGGAAAATATCGAGAGAAAAAAATAAGCTCACTCAGTCATTTAGAAACACATTAGGGAAACATTTACAATGCACGAGATTTGTACGGGTTGCATTATTGTGAAGGTCTGATGGGTGTACTGTATTATATTGTGAAGTCTCGTGCAGCACAACAATGGCAATCCCGAACAATGACAATGTAAGTCACGTGCCATCTTTTGGGTGATATAAAACACACGGGCATGGTGTTCTACTTAAAAATCAAACATTTTTTTAATTTTTCGTGTTTTTTTTTGTGTATGGTACAATATCTACCGAAAACAATTTGTGAACACACGAGTTGTAGTAAGTAACCCAGGTTACAAAATACAATTTACTCACAAAAATGTTTTTCATAAAATAGGTAGTATGCTTAAATAATATAATACTCTGATACAGTAAAAATCTTTTGCAGAAAGACATCACATCGTGTAATAAATTATTCTCAAGAGTCCATTATGTGTATAAATATCTAGCATTGGCAATTTATGTGCACCAAATTTGCAAACATTTGCACATTTGAATGCATTTATACCTAAATTCGAATGTAACTAAACTATATTTTTTTTTTGATATACGACATTATAGCATCAAACGTGCATATATAAATGAATCCAATGCTGTGACAAAGTGACAAAATTAACAAAATAATATATTTATTTTCTATCAATAAAAATGAAATATTGACTTAATATACCTATAAAGTATGAAATATTTTCTGTTCAAACAGTTAAAGCTATAACATAAATTAATAACAATAATATTTGATAAAAATAAATTTAAAAATATACAATATCGGTAAATAAATTATAATATTAGATACATGTGTTGATGACTAATGTTTATAGTTTATTTATTTTAGTGAAGGTACCATTTTATTTATCAGTGTAGACATATTATGGTTATTATATATACACTAATACTTACTATTTATTAAATTTTTAGATTTATTTAGTTACGTAAATAAATAAATAAAATAATTTAATAGTATAATTTTAAGTTAGAATACATTTTATTGTAATATAATATATATGTATATATGTGTAACTGGTACCTACATGGCTACATATTTCGTTAAGAAATAAATTCATCACGTGTAATGATAAACATAGTTTTGCCTCGATTATGCATAGTTTGGTCTCAGTTAATCATTCTAAAAGCAGTGGTGTGGACAATGAGAGATTTGTCATCCCCATTACGAAATTTAGTTGTAGCTAATTCCTAAATTTCTCTTTATGTGTACATCGGCGTTTTATGATAATCCACTCCCTCTAAGTGTTCAAAACGTACAGTATGTATGTACATGTCCCCTTTCACGGTGTTGATCCTTAGCACGCCGATCGTCGTTTGTGACTTATCCTATGGGGAAAGGTTTAGTGATAATCAATGGTAATCCCTCGACCGATTTTAACTGCTGGCCATTTTGTAGGGGTAAAATGGCATTTGGACTAAGTGAAACATTTGGACGTATTTCATCGGTTGATTAGTTTTCATCCTCATTTTTTTTCTTTGCACGCTCCTAATAGTCACCCGCTGTTTGTCACCGATGAGTCGAACTAGCACAGTAACACTCTGTGCAACATAAAAATACATGAAAATGTAACTTCATTCTTCTTTATTTTAAAAATGGAATTTTAATTCGTAAACAAAATATCACAGACACTACTTACTATTATTATAATGTTTTGTTATTATACCAAAAATATTTTTAGCTTAAAAAATCTTCATTTAAAATTTTAACAACATTGATTAGTGGGTAAAGAATTTTCGTTTTATTTAATTTTAGCTTACAAAATACATTTTCCTTATAAATACTCATACAAATAAATATTTATTAATGTCAGTATACATACTCTTAAAGGTATTAGCTAGTTGTGGCTTTAATTGTAACTAAAAGTAAACAAACTTACTGAAGGTGCTTCAAGTTGTAACCAATTTGAAATTTTCAAAGTAAATCACATCTTGTTACTGGGTTTATGATGTCAAATGTTAATGTAACCAGTTATAACTAATCATTTGTCTTTTTTTTGCTTTTAAACTTGCCCATCTGGATGCTGAATATTAAACAACCGTGTTGTGACTGATACCAATTCAATTAGATAGTAACGTTCAAAATTAAAAAAAAAAAAAAAAAAACTATTTTGATATAATGGTGAAAACATGTTGATATTTCTTATTAAATGCATGACAGTTTTATTTGGTTTTTTTAAAGAACATTTGAAAGTAATAAGACCATCAAGAATGGTCTAAAAACTGTGTTATTATAAAAGTTATTTATACAGTCTTTATAATAACCGAAAAATTGATCAGCTATATATTCAATAAAAAAAACCTATATTTTTATGTACATTTGAATCTATTTAGTAGGTATATATTATATGCAGTATTATAATTTATAATTACAATATAATATACAAACAAGTTAAATAAACTACATGTTGAACTGTTTGAGTTTGATTTATATTGGCATGTGGTAGTATATATCTATATAGCTATGTTGGTACGACATAATATTCAACTAAGTCCTCAAAATCTTATATAAAATGTAAATCTAATAAATTTGTTTGAATATTTTATTTTTAGATTTTGAGCGGAGCGATGAATGTATTGATTTTACCATGATGTGTGTTTTTTTTTTTTTTGTGTGTCTGTCATCACGTTGGGCAGTAAAAATGCTTCGATTTTTGACTTCAGTACCTAGTTCGATCAGAAAGTGAATCTAGTTGGTACTTTGGGGGTCAAAAGAAAAAAATTCTTAATACTTTTCTAAATAATCGAGAAAAACAAACTAAAAATTAAGGGAAAAACGGGAAATTTTACGCACACTCATTTTTCGACAAAATCGATTTTGGTTTTTGATGTAACTTTAAAAAAAAATGACCATAGATACATGGAATTTTCACCGAATGTTTATATAAGTATATTCTATCCACCATGCAATTTTCAGGAAATTTTGACTTAAGTTGAACTATTCATAGGCATTTGAAATTTTCGATCATTATTAGTTTTTTTTTAAAATTAATATCGGTAAAAATTTATTTGTTAGGCAGAAAAGCTTGAAAATGTAATACAAGGCTCTTAACATATTGTTACAATAGCAGTTGAAAAATAAAATAAATTCATTGTCACAATTTTTTTTTTACAAGGATTCAAAGTTTGAATTTTGACCAACATACGTAAAAACCACGAAAATTGATAAATTATTTTATGCTAGAAATTTATAAAAAATGTTCCTTTTATATCTAAGGTTTGAAAATTTAATACATGGCTCCTATCATATTTTTACAATAGCAATTGAAAAATAAAAGAAATGTGTAATCACAATTTTTTTTTACAAGCATTCAAAGTTTGAATTTTGACTAAATACGTAATAATTACGGCAATGTTCAAATTATTTTATGCTAGAAATTCATAAAAAAAATTTATTTTAAATCTAAGATTTGATTTTTTATAATCTATAATATATCATAGACAGATAAACTGTCTTCGCTCAGAATTGTTTTTCATATACAATGATATAATATCATTGGATTCAAATTTAATTCCATCCATTACAGTAACCCACTTGTAACCTACTGTACAGCAGAGCGACATCCACGACTTACCCGCCTTTTTTTGTTTATTTTAGAAGAAAAAAATGTTAAATACGCAAAATAAATAATAACGAAATGCTAATATTTTCATATAATGTATAATATTATTTGATTTATTTATTTGTCCTACTTGTTAAACTATAATACTAATAAATCCAAATATTGAATTTTGTCTATTTTATAAAAAACTAAAACTTATGTAACAATTAAACAAAAACAAAAGTTTATCAACTAATGGCCGTTGTCGCCGATGTCCTTTTGATCAATAAAAAAAGTTTATCATCGCTCAACTCTTTTCTAAAAGAAAATTATTGAAATTAATGTTAAGTATAGGTATTGTTAATATTATATGTTTATATAAATACTTAGAATTTAATATGCTAATATTTTTGTTCAGTATTAAATTTGTATTTAAAAATTAATTTAATTATTATACGTATTGCCCAATATTTAAATTATATACCTATATATATATTTTTTTTTTTTAAATAATAACCATACAATTTAATTAATAATATGTTCGTTTAATAATAACATATAGCGTAAGTTATTTTAAAAAAAAAATTACATTTTTCATTTTGTTAAGTTTTATTTATAGTAAAAATTTCATACCATTATGGAACAGTATAAGTAATATTCAAGTTTTTTTATAATATAAAAAGAAAGAAAAAAGAAATCTCGAAGAAACTAAGACAAAATGAAAAAAGAAAAGTTAATCACATGCTAAAAGGAAGCCTCAGGTGTAAAGAGGTCTTTGTAAGTTTTAATCAACACCAGTGAACAGCAATAACATTCATTACTTAACGGTTGGTGCAAGTGTTTAACCTTTCCGTACGCCTTTAATTGTAGGTCGAACCGGGGGAACCCTCCAGCTTTTAAGTAGAACATATTAAAGCTCCGAAATGACTCGATAAAATGAAACTTGCATCGTATACCTTTGCCCTTTTTTTATGGTTTCGAGTAAACAAGATTACAGCAGTATTTTTTCTATAGTCGGTAGAAATATCAAATTTTTTTACACTAACAAATAATAACCTTTGGTTGATCATTTTTCAAAGTGCCCTTCATACCAGAAAAAATATGTTTTCTTATAGAAAGATATTTTAGTCAATAGTATAATAATAATGTTTTCGTCGGAATCCTTAGAAGAAACCTTTTAATAAAAGTGATTACCATTGAAACCTTATTATTTACCACAAAAATAATTTTTAGAAAGCAACAATAACTTTTGCTCTGTATTTTATGACTAATAAAAATAAGATGAAGTATATTATGATTGGAACCATTTCAACCAGTTGATAACTAAAGAAAATGATTGCGTTATTCAAACAAATTATTGGTTATTTGATTTTGATAAATAAACTGCTCGTGTAAAATAAAAATACATACATCGTGCACACCGAAGAGAAAAATTGTGTCTGTTGAGAAATTTACCACATTACATACAGTGCGATCGATTAAGGTTACCTATAATATTTATTTAAAACTGATTCGTAGTAATTAATATTTAATTATACATTTGTATATTATCATAAAAACATTGAAATAACCAGCTTTTCAGTTTTCCTAGCCGACATTTGTTTTTCTCTGTCATATTATTCTCGTTTGTCCCGAGAGAAAAGACACCAAACCGGCTGACCCCTTTCATGTATGACCCTTTTGTAGTTTTGTACATTAGAGATAGAGACAACAATAGAGATTACATTTCCTAAAAATTCAAGTGGTCGTTGTAATTGGCCGTTTATATAAATATACATTTTAAACATTCGTCTCGAAAACCATTTTCGTAATGCGTGTACTTCACAAAGTCTGCTTATAGTAATAATAATAATAATAATAATCGGTCGTTTACATGCAACTAGTATACACATGCATACACGATAACGATGACTAATAAGGGGCATCGCCGTAGAGGGTAGCCCATCATTCATGCGACTAATCATAGTAATATCTATATTGAACAGGTGGTCCTGAGTCCTTTATTATTTTGACTAGTCGAACGGTCATTTTTCCAAGTGACGCCGAGTGCTGTGCCGTATGTTACGGCCGATAGTTATCTTTTACTCTGTCGGTGTGTCCCTTTTTTTATTATTATTATTTATTATGTTTCGAGGATGATCACGCAAAATACCGTGAGGGGATAGAGCCAAGACCCGTAGCTATAATACATATTGTCGGTACCTACTTAAAATCTATTAAACCGTAACTAACGCATTGACAAAAAATTACGTGCATAGTGCTTGTTGGTACCCATAGGTGCCTCTATCTGAGTTAAGCGACCAAAAACATAGCACTCTCAAAACATTCAAACCTTAGGTATTTTACCTATACTTTCATTAGTTTTTTTGAATTAACACTCCTAAAACTGAACGTGGTTATTGATTAGTGCGATGAATTTTTTTATTTTACAATGTGTTTTTTTTTAAATATTTTTTTTGTGTGTATTTGTGTATACGATAAGTAGTTGAAGTAATGTTTCGATTTTGAAAACTTCAGTATTTTTTTCCAGTTCGAATTTTTCGTAGAACGATTTTCTATTTTGTCGCAATTAAAAAACAGATAACTGTAGATACTTTAAATTTACACCAAAAGTTTATAGTATCATTTCCTATACCTACTTGATAACATTTTCAAAATATTTTAACTTAATTTGTGCTGTTTACTGACCTTTTCAGTTTTTTCCTGTAAATATCAATAGTTATATTTGTTGGCCAAAACACTGGAAAAAACTAGTAGGTACAAGGTTTCTGTTATATTGTTGCATTAGCAGTTGAAAAATATTAAACATTTATAGACACAATTATATGAGCATTTAAATTTAAAATATTGATAAAATTTACCTATTAAATTGAAAATTGCCCAATTATTTTGTAGTTAAAAAAATATAAAATTTTTAATTTTTATAGCTAAGAGTTGAAAATTTAAAACAAAAAGATAACAAACAAAAACTGTTTTATAATGTTTATACATTAGTTAGATTTTTGGGTTAAAGCATCAACTATTTTTAAAAATCCTTGTTTTGAATTTTCAATCCTTAGCAATTAATATGTTTAACTACTTACAAAATAATTTGGAAATATTCTAAACATCGGTCAAAATTTCAACTTAAAATATTACAAAACAAACTATACCAATGGATCTTTAATCTTTCTCAATTGCTATTAAATTAACTTATGAGAAATATTGTATTAAATTTTTAAAAATTTCGACCTTGAAAAATTTTTTTATTATCATTTATAGAAAAAGAAAACTAGAAAACATTTAGATTTATAATGTCTATAAATAACTCACAACGTATCAAACTATTTTGAAAATTTTAACGTGTACCTACAGTAAATGTTATATTCTATTAAATACATAATAGTTTCTAAATTACAACAAAATAAATTTGTTTTATTCATAAATTAATTTGAATTTATATTATTAGCTGTACAGTGTACACAATAAAGATACCAAGCTGTATTATTGACTGGAAAAGATTTATTTTTACAATTATCAAGATGACACAATGTACTAGAATGCATTTGATATAATTAAAAGTGACTGGGTTAAGACAGTATTTGTGAGGGATTCAACAATGGATCTGATCGTTTACTAACAGCATGACATGAATCTATACATTATTTTTAATTCACTTAGAACGACAGGAAAACTTAGCTGAAATCAAATAAGTTAATCGCATCAAACATTTTAACAATGGAAAAATAATAAAGCAATAAATAAGATTACTTAACAGAACAAAATAATTATATTTCAATAAAAAAAGGATTTTTTCAAGGAATTACAACCGATAGGTATTTACTAAATAAATAATATTTGTATCTAACATTAGCTTTTCATTTTTTTATTTATTAATAATGTTCTTACGTCATAAATCCTAATCGAATTGCATGGTAAATATTTTGCTCTGGTTATGATCAACCTACTTTTGACAAATAACTTATGTACATTTGACATGTTTCTGGTATAAAGTGTGACATATCTAGTTTTTTAAGTCAGCCATTGGTACTTTGATTATTAGTTATTATTATTATTACTATAAATGTTTATTCATTATTACCAAAGTAGTATTTGTATTATTACCCCTGATATCAATTTAATAAAATATTATTTATTATTATTATTATTCTGAAAATATTTTATGATGACAAAAGCGAACTTATATTTTTTTTCTCAACAAAATTTTCTTTGAAATTTTTTATGAATATTGTGGTGAAGTAAAATTTAAAGAATCACTATAATGTTTTAATGGTAATTTAATATTTTAGATTCTGTGTGGAGCGAAGAATGTATTGATTTTACAATGATGTGTGTTTTTTTGTATTTTTTTTTGTGTTTGTCATCACTTTTTGGGGCAGTAAAAGTGCTTCGATTTTCGACTTCAGTACTTTGTTCGATCAGAAAGTGAATTTAGTTGGTACTTTGAGGGGTCAAATGTAAAAAATTCTCAATATTTTTCTAAATAATCGGGATAAACAAACTAAAAAATAATGGAAAAACTGGAAATTCTACGCACAATCAGTTTTTGACAAAATCAATTTTGGTTTTTGATGTAACTTTAAAACTAATGACTACAAATACATGACATTTTCAAAAAATTTCGACAGTTGAACTATTTATAGGCAAATGCAATTTTCGATCATTACTAGTTTTATTTTTTTAAATTAATATCGATAAAAATTTATTTGTTGGGCAGAAAATCTTGAAAATAATACAAGGCTCTTAACATATTGTTACAATAGCAGTTGAAAAATAAAAGATTTTTTTTATAAGCATTCAAACTTTGAATTTTGACAAAATACGTAAAAATCACGAAAAATCGCAAATTATTTTAGGCTAGAAATTCATAAACGATTTTCTTTTTAAATCTTAGATTTGAAAATTTTAAATAATCTATAATATATCCTAGATAGATAAACTGTCTCCGCTCAGAATCGTTTTTCATATATAATGATATAATATCATTGGATTAAAATTTAATTCCATCCATTACGGTAACCCACGTGTAAGTACAGCAGAGCGATAACCACTCTCCCGCTTTTTTTAACTTTACATCTGAAATGTAAAAAAAAGACTATTCGAACAATCATATATTACGGAAGTATGCGAAATCGCTTGTATTATATTGCACAATATATTAAAAATTTTTAAATATAGACAAAGCCATAGAGAAGCATTATGAAGTTGATCATTTTTTGAAAAAGCCCTTTAGCGTGAGACTTATAATGTAACCAATATTTTTATCATTGTTTATTTTTAATGATAGAATACATTATTATAAGTAATTTTAAATGCGCATATGGGGAATAAATGTCAATATTGTAATTTTATTCAATGGAGCACTTCTAATAATTGGTTTTTGTATCATCTTCCATCTTTTATGTGCACTTTCTATATTGTTTGACAGTTTAACTATCATAGTTTAGAAACATAATAAATATCCGCATTAGTATGTATATAATAACTTCTTAGAAGTTTACCATAATAACGCCTATATGATGAATCATGTTGTATCTTACATTATCTATTCGATTATTTTTAAATGTATGTGATAACTCATTTAAAACAAGCAAACAATTCTATTAAACATTTCAACATTTGCATAAATGAAGATTAAGTGGGCATCATAGTTTTCCGCAAAAATCAACCTTTCCGTTTACCTTCAATACATAGTAAATATAACTAATATATACTTCCATTTCCACCACAAAAATTCAGTTTTAAGATTTCGGCAACCCGTTACTATTGTAAGAATTGATTTATTTATACATGGGCTATCCTCCATTATTAGGAAAGAGAGAAATGATTACGTATAAAGATGATGTGTGACAATTAAGAAAAAATGTTCTTATGATTTTATTAATTCAAATTGTATTTTATGTCAAATTAATAATATATAAAGTTCTTCTAAAACCCATCTGGACCTACGGGTTCCAACTCTGGGGTAGGTAGTGCAAAAAAATCAAGTATACAAAAAATTCAAGTTTTTCAAAACATTGCTCTAAAAAAAATTACAAATGCCCCTACCTTTGTATCCAATCTTACGCTCCAAAACGATCTAAGAATAACAACAGATTTGACGAAGCAAAATGCTACTGTAAAAGATTTCACACCAAACTACCTCTTCATCCTAATCCTCTTATTAAAAAACTATCTACCTTGTCCATTCCAGGTAATCAACCCAGATGGCTTAAGCTAAGACCTTAAGTCTCAAAATTAAAATTAGCTTAACTTAAAATTTAAGAACACAAAATAGGTAGTGTCACCAATGGGTGGCTTCTTCCTTCAAAAAATTCATATGTAAATACCCTATGCACATTTGCTTATTGTTCTAGTTAAGAACAGATTGTGCATTTCTTATAAAAAAATTGTATTTTATTATTTTTTAAAGTTTCTACTTATATAACTTACAGAATATGTTTATGTATGAATAAAATAAAAATTAATTATTTATTTCATATATATATATATATATACATATTTTTAAGAACTAGGTAATAATTTCTTAAAATATACTATATTCATTATATAAATTGTAAATATCACTTGAATGTGTTTTTTTAAATGTTTTATTAATAATCAATTACCTTTAATTATTAAATAATTTAATAAAAAAAATAATAATAATAGGTACTTTGATTTATAGTATTTTTTAAATCATTGCCAATAATCAATAATTTCACATATTTTTATAGTAAGGGTTTAATAACATAAATACTGAAATTCGTTGTGGTGAAAATTGGAAATACATTATTTTATAGGTAATGGTGGTAAACGGGCTTTAAGAAAATAAAAAAGTCGATTATGATGGAAAAGTGGAACCATTCAAATAAAATAGATAGGAAAGCGTAGGTCATTTTAACGTAGATACCTATCTATAAAATATAAGTATATAACCTACCTAAAATAATTATAACAAACTACAAGTCACTTCATGCTGGGCCACAAAGAACTTATTCCAACAACAATCGAATTTTCACTGATAAAAAGACATTTTATACAGAGTTTAATTATAATTACAACATCTAATCGCATAATATTGCGATACTTCATACTTGATAAAGTCAATGTCGTTATTTTCATACTACCTAATTTTTGAATATTATTATTCCCTATAAACGTATTATAAATATGTATATTTATTATTTTCATTAGTTTTCAGATAATTTTTAACGCATTCAAAAATAAAATATTTTATTATTTAATTAAGTTTAGTCAAAAAAAAAATTGAACATAAATAGTTTAATATATCTCTTTAATATAGATGGGTGCGTGTTTTATTAAAACAAAAAATAAAGATAGGTTAATATTTTGTATTAAATAGTTATTAATAAAATAACCAAAATAGTAAGTATCCATCATCAAATACGCATAATGCATGAAGCGCTAATATAATGGTGTAGATCGCCGGTTCTCAAACTATACACCGCGGTGCATTAGGAGCACCTTCTAGTATTTACTAAGGACATCGCAGTCTATGGCTCATAATAAATAATTTAAAATGTATTGAAAAATTTTTTTTTTAAATTTTTTATTAATGAGTATTTTTTTGTCCCATCTCTCGTGGTATTCACAGCATGACACCGTAGCTATATTTGGTCTAAAAAAGTGCACCGCGAAAAAAAAGTTTGGGAATCGCTAGTGTAGATTGTAGAGTGAAGAGTTGCTAACAAATATCAGTTAACTAATGAAAATAAATAAAAACAAGTGGTTAAATTAAACTGGTTTTATTAATCATTATGTTCATGCGCAATTTAGAAAAAAAAATTATATTTACATTTTAGGTAAATATCTTAATGGGTAGGTATTATCTAATGACTATAAAATTACACTTAGTACCTGCGTATATTATATTATTTTACTTAATATTTATTAGTCTTTTACTCAGGGCTTGAAACCGAAAAAATATTTTCCTGTTTCAGTTTCGATTTCGATTATCGGTATTTATTTTTTCCGATTTCGATTCTGGTTTTAATATCGATTTTGGTTTTAACTGGTATCCAACATAGATTTTAAACTCAAGATGGTTATTATAATTTTTTATAATGACATAAAATACTGGCATAGGAACCTACTCGTCAGTCGTCAAACATTGCGTGGCGTACGATTTAGCGTCCAGTGTTATTAAAAATGTACTCATTGACAAGTCCGTGATATAAAACGTAGAAATAAATTAAACTATTGCTAAAAACTAAACTATAATCAAATATTTAGGTACCTAATACACAGTGACAGAGTGACCATATAGACTTACAAAAACTTAGTTACTAAAATATATCTAGTGTCTGGTTAGTAAAATTAATATTGAGTATAAATAATAATACTAGCAGTATCAGTTATATAGCAGACAGCAGTATTATAAAGTAGCTACTCTTAAGTTTTAATAACAATGAATAATAATAAGTAGGCAATAAGTAATAATTAGTAACAACACAAAATATTGTTTATTGTGCAGGTACTGTGTGAATGTAGATAATAATTAAATTAATGTAGTTTGATCAAAATCCATTAATATACAAAACAAATTTGAAGCTATAAAATGATTATTGTATTGGTGTTGTATGTTAGGTATTTGGATCACGTTAAAGTATGTACCACAATATTTATATTTAAAAGTAATATATAATATATAAATATAATAATATTTCGTCTAATATTTTGTATACCCTGTGAGATTACCTATGCAAACATACGGGTGCCCGCAGACGAAGACTACTGCAGCAGTGCAGCTAGACCTACCTATATGATAATATATTATTATTATTTCCGATTTCGATTTCGGTTTCAGATAGATGTATTTATTTTTTCCGATTTCGGTTTCGGTTTCTGATACCGGTGTTATAATTTTCCGATTTCGATTTCGGTTTCGGAAACCAGTTTTGATTTTTTTCGATTTCGGTATTGGTTTCGGATACCGGTATTGACTTTTTCCAATTTCGGTTTCGGTTTCGATTTCTATTTCGGTTTTTAACGGTTTTAACAGGTATTCTAAACCAGTATCGAATATCGGTTTCAAACCTTGCTTTTACTATATATTACGCATTGTAGAAGTTATAATTTGAATTTTGAATTCAACAATATATACGAAACATTATTATATTTTATGTAGGAACAAAATGTGTTTACAATCAAGACTATTAATTCCACGTAAATGTAAAATTATTACCATTCAATTCGTATTGAATAAATAATTATTATACTACAGTGTAACAGTGTATTTAATTTATATTTAAGTGTTACATAAATAAAACATTAAAATATTTTAATATCAGCTAAATTGATATTTTCATTATTCATACTATTTTAATGAAAAAATATTATATTCATGATTATGATTAAATTATAATTTTGTGTATCTACTTGAAATAAACTATAATGCATATAATATTTGTGTGTTAACCTAATTGTAAATATTTAATCAGTTGAGGTATACTTGGAATTGGTTTTTGAAGGAGAAAATATACTAATTATTAATTTGATTTAATTCAAAATATAAATAATAAAACAATACATTGTATTCATGGCAATAAAAATAGCTAGTTTTAAGGTTTATATTTTGCATGTAAGCACACATGGACTTTTCATATTTATTAATTATTACCATTAATGATTTATAACTGAATAATTGTATCATATAGGTATGTTAACTCCTTTATAGGTTATTTTATAACACACCTAGAACTTTTCACAAAATCAACCATTTCGTGAACTTGAGTTATATCATGTGATGGCGTGATGCGTTTTTACGTTTTTATGTTAATGCATAATGAACACACATTTTATACATTCCATTAAATGGATAAACGTATTGTAAGACTTGGTGACTTTTTGTGAAATGGATACGGGATACCCATCTTGAAAAGAAACGGCAGTAACGGTAAGTAACTGTATTATAATTTTTATTTTCGAGATAGGTTAGGTATAAAAGAACATAGGCATTATTTTGTAGTTACAACAAACATTCTGTAGTAGCGAGTAGTACGTATTTATTTAATTTGACATGAAATTTCATATTTTTTGTTGAAATTTTGATAAGCAAAATAATTATTACGCAAATAAAGTTGTACCTAAAAATAATTGGTGATATTTTAGTAGTGAGGTTAAAATATTCAAACTATACATTCTGCCTGACAATTTTATAAATGTATCAAGTATGTAAATTATGAACACTAACTAACTTTACATAAAACTTATATTTCTGGACGACGGGTCTAGTAGACCTGGTTATCTATAGTTAAACAGTATCGCTGTTTTCTAACAGGCCAATTTCAAACTAAACGGTGTACTTGCACCAAATGTTTGACTAAATGTAATATTAATTAGCTCAACCAAATTATGTATTTTTAAAAATTTTAATGATAATAATAGCTATTATTATAATTCTTATGGAATTTATTCATTTCATTCTAAAATTAGAATATTTAATTAATTAAACAAAACATAATTGGTGTAAAATATCGATTTCTATACCACAAAGTTTAATAAAATGCATGATTAAAACAAATGTCTATTATACTTACTTATATATATATATTTATTGATTATTACATGAACCTCAAAATGAAAATACGTTGTTAAGTGGTACGATTCAAATTATTTTATCAACAAACAAAAACTTAATTATAACATTGATATGTAAATTCAATTCATCAACTACGTTTGAATTTTACACGGTCGAGTAAAAAATCATTCGCCATAATCGTAAAAACCATACAATCATCCTGACTTAACCATACATGGATACCGAGTATAAGTACCGGAATAGCGAGTCTTACCTTCCAGAGCCTTGTTTCGGGCTAGCAGCGCGAGCAGTACATCCGGGTTGTGGGCTGCAGCCTGCAGTTCGGGGGCCGGCCTGTGGTGCAAATGATGGCCGTGGTGGCCGTGCGGATGCAGATGCGGCAGCAGCGACGATTGTGGTGCTCCTCCAGATGGTGGTTGTTGCAGCACCGTGGACATGCCGCCCGAGGTGTATGCTGACCCGCCGGTTGTCGTCAACCACCGGCTGCAGTGGTTGTCGCGGTGGTGGTGTCGTAGGCTGTGATGGCGGTGCAATTGGATGTACCAAAGCCCGTCATCAAAAGTGACGACGTCGGTGTTACTAACTGCGACCAGCTTCCACCAAGTGGCTGGCGTGGGTTAACGGTGCAAATGTCTCGACAGGCGGCGTCGCGGCTGTCGCGTGTGGGTGCGTGCGTGTGCGTGACCACGCGTGGCGGCCACAGCGGCGACGTGTGCGTGCGCGTGGATTGCGACAGCAGTGGTGGCCGTGGCGCGATACTGGAAGATTGTACGTAGTTGTACACAAGGACTGTAACACGAACTTTTATCATCGGGTGGCGGCGGCTGAACTTTCACCGGCTGGTGGTGGTGATGGTGGCGACGGCAGTGGAGGCGATGAGGGACGGTGGTGGTTTTGTGTGGCGGCGGTGGTGGAGGCTTGGCTCCTGTGTTATTCGATTGCGGCGGCGGAAAGCGTGGAAAACCGAATGGGTACCTCGCCCGGGTGTGGTGGCGGGTGAGGGTGCTTCGATACGCGCGTGCGCTCTCGTCCAACACTCTTCGCCCCGTTTTTCACTGCGCGTTTACCCGCCACTGCGGCCCGAGGGGTTTAATTTCGCTAAGTGTCGCCGCGCATATACATGTACACACGCACCGACCGCCGCTTTTCCACCCTCATTTGTGCTCGGCGTCCGTCCCTCGTGGAATTACCGCCATTGCGCGCGTTCTAGCGGCGGCGCGTGCGCGGTAAAATCCAGTCGCCACGGTGGTGGTTTTCTTTTCACCCCCATTCTCCTCCTCTATAAATCCACCCCACACCACCATGTCACTTCGCCGTAACTTCAGACCGTTTGCACGCCGAGTGCGCATCCTCTGTCGCCGGCAGGCAAAAAAAAAAACGAAATTGAAAAAAAGAAAACGACGGGATTCCATAGCTTGTGTATACATAAAGGGGTAGCGGTGTGTTTTTCAAGGGTGGGTGGTAAAGTGGATATGAAAATGTACACGCTCACCGGTACACCGTGCATCCAATAGTATATAAAGGTATGTGTATGTGTGGGTATGCGTAACAATGCTTTCTCCCAGCTTTTTCCCCAGTTTCTCTCTCCTTCTAGTCACATCCCAAAAGCCAAACTAACGCAGTGCAGTGGTATACAGAACCGAGGGAATCGAGAGGAGAGAGAATAAACGTCGCCGTCGTCGCCGTCATCGCTAAAAGAAGCGCAGGACTCGTCGAATAAATAATAATATCGATGTAAATGAAAAAGCCGAATGCGAGGGGAAAAAATACATAACAAAACAAACGACCTCAAACCCTTCAGTTTATGCTGTTATAGTTATATGATAGAACTCCTAAGGCTGAACTCGCTGTTTGAAATTCCTCGCACAAAGATTGTTCCTTTAAGTTTTTTTTATTATTAATATTATTTATTCTTAAAATAATTATTTCGATGTTATTAAAAGCTGTAGCCCAAATCAGAAATTGATTGCACTACCTTTGCATTCATTTAGTCGCAACTAGTGTTAAATAAAAAGATCGTTAATAAACACGAAATTATTGGTTAATATCGAGGTTCCTATAGAATTGGATTAATTAATAGTATATTGTGTGGCAAGTGTGGGAATATCAGGCGAGGGCTGCATTTCGTCCAAGATTGAAATTTCCTTTCCGCACGAGCCATACATAATATTCTTGTTACACCTCTGTGTCTGTCTTCATCGATTATGGCAAAGTTAATACAAGAATTTATACAAAAACCAAATTATCCCACGAAAATAATTTCGCGGAAAGAATATTATTTTATTTTTGTTTAATTTGATATATAACAACCATAAGCTTTAAATAAATTGATTAACTTATCGTTGGTGTTCAACACACTTATGTAGAAAAAGTAAAAATTAAATAATATGTTTAAATGATTACGTGTCATGCAAGGAGGTTAGGTATAACATGAATATAAAATGTAACAAAAAGTTTGTTTTGTAAAGACCGTGGTATGGATTTCAGTGCCGCTGTGCAGGCATGATACGCCTTGCGCTTTTGAGGATTTTCATTTTAACGCTAGCTCTGTGGGGATTCTTACTTTACCGTCCGCTGATGGAAAAAGGTCACTTTCCAACGCTTCAACCGTCATCGAAAACTAAACTTCCGTTGCAGGTGTGACAAAAAATATATATTTTAACATTTCAAAACTGTATGATATATTGTTAAAATTATACTGATTCATTTTTTAAGAAACGTTTTAAAAAAAAATTAAACAATGCACTTTTATACAGACGAAGCGAATAATATGTAGTATTAACAAATCGAACATCGGTTATCAAAGTAGCTATTATGTCATAATAACAAAACTGCCACCGATGGCTACATTATTATAATAGTCATGCTACACAAGTATTATACTGGATTATCGGGATTCCACTTTACTGTAATTGTAATAGGATCCATTTATAAAGCTACATACATTTATTCAACGAATTATACATGAGTATATTTTGTAATACTATAGGAATAACTAAAATTTTTAACTGTGTTTTATAAAATATTTTATGTAATGTCGACATTTGATGTTTCATTTTTAACGCACACTATTATATCAGGTACCTGTGTTAAATTAATTTTACATTTTAACAGGAATTCCCTGTTATTGTGAAATTTCAATAATTCTTTTAAATATCAACATTTCGATGTTTATAGTTTGCAAATTATTGCAAAAAATATGCTCCAATGTATTAATGCGATTTTAGTTATTTATGTTAATGTTTAAATATGAAGAAAAGCATAAAATAATTATTGTGTAAGTTGGATTACGATTGAAACAAGGTGATATATTAGTTTGTCAATGGATAATGTTGTGTGTTTTTAGTTTTCGATGAATATGGACACACTTTTAGGTAGTTTGAAGTGCTACAAGCTAGGTAATAGATGTTAAATTTTTTTTATAAATGTTGTGGTTTAATAATGAAGTTGGGATTACAATTATTGTTATTTATTTAGTTAGCTTAAATTATTTTAAATAATAATTTATTTTTAGAGTTCATAATTTTGTTTTAGATTACAACTAGGTATATTTGGTTGTAAAGCCTAAAAATACAATATTATGTTAAAAATATCTCAAAAAATAAATTATATTCATTAAAATATAATTTAACTTATAAAGAATTATTAATTAAGTATATTATGTACCTATCATTTTACACTAAATCACAGGAGTTTAATTAAATTTGATTAGACATAAAATTTAAAATATTTAACCATCATAGTTTAGAAACATAATGAATATCCGCATTAGCTAGTATTTCTTAGAATCTCAAAGTTTACCGTAATAGAATAACACCTATGTGTCTAATATAATTTGATATGTTCCAGAATTAAAATGTACCTATGAGTTAATATTTTCGGTGTATTAGTATCTAATTTTCTAATTTTATTGGTTTCTAATTAATAAAACAGTTTTTTACTGAATGAGTTTCTGTATTAATAAAATTTAATGAAACCTTGTTTTAGGTATATAATACCTGAATAAAATATTTAAAAAAAGTAGGTATTCCGTTTTAATTTCAAAATCCATAAAATAATAATAATATATATATATATATTCAATGATACATTTAAGGGATGGTCCATGGAAAATATACAATAATAATTTAGAATAAAAAACATCTTGAGTAAAATTATCACTGTATAGAGTTCGTGAAGGGTATAGCGATAATGACCCAAAAGTTCGGAGGATTTTTAAAAGAGGGTGAAAGTAAAGTAAACATAATATACATTATACACAGTAATTTCATTTTACGATTTAATATTCTTAGTATTGATTTCATTTTAATAATATTTTTTAAAACTTGATTTTCCTTGAAGTAAATACTTATATAATTATATAATATTAAGTATTTATTTAATTAATTATTAATTGCAACACAATAGTGAAGGATGGTGGTAGCCTGATCTTGGCCCTCCCTACATATGCTATTATACACGCCGAAACCTAATAAGTAGAAGCAATAATAATAGCATAACAAATACCACCACATAGGTACTGATACTTAGCTCATCAAGCACATAGAGTAACATACTATCTTTGATACTGAGATGACAAACGTAAACGGTCCTTTTAAGGATCAATTGACGCGCGATATTGGCCAGCTTTAAGGCCGTTTGCACACACACCGATAAAATCGGACGCCAGTGCCGGATGCAATGTAATTAAGTTAGTGCTTTCACATATAGACCGGACCTATAAATTTGTCAATCCGGTGGACGATTTCGGGATACGCAGTCGGTGTTGAATTCGATAATTCGAATGTCGGACTAATCTCCGAATTATCGATTTCAATGTTTTCTTATAAACGTATAAGCACAGGTCGGCCACAGGTCTTGTTAGAACCGGTAAAAACCTAATAATAATTATATTTATATGATATATATAATATTATTTGATACGATAAGACTTTAATAAATTTCCATACAAGTTTATTTTAGCATTGACATCGATCTCGTTGTGGTACGTACATTTTTGTATACCAAAAATGACTAAATTGTTTAAGTGCGGCCTTATCACTTTAATTGAGCTCATCGAAAGTAAGCTCTGTTTGTAGGATGAGACAACAGATGGCTTTAAAAACAGAATTGAAAAACAAAAAGCCTGGAATGAGGTGTATACGTTTTTTGAAGAAGATTTTGTACAAAAAGGAACAATTAAAAATAGGTATTTTATTTATTTAAATAATAAAGTAGTTTTACATTCTTATTTTTAATTTATGATATTACAATATTAATAATAATTTCCTTAAACATTTAATTTATAAATTAAAATAATAATGTAGATATTATTATGTACCTATAAAGTCATATTTTTTTCAATTTCCATAGCAACGATCCTTTTGTACTCACCAAGTAGTCTGAAAAACGATCCCTTAAATCATTGGCAGTTCTTGATGGTTCTAATACATAAAGCTCTAGGTATATCTTGCATTGTTCGAGTTTCATAAACATCGATATCAGATATTTGTGAATCCTTTGTTCTAACTAGATTATGTTAAATAACACATGCTTTTACTATGTCTTTCGAACATTTTTTTTTGATACATTAAGTACCCTATGCGAAATTCTCCACTTATTATCTAAAATACCTAAAGTGCATTCGACATATCTCCTGGCCTGACTTAAACGGTAATTAAAAACTCTTTTTTTTCTGTAAGATTATGCCCTGCATAAGGAGGTCGCATTACATGTTCAGATAGCCTAAATGCTTCATCTGCTACAAGCACAAATGGAAAATGTATGTTACTAGTGGAATCTATAGGGTATGGTGCTGGTATTTTAAATTGATTCCTCGTCATTAACTCAAAAAAAAAAAAAAATAGTACGCTGAAACACTGATGAGTCGCAATCTTTACCATAAGCTCCAATGTCTACTTAGGTAAGTGAATTTATAATCTGAATCGGCCACCGCCACACAAGAACAATAGAAAAATATCGCTTGTAATTAAGATCTATTGATCCACTATATGGAAATTTACTTACTGTTATATGTTTCCCAACCACTCAGCCCAGATAGTTCGGAAATTGAGTGGTTTTTTTTAAAATCTCTTGCTATTTTAAGCCTATTTTAAGCCATCTGTTCTTTGTGAAAATAATTCGTCTTTTAGTATAACCTACAAAAAGTGGCAAACTAAACGATCAATTTTACTGATTGTGCTTATGCCTATAATCTGAAGTAGTAATGAAGGCCAGTAAATGTTGATCCAGAAGCAAGGTACCTTAAAATAAAAATGAACATAAAATGGTTACTTATTAAAAAATTGCATTGTCAGTTGAAGTTTTTTTTTACCCAAAATTATGATATTTATTTATTTTAGATTCTGATCGGAGTGATAAATTTATTTATTTTACAATGATGTGTATTTTTTTTTTGTGTGCATGTACTCCATATTTTAGATTTCGAACGAAGTGATGAATGTATTGATTTTACAATGATGTGTGTTTTTTTTTGCGTGTGTCTGTGTACAGCATAACTAGTCGAAATAATGCTTAAATTTCAAACTTTGGAGGTGGTTTCTTATGTAAAAGTGAATATCCTTGGTGCATTATACAGGTCAAAAGTAAACATTTTCTAACAGTTTTCAAAAAATCGAGAAAAACAAAAAAAAAGGCGGTTAAGTCGTGGATGTCGCTCTGCTGTACAGTAGGTTACAAGTGGGTTACTGTAATGGATGGAATTAAATTTGAATCTAATGATATTATATCATTGTATACGAAAAACGATTCTGAGCGAAGACAGTTTATCTGTCTATGATATATTATAGATTATAAAAAATCAAATCTTAGATTTAAAATAAATTTTTTTTATGAATTTCTAGCATAAAATAATTTGAACATTGCCGTAATTATTACGTATTTAGTCAAAATTCAAACTTTGAATGCTCGTAAAAAAAAATTTTGCTAGTATAGTTCTTTTATTTCTCACCTGCTATTGTAAAAATATGTTAGAAGCCTTATATAAAATTTGATGCATTAAATTTTCAAATCTAAGATATAAAAGGAAAATTTTTAATGAATTTCTAGCATAAAATAATTTATGAATTTTCGTAATTTTTACGTATGTTGTCTAAAATTCAAACTTTGAATACTTGCAAAAAAGAAATTGTGACTAAGAATTTATTTTATTTTTCAACAGCTATTTTAAAAATATGATATAGGAGCCATGTATTAAATTTTAAAATCTTAGATATAAAAGGAAATGTTTTTATGAATTTCTAGCTTAAAATAATTTGTGAATTTTCGTGATTTTTACATAATATGTTGTCAAAACTCAAACTTTGAATGCTTATAAAAAAGAATTGTGACTATGAATTTCTTTTATTTTTCAACTGCTATTGTAACAATATGTTAAGAGGAGCCTTGTATTACATTTTCAAGCTTTTCTGCCTAACAAATAAATTTTTATCTATATTAATTTAAAAAAAACTAATAATGATCGAACATTTTAAATGCCTATGAATAGTTCAACTTAAGTCGAAAATTTTTGAAAATTGCATGGTGGATAGAATATACATATATAAACATTCGGTAAAAATTGCATGTATCTATGGTTCATCAGAAAGGCATTTGCCTAAAAATCCAAAACCTAGTAATTAATTAGACTTAGAATTATTTCAACCGATCAAATTTTACATTTTATATATTATGTCAAAATTCAAACTTCCACCATCTATACAATTTTAATTTGACTTTCGGTAGATTTTTATACAACGGTAAAAAAAATTATTAGAATCTCGTATTCAATTTTCAAATCTTAGGTTCAAAAATAATAAATTTTATGAATTTATAACCAAAAATAATTTGCACAAGTTCTTGGTTTATACGTATTTTGTCAATATTTGAACTTCCAACTCCTATGCAATTTTAATTTTACTTAGCTAAAGGTTTTAGGAATATCGAATTAAATTTTTCAAATTAATCACCATCATTTTTTTTTTAAATTATATATCACAATATATGGGTCATAAAAAATAAATAATAATTAAAATGGTTCATGAATATAGGGTATAATATAAGGTACAATCCATAATGTTGAAGACCATTATTGATACATACAATATGTAATAAATGTAATACATAAATTCAGGTCTACTTTGTAATTCAAGATAATCATTATTTGATTGAAAATCGTACAGGAGAATGGGTGAAAATGTATATAGTAATTGATTACCATGAACTAAAACCTCGTTGACGGCATCTTAACAATTTAACTTTTTTTTTAATATTATTATGTCTGTTATCTCTGTGGATTTAGCTAAAGTATAACGATAAAAGAAAATGGCACTTAACAATAGGGTCTTTTCCAGGTGATGCTAGGGAAAAGACTTTTAATTTCCCATTTTATACTTAACAGTAAAAACTAACGATATTATGACGAAAACTTATGAGTTTAATCTTAGTGGGAATTTGTATGATCAATAACTGTGTATAAACTATAAATTATTCGTAATTGTTGATAATTATTATATTTAGTAAGATTAATATTGATATTTTTTTTTATACATACTAATAGTTAAAACTAATAGGTAGCACAATAAACTATTGATCCAGTTATTGGTAGTTGAATAATAGAAAAATATATCTAGCTATTAAAACACCAGTTTTCTTTAACAAATAGCTTTGAACAATAGTCTGGGTAAATAATAATAATTTAACTGAATCTAACTTATTATTATCCATGTGCTCGTAAAAATATCGAATCAATTAAAATTGTAAACATAATTTTTTTTTAAAGGACCTTTTTACTAATAGTTAACATGTAAAATCCACTGAATTTGTTACGTTTAACTTGTTCATTTTATTTTATTAATGCTTAGCTTAATAGGTTGTATAGATGAATTATTATATGTTACCGTTAATAAGTAATATTATGCACTAATAACTTTTGTTTGATAAAATATCAACATAATATATCATAAAAATATGAATTTTTCAATAATATTTTGTGTATTTTTATTTTAAGTATACATACGTAATATGATGCATTTATAAAATATAATATAATTATTCATTAGGTAGGTATGTATACCAACGATATGTTGAAATATATTAAAAAAGGGTAATTTTTCATAAAGTTATTAAAACTTTTTGATTAAATAAATATGATAATAAATTACTTGAGAGTTAGGTTCATTGTTACTTACATACAGGTATTTTTATTGAAAATAGGCTTATGTGAAAAAGTGATGTATCAATAGTAGGTACGCTGACGATATTTAGAACATATCTATAACAGTATAGCTTTATTCCTCCGCCCTATTATACGTTATTTTACTTTAATAAATGATTGCATTTTGATTTAAAGAAGTTTAATACGTGTGCGGGCCAACGCTAAATTTACGTCCAACATATACATGAATTACTAACCTAATTATATTTATTATTTATTTTATAGTTACCTAAATGATATAGAGGATCAAAAAAGTGGATTTGTATTTTACGAATAACTTTTTTTGGATGAACCATACGTTAGACTGAGGATTAATTGAAAGAAACAAAATTAGTAAAATAGTGAATTATTTTACCATAATGAGGAAAATAATATAGTGTAAGTATACTGTAAACATAATATCCTTGAGGGTGCAATTATCACAGCTTTTTTATGAATACAAAAAAAAAAATGATTTGTTTTGTTTTGGGCAACGAACACCCGGCTAAAAAAACACCGCGTGCAATCGACCGTACTAGATACAATTTAGTGCGTTCGAAACGGGGTCGAAACACTAACGTCAGTCGTCAATAATAGCTGTGAAGATTTATTGCATTAACATCATTGTACTTTAAACGACTCCATATGTTTTGATTCGATTAAAAATAATAATAATAATAATAATAAAGATTGCTGTGCACTAACCGAACTAAATTGGTTGTTAACACTCAACTCTACATCACGTATAATATCTCATCAGTTATATCGAGATTTAAAATTCAAATTGTATATGCAAGAAGTCAGTAGCGTATATCTACAAATGTGAGATCTTTGGAAAACTTTTTCTATAAGTAGCTTTATTATAAATGTAACTGAATTATTTTGATCAATAGATACCAATATACTATGACTATGTAAGTTTAGCGCTGTTAAATACTCACCAACCATTATCTGTGTCCTGTAGATTATATTATATTTAGAGGACGTGATACCTGTATGTGTTGTCTCCGTCTTACAAGTGCGTGTAACATTGAAAAAACTGTTTAGCGCGGGCTGCGGGATAAAACCAAAGGTTTACACGATATAGAAAATAATATTTTCTGTATCGTAGCGTTTTTATTTGTTTGACATCTTTAATAAGAAAAAAGTTATAATACTTTTAAAAATCCGATATTTTTAAGTTTTTTGAACTTCAATAACTTTTGATATATTCAGGGCCAGATTAGGTAGTCTCGGCCCTTCAAGAAATATTTTTCAATCGGCCCGTAATTTGCTATAGTAGCCCACGTTGGACGAATTATAATATTAATAAATAATAATGACCTTATCGTTATCACGTTTCTTGACCGTATACTATTATATAGTTGTCATTAAAATCATTAAGTGGAAATTGCAACAAATTCACCATTCCAGTCCAAAATGTTAGTGGCCTTTCGAGATTTTCTCGAATGCTTGACTGGCCTATTCGGGTCTGGATATATTGGTCTTATCGAAAAAAAAAATTCTCTGACCAGGGCAGGATTTAGGGGGGCCCACGGGGCCCACACAGGATTCAATTAATAAGAGGCCCCCACAAAATGATTACATTTTTTTTTAATTTTTAGTAATTTGCAAAAAAATATTCTATTTTTTTAAAGTTTGATAAGTGGGGCTATAAGTGTGTGATAAAACGATTGGGATTGGTCATTTTCTACCATTACTACTTAATTATAAATAGAATTCCGATCTGATAACTTTCTCCTTGTTATCGACCAGTTGTATACATCTTTGACTGATAAATTAAAAGCCTATGATATAATATATAAAAGATTTGGATTTTTCAGCAAATTAGGAATTATAGAAACTTCGGAATTATTATTATCTGCCACAAATCTGGTCAATATATATTCTAAAGGTTTTGAAGCAACTTTAGGGAACGAATTACTGCAATTTAATAGTTTGGTTAATTTACATCAAAAAGATTGTAGAAAAGAAAAATAGTGGGAATTATTATTGTTCTGAATATTCTGCAAAGATAATTTAAAAGTTAACTTTCCAAATGTAGACCTTGCTCTGCGTATGTACTTGTTATTAATGGTGGAAAATAGTAGTGGAGAACGCTCATTTTCAAAAATGAAATTTATAAAAATAGATTGAGAACTACACAAAAGAATGACACAAAATCGTCTATTAAACTTAACCATTTTAAGTATCAAAAGTGATGTACTTAGGTCCTTGAACTTTGAAGATACCATCAAACAATTTTCTATTAAGAAGTCAAGAAAAGTATGTTTATTATAAATAATATGTACATTATATTTCTTTAGTATTTTATTTTTATATGCCTTTTAATTTGTACCTTGAACTAACGTAGGTACTAAATATTATTTAATGTATCAAATTTTTTGTTGGAAATAATTTGAAGGATTTATTCTAGTTTTTATTGGCATCAAATATATTTTAATAATTACTTATTAAATAGTTTTGATGTACTACATTAATAAATAAAAAGAGATGCATTTAAAGGTTACTTGTATTTACTTGTTTAATTGTATTAACATTTTATAAATCTGTATTAATTATGTTCAATAAGCAAAATTGATGCGATAAGAAATAATAGTACGATGAGGGAATAACCCATCAGTAATATAATTTTAGTTTAATTTAGTTTTATTTAAGTTTAAGTTTTAAAGCATGTAAATCAACTAAAAATTCTTATATTCCAATCTTATGTAGGGCCTGGGGCCCCCACAACCTCTGGCTCTGACAAAGTTAAAATTCTCATTTTTTTTCATGATGAAAATGTGGTTTCTTAGTTATTACTTACTTCTTGGTTCTTTCCCGCGCGAAACAGTTTTTCCTATGTTACTCGCTTATAAAACCACGAAGACAACACATCCGGGTATCGCGTCCTCTTAATAAATTAAACATTGTCCAAAATTTTTAAATTAAAAAAATTAAAGTTCAACCTAAGGATAATTATGAAAAAATATATTTAAAAACATTAATAATTAGATAATGATAATTTACTTTTTGTGAGAAAGGGTCTCAACCTCGTTACCACAATATTAGGCTTCGAGTATGCTATTGTAAAAATTGCGGAATATATCTGTCATTAGTTATAAAAAACTCGATTGGACTTTTATAATTATATGTTTTTTTTTATTATTACTTACTAAATTTTTTTATGTTATTTATTAAAAAAAAAATTGTCAATTGCTATTTTAATATAATATTCAATTTTTATTTAAAAATAAACAAATTTAAAAAAATTAAGTTATGTATCCAGCGCGATGACAGTAGTGCAAAGCTAAGTAAAAAAAAAAAAAAATAGCGTATTAGCCATTAACGAATTACTGGAAACCGAGTTGTACCTACCATTGAAATACCGTGCTAATTGTTGTTAATCCATCGGCCAGCTCTACAGGCAAACGGCTGAACATATAAAGTTATATAAGATATCAATCGACCAGAAATATTGTGCAGATGGGAAGAGAGGAACTCACAAGTAAATTGGTTTGATGGTTTATAAGTTATCACCGAAAATGTTCAAATAATTTTCAGACCGATTTTGCGTACCTACGCAACGAAAATATCGTAAAATACTAAAATATACAAGGATGTTCCCCGATCCCCTGCTTATCGATCCGCACTACTCTCATTGCGACGGCGGCGATGACGATGGCATAAATTGTATATTATATTGTTATCTATAATATAATTATTTATTTATAATTGCATTGTTATAGTAGTACGTTTAATAGAGTGGCAAATCATTTACAGAAAATAAAAATGATCAATAGGTGCCCGCCTATTTTCAAATCAAACGTTGAAACGATTATAATAATAAAATAAACAAAGTGGTGATTAATTCATTACCAGTGGCAACCATTAAGGTCGATGGAAAATTATATGCTCTTAATTCTGTGATTTGTCATCATGGTCCATCTATGACTCAAGCCCATTGCATATCAATTATTAAACATAATAGTAATTGGGTTAGATGTAACGATATGTCTACTAAGTATGGAACACTGGCATCGTGGTGGAAAAGATGTTTACATTATAGTTTTAGAAAAAAAATAACTAAAATGTAAGATAGAACTACAGGAGGCCAACGATATTAGGTGGGTTATTATTATAATTATTGTTATATACAGTAAAATAAAATCGCGACTTATTTTATAAAAAAAATAGCTCATATCACACCGAAAAAACTTTGTTATAACTCCGTGTGAAAATAAATACATGTAGTAATGATTATATTTTTAAAATCTATAAGATGTTATTTTATAATATTAAAAATACCTAAGACAACAAATAAGATCAATATTGTATAAGGTTAAGTACTTGGTCAACATATTGTTTACCTATACATTATTAATTGTGAAAAATAGGAGTGGTTACAATGGTTACATATTTGTATATATTTAAGTTTAATTATATTCGTATATTTATATTTGACTTCAACAGTTCTACCTACATCCTGTCAAGTAATTTAACAATATGATAACTAAGTATTTAACATAACAATTGATCTTATTTGCGGTCATAGGGGTTTTTAATATTATAAAATGACATTTTACTTACCTACCTAGTTTCCATAATAGGTATATCACGTCTTTTTAAATATTTAATTATTACTAAATTACTATTTTTAACTTAGCTTACCTTATACTAACCTTAAACGGAGTTATAACGAAATGTTTATAGTATGATAAATCTTTACACGTTCTGTCGATGAAATTATTGGTTATAACAACTATTATTTTACATTAATGTCATTATAAATTATTATAACATTTTTTATATTTATAAATTAACCTATTAATATGTAGATAGAAATTGTAATAGTAGGTATGTATAATGTATCTTATCGGTTCGGTCGGAGATTGTATAATGTTAAGGCTTGTCTAAGATCTACATTATGATGCCGAATAATGTCCATCATTGACAAGTCCTATATTCATTTTATCATAACCAACTTAAGAGGATGTCAGCGCACTATTTGTTTTCTCTTTCTGGCTCACTCGTAACATAGACAAAACGCATATACGCAGGATCATTTTTTCTATGTCTTGAAGTAATTTTAGAGTAAAACCTCCCATTACAAAAAAAAATGGAGAATAATATTTTTGAGAGAATGACATATTGATTTGTTTAAATATTGTCTCTAAATAATTTAAACATTATTTAAATGTACAGTATTTTTTTTGTTTATTTTGAAAGTCGAATACAAAGTAAAATATCAATAAAATATAAAATCGATATGTCATTCCCTCAAAAATATTATTCTTTATCTTTTTTGTAATGGAAGGTTTTACTCTAAAATTACTTAAAGACATAGAAAAATGATTCTTCGTAAATGCGTTTTGTCTATGTTACGCGTGGATCAGAGAGAGAAAACAAATAGTGCGCTGACATCCTCTTAAATATGTCTGGACTAGTCGACTGACACATGCAACATATCTGGACACGAGTATCCACATTAGTATCCATATAACACAAATTTTTTTCCAACGTTATTTTCCCCAACATTCTAATAATTATTTTTATTTTTTTATTTTATATATATCAATTTTTAGAAGAAGTTTAATTTGACGCAGTTTACCATCTTCCAAAAATGCACATTATATAAAAAATTGTAGTTCTCTATCGTGCCCCATTCCCCGCCACCAAAAAGTCATATATTACCAACCTGATTACCAGGTTCCACGAACCTACCTCGTCGTCAAAAGCTTAAATATAATACACGCGAGACGTTGTGTGTTTTTTTTCTTCAATAAGTTGGCGCCTCCGTTGCAGGAAACCAAACCGATGTCGTTCCTTTGGGACTTACTCCGGTGACATCAATATGGTCAAGGCTCCGGGGAATACCACACTGTGTAATTTATTAGGATGGCGGTCGGGGGTAGGGGAGTATGAACACATCACGCATACGCTGCAACGATACGTTAGGGAAAAAATTATTATGACGACAGCTTAAAACTTTCCTGGCCAGCCGTTCGCCGCCACCGTTACATTTCCCCATCATACAACAATGATTTGCAGCCCGTCCTGTCCCGACCCGTCATTTGCCATTCACCGTATAATAATTATTGTACACAGAGGGATTGATTTATTTTTTTATTTTTTTGCATCCCAAAACAGTATAAAGGTACCAACATATAAACGCGTGGACATTTACATGTACTTGAAATTTTTAAACCGTTTAAAAAGATCCACTATTATACAACCGACGATTTAAACAAAATTGTATGATATATATACATAAACTATACATCGTGCATATTGTTAAATTATAATTTGTGTGGTAGTATTAATTATTAACCTGTTTATTTATATTTCAAGAAGAACACATTTAAGTGTGTAAAATTCTACGGTAAGAATTATATGGTACCTTATTTATAGTATAAAATAAAAATTTGGTATTCTTGAAAAGATATATGACTTAAGTCTAACGAAAAACATTGGACTGTTAGTCTACTGCAGGTAATAAGTCAGTGACTAACTATAATAACATGACAATATAAGAAATGTGATACACATCTTCACATTATACAACAATTTGTAGATTGCTTTGTATTAATCCGTGATTCATTATTTCTTTTTCGATTACAATGGCGAATTTTGATGGTATGATAACGTTATTTATGATGATTGATAATGTTAATGAGTAATTAATGTTCGACAAACACGAAGAAAAATGACAATTTTGGATCCATATATCAGTGATATCAGATCGATTGTTCATGAAAAAAATAAGAGTTACTAAAGACATGGTTAAATATTTAATTGAATTTTTATTACCACCCACAGTTTCAAAAAGCATGATGTTTTCTATCGATTTAAATACAAAAGTTAGAGAATACATTATATTCTAATTGTTGTTTCTTCTCAAAAATTAGCACATTATATTATATATTGTGTAAATAAATTTAATTTTAAGAATAATTTATTAAATTCTAGTAACATCGAAGTTTTTGGTTACTGGATCATACCAGTCTCTAACTGAAACTAGTCTATTAACAGTCTTACCACAGCCATCTGTGTCTCGGTGTATTAGCGAAGTTGTGGCGCAATTAAACCAGCAATAAATATTTGAAAAATGGGCTAAGTTTCTTAGTAACCTGAATGGACTGACTGAAATACACAGTGAGAAGCTTTTAAATTTTCTTTCGAATATTTTTAGAAATTGTAAAATAAGATGTTCAATATTATTTCCATATAAGATCATTCAGTATTTAAATCTTTAGTAGGTATTGTTTGCATATAAAAATTGGCAAATCTGAATGAATAATACAATTAAGTAATTAAATCCAACTTATGTTATTAACATTCTAATCATTGAAATTTACTTCTAACTTAAATTGGCAGCGATCACAATCCAAAGTTTTTCCCATGAACTTTCTTATGAGCCTTGTGAACCGAAAGTTGTATAATTAACATAATAGTACACGAGCCTCGAAACACTTTAAAAGCAAGTATACATGACCAAAATGCCTTGAATAGCTTAATATTTTTCTTACTTGCTAGCATCATTAATTAGTTTAATCATAATAATCATTAATTAATTGCATTAACAAAGCCAGTAAATGACAATATTATAAACATTAAACAATATAAACTAATAAAAAAAATCTGTTAATATTTATACAATATACATTTTTAATAACACATTCCTCGTTAATAAAAACAAAACATCTTAAATCTAAGATCAATATATTTATGCTTGCAAATTTACATAAATTATAACCATGTTTTTTAAATATATAGTTTATAGTGCTAGTATATACATTATACAAAATACTATAAACTATAATTACTAGTCATTAAGTGTTACAATTATTAGAATATTAATATAGTCTAGAAATTTAAAGTATACACAAATAATAATTTTAAATTACAACAATGTAACTAAAATTGTCATTCTTGATCATTTAATATGAAATTTCATCCAAATTTGAACTTATAATAACTATAAAAGAAACTGTGTGTGTATAGTTTTTAGATTTTTTGTTACAGAATTAACTACCTACTCACGTGAAACCATTCACGTAAGTAAAACAAGGTTGTTTTAAATTTTCAATCCTTAGCTATAAAAATTTAACGTTTTATAAATTTTTAACAACTGAATAATTTGAAAAATTTCAATTTAATAAATTTGAACATTAAATGGTTAAATAAAAATAAAAAACGAGACAATGTATTTTTAATATTTTTACAACAGCTATTATATATATGTATATATTATATTATATTATTATATTATATAAATAATTTTTTAAGCATTTTGAACCAACAAATAACATTTTAATTACATTATTAGAATAAAAAACTAAAAAAAAAATGAAAATTGAAAATGTCTATAAATAATTTTAAAAAAGTTCAAATATTCTTATGAAGAATCGTGTAATGAACTTTCAAATCTAATCTTAAATTTAAAAAGATGCATTTTATGAATTTCTAACTCAAAATAATTTGCACTTTATCCTGATTTTTACGTATTTAGAAATGCCTATAAATAAAATTATGGATATTAATTTTTAATATTTTTAATTACCATTGTAACAATATATTAAGAACTTTGTATTAAATGTTTAAGTTTTTTTATCCAAAGAATAAAATTATATTAACATTTATAAAGAAACAAAATTAGAAAAAATGATAATTGAAAATGTCTGTAAATAACTTGCAAAAATATTTGAAATATATTGAAAAATTTTAAGTATATGAAATTCCAATATAAAAATTCAGTGACAATTTTTGTGTATCAATCGCAATTTGTTTTAGAGTTACACCAATATCCAAAATTGAATTTGCGTAAAAATTTCCGTTTTTCCTGTCGCTTTTGAAAATTTCTGGGAATTATACATTTTGAACTCCCAAAATGCACCAACTAAATTCACTTTCCCACTGGAAAAGCTCCCAAAAATAAAAATCGAAACATTATTTCGACAACTTATTGTGTACACAGACACAAAAACAAATAAATAAATAAAAAACACTGATCATCGTAAAATCACTATACTCAGAATTTAAAATACACAAATTTATGAATGTAGAGGAGTAACGTAAAAATAGGTATAAACAGAAATATCACGCTCATTTTTAGTTAAAGTATGTAAAGGAAAATGTATTTATTTATTTGAATCTTTTTATGGAAGAAAAGATATTGTTTATTTTTTATTTTATTTATTTATACTATATTCTTTTATACAACTTTCTTATTTGAATAAATTATATTCAAACAAGTTGATAATGCACATCCTTAGCATTTCTGTTTGTCATGAAATAAAATATTTAATTATTTGTTTACTAGGGTGATTTATAATTGTATATTATACGTAATCTATACGTATCTATATTATACGTATTTTACTATAATCATAAAAATAGATAAAGATTAATGATGAATACTTTGAGTGAAAGTTTAGGATAATAATAAGTACGATACAAATGTACATAACACAAATAAATCTTAAGAGGATGTCTGCGGAATATTTATTTACTGACTCTCACCTACACGCAACATGTCAAATTACATTTACTGAACCAACCTAGTAGTGTTAGCTTTAGTATTAGAGTGACTAGAGTGAATTGATCTATTATCAAACTTAAATTTAAGAACATTATCTTTATTCATATTATTGGTTATGTACAGTGTATCAATTTTAAAGTTATATATGAGTATTTTTAAATCCTAGCATTTAACATACTTATAGCATCCATTAAATTAAATTGTAAAAAAATAATGTATAACACAAAATGATTTCTAAATTTTAAGTTCACTTAATATTAAAGCTAACAAGGCAAGGTTGGTTAAGCTAAACGCAAATTTTCTGTTGCACATGGGTCAAAGAAAAAAAAAAGTTAATTCAGAATAGTGTGATATCTAAAAAAAAAAAAAAATGGCTGAAGAAAATCATGAAAAAACTTATTCTGACCTAGGCATTTTTAAAATTCAAATGTTGAACTATGTTTCCTGACCTCCTAGAATACAAAGAAAATATTTATTAGTTATTGCAAATATCCAACAGAACTTTTGATGAACTATATATATATTATATATATATAGATTTGAACATAATTTAAAAGATTAAGACTTTTTTCTCCGTCAGAAGCAACATTGATTTTCTCCGTATGATCGTCTTCATCATTGAAATCTATGTCGATTTCTTCGATTTTCAAATTAATTTATTAGGTTAAAGTAAAATATTGTCCAGATATATTACGCATCATACATTTCTACCTATCAATCACTGAAAATCTGAATAGTTATAGTATAGGACTATATAGGAGTAGTGTCCGCCAATGTGATAATACACATATTTGGCTTATCAATATTACAATTATTATTATATGACATGTATTAAATGTAATTTATTTTTGGAACCTCCCAACCTATTATCATTGAGTATAGATAGTATTGCTATAGTATTACTATCTATACTCAATGCTATTATATTACCAATAGATAAATAATTTACTAATTAGCGTGTAAATAGTTTTACAATAAAATATCTTTACAATATTAATATACCTTATATACCCAGTAGTAATCTACTCAATAGTCTGAAAGACCATCTCCGCTCAGAATCGTTTTTTGTATGCATTGTTAAAAATATTAATTTTAACACATTCATTACAACTTAGCTAATCAATTACCTAAGGCTTAATGACAAGATACACTCAAATGTTATCTCCTACTACACAGCAGAAAAACTTGCTCGGTTTTAGAAAAGTATTTTAAATTCTTATATTCTTAAAAATAATTTTTCAGGTATATAAATAACCAATCATTATTATGGAATATGATTATTAATAACCATGTATATAGCAGCCTATATGGCTATATATCAAATTAAAAGAATAAAACAAAAATAATTAAACAAATTAATTGTTTACAGTTATGAGCGTTGGTTCACACTTTCTGTTTGCATTATTTATACGTTTATAACGGTGCACCAAAAACGGACGAGCTTTACCGAATCGTTGTTTAGATCACCCGTTTTTATTCCATTTTTATACAATATAGGGACCTATGCAAATGTGAGAGGTTATGATCGGAAGTTTAGCGTTGTATATGAAGTTATTATTTTAAGATTTCTTAGAGCAATAATATTCGAATTCTATTTATTAATTGTTTCTTAAAGTCGATATAAATTTTAAATTATTAGGATATAGCAAGCAATTATTAAAGTTGAAAAGTGGATCATTTCTCCTTCTACTGTTCGTGTAGACAGACACGACAAGAAAACAACATATCATTGTAAAATCAATAGAAAAAAAATCTATAATTATAAAAGTTCACAAATATTATTGCGTACCTATACCTATCTATTAGTGTTTATTTACAAGTGGGTTTTATATTTTTGAAGTGAATGTGAATAAAAGCAATAATTGCTTGTTAGTTAAGTTTCAATAATTTGTATCATTCGTAACTCAACTAGTGCTTTTTTTATACATAATACTTTCCTCAAAAATCCTATATTTCACGGTTTTATTAAGCCAAATCTAATTGATTATGATTCAATAATATTTTATCACCACACAGTATCTGCTCATATAGAATAGATACATTTCACACGCGTCATACACAGTAGGTATGTAATAATAATAAAAAATAACACGTAGTTGTTACTATTGCAGATGTCTGTTGGCAGCGGGTGAACAAATTAGTGCACATAAAACAGCTGGCGTCAATGAGAAAAAACAAAAGAAAATTATCACCGTAATAACATTGTATGGTATCTGATTTTGCAGCTGCATCGATGATGACTAACGAAAACTTTTAAAAATCAGACCTAATTGGAAGCCATAATTATTAACGAACCCTTGCATAGTTTACTTTAAACCATACGCCCCTGTTTCCGAAAGTAACACATAAATACCAAAACAAGGAATGACGTTAACATACTTTATACTATTTATTCTGTATAGCAATACATATACCCACCAAACCTAAATAATTTTATCTAAAATATAAACTAAGTTTGCAAAGAGTACTCTAATAGTTCACTCGTTAATTTATATTCAATGTTCTCTATACCTACTGCAAAATCATTTGTAGTAGTTAAAAGACATGTGTATACTAAAATATTTTATAACACATTTAAAAGCTTTCAAATAAATATTTTGTATTTGATTGGTCTCTATTTACCTAATAATTGTGTCTAAAAATAATCATAATATGGAATTTTTCATATAATATTTACATGATATTAGTATGCAATAAGACATTTTGGTTATTTCTTCTCAAAAAGTCGGAAACCAAAAAAAGTGGGTAGGTAGGTAGAAATAAATTACCGTCTATTCGAAGTGATATGATTCCAAGAAATTGATAAGAAATAATATGGGGTTGTAACTTATGGACAGCAAACCTATATGAGGTATGACAAATTAATTGCTAGAAGATGATAATATATACATTAAATATATTTCTGATTAGAACATTAGATTATATATTTTATTATGTATCCACTACATGCTTACTTAAAAGACTAAAATCTATTTAATAATATTGAGTGTCGAACATTAATGAATTTCATTAATCTATCCGTTTCTAAAATAAAATGTCCATAATCTACGTACGTGAAGTTGGCCCCCCCACATCAACCCAGAAACTTCAAACCTCTTTAGAAAAATTGCTACTTATTTGCTAGAATTTGCTATGTAGTTTTTAGAATTTGCATGGTTTTGGTTTTCCCAGCAAAAACATTTTTCACTCGGGG
Organism: Diuraphis noxia; assembly: GCF_037042655.1. Taxonomy (NCBI): domain Eukaryota; kingdom Metazoa; phylum Arthropoda; class Insecta; order Hemiptera; family Aphididae; genus Diuraphis; species Diuraphis noxia. The sequence goes on from NW_028301711.1 coordinate 80,929,637, forward strand.
GGGCCAACTTCACTGTAGCCCCCCCACATTTACTCAGAAACTTCAAACCTCTTTAGAAAAATTGCTACTTATTTGCTAGAATTTGCTATGTAGTTTTTAGAATTTGCATGGTTTTGGTTTTCCCAGCAAAAACATTTTTCACTCGGGGGGGCCAACTTCACTGTAGCCCCCCCACATTAACTCAGAAACTTTAAACCTCTTTAGGAAAATTGCTACTTATTTGCTAGAATTTGCTATGTAGTTTTTAGAATTTGCATGGTTTTGGTTTTCCCAGCAAAAACATTTTTTATAAAAAAATATTTTTTTTTTATTCCTAATATATTTATATCATTTTTAAATCTCTTTAGAAAAATTGCTACTAACTTTTTATTTTTTTTTTTATTGAATAAAAACATGATGAATACGTGTTTTTTTAATTTTATTTTTTCTTATGTTTAAAAAATTATATTTATTCTCATTATTAGAATGAAAACAAAAAATAAAATATAAAATATTTTTTTCGATTCATTCTTCCATCAACAAATATAATAGAGTATCATGTTGGCCATTGGGTGTATAATAACAAAATAGTTTATTATAAAAATTAAAGTCTAATGAACTACATTATAATAAACATTATTAATTATAATCATTTATCTGTTATATATTACTTTTTTACGTCCTGAAGTTGACACCTTGAGTATGGTTGACCAAATTCAAACTTGTGCCAATAAGGTTTTGCAGATTTCATGCAACAATTTGAAACATAAGTTTTAGAATTTGTAACATTGCTTTATGTCCACAACTTTCAACATAGTTTTGGATGCCAAATTTATTGCGTCATTTTTAAGCATGTCTGTTGATGTTGGTATTGTCATAGATGGTTATAACATCAATAATAATGAGTCATCAAATGTTATTTTAATAATTAATAAACAACACGTCAATGAACTTGGCCCACCCACTTTACGCAATCCACTGCAAATATATGTCAAAAAATAGCGAATACTTATTACTTAGCAATTAATAGCAAGTTGGTTTTCAAAATTAGGAAGTCAAAGTGCTTGCGGAAACTATGCAACAAAATAGTTCATATTTAACTTCTAATTGCATAATTTTTTTTTTTTTCGAAAATCAACGATTTATCAAATTTATTACTAATGAACTATACTATAATGAACATTATTAATTATAAGCAATTTAAAAAAAAATGAAATAAGTCTTTTATCTAAAAATGATAATAATAATATTAAAAGTTTAAATTAACATTTCACGTGTTTCTTTTTAAAATGTTTAGTTTAATCTTATATATACAAGAAGATGTGGAGTTAAATATTTTTCTTTTGTACTTGAGAATTTCATAATTTTTTTCAAAATATCATTGTGAAGTTCCCATTTATTTTCGGATCTTCGTATATACGCCACGTAGTGACCAGAACTAAAAGCTACAGCTCCGTAAAATATGTAGCTGAAAAATAATATATGAGTATGATTGTTACTAAGTTGTATGAAATTATATGAAATTTGTTCAATTTTAACTCAGTAAAAATAAATATAATCATATTTTTTGTTTAAATTATAAATAAAATTTTAACTACTATACTAACTTTTTTGTTTCAATATTTATGTTCACTGGAAAATCATCCAGCTTAAATTGTTGATTTTCAGCAAAAATATCAGTCTCAATAAATAAATGATATCCCAAGACTCTGGATGAATTCATGATCCCGCTACAAAATTCTTCTTGGCATTCGTATCTATTATTTTCTATATACTGAATAAGACTTTGTTGTAATAAATTAAATCCATTGCCTTTAAAACGCATGATGATTGTTGGGCAACCGTGAGTTTTTGAAGCATTTTTACATTGATTATTAGAACAAGTGATGTATTCTTCAGCCGATGGTGCATCTTTGAGCAATTGTGTAACAATAAAAGAAACGTTACATTCAGTGTTAATTAGTTTTATGTTGGATACATTCATGTCTTCGTTAAAAATGCCTTTTAGTAGAACAAATCGATCGGTGTATGTTTTTTTTTATGTCTTGTGATGAGCTAATTCTTTGCAAAATTGTAACATCCTATTTTTACTTGTGTTTATAAAATCTTTGTAGAAACTTATATCAATGTATGCCATTACTAATATCGACGAAACCGAATCAAACGGGCAGGTGTTGTGTAATAAATATTTATTTTTATTATATCGAATAGGAGTAGATGTATTACCATTTAACAATATAGTATCCAATGATGAACGCGTTGAAGGATTACTAAGAATTCTTTCTATTTCTGGATTTGAACTCATATATTTAGTAACTCTTTGTTTTTTATGTTTATTTATTTGAACTGGAGAAATAGTTGTATCATTCCCAAAACCACGCCAATTTTCAACAGCACTCAGAGAACATTCCGAGTTAATTGAAGTACTTAATTCATCGTCCGTAGCTGAGGAGTTTGGACTACTGATAGAATAATTCTGAATATTATCATTGTTGGTTGGTATTGGACTTGTTGTATTTAAATCGGAATCAGAATAGTCAATATTTTTTAAATATTCTATTGGTGCACATACAAGTTTATTTTTTGATTTCTCGTGAACCATTGTGTCATCAATGATTGAAATGTGATTATTTCTGTGATCTTGTGATATTAAAGAGTCTCGAATCTGAGTACTTCTGGTCAGTTTTGCATTAGATTCAATACTTTTTAGATGTGTTATTATAAACCTATCCACACTCATAGGTCGAACATCAAACCTCAGAATTTGAGATTTAAGCTCTTTGAAATCATTTTCAACTACGGCAGAACTTCCATTAGTATAAGGTGATTTAAACATTGTTCTCATAACATTGGTCCATAGAGGGAAATCTTTACAAATACGTAGAACATGGTTGGCTAATTCAGGAAGATAATATGCCGATAACCGATCTCCTTTTACTAAAGAATTTGTTTTACTTTGCTCGTAAATACTGTTTAAATATTGCTGTACATGATTTGAACTTAATACTTCAATATTATTATCTTCTATAACATAATCATCATCAGTACTTTGAAAACCATCTATAAAATCATTTTGTTCAGGCAACCCTTTTATTTTATTAATTATATTTTCTCTATTTTTCTCAGCCGGAGTTTTATTATGGTTATCATTTTCAATCCATCCATCAGTTTCGCTCATAATTACAGTCAGTACCGCTTCTAAATAATAACCAAATTCAAAAAGATTTTCTGATGATAAGAGAAGCCGCAGTGATCTAACATAAAATTCTTTCAGTGTTTTATTTCTTACACCAGTTAAACATTTCAATCGACAAAATATTTTAATAACATGTGCAACATCTATGCGTAAGAAACAACACGGTAAACGTTCCTCATGACCCATCAATGCCATGAAACAATTTTCTACATAGCTGCTTATGCTGCTACCGTTACAAAAGGCTCTCGACGTGGCTCCAAGTAGAGCTTTCGAATAATCACAGACAACTTCATTAGGATTGCCAATACCAAACTGCATCCATTCACTCAACCATAAAAAAATTGTCAAAGTATTTTGTTTTTCTGACAACATTTGTGAAACAGTCATGTTATTTCCAAAACTGGTACTTACTACAGCCTCATATAAGAATATGTGACTTGATAGTAATTTTAGCGACGAACGTTTAAGCTTTTTAACTAAAGAATCAGTAGCATCAATTGATAACTTACAATAATTTTTGCATGCTTCTTTGTAAATTATAATTTGATGTTGAGTCCAATAATGTACTAAAAAAGGATCGATGCCAATAGTATGTATAGACCCTGAATACTTTGAATTATTCTTAAATTCTACAAGTGATTGAACTGAGCATTTATATTTTTTACCTATTTCTTTATCTTTCGACTCCTGTTTCGCTTTTCGTAAGACAGATGTCTTATATAAATTTGGTGGGGAAATACTACCAAACTCCATATCATCAACATTTGCACGCCTCCAATTGCAAGCGAGATCGGTTTTTAATGATTGCCCTATTTCTTGACGTTTTATTCCTTTCAACGGTCTTTTTGTATTATGTTGATGTTCAAGCCCCTTTGTGTTATTCGTTAAAATTGAAACATCTAGCGGTTTTCCTTCGTCAGGTTTAGATTCACTCCAACCAAAAAGATTAGCATCACAATCCTTACATTTTGCCTTAAATGTAATGTAATACCTACTTTCGGAATTCGTGTATGCTTTCCCTCTTTTATAAATGAAGTTACAAGGAAGTTTATGAGCCTTTAAAAATTCATCATTTATTATATCTGTCCAAACATATGGTGTTAATATTTCATAATTTCTTCTTTTATTTTTTCTTTTATACGAAGTTGTTGTAGGACATATTAGTCTAAATTTTTCATATGACAGATAAAATTTAAATAACTCTCTACTAGAGTCATTTAATGATAATGATGATTCTGATGACGATATAAATGATTCATCTGTTGAACTTTCTTTATCATTTGATGATAGAACAGTTATTTTTTCATTAATACCTAGTAGATTCTTTAATTTGGTTTGCCAATTATTTCGATTATGATGCACAGCCAAATGCAATGTTACTGATGTAATTTTTCCTTCAAGAGCAGTAGAAATCTCATTCCAAATTTTCGAAGAGGCTTTTTTCAAAATACCATTTTCATTAAATAAGTCATTTTTCCTTTTTTCAAGATGACTGAAGACAATACCTAGCTCAACTACTGGTTTTCTACCTTTCTTCGATTTTTCCTAAAATAAAATTGTTTAAAAACTTAGACACCCGCATTTTATATTATCAGAAAAAAAAAATATGTAGGTATTTATTGTTGTTTTTAAAAATAAAATATCAATCTCGCAATCCATTTTACATATAGCACAGTAGGACAATAAGTTATCACTTTAATAGCTTAATATATATAGTAAATTTTGTTAAATATTGATTCAATTTTGTATCATTGTAAAAGAAAAACGTTTCTGAGCAAAGGCTGTCAAAGGTATTTTATATTCATATTAGGTACCAAAATACACATAAGTCGTAATTAAAAAAATTAAAAATTTGTTAATTTTTTGACTAATTCGATATAATGTTATTCAAATTTGAACATAAAATTACTATAGCAGCACCAATTTTATATTTTTAACATTATTCTACTTTAAAATATCATTAAATATAGAAAATATAACCTACTTGAAGCTGGCACCACAAAGTTAGCACAATCAACTAAAACCATTCCAACAAACTCTACTCGGACTTGTTGGACAATTGTTGGATTTTGTTTGAAGCTATAAAAAAAGTTATTCGATTTCAAAGTTTGTAGTGCCAACTACATGACCAGCACTACATTTATAAAAAAACACTTCAAAACTCTTACAAAAATACTCATATAACGTTGTTGGACATTGTTGGGCATTTGTTGGAAGCTATATAAAAAGGTATTCAATTTCAAAGTTCAAATGCCCAACAATGTCCAACAACGTTATATGAGTATTTTTGTAAGAGTTTTAAAGTGTTTTTTTATAAATGTAGTGCTTGTCATGTAGTTGGCACTACAAACTTTGAAATCGAATAACTTTTTTTATAGCTTCCAACAAAATCTAACAATTGTCCAACAAGTCCGAGTAGAGTTTGTTGGAATGGTTTTAGGTGATTGTGCTAACTTTGTGGTGCCAGCTTCACGTAGGTGAAAATATAAGATATGAAAATAAATTTATATTTTAAAATAGTTTTTATTTATTAAATATATTTATACTACCTAATAATCTTATAATTTACTTAATTATATTTATTCTTCTTTAGATTCTGAACGAAGTGATTAATGTATTGATTTTACAATTATGAGTTTTTTTTTTGTATGTATACTGTACAACAATTTTCGATATTTCTAATTATTTTTTTTAAAGTGTCAATAAAAAAATTTTGGGTACTCAAAAAAACTTGAAAATTTAATACAACGTTACTTATAAGTCGCTCTTATTGTAGTTAAAAAAAAATCAAAAATTGTTAAGCACAATCTTTTTTATAAGTGTTAAAAGTTCAAATTTTTACAAAATATGTCAAAATCGCGAAAATAAACAATTAATTTTGTAGTTGAAAATTCATAAAAATGTTGTATAAGTAGCTACGAGTTAAAAATTTAATACAAGATTTTCAATAAGTTTGGCTTGTATTATTATTATATAAATATTCATATTAGACGAGGAATTTCAAAAAATTAATTTAATTTTAAAATAACATGAATTATTGAAGTAATCTTACTACTATTAACTTAATATAATAACAGTTTATGTATATTAGGTATTTCCTATCATGAGATAAAATATCATTCTGAGAACCTTAATTTAAAACATAAAAAAGCGGGTAAGTGGATGTCGCTCTGCTGTACATTAGGGGGTGGGGTGGACCTCTGACTAGGGTAGGTTAAATTTGAATGAAATGATAGGTATCATTGTATACAAAAAACGATTCTAAACGGAGATGATTTGTCAGTCTAGGATATATTATAGATTATTAAATATCGAACCTTAGATTTAAAAAGAAAATTTGTCATGCATTTCTAGCTTAAAATAATTTGCGAATTTTTGTGATTTTTACGTATTTAGTCAAAATTTTAACTTTAAATGCTTATAAAAAAAAATCGTGCCTACGAATTTTTAATATTTTTTAACTGCTATTGTTACAATGTGTTAGAAGCCTTGTATTAAATTTTCAAGCTTTTCTACCGAACAAATAAATTTTTATCGATATTTATAGAAAAAAAAACTAAAAAAGTTGAAAAATTAAAATGTCAGTAAACAGCTCAAAACAAATCTAAATATTTTGAAAATTGTATCAAATATATAAAATGCCTATATAAATATTCAGTGAAAATTTCAAGTATCTGCGGTCATTTGTTTTAGTCTTTTAGAGTTACACCAAAATAAGAAAATCACTAAATGTGAAATCCAGTGAAAATCCAATGTTGTAAAAATTTAAATTTCAAATGCTCATAAAAATTTAATTTGAATTTCCGGTGGAATTTTTATTTGTGATAAAGATTGAAAAACTTGTAAGAAATCTTGTATTAAATTTTTAAATCTTAGATTTAAAAAGAAAATTTTTTATGAATTTCTACCTTAAAATAATTTGAGAATTTTCGAGATTTTTACGTATTTTGTCAAAATTCAAACTTTGAAGGCATATAAAATAAAATTGTGACAATGAATTTCTTTTATTTTTCAGCTGCTATTGTAACAATATATTTAGAGCCATGAATTAAATGTTCAAGCTTTTCTGCCTAACAAATAAATTTTTATCGATATTAATTTTAAAAAAACTAATAATGATCGAAAATTTAAAATGCCTATGAATAGTTCAACTTAAGTCGAAATTTTTTGAAAATTGCATGTTTGATAGAATATACTTATATAAATATTCGGTGAAAATTTCATGTATCTATGGTCATTCGTTTTAAAGTTACATCAAAAACCAAAATCGATTTTGTCGAAAAATGAGTGTGCGTAAAATTTCCCGTTTTTCCCTTAATTTTTAGTTTGTTTTTCTCGATTATTTAGAAAAGTATTATTAAGAATTTTTTACTTTTGACCCCCCAAAGTACCAACTAGATTCACTTTCTGATCGAACGAGGTACTGAAGTCAAAAATCGAAGCACTTTTACTGCCCCAAAACGTGATGACAGACACAAAAAAAAACACACATCATTGTAAAATTAATACATTCATCGCTCCGCTCAGAATCTAATACAAACTGTTTTATTATTCGTAATTTCGTCACATTTGTCGTATTCACATAGGACACGGCGTAATAACCTTATGATAATTATTATTGCTTTATTATTTTCTTACTTCTAGATTTATTAAAACATAAAAGTACATAATTTATAAACAATCAAGGTAACTTACTATTTTGTTGTCCATTTTTCAAACGCGGCAAGCAAATGACAATGTGATAAATCAATATTATAAGTTGGTACACGAAATCGCATCAAACATCACACGTTGGAAATCGTAATACGAAAACGAATGACAGACAATCTAGTGTTTTTTACTTTATCGATAGTAAAATCAACGACGATACAATCATATGTAAATAACAAGATAACAATACTAAATATAAACCATTTTAATCGTTCGTATAGTCGATATACATAATAAGGTCGGGTTATATTAAACATTTAAAAATAGCAATATTTTAAAAGACAGTGGGAAATATTATTAGAACTCATATTATTTTTCATGTGCTTTCTTGAAGTAATCGACCCGAAATCATTAGTGTGGGGCACAGGCGGGGTATCTTCACGGACATAATAAATTAATAACTAATAATGTATAGTTAAATTGTATTTGTTCATTACTGGGATAAATTAATTTAGTTAAGAATGTGACAGCCGACAGGTACTAGTCACAAAATAGGCACTTATCAAAGTACCTAAATTTACTTTGGATTTTATTTTTATTGTTATATAATAAAACAAATCTACCTATACCAAATAATACATAATATAATACTTTTCATGTAACTACTAGAGAGTAAATAAGAAATAATTATATGAAGTCTGAACAATCCGTTGCTATTACACGTTATGATTTGTCGATGGCTATAGTAGTGTTATAATATTATTTGATAAATCGTTGATTTTCGAAAAAAAAAAAAATTATGCAATTAGAAGTTAAATATGAACTATTTTGTTGCATAGTTTCCGCAAGCACTTTGACTTCCTAATTTTGAAAACCAACTTGCTATTAATTGCTAAGTAATAAGTATTCGCTATTTTTTGACATATATTTGCAGTGGATTGCGTAAAGTGGGTAGGCCAAGTTCATTGACGTGTTGTTTATTAATTATTAAAATAACATTTGATGACTCATTATTATTGATGTTATAACCATCTATGACAATACCAACATCAACAGACATGCTTAAAAATGACGCAATAAATTTGGCATCCAAAACTATGTTGAAAGTTGTGGACATAAAGCAATGTTACAAATTCTAAAACTTATGTTTCAAATTGTTGCATGAAATCTGCAAAACCTTATTGGCACAAGTTTGAATTTGGTCAACCATACTCAAGGTGTCAACTTCAGGACGTAAAAAAGTAATATATAACAGATAAATGATTATAATTAATAATGTTTATTATAATGTAGTTCATTAGACTTTAATTTTTATAATAAACTATTTTGTTATTATACACCCAATGGCCAACATGATACTCTATTATATTTGTTGATGGAAGAATGAATCGAAAAAAATATTTTATATTTTATTTTTTGTTTTCATTCTAATAATGAGAATAAATATAATTTTTTAAACATAAGAAAAAATAAAATTAAAAAAACACGTATTCATCATGTTTTTATTCAATAAAAAAAAAAATAAAAAGTTAGTAGCAATTTTTCTAAAGAGATTTAAAAATGATATAAATATATTAGGAATAAAAAAAAAATATTTTTTTATAAAAAATGTTTTTGCTGGGAAAACCAAAACCATGCAAATTCTAAAAACTACATAGCAAATTCTAGCAAATAAGTAGCAATTTTCCTAAAGAGGTTTAAAGTTTCTGAGTTAATGTGGGGGGGCTACAGTGAAGTTGGCCCCCCCGAGTGAAAAATGTTTTTGCTGGGAAAACCAAAACCATGCAAATTCTAAAAACTACATAGCAAATTCTAGCAAATAAGTAGCAATTTTTCTAAAGAGGTTTGAAGTTTCTGAGTAAATGTGGGGGGGCTACAGTGAAGTTGGCCCCCCCGAGTGAAAAATGTTTTTGCTGGGAAAACCAAAACCATGCAAATTCTAAAAACTACATAGCAAATTCTAGCAAATAAGTAGCAATTTTTCTAAAGAGGTTTGAAGTTTCTGAGTAAATGTGGGGGGGCTACAGTGAAGTTGGCCCCCCCGAGTGAAAAATGTTTTTGCTGGGAAAACCAAAACCATGCAAATTCTAAAAACTACATAGCAAATTCTAGCAAATAAGTAGCAATTTTTCTAAAGAGGTTTGAAGTTTCTGGGTTGATGTGGGGGGGCCAACTTCACGTACGTCCATAATCTTTTATTTAAAAGATGTGTTTTATCATTATAAGTTACAACATTACTAAATATTTAAAACCTTGAATATTATTAGAAACGTGAAAACTTAGCTTATTAGTTTAAAAAATTAAAAATCTTATGATATATCGCTTAAATTTATTGAAAAAAAAATGGAAATAGTATAATACATTAAAATGCAATAAGTTCTTGATTTAAAATGCCTACCTGCCTATGGTATATAACTATGCGTAGTACAATAGGTACCAAAATGTTTTATTGTTGGTCATAAACGTGAACATCTGTTCTTTAAACAGTCAACTATTTAGTATACTCTAAATCAGCGTTTCTCAAAAATCGGCCCACTGGTGAGTCGTCAGTCAATTATTGGTGGGTTACCTCATTGTTAAAAGTGCATTTGTAAAAATATATTAATTATTAACTTTTACAATACTAAATACCTAATAAACCAATGTATACATGTTTATGTAATGAACATTTTGTTTTTATTACTTTTTGAAAAGTGAAACTATGTGGGTAGCGAAAGAATTTTTTGGAGAAATTTTGGTTGCGGTACTAAAAAAATTGAGTCTAAGTAATTAAATGATTAATTGAATTATTAAGCTGAGTTACATCTCATAAAATATACTAACTTTACCTATATTTATTTTTTTCCACTAGTTATATGATATTCATTCAATTCAGTATTACAAACTTTAAAGAAAGTATGCTCACACTGAAACAGTATAGTTATTGAACTTTATTGCAATTTATTTTATGGTTTACTTTAATACATGTAAACACGTCTAAGGACTATTTCTGTGAGTAGCACATAGTATACTAAATTAACATAAAATATTAAACGATTTTATAACCAACTTTTGGATACTTGTATAAATTAAGAATTATTTTTAATTACTTCAATTTCATTGTCTTTGTCTACCTACTTATGAAAAAAAAAAAAACTAGTAACATCGGTAGGATTTAAGTTATTAAGAAAGTAATACGATTTTCTAAATATTTTAAAATTGCACGGTAAAAAAAAATAAGTACCTATAGAAAATTTCAAATAGCTAATACAATGCAGGTGAATATTTTCAAGTGTCTATGATCAGAACAAAAACATTCAAATTACAACTGAAACCTAGAACGGTATAGGCATATCAGAAAATGATCGTGTTTCGTTGAAATATCAAAATTGAGACTGTATTTTCGATTTTAATTTTTTCAACCCGGTTTTTAACAAAAAACAACTTTTTAATCAACATAATTTTGAATTTGATCTTAATAAGCGCTTATAATATGAAATATGAATGTAAAGTAATGAGCTAGCATGAGAAAAAAAATGGTAATAAAATCGATCATTGCTATTTATATACTGGTAAAAATAAAATTTGAACTAATATGGTCCAAATATAAATTCGGTTCATAATAAATTTAAATTTCCCGTCAACAATTATGATATACAATTTAGTTCTGCTAATTATAGCAAAAATGCTCTTTATGGCCATGAAAATTAACTCTCTTATACCGTTATAAAATCATAAGACCCTCGACGTCCGACGCTTATTATGCAAAGAACTTCAGGGTATTTTTAATCGGTAAATTATTTTACCACCAATGGCAGGACCAAAAGCAGCCTTCAAATTATATTTTTATTGTTTCGAAATCACAGTTCACGAATAATTTTACTACCTTATCGATTCCAACAAAATATGACTATTCCACATTTTTTTTTTTTGACCCCAAAAGCCTTGAACCGTTACCGCGATACATACAACATGCGCGATAAATACTACACCGGTGTCGACGACCGTGGCGGGTTGATCAATATACGACCATCAAGTCTTGGCGCTATGGCTCTAGCGTAGTCGCGTGGGTATTTGTATCCCCCCCCCCCCACTTCACTGTCCATACAAACATACACATCGTCACCCTCTAGAAAACCGGACGGCTGCCGACCCAGTCCGCGGGGTGCGAGCGTTTTTATTTTGTCCATTATTTTCAATTGTGTCAATTTTAAACCCAGGAGGCGCTGTCGTCCTATTAATCGAATTACGGTCTCTGCGTGAAACTTCCGTTCCGAGATTATATCGCACTGCTGCCGTCGGTGTTGTTTTTATTTATTTATTATTTTATATATTATTATATGTGTGTGTTACGAATACGATTTTTTATTTTTCCGTTTTGCTTCTAATCGTGTTATCGTGATCTGCACCACCTCACCACCGCCACCGACCGAGACGATGCACTATGCGAGCGCGATACAACATCGTACAGGGTTAGTGTCAGCAGGGAACGAACCACGCCTCAGGGATGACGCCGACGCGGCAGTTGCGCGTAAAGCTTAAAGTATACGACGCTTAAAATGTTTGTAGTCCACGCATATGCGCAAGTCCCTCCTCGTTCTGGTTTTTTACGCAGTATTTTCCGTTAGTGTATTTTTTATTTTTATCTCCCTAAAGAATAATATTTGCATTTGTAAAGTGTATCACATATACCGGTGCCTCGTGATCTGTAGTATAAATGATATGTTTGGTACGTGACCTGCGATCAATGTTAAGCCGTCAAGCGGTATCGGTAAACGTGTCATTCTGTCGTTGTATAATTATTTGAAAACTAAAAACATAATACGCAGAGGCGTGTCCATAGGACCAAAATTCAGGACAGGCCTGATTATAAAAATAATTTGTATAGTCAACACATTTTTAAATTTAAGAAAAATGTTATTATACTTTTTAAGTCATGAGTATGATGTGTAAAATTACGTACTAATATTAAGAACTATTTATAATATGAGTATTTATTTAATAAATTGAATTCGTCTGTTTTTCATTTTGCCGAACTCGTCAATTATCTTAGTAAGATCTTTCAACAACTCCGAACTGAACTCTCTTTCGATTGATATCAGTGCTAAATTATGAAGACGCATAGTAGTCATAGATGTCCGTAACTTGATTCTTCTCATAGATGAAAAACTTCTTTTGGCTGATGCAGAACTTACTGGAATAACCAACACGCATTCAATAACACTGTCAATATGCATTAAAAATTCAAATGTACTCGTATAAGCAAAAAAAAAATGATTGGGTTTGCTTAGAACAACAACATAATTGCTTTTATAGTGGGCACGCGTATAATATTCGAAAATAAAACGGCCGAACAGTATTTTTGACGAAAAGTATGTTTTCCAAATAATATATCATAAGAAAAGTATTTTAACAGATCTGTATTTTTGCCGAAACATATTTTATCCGAACAGTATTTTTGCCGAAAAATGTAACGTCCGAAAATAAAATACAAGAAAATATTTCTTCCAAAAAATATTTAAGCAAAATTATACTCAACGAAAAAATTCAATCCGAAAAATATTAAGTCACAAAAGTATTTTTGTCGAAAAAAAAATGTTCGAACCGTATTTTTGCCGAAAAATGTAACGTCCGAAAATAAAATACAAGAAAATATTTCTTCCAAAAAATATTTAAGCAAAATTATACTCAACGAAAAAATTCAATCCGAAAAATATTAAGTCAGAAAAGTATTTTTGTCGAAACAAAAAATGTTCGAACCGTATTTTTGCCGAAAATTATTTTTAGGATGATTTCGCATCAGCGAACTCTAGAGGATACTGAATTGAAACTCTACTCATTATACGTGCATAATATATGACGTTTGACGGGCGACGGCGAATTAAAATTAATCATTTAAGGGCATGTGACCTGTTTTTCCTTCAAAAAAACGGTCTGGAATAAATTCACGTCTTAACACCAACCTTCTCGCGATTTTTAATATTGAAAAATATGGAAACTGAAAATGGTGGTGTTAAAATAATATGCCCGAAACTATTATTTTATTATTTTATTATTTTATTAAGTTATAGCCGTTTCAAATTTGCGCAAATAGCGTTTGGGATTTGGGGCCTTGGGGGTATGAGGGCTAAAGCCTTACTTAGATAATATTAAATAAGCTTAAAACAAAATGTAGGAAATTTTTGGAGGCTTGCCCCTTAAGACCCCCTATTTGATTCTATGCGTTCAACGCATACCTGCTATAAACTGTATTAATTTATTATGGGCTCTTAAAATTTCAATTTTGTGACTTAACCTATAGACAGTACCGGATCTAGGGGGGGAGATCCGGGGCCAATGCCCCGGGCGCTTATCATAGAGGGGCGCAAATTTTAAATTTGAAACTCATCATTTTTATGATTTGGTGACTTTTAGGGGCGCTAATATTATGTTGTATAATTTGTAGATCCGGTACTGCCTATAGAGGAAAAGTTTAAGTATAGGTAACAATAATAACGTTCTCCCTATATTAATAACCAATATAATTCTGGAAGGTGCAAATTTGAACGGTACAATTCTGGAATGTAAATTGTAAATTATTTCGGCGCAACCCATTTGCGCCTGAACCCATTTATCGTAGCCCATTTGCGCCCCAAATCATAGCCCATATGCGCCCGATTCAGATCAGGTGAAAATCGTGCAACGTTACCTTTTATTGAGTATATTGGCGTGTAACTATAAAATCTAAAATAATATTTGATCGTTTCCCAAGCTAATCGAAACCAATATCAAATAAATTTTGATTATTTTTGACGTAGGATTTAATATTTTTAAACAATCTTAAACGATAACTGACAACAGTGGCAATTAATATGTATTATTTATTTTGTTTCTATATAAATTTAATTTAATGGATTATTAATAATATTTAAAATTTAGATGTATATGCGATATTATTGTAATTGTATTTATTAATTATTTTGATTTTACGTAAAAATGATTCTATTTGAAATTAATAATTTAATGCAATATAAATAATATATATGTATATATAATATGTATACTGTTTAGTATTTAACATTATTTTTAAAATTATTACTTTTTTTTAATTTTGATTTTACATAGAATTGTATATTTTTAAACAACAACGGCAACGTTGCATGCAAAATGGGCGCATTTGGGCTACAAATCAGGGTGTTAAGTTTTTTATTTTGGGCGCAAATGGACTACAGCCAATTATTTACTATATAAATATCTGCGTAGCCACTCACTCGCTTTGCTACGCTTCGAACAAAAAAAACCAAAATATCCCTCGACTTGCTTTGAAACACCACCTCAAGTAGGTCAGTCTACATATTTTACAGTCCAGATTTTTACCAGTTAAATACCAAGTATAGTGGTTATCTCCCTTCGCCTACCGGCTCCGAATCCCAAGCTCCCTAGGGCTAAAATATTGAATAATTAAACTTATCTATGCTTACTAGTTATTAAATTACTAAATAAGTTACCTTAACTAGGTCTCTATGCTAGCGCCTGGGTGGATTCAAAAACATTGTATTATACTATTTACTATTTATATTATTATACAATACATTATTATAATACCTAGTGGATAAATATTAAAATATAAGATGAACCTTGAAAATACGGATTATGTATTTATTAATATAAATAAAATAAATTATTTAAGTATTTAAGTTTTCGTTTTATGATTCAAAATATATGTTTATATGTATTGTTAATACCTACTTAAAGACAACTTAGCTTATACAGGTGTTTAGTGACTGACCAATCTTATGATGGTACCTAGGTAATAAATTCAGCATGGAAACTGACCACACACTTTAGATTATGACAAGGGGTGGATTTCAATTTAGTATAAAATTTAAAATATTTAAATATATATTTGTTTATTACAAAATATTTATATATTATATTAAAATAGGTTTTTATATTGAAAATAAGATAGAAATAATAACCAAATGTATTAGGGCTGATTAGTGATTATAGTACAGTAAAGTTATTAAACATATGTTTAGAAAAGTACGTCTAACTCCTTAGAATTTATTACATTACAACAGTGGACCAGGACTTACTGAATTTATACATAAGCATAGCATAATATATACTATATAGTAACAGACATGTACCTAATACTGATGAGTGATGAGTTATGAATAAATACTTAAGAATTTCTTCTAACAAATACTAACTCTTGATTACTCACGATAGTAACCAGGTTACATTTGCAGTATTTGCACAAAATTAGTTAAATTATTAATATGAAAATTTCACCTTAATTTATTATTGATTGCTATAACTAAATACTTAATAGTGCTTAGTTGCTCTAAAATTATACGGTTTTTAAAAATACCATTACAATTGAACGAATGAAAACGTTGATTGTGTTGTTATATTAAAACTTGAGTCATTATTAAAATAAATGTATTTTGACTTATTAACGGTACCTAATTAAAATCTATTTAAGAGTGTTATACATAAACAATTGTTTATTATAATTTATAAACTTTGAATTTCAATTATCAAAATGTATGATATATAATATATATACCTAGGTGTCGAAAATTTTTATAATTAAATGTATATTGTTATAATACTATAATATGACATTATAACATGTCTTGAAATCTACTAACGCTTTACAATATACTCTATTAAGAATTATTGTGGTCATCTGTTTGTGGATGAGATTAATCCCACATAGGTCAAATCTTAAGTTTATCGATAGAGAATTGTATGCAGATTCCATTTACATGGTCGGTGTAACGAATCTTTAGATTACTTTTAAAAAGCATATTAAACAAAACCAAAAAATCATACAAATACAAAATTCGTTTAATCAATAATCATAGATTATAAATTATGAAAATTATGATAACGAATTATTATTTAGAATGACCATGGTTAAGGTTGTAGATGATTCGCACTAAAGATGTCAGCAAAAAATTGAAATTGAAATTGGAATGGGAATTTTTATATTTCTATGTTGGTACACCTAAAAAAAATATTAATTTCGGATAAAATATTTTTCGTCGAGAATACGTTTCGGGTAAAATATTTTTCAGAAAAAAAAACGTTTCGGTTGAAATATTTTCGGCTTACTTATTTCCGTGTAATATATTTTCTGATAAAATATTTTTCGTGTATTTTACTTTCGTTTTTAATAATTTTCGGATAAAATATTTTTCGAAAGAAAAACGTTTCGGTTGAAATATTTTCGATTAAAAAATTTTCGTCTTTCTTATTTTCGTGTACAATATTTTCTGGTAAAATATTTTTCGTGTATCTTACTTTCGTATTTAATAATTTTCGGATAAAATACGTTTCTATTAAAATATTTTTCGGATAAAATAATTTTCGTAAATATATTTTCGGATATTATATTTTCGGCAATAATATAGCCCCTCTTTATAGTTTATTGATATTTTCTAACAACACTAATTTCAATAAATTCCCGTTTGTAAGCTATATGAGAGAATAAAACTTTAAAACTGTTACTTGTTTTTAATAAAACATTTAACTAAATCGATGATTCAAAGATTTTAAATGTTTATTTACTCGTACATTGAAATCTAAATCAAAATGTATGCTTCGAGGAAGTCAAAGTATACCAAATTACTGCATGGCTACTATTTTGTACGCCACTCAGGCGTGCTCAAGGGAGTAGAGGGGTCATGGGGTTTAACCCCTCCCCCCAAGGTAATAATTTTTATATTGTATAATAGTATTATTATACTCAATAATGGTCAATGGTCCGATAAATTAGCAATTTTCTCAAAGGAAATATTACATTTTTTTTTCATCAATGTAACATAATGTAAATGTAAACACATTTAAGTATATTATAGATGGTAAAGATGTTAAAGATCCTTATGAGTACTATCGTATAACAGTAGCCTATACCATACATAGATTTTTTTATCAAGTTTAAAGAGCGATTTTTGTGCCATAAAAATGTATTTGAAGGTCAGTTACTTAATTAATTTTTTAATTGTTGGGTACTTATTTAATATTTTAAGTATTTTTTCAGGATTTTAAAGTTTATTTTCTGGTTTATATTCAGACAAATTTGGGAAACTTAATACATTTTATCTTTATAGTGACAAAAATACAGCAATGGCTGACATTTGTGAAATGATCTGTTAGAAAAAAATGAACAGTGACCAAAAAATGGTTTAGAAACTTTGAAACTTTGTAAAAATGAAATATTTCCAAATATTTATCATTTATTAAGAATATTATATTCTCTACCTCGCTCAACGGCATCATCGGAACAAACAGTTTCATGTCTTAAAAGACTGAAAAATTATCTGCGTAGCATGATGACAGAAGTAAACATTTCAAAATTTAAGAAAAATGTTAATTATAATATTTTTTTTATTCATGTTTATACGTAACATATTTTTTTAGACTATACTTAATGGATTGAAAATGCTAGACGTCCACAAGAAAGTTCCAATAACAGCTGAAGATTTTTCAATTTTTTCAATATTTTCTATATAAACGTTCGGTAAATGACGGGCCGTGGAATGCAGAAAACTGGACCGTCAACATGTTTTAAAATTTTTCCCTCATATTAGGTACTGTTACCTATAACAACAGAGATTTGACTAAAATACAGAATTTTATCACGTAATAATGTACCTAAATATTTATTAGTATCTGAATGCATGAATTGGAAAACCTATGTTAGTTAATATTTTATCCGCAGAACTAAAATATAGATTATAAATAATATATTCGTAAGAAATAATAAACATTTTTCTAAATCAAATATTATTATAATTATTTAGTTTATACTTGTTACATAGCTAATGTATTGGTTATTAATTTATTATTAAGGCTAGAAAAATGAAGCACTAAAAACCTACAGGCTACAATAAAGGAATTAAAAAATTGCCAATAATGCTACAAAAAAGCATTTTAACAAGGAAAATGCAACTAAAAAAGACTTGAACATTTTTTAGTTTAGCTGAATTTACAACTTATTGTCCCGTAGTTAGCTTTATATAACACTTCCGAATTCAAAAGGAATATTTTACCAGGGCGATCAATTTCTTAGATGCCTATTATTACATTTGCCAATAACGACCAGCTACATCTGTCGTCTCGTCGATCGATGCCCATATTTTCTTTTCAAATGCATACGCTCTTATATTATTAATTGTTTCTGTGTAACATTCAGTAACATATTTCTTACACAATGTTGATTGATCTGGTATGATTTTATTAAACATAATAGGGCCTTGCATAGATCGTAGTTAAATTTCGATGCTGTCGATGGGCCGTTTAATAAAGTCTGAATAGTAGATATTTTTTGTTGATTTTTTCTATTCCCATCTTATGTTTATTACGTGAAACATGTTGAGAAACATTTTTTTTTTCACCTAAAACTTTTATGTCACAGATTTTGCAATAAAGTATTGTCCCATCAGTGGTAAAAATGTCACCGAATTCGCACACATATGTACGTGAACGACAAGCCAAAGATTGTTTAAGCTTAGGCATTTTAAGTTTTAAAAATATTTTAAATAAACTCGAACACAAAATAGGTATAACTCCACACGCGATTACAGGAAAAAACTATTAACGACTTGTCGTCCTAACGTATTAAGGCGGTTGAAAGTGGGTCGTTTTTTCGTGCATTTAGACCAATAGGTAATAAGCAAAAGAAAAAAAAACACACTTCCAGAAGTCCAATTTTCATTTTGAAAAAATGTTTAGATTTTTTAACTCCCTGTCTGTGATATGTAGGAAAATAATTTTTAATTTTATGTTTTTTAGTAACAATTAAGTAAAAGTGAATTTTGGAAAAAAAAGAAAATTAATTTGGTACTATATTAATTAAACAATAGAAAAAATCGAAAATCCAATTCCTACATAACCTAGAAAACAGAATAATGAATTTAAATATGTTTTTAAAATTAAAATCGGGATTTTGGTACTGGGTGAATTTTTCTTCCGCTTTTTGGGACTTTCATAGCCGTATCGGAGTTGAAACATTTTCAATTGCAAAATTTAGTGACGTGTGACTGCGCGTAGGTACGCTATACGGATTTCCGAGAATCTTAGCCGCGACTATTATACGGGCGATAAGAAGTCAATTATAAGATATTATAAAGATACACAGCTGCTAAGGCTGGGGCTATACACGGCGATATTCGCTGCGGAATTCGTCGAGCGGATTTCGCAGCGAATATCGTTCTGTCCGGCTATACACAACGAATTCGCGTGACGAATTCGTTCACTATATTCGCCGCGATTTTCCAATGATGTTACCATAATTTTGATACAATAATAGGTTCCAAAACAGTTTTCAAGTTATTAATATAATTCTATAGTAAAAATGTTTATAAAATAACTCGTGGGGTGAGTTCGAGAATATTCACATATTGATATGCACGTGCAGTACCAATTCATTCTTCAATCACTTTTGTTGTGTCCATACCTCTAGTAGATTCACCAGTTAAACCACCGAAAATATGACGTCTGATGAATTATGTACAGCTGAACTTGTAGCTATTGCGTTAGCTTTGGAAGAAGAGAAGACAAAAAAAACTACCAAAAGAAAATATGCTGTACATCCACTGAACGGGGAAAGAGAAAAAAAGGACAATTTCAACAATTTTACGGTGATTTACGTAAATATCCAGAAAATTTTTTTCTTTCTATTGGATGTCTATACAAACATTTGATGAAATGTTGAGTCTCGTCAAACCAAACTTATCAAAGTTAGATAATATTAAAAATGATACGATAACACCGGAAGAACGTTTGACAATCACTTTGAAGTGAGTAGTATAGGTATTTTGTTATGTACTATATTTTAACTAGGTAGTTGATTTACTTTATTAATAATAAATTTTACACCTTGTAACATCTGTTATCAAAAAAATATAATTATTACAAAAGAAATAAAAATAATAAGTACCTAATAAACATTACACCTTGTAATTAAAATATTATAAATCGTATATAAAAAAAAAAAAAACATTCTTTAAATCTAATACAATTTTTTATAAATTAATGGCTTACTCAAGACTATAGTTGGTATTGGAGTCATTTTGTGTTGTAGATGACGATGAAATATCTAGTTGTGGTGGTGGAATAGCGTTTTGATATTGATACGGAAAAGAGTATAACTCACTAGGAACTTGATAATATGACCTTTCTGATTGTGGAATGATGGAGGGTGCTACTGGTGCTAGGTGAGCGGCTTGAGGTTGACTAGCTGGTGTCATATATTTTTTCATACATTCCATGATTTCAATTCGAAATTGAAAATTTTTTTCGGTGTCCATCTTTCTCATAGATGGTAACAAGGAAAGTAAAAAATGTTTGTTTTCATCAAATTCTTCTTGTTTTGTTTGAATTCGATTTTTTTCGATGGCGTTCAGCAAATTTTCTTGAAAAGCTGACAGTTTTTGTTTATTATGTTTTGGTATAATTTTAGTAGCATTTGTTGGTAATGCTACTGTTTCTTGGCCTTCTGCAGAACCCGGCGAATCAATTACATTAATGTCCTCAATTTCGTTTTCATTTTCATGAACTATGTTTCCTTCGGTACTGCAAATAATAATTAGTAAGTAAATTAAAAATTAAAAATTGCTTATTTTTTATTTAAATATAAAATTTAATTATTAAATAGGTATCGAAAAAACACAAGTAGTTACAATAAGTTTTGTTTAAAGATATTTTAAGTTCAAATTTTGACAACATTGAATAACGAAAAATAATGGTAATATAAAAAATATTATTTGTGCCTTTATAGACTTGCACAACTTTTCGCTAATATACGTATTTTATAAATTTCTATCTCAATTATTATTATTATTATTAAGAAATTTACGAGGATCCTTGTTTTAAATTTTCAAACCTTAGCTATAAAAATTGAACATTCTATACATTTTTATAACTACAAAATAATTTTGTCAACATTTTGTCAAAATTCGAAATTTAAATGTTTATCAGAAAACGTTTTCACGTTCAATTATGTGAAAATATTTATCAGAATATATTTATCTAAAAAAATTTTTTTATAAAAATTAATTTATGGTAAGAAAATTATTCTATTTTTATAATTTATACATGTACGTATAGAACAAAACATGAGGATTATTCTATATCCAAATTATCTACCTAATAGTATAATGGTTTATCGATTAAAAATATTTTTTTTATAACTTGTCGAAAAGGGAAATACCGATAAAAATTGGGGAAATAGCAGTCACTTTTGAAATGATGTTAAATTGAATTATAATGTTGATTGTTTTATTTTTTAGTAAGATATCAAATATTAAGAAAGTACTTATTATTATTATTTATATTTCCTAAATTTATAAAATAAATAGTTATGAACAAATGAAATAAAATTGTTTATTTTTTTTATAAAAAAAACTTTTTGATATTCATTGATAAAAAATGTTTATTCGATACTTACGTTCTGCCGATTGAATTTGGTTGAAGAAATGACAGCATGTCATAATAACAATACTTTGCTTTTTTCTTCATCGAAGACCCTGACTTTATATATCTTTGATGTTCTCTTCTAAATGTATCGCGTAGGTTTCTCCACTTTTTCATGATTTCTTTCACTATAAATTAAAAACTATATTTTATTTTTTATAAAATTTAACCCTTACAGAGAATACTGAATAATAAATAATAATAATATATTTTAAAAATATTATACAACAAATAATAAAATAAAGGTGGGCAAGTGGATGTCGCTCTACTGTACAGTAATTGGTTACAAGTGGGTCACTGTAATGGATGGTATTAATTTTAAATTTACCTAATGATAAAATATCATTGTATACGAAAAGCGATTTTGAGCAAAGACGGTATGTCAGCCTATAATAATACTATATATACGTAGGCACATTTTATGATATTATTGTAAGTAAAGTAATTCATTTTAGTCTTAGGCATTAGTATCTACTACAGTAGGTTAATTTAATTTTGCCAAAAAATTACATTTGAAAATGTCATTGTATATAATATTAGTTAGATTTATTATAGCTATTTATTAATATAAAATGAAAATTGTTGGTCAATATTATTTTTCAGATACTTAGCAACGGGTGCTACATTTGATCAGCTACATTTAGATTTTTTAATTGGAAAAAGCACTGTTCGAGTGATAATTAAAGAGACTCTTTCAGCTTTATGGGAAAAACTACAGCCTTTGGAAATGCCAGAACCTACTAAAGAATTATGGTTAAAAGCAGCAGAAGGATTTTATAAAAATGCAAACTTCCCAAATTGCCTTGGTGCAGTTGACGGGAAACATATTCGAATAATAAATCCAGCAAATAATGGATCAAACTATTACAATTATAAACACTTCTTTTCAATTGTTTTAATGGCTTTGGTAGATTCAAATTATTGCTTTCTTTCAATAGACGTCGGTGCTTTTGGAAGAGAAGGAGATCCTAATATATTTAAAAAGTCACCTTTAGGTAAAAAATTATATAATCGTCAATTGGACATACCGAGTGAAAAAAAGTTACCAAATGATAATGGTGGTAAAGAACAACCATTTGTTATTGTTGGAGACGAGGCATTTGGGTTACATGAAAATTTGTTAAGACCTTATCCAAGAAAAAATTTAGATATAAGAAAAAGAGTTTTTAATTTTAGACTCACTCGGGCAAGACGCTATGTTGAGTGTACTTTTGGAATTTTAGCAAACAAGTGGAGAGTTTTTCATACACCAATTTTAGTCGAGCCAGATTTTGCTACGTTAATTGTAAAAACAGCATGTGTGCTACATAATTTTGTTCGTCGTCGGGATGGAGTAGAATATGATGATATGTTTCACTGCACGCTAGAGTCTATCGACTCAACTCTTCGAGGATCAACCAATAATGCTCGAGATGTCCGAGATTACTTCGCTAATTATTTCGACAGCCCTGGAGGAAAACTCGATTGGCAGTACAATGCAATATAAATTATAAATAAAATTATTTTTATTTATTTATTTAAATTTATAATAAATATCTAGAATTTTCATTTTATTTTACATATACCTAGCTGCCTACTGTATTTTATTTTTTAATATGCCTTCAGTATAGAACCCTAAAGCACTGGTCTTCAACCAGTAAGCTTTAAAATTGGGTCGCGATGTCTTCTTTTTAAAATTAAATTAAAATTTATAAAAGGTAAAATAATAATAATATAACATTATAATCATAATGAATACCAAGTATGTATAATATTTTATATTACACTGATATCATCCTACGTAGTAAGATATTGAGATAATAATTTACGAATAAACTGTGTAAATAAAAAAAATAATAAAATAAAAATAAATTAATTTAATTAGATAATTTAATAGACATTTTTATAAAAAGCTTGCGTGGGTTGCGAAAAATATAGGCCTAAAAGAGTGGGTCGTTATATTTTGTCATATATTTCTGTTTCACCTTGTATATCATTTTAGGACCTACACATACATTTTCTTATACTTTATACTTGATAGCTAATATTATTATTTAATATATAATGCTATTTTAATTAGCAGTTTAATTTTATATTGTCGATGAGTTTCTGCATAGATACAATATGTAGATATACATATATATATATATATGTCATTGTAGAAACTATAAATATATTTGCTTATAGCTTATAAATAATATTTTAATTAAAATCTTCTAGGTTTTTAGTTAAATTCTATTTATTATAGACGATAATGTCCATTATATAATATTATGTTAGTAGGTATTAAATTAATAATAATAAAATCACTTCAGTTCCTTATTTATACATTCCGGGAAAAATTGAAATAACAGATGTATTTTCAGATCAAACAAAACCAAATATACCATTAAGTTCATAATGTAATCATAAATAGCCAGAAAAAAAATTTATACAATCAAACAACCCTAGAAAAAGTTATGAGACATTTAAGTTAATAACTAATTTGTCGACTACGTGTCGACACCGGCTACCAGGGCAATGTTTCATATTTATTTTTTTATTTTTTATTTTTTATTTCTATGTCGACTACGTATCGACGCTGGCGTTGAACGTGTTAAATTTCAGTAATTGTTGTTTTAATTAACCATCATTAAATTTAATCAAAATAAGCATATAGAATTTAAAGTTTTGTAAAAATAATGTGAAAACTGTGGTGTAAACATTATTTATAAAGTTTTAAATGTTTAGGTAACTCACCAAAGTCATCTTTTTCAGTTTTGCTCAGTATATCCCATTTACCATTCAAAGCAACAGCCACATCTTGCCAGTCTTGAAGCTTTTTATCCCTATCTTTGTACTCTTCACTTGAAATGTCCCAAATAGAATATATATAGATATATAGAATATATAGAATATAAGTAATTTATCTTAAACCGGGATCCCACGACTCGTGGATTTGACGAATATCCACGAATACTCAAATAATCGGCAAGTTATACGAATAGCCAAGTAGACCATTCCCACAACTCGTACATTTAACGAATATCCACGAATACTAGAATAATAAGATATAATATTATAATAATATAATAAGATCTATTTTGGTAATTAAATTCTCTTTGACTCGTGTCACATTTACCGACAATCCGCGGGAAGGTGGCGAATGACGAATAACGAATACCGAATACCGAATATTCGTACAAGTACTCCATTCCCACTACTTGGCGAGTATCCACAAATACCGAATATTCGTCAAATACACGAGTCGTGGGACCGCACCGTTTAATGCTGTGTTATAATTGTGTAGTATATTTTATGTGTGTAGTTTTTAAAATGGAAAATACATTTATTAATCGTTTAAATAATATTTTAGATTTTAAAAAACCTAACAGTACGTATTTAAGTAAAATTAAATATGATGAACTTATATTACATTTGAAAGAATTAAAATCAAAAAAAAACGAAAATTCCAAATGATTATAAATTGATTAAGAAGTATGATACAATGAAAGTCTGTAATGTGGAAAGACTTGTTGTCCCAATAAATGAAGGTAACCAAATTAAATATTACGTACATAACGAAGAACTTTTTAATATTCTCCATTTTGTTTACTAATCAAATTTCTTAAAACATATTAAATAAAATTATTATATAATGTTCATTATAATATATATTCATCAAAATAATTGTTCACTTGTCACCTGTAATACTGGCCGTTGTATACAATGCCTGGTTTATGTGAATAATTATCTACTTGGCTTGAATAACTTGGACATTGTAAACTTTGTCCGGTCAGTGTTTACAATGACCATTTATCCACCTGGACCGTAACATATATATATATTTGTTTTATAGAGTATAAACGCATCAAATCATAGTAATGAGACATATTATGATTAACACGACGATAACAGGTAATATTTTTGAAATGGGAACATAATTATATTATAATAACTGAACGATTATTCAACATTTGAATTTGAATTTCTAAGATACAAATAGAATATTTTATGAATTCCTATCACAAAGTAATTTTCAAATTTTCGTGAAGACTTGTCAAAATTCTTGAATTAGACTGTAATACAAAAATATACTGTAGATTTACGCTCAACATTCTTTTAATTTCCACTAAATAACTTATGGGTAATGGTCGGATGTTTATGATATTGCATATTTTTTTGTTTTTATCCAATTTAATGCTAACTTTGATACAAATTTAATTCATGTTCTACTGAATCAAATAATACTATTGTTATTGTGCATATTTTTGCATAATATAATGGTTTTGATATTTTGGATTTTTTAAAATAAAAATTCATATTTCAGTATATTTTTTGAATAAACAATTTAAATTAACGAACTAACAGTTATTTCCACAATTTATATATTATATACTACAATCTACCACACATTGACGTAAAATATAAATGTTTATTGATCAAATTAAAAAATCTATAGTAGCACAGTGTAACACTACTAATTTAATAAATAATAATGTGAATTAAAGTAAGTAAAACGCTGTGTAAATTAAATTTAAAAATTTATTTTAAATTGTATTAGAAAAAATAATGTGTAGAAAATACTAATAGGTAATAAAAATAATATTTATGCGCTATTAATTAAAAAACATTTTTTGTGCATATTTTGTTGTTTTTATTGGCTAAAAATGCATATTTTATAATTTTTAGCGCATAAATATCCGAGCCCTACTTATGAGGCATTTTCAAGTCTTTGGTCGAGCAAAAAATATTAGGTTCTAAACGTAGTGATGAATGTATTGATACAAATAAAATAATGATGTGTATTTTTTTTGTGTGTGTCTGTCATCATGTTTTGGGGCACTAAAAGTGCTTCAATTTTAAAAACCCAGGGTGGTTTTTGGTAGCAAAGTGAATCTAGTTGGTGCTCAAAAGTAAAAATCGGGAACTCTCTCTGCTGTTCAGAGGTACGGTAGAGGCGGAGTGGGCCTCGGTCATAGAATGTAATGTGGATGTGAATTTACAGACACGTAAAAATTGAAAATTTAGACTCTCGTACAAATTTTTAATTGACTTACGCTCGATTTTTTTTATAATCATTGTAAGCAAAACTTATGGACAGCCTTGTATTAAATTTTGGACTGCTAAATATTTTGCAAATAGTCTTGGTTTTTGACGAATTTTGTTTACAAATATTTAAAAAAAATGTATGGACAACCTTGTACCATATTTACAAACCTTAGGTATAAATATCTACAATTTTAGCAAATCATATAAATATACTTTTCTAATTTTTTTTCACTAGGTTCATTTGTGGCGGTAGACGTATTGTTAATATAAATCATTTATTTGATTCGATTAAAAAAATCAACCATCCACTTTTTGGCTGCTCGTTTAAAGATCTTACTTTAATAAATGAAAAAAAAAAATGGTTTTTATTACGAATTTATTTTTAAGTGTACGATGTGCAACAAATTAGAAGTCATAACAACTGAATGTAATAATTCTTCGTCGGTGTGTATAAATACAGTTGTAAATACTGGACAAGGATTTTCCCAATTGGACACTTTTACAGCAGTTTTAAATATGCCAAATATGTCCAATCCAAGTCATCAACAATATCACAATGACGTAAAAAGCACTCAGAAGATTTGGCTTTTGATGTGATGATTGATGCTGGCAAAGAAGAAGCTGCGTTAGCTGTAATGGAAAATAATGTCAATGAAAAGGAATTCCATTGATTACAGTGATAGCTGATGGCGCATGGTAAAAGAGATCTTATAAAAGTGGGTATAATGCGTTGTCTGGTGTAGTGAGTATTCTGTCAGATTTTCTAAAAAAATTATTTAGGTCATCTATAATTATTTATTTTGTTTTTACTAGACACTTGTTACGTTGATGTTTAATTTATTATTTAGGCATCTATCATTGGGTATAAGACCAAAAAAGTTCTTTTTATGTGTGTACGTAATAAACACTGTTCAGTTTGCCAAAAAAATGAAAATAGTGAAAAAGAATCACCACCTCATCAGTGTTTTAAAAATTGGAATGAGACTTCTACTGCCATGGAATCCGATATAATTGTCGAGGGATTCTGTCAAAGTGTGACTATGCATAATTTAATATATGATAAATTAATTGGAGATGGAGATTCAAGTGTAATGAAGAAGTTAACACTTTCTAAACCTTACGCTGATTACGAAAAAAAAAAAAAATAGAATGTATGAACCATATTTTAAGAAACTATTGTAATAGAATTGTAGACATGTCAGCTCGTCGTAAAAGTTCTTCTGGAACTGTAGTCCCAGGGTTTTTAAGGAAAACATTAAAAGATAGAAGGCTTAAATTAAGGTATATTAAGAATATATATAATTATAAATAAGTAATAATAAAAAAAAAAATTGTATATTATTTTATATTATATTTAATTTTGAGAAAATTAATATGTTAGGTATTTAATATTTTAGATGCGCGGTTACAAAGGCATTATTGCATAGAAAAGAAATGCCTTTGTTGCATAATGAAAAAGTGATTCTTGTAAAAAATGATATTTTAAATAGTTCGTTTCATGTATTTGGTAGCCACTCTGAATGCTCAAGGTAAATTATTTTATAACCAACATTATCACTTGTGATTACTACTGTTGTTATTTTTATTTAGTTATTTTTGCACTGGTCCAAAAGACAACGAAATTGATTTAGTTCCTCAAATGGAATCTTGTGGCTTATGGGCAGATATATCAGTAGCCAAAAATATTGTTGCCCATCATGCTCAAAGCTTAATTTACAATGTTAATAATAATGCTGTAGAAGGGTTTAATAGCGTAGTAGCGAAATTTGTTGGTGGAAAAAGGGTGAATTTTTCTTTACGAGGTAAAAGTTTAAATTTCGAGTAAAAGATATTTATACATATCTAAATAATATCACATGAAATTAATTTGTATTTTAGGATCATACAGTGTAAGATGTAATGCTGCAGTTTCATCATTTAATTTTGGTCCAAAATATTTAAATAGTTTTCATAAAAAAGTTACAAATGTAAGTCCTGGAATATACACTAAAAAATGTATAAGCAAGATTGATAAAAATCAGCATAGCAGAGTTGGTCGACGTTTAAATTTTGATAAATCCAGGTATAAATTATTTAATTTAACCAACTATATAGGTACCTAATAATATAGAGTGTAATGATATATATAATACCCTATAATACAT
This sequence comes from Diuraphis noxia, assembly GCF_037042655.1. Lineage (NCBI taxonomy): Eukaryota > Metazoa > Arthropoda > Insecta > Hemiptera > Aphididae > Diuraphis > Diuraphis noxia. The sequence goes on from NW_028301711.1 coordinate 80,959,061, forward strand.
AACATAACACACTATAATTAACAGTAGGTACGCCAGTTCGTCTAAAATACAATTTTAAAAATCTATTTTTATGTTATTTAATAATAGAAAATTTGAGAAAAAACAAAAATGTATTGCTGGACCAGATGAAGATTATGGAGCTGTAGACATTGGAATAGGTATAATATTGACATGTCACCCGAAGAATACGACGCCAAAAAAATTGCTTTAAAAAAAAAATTTATTTATCCGTTGATGAAATAATAAAAATAGAAAGAAATACCGTTGGACAACAAGAGAATGATGATTGGAAAAAATTTAGAAAACAACGACTTACGGCATCTAATGTTGGAAAAGTTTGTAAATTAAGACCCATCACTTCGCGAGCGAATACTGTACAATATATTTTATACGATATTTTCCAAGGGAGTTCTTCAACTAGGTTTGTGGTGTATTTATATTTTATTTATATTGCAATAGTAATTGTTTAGGTATATAATTATTTTTATAAAATGTTTTACTAAGGTATGGTATTGAAAACGAATCAATAGCCCGAAATGCATTCCAAAAACCATAAAGGAGAAAATCGAACCAGCGGGATTGTTTATTCATAAGAATAAACCATATCTCGCAGCAAGTCCTGACGGGTTAATAGGTAAAGACTGTTTCTTGGAGATAAAGTGTGTGTCCACCGAGCATAAAAGAATATACTCCAGAAGAGGCAGTACATGAAAAAAAAAATAAAGTACATGATATGCGATGGTGAAAAAATTACTTTAAAAAAAACTGATAATTATTATTATCAAGTTCAAGCACAACTCAACATTACGGAAAAGGACTACTGTTATTTTGTTTTATGGACTCCTAAAGGTAATAGTATATGACAATTATTGTTATAGTAGAATCTAAAATATTATAATTTATACGTTCTATTTTAAACGTATTTATTTTAGGTTTTATAGTAGACAAGATATCCAAAGATGTCAACTTTTTGACATCAAAAATTGAATCATTTGTTACAACATTTTACATGGAATCGTTACTGCCTGAAATCATTGACCCAAGATTTGATAGAGGACTACCAATAAGATCCAGTATACCGACAAAGAAGCTCTAACTAATATAATAATATTTATGTAGCAATATAATATAATTCAAACAATTGTTTTTTTTTAAAGAAGGTAGAAGGTACTTTCTGTTAGTACATTATTCTTTATGAAAGTCTTGTATTTACCTATCTGTTTTGTCAATACAATGCGCGCTGTGGCGGTAATAAAATTATTGTTGAACTGTTTACTGATAAAACGAAATAATTACGCGTTCGGGGAACTTGTGCACACTAATGATCAGTTACTACACACACATTCACACAGCAATTCCCAATGAATATAACATATTGCCTATACTCGACCCCTTAAGAACGGGCCACTTTCAACCGCCTTAACGATTTATGATATCTTCATCGTGGTTCCGCATCCGCGAGTCGCGAAAACACTCCGTACGTTAGTATTCGAATATAAAGCTCCATAGAAATGTCTATAATTAGTAAATACTAAATAATATTATTGTAAATTTAGACATAATAAACAAGTCAGTGATGGAAACATTGATGGACAGTACTGCTATAGCAGTAATTTTTAAATTTGATGTACGTATATCACTACTGCTGTTGCAGTAGTTCAATATTCGTTTATTAAAACTCACTACTGCTATAGCAGTACTATTTTCAATGGTTTTACGGTAGAGAATTTCCCACTGCCCCACTACAACTCAACGGACCATTGGGCACTGTATTTTACAACCACTTATTTCTATTTTTAGTATTTGCTGTTTATGATAATAATATTATCGGTAATATTATTGACAATTATTTACGACAGCTGTTTATTTTAACGAATAACAATAAGATATTGAATTCACTATTTATAATTTATATAAACTATCGATTGTTTCGTCATAATATTTAGTTTTGGTTATCCAGTTGCAGTTGTGTGTCGACTATCGAGTGATTAGTGCTGTAAAATGTAAATGAATATATTACCTATATAAAAGCCTAAAAGCGTATAATTATTTGAATTGTCACGAAGAAGAACACTTTTATAATAATTTATAATCAATTTTATGTATTTGTTATACTTGTACTGATCTAGTTTGATCATATTTAATAAGCTTACCGAGTTGTGTTATTTTATTATTATGTACCAATATACTTTTTTAGTTTTTTAGACAAAAAAATAAACAGAAGTTTTTGATTTAAACTGTACATTTTTGTTTTATAAATATAAATATTAAATAATTTATTTGATGGTACTGCTATAGCAGTAGTGATATACGTACTTGATAGTTACTATGTAGGTGGACAGTACTGCTATAACAGTAGTCAAATTACTACTGCTATAGCAGTAGTATGTAATTGCGTTTCAAAAGTTACAAAAAAAAAAAACCACAACAATTCAATGTGTTAAATATCGTTCTCGTTGTGTCTGAAGTCCAGGCAGTCGACGTATTACGTAACCATCACTACTCCCCACTCGGTAATCACTTTGACAAAATCTAAGAATCTGTTTTCAGAAATATTTTCCGATAAGGCGATAATATTTCACTACGAAATCATGGTATAAATATAATAGATACGATTAAAATAAATAAATAAATAATAGTTTAGATAAATATGTACGTACACGTTCTAAAAATGTTAAAAATATGCGTATAATTAAGAAAAACTCATTAAAAAGCTAATAAACTGACAAAAAATTACTAAAAAGCAAAAACAAAATCGCATAATTGAACTCTGTGATGAATGAATTGAGTTTTTGATTAGCTGTCCTGGAGTACTATGAAAGAAAATCCAATGCTACAAAATCCTAGCCCTAGTTATTATTTGATGCAATACAATTTTAAATTAAAGAAACTTTAATAATAAATATTTATTTGATATACAAGAAAAATCACTTTGAATAAACCAAAACAATTTAAAATAAATAATTTATTAATGGAATATAAGATTTATATATATGTATATTAGTATTCGTTTAGTATATGACCTACTTTATAGAACAGGGGTCACCAATTAATATTTTCCGCGGGCCACACTAAGAATTCGGAAAATTCTCGCGGGCCATAAAATTTCAAAGTACATAATATCAATAATGCAATTGAATAATGTAACAAATGCATCGGTGATACGAGATTTGGTCCAATCCTAAATGCTTAATTTTTGTGGATAAGCAATGTTTATGACGTGAACCACTGGCAGTTGAAGAGACCATTATAATAATGTTTATGTCATATTATGTGTTTTACATTCAGTATCCAAAGGAATTGGCTGGTGTTTTGCAGTTTCTCCAAAGGTAGGACAATTTCTATACTAAAGATTATTTAATTTTTTTTATGTTTTTTTACAGTTCTATGTTTAATATAAATTAAATAAATATGTCTTTTGCATACAAATCGACTGCCAATATTTTAAGGTTTTAATCACGCGATACCGGATTAACGACAGAACACGTACCTACTGAAAATATTGTCGATAATGTCAGAATGACAAAATATCTATAATGGGTAAAAACTATAAAAAAAATAGTAAATATATTATAATATAATATAATAATAAAGATAATCAAGCATAAATTGTCCATTCCTATAATATAGAGATAGACAATCGTCTTGGTAGGTCAGTAGGTCACACACTAAACGAATACTTATATATTCATAACGATTCCATGTTGATAGGTTAACATATATTGTCGAAGAATATGTAGGCGTCCGAGGTTATTGTTAGCTTAAGTTGGGGGTAATTGAACAAATGGTTCAAATTCAAATCCACGAGAACATTAGACATTTTATAGATAATAAGACGTAACTACGTAAGTATAACTTCTTCATATATAATGCCATAAATTATGGCCCATAATGGTAAAACAATAGATCAATAATGATATTTAGGGTTTTCTGTTTTCAAAAGAAATATTCAATGTTTAATTATTTAATTACGACTTACAGTTGTTTCCATTTTGATAACTATAAATTGAAATAATAAATAGTAAATTGCTTGATTTAGTAGCTACTAAGATAAGTATAATGTACATTTTAATCTCAGCTAAAATGGATAAAAACTTGTTTTTAATGAATAATGCACGTTAAGATAAACCTTCTGACATGATTTTTAAAAATATTTATTAATCAATCATACGATTATTTGCTCTAGTATGATATATTTAAATAGGTATTTACAGGTGGAGTACCTATATCTATATTTTGAAAAAGCGGGTAAATCGTAGATGTCACTCTGCTGTACAGTAGGTTACTGTAATAGATGGAATTAAATTTGATTCCAATGGTATTATATCATTGATACGAAAAACAATTCTGAGCGGAGACGGTTTATCTGTCTAGGATGAATTAAAGATTATTAAAAATTTTCAAATCTTACATTTAAAAAGAAAATTGTTTATGAATTTCTAGCCTAAAATAATTTGCGATTTTTCGGGATTTTTACGTATTTTGTCAAAGTTCAAACTTTGAATGCTTGTTAAAAAAATCGTGAATATTTATTTTTAATATTTTTCAAATGCTATTGTATACAATGTGCTAAGAGCCTTGTATTAAATTTTCAAGCTTTTCTACCCAACAAATAAATTGTTATCAATATTTATAGAAAAAAAAAAAACTAAAAAGTCGAAAAATTAAAATGTCAATTAACACCTCAAAACTAATCAAAATATTTTGAAAATCTTATCAAATATAGAAACTGTCTATATAGACATTCAGTAAAAATGTTAAGTATTTGCGGTAATTTTTTTTAGATTTACACCAAAATAAAAATATCGCTAAATAAGAAATCTAGTGAAAATCCAATGTTGTAAAAATTTAAGTTTTAAACGCTCATAAAAATGTAATTTTAATTTCTGGTGGACATTTTTATTATGATAAAAATTGAAAAAATTGTAAGTAATCTTGTATTAAATTTTCAAATCTTAGATTTAAAAAGAACATTTTTTATGAATTTCTAGATCAAAATAATTTGCGAATTTTTGTGAGTTTTACGCATTTTGTTAAAATTCAAACTTTGAATACTTATAAAAAAAAAGGTGACTGGATATTGACTGATATTGGAATTTATATTTTACATTTGACCCCTCAAGTACCAACTAGATTCACTTTCTGATTGAACGAAGTACTGAAGTCGAAAATCGAAGCACTTTTACTGTCCCAAAATGTGATGACAGACACAAAAAAAAAAAATACAAATCATGGTAAAATCAATACATTCATCGCTCCACTTAGAATCTAAAATTGAGATATCCAGTCAATATGTATCAAAAAAAAAAACTTATAGCTACATCCATTTTATCAACAACAAAATACTACACAACTTCACTAAAAATAGCTGGTCAGTCAACTTGTTAATTCCTGACTTAAGAGTAATAATTTAATAGAATGCAACAATTTACTCAACAAATATTTGCATGTATAGTTTTTTTTGTCGGTTTGTGTTAATAAAGTTATAGAATTAATGCAATGCAGTTATATTTTACAAGGTTATTCATAAAAAAGCCACCATTTTGAGAACTTATGAATGCCTTACCATTATTTTCTACTAATTTTTTTTAAACATTGTTCGCATTAAATAGTGCGAAAAACATATCAAAATAGTTTATACTAATACTAATTAGAACACAAATTAACTTATTTTGAACCTCTGGCATGAACCAAAATTCTGTAAGTTTAAAAGGACAGTCGTAATCATTTATTGAGGACATAGTACCTATATAACTTGTGGTTAATAAAAGTACCTATTACGAGTTACCAACCTTTATTGATATATCTCTTTAAAGACATACAGTTATATTTTACAAAGTTTTTAACCAATTTGAGAATATGAGTAATTTACATAATTTTCAAATTATTTGTTTAAATATTAGTCTCATTTAATAAATACAGTGAAATAGTAAATCCATAATTTATTATTCAATTGAATTCACTTTAAACCTTTAGTACAAACAATGTCCTCTGAATTGAAAATTATACTTTTGTTAGACTTGTATTAAATTCAGTCTTAATGCCTTTTATAAAATCTACATTTCTTTAGATATAAACGAGGTAGATATGTAAAAGAATAGTCTTTCGAAAATAATGAATTTGCTTTTAAATTAAGTTAACCATACCATCTTGATAGTTGAATAATTTTAATATAGTAAAATTTCCTAAATTACAACAATAATTTTTTGTTATATTAGTAAATATCGATCCTTAAATATAAAAATTGTATACATTTCAAATATTTTTATATTTATTTAAATCAAATTAAATGCTTAAGCCCTAAATCCTGAAACTGAAAATTCTTCTAAATGCGTTACAAAATTGAAACAAAAATGAAAAAATAAAACCTAACCTTTATTCACCACTCAGAATATATTACTATAATTATTCATTGATGACATTTTACAAAATAAATTCAAAATTCAAATGTAAATAGCTTCTTTAATTATTGATCCATAATTATGAATGATACGCCAAAATGCATTAAAAAATAAATCCTATATGAATCATATTTCAAAAGTGTAGGTTGTCATTTGAATTTTAAAAGTTACGCCTAAAATCTCCCTTTTTTGAATAATAAAAATAATATTAAATTATTAAATTATTTAAAGAGGTTTTTACATAGGTTATATTTTCAAAATTTAAGTATATCATACTCAAATCTGCTGTCACATGAAATTTGAAACACCTTGTATATAAAGATAAATAGATCAAATGATCTCCCTACTACCCACCAGTGATACGATCAAAACCAAGGTTGTTCCAATGAACAATATTACCTACAGAGACAAAAAATGTTTGTAGGTTATCATTATTAATTAGAATATAATTTATGTAACTAAATAGTTTTTAAGAGTATTCAAGGTTTTTTTAAAAAAAATGTTGATTATATTTAGATAATAATATTGGTCTTGTTAGTTAAATAAAATGTTATTATATGAAAATTATTGTTATGTATATAGATTTCTTGGCCAGTTATCTTTATTAAACAAGAAAAAATAACTAGCAAATTCTTTAAAATCCGATTTACAATTATAATAATTAGTTTTATTTTTTAATAGTTTAATATATTTTAGGATTAAAATAAATAACATGACAATACATATTTAATTTACGGTGGTTCAAAAATCAAAAATTTAGATTTTTTAACCACCACATTTATTTTGTTAATAGATAATGAATAATGATTCTGTAAAAATTTGTACTTGAAACTTAACCCCTTCACGTGCCGCATAAAGGTGAAAAATATGGTTTTATAACCTATTATATATGTATAAGGATTTCTGTCTGTCATTTATGCATTCCTAAACAGTAGGGTCAATTGCGACGAAATTTGGTACAGAGATTAATTAGACCTACGGGTAGAAGTTAATAAGTTAAAAAGTTAAAAAGTGATAGGCCCAACCCCGGGAGGTGCTCAAACAGACATTTTAAGATTTACGATGTACATTTTTGTTAATTAGTTATAAGTCTAAAATATCATTTAATTGAATATTTGAATTGCTAAACTTTCATCGATAAAACGAATAAGTGATATAATGATAAACTAAATTGAATATCATTATAAGATTATTATAGTTTTACTTATTATATTTTAACCGTCATCTATCGATATGTATAAAAATATACAACTAGCATAATCACAGGAAACGATTTTAACACAAAGTTTGAGTCATATAAAAGGTATAAATAAAATACATAATATGTTTTTTTCCATAAATTATCTGAACAATTATAAATTAACAATAAACAGTGATTAAGAATAGGTGCGTTGGAAAAAATTAAATCACAAAACTATTTATTCGCATCAGTGAAATAATGTGTACCAAAGTCCAAAGCAAAAGTAATCGTTGATTTTAAAAATAAAACCTTGTCACTACTCAATGGTAACACTTATCTCAAGTAAACATTGAAGTTTTTTAGGATATGTTTCAATGAGTAGGTACATCTTAAGTATAATTCCACGTTTTTATTCTCGATCTGTACACAATATAATTACGTGTGTACTGTAGTCATATTATTTCAAACAGATGTGGTTTATCCATAAATACCTGGCGCTGAACAATAGCTTTCTCAGCGGGATTTGTTTTCATCACAATGCCGGCGGGGTGGATTGAAAAACAACCCCATATTTATTTTCATTCATTTTTCTCGTCCGATTCGGTCTCTTTCATTCGTTTACGCTTTAGTTATTATTATTTTCAAGTCAAATACACGAACGTACGTGCGGACTGTACGCCGATGACGAACGGCTGTCATCGAAAAAAAAACTTTAATTTTTTTGTTTACCCCCTAGACAATTCAATAGTCATCCTACGCCCCAATGACTTTTTCATTAGTACGAACTTCAAAACAACAATAATGCCGAACTACTATTAAAACTGACGGGCCAGTGATTTCAAAAATATTGGTGGACGACCTCACACTTATTATTGTTATTTTTTTTCTTATTTGTTGGTTTATTAAATGTATACATTGAGGGTTAATTATGTATTTTAATATTGCGCATAAAAAAAATATTTACAAAATTTTTCGTAAGTATAATTTTACAAGAAAAATATCAATATATGAAATATGCGAAATATTAAAAAAAAGATGATTTTCATTGATCTGAAAAATTATAATGAAATAAAAATTAAACAATAGGTGTCCATTTAAAATCTTACTATTTTTGGCACCATCCATGTCTTTCTACAAATTAAATAATTATTAGAATTACCATAAAAAAATATTTTAACTTTTTTATTTACATCGGCCGCTACATCAAACTTGGCCATCATCCCAGTAAGGTGGTCCATGGTTATAGCTTCAAGAGGAGACATTTCCTCCCCCCTCGCTTTCCACCATCATCACCACTTCTTTAGGAAGTTTCTTTAACTTAACTTGTTTTCATTGGTACACTTTATACACACTCAATAAATAAAGAGTTACTTTTAATACAATTTTAGTATCAATATAACTATTATTGATAATACATAATATTGCATGGAAAAAAAATAGTTACTTCACCTATTCATTTTAGCCACTAAATTAACGTTAACATAGCGACCGCTATTGAATATTTTGTAAGTGCCATTTATTGAAAATTGTTAGATAAACCTTAACCTTGTAGTTAAGTTAAATTTATATGAGTCGTTTAGTTGTTTACATTATTGATATAGCTATTAGTAATAGCCTATTACTATAATATTAATATTCAGTACTAAATACTTATTGTTATAGTTACACGAACTTCTTATATAGTTGTTTGGTAACTGGTTTTTAACTTTTTGTATAGTTACTACAAACAAATCAATTATAACCCCAGCGACTACTGTTATTTATATTAGATTCAGATTTTTGATTATTGATATATTATTATATATATATATATATTATTATTGATTTCACCATGATGTGTGTGTGTTTTTTTTGTGTGTCTATCACCACGTTTTACATATTTCCCACTTTTTACTGTGTCTTACGTTCTCCGTCTCTCGTTGGTCACATAATAGGCACAATTTAAACTTTTGACTTAGGGAGGGGGCTGAATATATTAATGGCAAGCAGACCAGTGGGGGGCTTCGCCCCCCCCCACCCACCACGATTGATATTATCTTATATTATAATATTACTTCGTAATACAAATACATTTTTTTTCTTCATTATTACCGTTGACCTACTTCAAATTTAAAATAAGAGTGTGACTTATAATAACATAATTTCAACAACATTTATTAATTTATTTTAATATCCCTATATATCAATCTACTATGAACAAACGACAAATTATAATTGTAACCTTTTAATGGTTTTAATATACTCAATCAGTATGTCCTCAGCTTTAAGCTGATATTTCTCTCTCAATGATTATTATTGCCAAACTGGAAAATCGCTCCTGGTCCATCGATGTGCTATTGGTCGTAACTAGTTATTTACCCTTTTAAGACTAAATTTAATACTCTTACCATATTTGATGATATTGTATTTATATATTATAAAATCATTTTTTACATTATGATTCTCAACGTATATAATTTATAATTCTGCATTAGCAGTGTCGTAACTAGCTTTATGTGCGCACTTGGCCACCAATGTTATAAATTAATAATGAATAAAAAAGTCGTAACGGTACTGGTCTAGTTGACCCCCGCCACGCAAGTTTAGTTGACGCCCGCCACTTACATTTTGTATTTTCGATAACTAATAATTTATATAAAAATGTACGATTAATAATACATTATACATTTATTAAAAATTATACATTTATGATTATACATAACAATTCAAGCGATCAAAATAAAAATATAAAAATTATGCAAGTGGCCAAAATTCTGCTATATCCTTCAAGATTTCTTTAAATGGATCCCGACCGTTTAATTTACTCCGCCACATAAATTGTGATTTGTGACAAATAAAAATCTAGGAAGTTTCTCTTAGTCCCTCTACGTTTCTTGTTGCCCCATTTAGAACTTCCCCACATCCTCTCAACATTCTGTGTATGAGCTCCACTTATAGGATCCACAAAATTATATTTGTGGTTTACTGTTTAATGTGTATAATGGTCGATCCAACTCGTATACGTTCGCAAATTATTGGCAATAATGTATTTTCCGACCGATCGGGTACACATGCGACGAAACACTCATTAGTCTCACGACATATGCCACCAAATACCCATTTTCTTTTTGTTCAGTTGACAACAACTGAATAACTGAGGTAGGTACTTCATAATATTATATACGGCACCCGCTGTTATACCTATCTTATATAATTCATTTTATCACACGGATTTTACCAAATATAATTCTTAAAATATCTAATTAGAGAATTTCACACAAATACCTAACGTATATGATTTTGTACCTTTTTTATCTGCACTCTGCAGTATATCAGTATATTATACATTAGTGGCGGGCGTCAACTAAACTTGAGTGGCGGGGGAATTGCCTTCCTGGCGGGGGTCAACTAGACCAGTATCGTTGTAACTTTAAATCAAACCTGGATGCGAGATTAAACACTTTTTTTAAATAACGAAATGATCTGGGATAGTTTTTGTTGCGACCAATATATCGCCCATGTACGCTATTATCTCTTCTCTATCTATTAGAGATCGGCAAAAATCTGATGATTAAACCTCGAAAAAACTTTAGGCGCGTTCGCCAATCTAAACGGCATTTTAAGGTATTTAAACTGTCCTAACGGCGTTACAAACAAGGTTAACGGGATGGACTTCTCACTCATTCGAACATAATGGAACCCATTTTTTAAATCTATATGAGAGAAATATTTTTTTATTTTTTAGTTTATCAATTTGGTCGTCAATCAAAGGTGTAGGAAAATTGTCCTTGACAATAATTTTATTCAACTCGCGATACTCTACACATAACCTCATATCACCGGTTTTTTTCGTACAAGTACAATCGGGCTGCTGTACAGGTTTCTACTTGGTCTGATTACACTCTCTTTCAACAAATCGTCGATTATAATTTTTTATTTCTCTCGATCACTAAACGATACGAGTCGTGCTCTGTAGGAAATAGATTGATCATGTTTAAGTACTAATTTCATTTCCAAATTCGGGTCAGTACTATCCTGTATACACCGTTCGCCTAAAACATACTCATTTTTATCCAATTCTAAGAGTTCATTTACATACTCAAATTCTACTCCTGGATTAATATTCAATTTTTCTTTCACACTCTCAATCTCAAGTTCGTAATCCACACACAAAATTTGATATAAACCGTCAGTCATATTAGTCAGATTAGTGTCATTGATTAAATTAAGCCTCACAACACCACTTTGGAAACACAAATTTACACCTGGTTTAATAAGAAAATCCCTCCCTAAAATGGCATTCACGACAATAGTGTTATCGGGTACAACATAAAAACATAATTTAAATGTATTATCACTAATAGTAATTGATGAAATGGTACTAGGTCATAATATCTTCGAAATCATTTTTAACTTTTTCCAAAATTTCCCTGACTTGAATTTTGGCACCATTTGGTGCATGTGAATGAATAATTGCTTCCTTTAGTTAGGTTTATTTGTTTTTAGATTAAGAGACAGAAGTTTCCCACGCGTGAAGAAAGTTCTAGACCTTCCGAAGACCTCTGTGGAAGGGTGTCTAGTGAAGATTTTACATAGTGACAATGATGTTTCTACGAGTTCAAGCTCAAGATCTGAGACCTCTTGGAAGTATCCAAGACTTGTTGTTGATGATGATGATGATGATGAGGCATCAACAATAATAAGAAGAAAGGCCGAAAGAGCTGCTTATGGTATAATATCATCTGATGATGATGACGAAGAAGAAAATTTATGAAGTTTTTCATATACATTTTTTATAATTATTATTTATTTGAATTAAATTTTTTCCCTAGTTAAATAAGTTTTTAGAGAATTTGGAAGTCACCACGGATTCACCTTCACCTGCTAGGTAATAATTTGACAACATGATTTCCATATTATATATATGTACTTTTTTGATATTATTATTTATACTTTTATGCATTTCAGCTGCTCGGAAAATGTAGAGGATGTTGGGAGTGCCAATATGTTGCTTACAAAAAACCTGACAAGGTAGATGAAAGTGAAGTATGAAGTTTTTCATATACTTTTTTTTAATAATTATTTGATTTAAATATTTTTCCCTAGATAAATAAGTCTAATGAGAATATGCAAGATACCAGGGATTCACCTTCTGGGTAATAATTTAAATATTTAATTTGAAAACATGATTTCCATATTATATATATATATACTTTTTTGATTATTATTATTTATACTCTTATGTATTTCAGCTGCTCGGAAATTGTAGAGGACCTTGGGAGTACCAATATGTTGCTTGTACAAAGAAGAGACGATGGAGATGAAAGTGAAGAAGTATGAAGTTTTTCACATACTTTTTTTCATAATTATTTAATGACAATTTTTTCCCTAGATCGTGGTTCCCAAAAAAAGACGGAAGAAAAATGTAGAGGTAAAAAAATATATTTTTAACAATTTCATACGTTTCTAATCTTAACCTTTTTATACGATTGTAATCCTACACTTCATTAATTTGATTCTTTTCAATTCTTTATGTGCTCCAATCCTAAATTCAATTTGTGTCTAAAAATGATCCTAAGAATTTTATCTATGAAATATTCTTATTATTGTTATTTTATAAAAAGATTACCAAAACATACAATCTCCGAAAGAAATAATGGAACCGAAAAAATTAAATTGTAAGTGTAAGCATTATGATTTATAATATTATGTACCAAGTTTTCAAGTAATATAAATACAGATCTGTTTTAGGAAATGGAACCAAAAATCAATGAATTGACAAAATCAGTGTTTACTATTCTATGCAAGTCAATTACAGAGATATTAGTTAATGAGGTGTGCAATAAATATTATACTTAATGTTACGTCCGTGAAGTTGGCCCCCCTACTTTGCCCAATCCGCTCCGAACCTGTGCCAACATTTTGCAACTTATTCGCAACTATTTGCAACACAATTTCGGAAATTTGCAACTCCATACTTTAACAACTGAATATTTTTGCGACAAGGACTGGCTAGTAAACATTTCCAAAAATAAACACAATTTTTTCAATACCTATTATGTAGTTAAATTTATTATTATAGAAGTTCCTATTGACTTAACTAAGATTTTAATAAGAGTTTTATTTTGAACCATTAATTAATGTTTAATTAAAAACACAGAACATTTATGATAGGTAAGACAACCCATAATAATAATTATTAGTTTTGATATTTTTGAGGAATGAACAATATTTTGTTGGTGTTTTATCATTGAATCTTACTGATAATTGTTATTTATTTACAACATAAATGTTTTAATTGTAATACATAAATAAAAATATACACATTTGTATTTTATTTATATATATTTATTTTATTATATAGGTTATATATTTCAAAAATAATAAAATTATTAAAAACGTTTACGTTCTAGAAAAATAATAAATAGTAAAAATATTTTGCGAATTCAGAATTTGCGAGTCCACTTTCAGAATCTGCGAGTATGTTCTTATGGCTTTTAACTGTTTTTTAAATTATATTACGTTAATATATTATATTATTATTAATTTGTTTAGTTTTTTAACGTTATTTCAAATTTTAAATTGGTTACTTCATTTCAATGTCGCTTTAAAATTTCCAAATGGTTGTTGTATTTTTAACCTTTTTTCGCGTTTATCAACGTTTTTTATTTTTAAAATTCTTAACTTTAAAGTTTTATCATTTTTACCTTTTTTAAAACTTTTTTATCCTGTGTTTTAGGACCAGTTTTTTTATGTTATGTTATATTCAAAATTGCTTATTTTATTTTGCGTTTATTAACATTATTTTTTGATTTCTAGGTTTTACCTTTTTTTTACGATTAAAATTTTATTTGTGAATTGAGCTAATACCTTAATACTAGTAGTGAAATATTAGTAGTGAGTGGATCGGGCAAAGTAGAGGGGCTAGCCTCTCGACACAAAAATGTTTGTAGCTGTTAAAGTATTAAATTAATTAAAATTAATTGTTGTTTTTTTTTTTTTTTAGTACTTACTTAATCTGTTATTACTTATTACTGTTTTTACCTTTGTTTAATTTTTGTTTTATTTTTATTTGTATATAATCGCCGTATTGTTTGGCGTTTACCTAATTATTGTTATAATATTCATATTCATTACTACAAATTGTGTTGTACAATTGGGCTCATAGTCCATTCATACATTTAAATAAATAAATTATTGTTATTATTATATTTCTTAAGTACCTATTTTATTCTTTTCATTAGAAGTTATTGTGACAAAAAAAAAAAAAATCGTGCCTATGCAGTTTTAATATTTTTCAAATACCATTACAACAATGATATGTAAATTATATTAATTCAACCAACCAGCTACCATATAAACCTACCTCAATAAAAATATTAATATTAAGTCAGTTTGTAAGGGTTCGGATTGTATATGACACATTGTCAAGTATATACACAGGTTATATTAATCATTAATATTTGTATTGAAAATATCCGATTTTTTCATGCAAATAAAAAGAAATGTTTTTTTGTTGACATTCAAAACGACGAAAGCGATGCTAAATTTTCTTGTGCATTGTAATCTGGCAGAAAAAATAATAATATCAAAGTGTTAAAATGAAATAAAATGATAATTTAATATACTTTACAATAAATATATTTAATCATTAGACAACAACTCAAAAACAGTTCAAAGCATTCAGTACTATGAAACTACTAGTATTTAATCCGGGCTTGGAAAGAATAGTAAACATTGAATTTATATGTTTGGTCACCTCCACGCACAGTTGTTCCCTCTATTTCTGATAAATTGTTTTAGTTATGTAAAAGTAGTCATTATTTACAAAGCAGGTAGTTCAAATTAGTAATTACTAAGAAAAAATATTTTTTATGGAGATCTATAGCAGCCAGTATTAATTAGTTTCAATATAAGTTGATTGTGGAGGTGATAAGGATTTGTGATAAGACCAAGATATATTTATTGTTATCGCCTTATGTTCATGTTCAACCTTAGATCATATACTATGGATGGAGCCACGGCGTATTATTTCCATACAAAAAGTTGTTGCCGATATCATCAACGAGTCTCTTGATTAGGTGCTTAATCTGCGCATGCGCAAGGTTAAACGAGATTACGCGATGCTTATCATCTGAATTATTAGGGCCGTTCTTACAATGTCCGGTTAAGTGTCGGTTAAGACTAACCGGTAGAATTCTATCGGTTAACTCATGATAAATTCTTCCGGTTAGTGTTATCAGGCACTAACCGAGCATTGTAAGAATGGCCCTTAATGATATTAATTTAAGATAAATGATAATATAAAATATTATAATTTATTAATTTATAATTTATATTTTAATATATAATTTATATTTTATAGCATTTTACTGCTTTTTATAGTTATGATTTATAATTATACTAATTATAACTTATAACGGCCTACCGCTTATATGTTACAATAGTAGATACCTTATTAAATTATTCAACCTTAAATAAATAATTCCCCTTTGTAGTTTTGACGTTATGGCTAACTATAATGTTTGTGTGTTTTGTTTAAAATCTGTAAAATTGAATCCTGGATTAACTTTGCATGTGTAAGTTCATTAATTAATTATGCATTTATAGTGGCATAAATTCGCATAATCATTACAATGAAGATTTCTAAAGAAATAAATGTTTTTGAAAATATTTAGATTTCCTAAAGATCCAGTAATAAGGTTAAAATGGTTGGAAGCTTGTAAATTTAATGAATCAGATATTTTACCTAACCGAAAGCTGTGTTCATTTCATTTTGAAGAGCACAGTTATACTGGACAACACAAAAAATTTATTAAACGTGGAGCAATTCCTACTCTACATATGAAGTACTCAAAGCTTAAAATACTTATAATAATTATTTTAAACAAAATTGTTATATTTAGTGAGTGTAATGTACCAGTAAATCCTATTCCTTCTACATCTGGAATGTGTTTAACTTCAACTCTTCCTAATACCACAATGAACATGTCACTAACTGCAGATAATGATAAATTAAAGCAAAGTAATAAATGTTAAATATTAACGATTTCTTCTGCTGTATTACCCTAATAGATTTACTGTCTCTGTTAAATTACTCACATGAAAATATCTATTTTGTCTTTATTTATAATTTTAGAAAGTCTTAAACGTAAACATAGCCCGGCTCCAATTCCTGAGTATACACTTATGTCTGAGCCATCAACACCAGTTAAAGTTTCAATTTCTAGTGAAACTCAAGATTTTGATACTCCTAAGTGCAAAAATAAAAGAAAGTCGTTCATCGGGGATATTAAATCTCCAGATTTAGCTACTCCAAGAAGAGCTAAAAAACAGTTTTACAGGGTCAAATGCCAAGTTATGATCCAAAGAAGAAAAATTAAAGTATTAAATGAAACCATTAGGCGTCTTCGAAAAAAAATTTCTTCTTTAGATGCTTTATTCAAACATTTAAAAAAAAATAATCTGATAACTGAAGAAGCCCATGACGAAATACTGGTATATATTTTATACATAAAGAACTTTCTATTATAATTGGTTAAATTATTTTTAGTATGTGTTATAATTAGGGCCCGGATTTAAATGCACTAAAAACCATACAATATGCTCTAAAAAATAGCCAAAAATGCCCTTAAAAATGCATTTTACCACAAAAATTACCTTAAAAATGTCATATATTTTTTTTTATACAAATTGTAATTTATAAATGAGATATAATAATTATTTTTACATTAATTTATTATTTAACTAAAAAAAACTGAAAATTTGAAATATTGACTGCTATGATGTTGAGACGCATAAATTATAAACAACAAGTTTTCTAATATTTAACTTCTTGAACAACAGTATTTTAAGCTTGCTTGTTTCTTGTAGTTCTAAAGCATGATGCATTGTATAGTTTATTCACATAATAATAATATTTTACTGTATTAGTTTATCTTATTTAGTATAAAAATGTATTAATTTTACATAAACTATTATTACAAAATACAAATTAACTTTGACATTTTATGCATTTTGCTTAGTGAACAAAATTTTTATTTATATAAGATTCAATTTTCAAATGGGATATCGACAATCGTTAAGTAATCAAGTTTAAATTGTATAATATGTAATTTCAAATTTACTTATTTACATAATATCTTTTATAAAGGATTTTATACCGTATAAAATGTGTGTAATACGGTTATACTATACGGTAATACTACAAAAAATTAACATACCATACTTACTTAAGTCTTAAATACAAATTATGCCATTACGCGTATAATACACGAAAAAATAAAATAAAATATCGTAATACCGTATTCTCATTTCTGTCATTTCTGATATCTGATTCCCCAGCTGGTAAATATGCGACGATTAACCTCGCGCATGCGCATATCGAGCACCTAATCAAGAGACTCGTCGATGATATTGGCAACAAAAAAATACGCCGTCGCTCCATCCATAGTATATGATCTAAGTGTTCAACTATTCATTTTTTTTGGCTACTCACGACTCATATTGTTCATTTGTAATTTATATTGTCAGAATGTGTAATGTGTAATGTAGAGTTACTATTGATCCTTCCAAAGTTATTGATGCATAGGGCTTAGCAACAAACGTTGGAGCTTTTAATATTTTAATTGTATTTACACAAATTATAAATTACAACAAATGATTAAACTTTTAGTTAAATTAGATTCTGAGCAGTGTTTTTAGTTTCTGTATACCTTCATTTTCAACAATTGTCAATACTCCAGGTTTACTTAATGTACGGATGTCCAATACAGTAACATTACATCATAATTTTTATATAGTAAAAACTATTTATAATTTATAATCAATGATATTATGTTTGTAATAACTAATAATTGATATTTGTCATTTGATAATATTATATACATATATATATATATATATATTATTATATTATAGTGATGGTCGACGGAACGGAATGCAATCAAGCTACAAAATTATTTTAATCCTATTTTATGGAATTACTCACTGCGGGTCTAATTAAATAAAACTATATACCTGTAGTGTCGTGTTGCGGTCGGTCTGCGTAGATAATAGATACTCCGAATTTTATTATTTACATACCTAAATGTTTAACAATTTATTATTTCCCGTTAATATCATAATTTCACAATTATTATGATATTATATAATATGTTTTATACGTCATTGCAGTTTAATATATCCAGACGTAAACTCGACATATTATATTATAAATAATTAAATAAATATAAAACTGTTTTTGAATTTTTAATATATGTAACTATTTTGAAAATGTGATGGTAATAGTACTATAAGTTATAATCATGGGATTCGGGGTGCTAGCATTAAAATTCAGGGTGCTAAGCACCCCTGCGATTTGCGCCAATGTATACGAGTATCAGGCATGTTAATTATAAAATAAAAATTAATCACAAATTAAAAATATTAAAAATATTAAACAATAAATTATATTAAGAGGACGCCATACGGATATTTGGTGTCTCCGGCTTATAAGTGTGTCTTACAGGAGCTAAACGTCATCTACTGAGCGTAAATTTGTTATGTTACACACTTGTAAGACGGAGATAACAAATATCTGTGTGGCGTCCTATTAACTAGATACCTATTATGTTAAAATATTGGATATATATTTTACTAAAACATTAAAGTTATAGCTATTCTTACATAAAATCAATACATATCTAATTTGTTAAATCCAACCATTAGTGATATGTAAACAAATAGAAATACTAATAAATTAGGTACCTCTATGCAAAACATTTAAAAATGCTTACGATTGGATATTTCCAGCAGAATTTGATGCCAAACATTGGAATATGCCCGAATCCATTGTAAATAAACCAAATATTTTTAAATTGGTCCTGTAAAACATAATATTATGTATCAATAGTTTATTTTATGTATATTATTTGCAGCGATACGTAAATATAAATTTTAATGATTTGTAGAAAATTCAACTAAGGTAATTTTACTATTATATATAATAATTATTAATTCTATCACAATTTTTCAGCCAAATAACTCGAGGTGGAGGTTTACCAGTTACTTCACACTCCAAAGTAATGTTTTCTTTTTCAAAACCTATTGTATCTTCTGGTTTGTAAATAAACAGCGGTTTAACTATAATTATAAACATAGCAATATACCATGGTGGTGAAAACTCGAAAACATTATTGTTACGACACATCGTTAATCGGTATCATCCGCGTCGCCGCGACCAAGGTCCACGACTATACACCCCGCAAACTCCGCGCCCGTGCGGCAATCAGTTTTTTTTTTCTTTTCTCCTTCCCGTTCAATCGCCATTAATTTATTATTCATATCTATCTTTTTTCTTCCTATCATTAACCAACTTAATTACCTACTCTGTACAATTGATATTGTATTATTGATATCAGGTTTCTTTTGTCGTATATTCAGTTGTCGAGTCGAACCATTGTGGTACTAACGCTCGCTCACGTTTTTTTCAATCTTGTTTTTAATATTCTCGTGAATAAAATCTTTGTACACGCCATTGCGGCAACTCTAAGTCGTCTTCAGTTTTCATTAATTCAATCTCGCCCTTCATTGACATTGCGTCCACCGTCCTAAAGCGAGTGAGTACTGATCATATGACCATATCATTTCTGCCGGCCTTTTCTGTCAGCCCCGTCGTTTGATCGCGTAAGTCCGCCAGCAACCCGGTACGTTGTGTGAGTGGCCGCCCAAGGTCGTCGGATTGCAGTGGACCTCACTGATGGCTGATTCGATCGCGTAAGTCCGCCAGCAACCGAGCGCGTTGTGTGATTGGCCGCCCAGGTGGTCGGATAGCAGCACCCTCAGGACCCGGACCTTCACCTGCCGTAGTTTTAAGTAATTTTAAGTAGTTTTAAGTCTCCCTATATTGCAATTGTACCCTGTGGTCATTGCACCATATCGAACCGACCACAGGGACCCCGGCTCCATACTTACACTGCACCGTCCTTTTTCCGTTGTATTTCTCCCATGCGTTCCTCGTTTGTTGATTGCCGCCGCCGCGCGGACTCGTCGTGAGCGTATTAAGTTGCCGATCCCTCATGATTCTCCGGGGCGTGTTGAGTTACCTATAGGCCGGAATTCTAAGGGGTAACGAAAATTTCATCATCGACTTTATAGTCGACTGGTCCTTCATGTAACCGTCTGGATTGTTTAACAATTATTATGTAAATACTAACCATGAACATCTATTTTAGCAGTAGCTTCAACAGAACCATCGCTATTTTTCACCCGACAAATATAATATCCATCATTATTTTTATTCACATGTGATATTTGTAAGCTACCAGTACCAAATATTTTGAACTGGGTATCTCCGTGTCTATTATATTGATTGAACATTTATTTTACAATATACTCATACCTTAGTAATTTATAATAAAATTATCATTTTTAAATTAGAAGTGGATATAACACTTCAAACATTCAGTTTTCTTAAATTTTCAATTATATTATTTATTTATTTATGATCTGGAACTGAATATTTTTATTGATATACTTATACTTACATTAGAGTACCACCTTTCCACCAAGAAATTTGTGGTCGTGGATTTCCAACAGCTGTGTAATGTAGAGTTACTATTGATCCTTCCAAAGTTATTGATGCATAGGGCTTTGCAACAAACGTTGGAGCTTTTAATTTTTTAATTGTATTTACACAAATTATAAATTACAACAAATGATTAAACTTTTAGTTAAATTAGATTCTGAGCAGTGTTTTTAGTTTCTGTATACCTTCATTTTCAACAATTGTCAATACTCCAGGTTTACTTAATGTACGGATGTCCAATACAGTAACATTACATCTATACACACCATTGTCTTCTTTACGGACGTCGTCAATTTCTAATGCTCTTATTTAATGTAAAAATGAACATAGTTAAAGCCCATTTTAATAGTACTAAGTATAATTTGTCAACAATAGGTTATTTTAGGTTTATAACTGAACCGAGTGATATTGTGACTATTGCCGGTAAAACCGTGCGTTTGGATTGTGTAGCAAATGTTAATAATAGTTTTGGTAAAATTCTACAACATAGATGGATTCTTGATGGACAGAACCTTGATTTCATTGGAGATACAAGAAGGTAAATTGTCCTAGAATAGTTTTGTTTTAGTTTACAATGCCAAAATTGTATTTTTAATAAGTTTATTTTACTCCATAAAAACGCTGGTTCTTATATTTTAGAATCTAATTCTATCTTAGTCCGTGGCAATAACCGTATTGTAATTTTGTTAACGTATACAAATATAGAATAATTAAATAGCAGTTATAATTATAGTTAATAATACACGAGCGTACCAACTACTGAACTACCAACAGCATTAATATTCGAATATTATATTATTCTTGTTTAACCCCCCTCGATTTCGCGCCATTCATGGCACTACCGGTTGGCACAAGTGCGCGTCGGTTGCCAACTTTACGCACACGTCTTCCCCTCACTGCCGCCCAGTGCTTTCGCGAAACCGCTGTGCTCGCCGACCGCCGCTGAAACTTTTAAAGTTAGCAGTTTTAGCTAATGTTTAGCTAATTATTATTATTATTAGGTATTATTCTATTATTATAAATTATAATCAATGATTAATATTAAGCTAATAAATTATAAATTATATTTTCTACATACCCATTCTTCTGACGCATTATTGAAAAAAAAAAATTCTAGAGCATCTTGTGTTAAGTGATTGGTCAATAGAAAGTCCTCTATACTTGTGGAAGGGACTACTGTGGACATTTCTAATTTTTCAGATTCATAAAGCTGCTGAATAGCTGTTGTTGTCCAAACAATTCCAATAAAAAATTGCGGAACGCTTGTTTTTTTTGTTCTGTGACAAATTTTAATAGTGGTTTTAAATAATTTCTTTGCCTTTTCTAAATTCTCAAATATTAGTGGATTACGGTTAGACATTGGTCTTCTATTTAGATTTGGGTCACACAAATTTTTACTATTAGCTGAATCAAACATTTTGTTAACTACGTCGATGAAATAGCTGTATTAATTTATTAGCTGTTGATGACTTAATCTCACCAGTGGAAATGCAAGTTTTTATTGCTGCAGAAACTGAATAACTCAATAATTGTATACCTAATTTGCAATTCATTTTTTGAAATAAATTTGGATTTAAGTGAGTCGGTGTAATTTTAATCATTGCCCTCGCAGTATTATTTGCATCTATTTCATACGCCTTTCTTATATATCGTTCATCGAATCTTTTTTACCATCGTTTATTTCAAAATCGGCATTTAATAAATTGTTCCTCACACTCTTAATAAGGTGTGGCATATCATAAATTAAAAATATTTTCTTACCACATATTGTGGTTGAAGGTCGATCTTCACTTCCACTGAGTAGAGTATACATACGACGTTTTTTTGCGCCCTGGTCGCAAATAATGCATGTTGGGGAGAGACCAAGATCTAAAATTTGTTGAACACAGTCTTTGATTATGTTTACCAAATTGTCTCCTTTTACACCACTCCCAGGGAAAAAGTAACATAAAGGAAACTTCCAGTTTGAATAAAGACCGCGAACCATAACAACTAATGCTTGATTTTATTTGTCATCCCTAATGTCCCCAAGTCTTCATATCCTTCAATTTCATCCAACACCTTATTATACTCCAACGTTTTCATAATAGCTACTTCATCAAGTAATATGGAACATTTTTATTCATTTTCACTCATACCGGAAATCTTTAATCTAATCTGATCCATATATGCTTTAGGAAACCCAGTAGAAAAACTAATTGAGTTAAGCCAACGTCTAACAGTAATCTCACGTCTCACCAGGTAGAATTATAACATTTTTACGCATAAATTTGTAGGTTGACGGTGACTTGTAATATAGTGATAGAGCTATATTTTTTCAGTTTTTGACCACGATTTGCGTAGTCTTTTTCTTTTATGTAACAATCGCATTGATATGTATTACCATAGCCTTTGAATTAATTGATGGAAACTTGGCCTCTTCAAAAAAATGATGCACATTAATTTGTTTGCTTTGTTTAAGTTTATTTTTTTCATTGGTTTTTTTTTTTGTGAAGTAGTAATAGCGCGTTTATGCTTGATTAATTTTTTCATGTTTCGTAACTTATTTTGTAAAATATTATTCTTTTCAGCGATTTTTCTCGAACTATTTATTTTTTTACTATTAGATCTATCTGATGGTTTTTGAGGACTTGGTAGGTCAATTAATTACGAAATCTATTTTTTCGTTGAAGAAGATATTGCTAATAATTCAGCACTTCGATTAAAACTTGAAATGTTTGTAGTAGATGTTTTTGAATGTAAACGTTTATATGTATATAATTAGGGGTTAACACTTTAAGGATTTCTGGTGTAAATGATCCAATTTCTTAAAACAAAAATAAGTTTCTAATAGTAGTTTTTTATACTACTATATTTTGTATATGATTATTATAGTATATATTTTAAATTCTGAGCGGTTAGGTTAGGTTAGGTAGTATTGGATAACGTCAAGAAAGACAAAAAAAAAGTGAAAAATTGGTATTTTTACGCAAAATCATTTTTTTTTTTTTTTTGGTGTAACTCAAAAATTGATTACTGTAGACGCTAACTTAAAATGTCAAACCTAACCCTAACCTAACAAAATAACTAAAATTATTATTCTTGGTTATAATATGTAATTTTGTCCAAATTTAAATTTAAAATGTCTATAAAAAATAATTGTGATTAAATATTTTTTAGAATTTTGGGCTACGGTATGAACTATTTATGAGGATCTTTGTTTTAAATTTTCAATCCTTAGTTATTAAAACTGAACATTTTACCATTTTTTAATTACAATTATTGATAATTTTCGAGATTTTTATTGATTTTAATTTTTAATATTTCTAATATTTTTCAACTAACTATTTTAATTTGGCCCACGTTACGCAATCTATATCACTAATTTTTAGGTCGACAATAAGACATTAGTTATACGCGTGTGGTCGATAAATACGTAATTATAACTGTTACTAATAATACTGTTAATTACTTCTGCACAATCAAAAAATTAACAATTTTCATTGTTTTACGCATTCGCAAAACGCTCTATTTTACCTAATACAAGGAATATAATAATTTTATAACGTCGATTTACCTAGGTTTCAAAAAAAAAAAGTTAAAAATTCGCGTGGGCGCTAAACTAGATTTGTTCCATGCGTTTTACCTATGTTGAGCAAGGACTAGAGAGAGAAAATAAATAGTTGACATTTGAATTAAAATAAGTGTTTTTGAGTTATCCATTAGTTTTCTGTTTTTCTTTAAGATAGGTACCTATTCTAAAGGACTTTCAAAAATGTCAAATGTTTGCGATGCTTGATAATATGTTAACATCGTAATATTATAATATCATATGTTCTAAACTAGTACTTTGTACCACTTTTTCCAGTGCTACATTGAATAAAATGGTCTCCTTGTCTTAATCCTGTTCTTACTTGGGCTGCTGTTGATAAGGAGTTTCCTACCTGTACTTTTATTTCCGTATTCATGGCGCTTGCCTTTATGAGGTTGACTAATTTTAGAGGGAGACCATATTGCTCTAGTATAGACATTAAAGATTCGCGATGAATGCAGTCGTAGGCCTTTTTAAAATCAATAAATATCATGTGCACTTCTTTATTAAATTCCCTCATCTTTTGTAATATTAGTCTTAATATGAATATTTGGTCAATCGTCGATCTATTTTTCCTAAAACCTGCCTGGTAGTCTCCCAGTAATTCCTCTGCCCATGGTCTCACTCTGTCTAAAATACAGCTTGACAATATTTTATACGTGACATTAAGTAGGGCTATACCTCTGTAATTACTACACAATTGTCTATCCCCGTTCTTGTAAATAGGACAAATAATTGCTGTTTTCCAATCTTCGGGAATCACCTCCTTTACCCAAATCTCCTTCACCAACAAATATATGTACTCAGTTAGTTCATTTCTCATGTTCTTTAACAGTTCCCCGGTAATTCCATCTTCTCCAGGGGCTTTGTGGTTCTTCAAAAACCTTATTAGCATTAAAATCTCTTCTTTTGTTGGAGCTGGGCAATTTGTTAGGCTTACGAGTATTATATTTTTCAATTATTACATATTTTTTATTTTTTATTATTTACGTAAACTTCATAATAATTGTTTGTTTTAGTAATAAAATTTTCTTAATATCATATTAATTTTAAATTAAATTTAAATATTGGACTATTAAATTTTTTAATTTAACGATAATTTTTTTAAATAATATTTTTTTAGTATTATAATATCATTCTTAATTTCTGAAATAATGTATTTGTATCTGTATTTAAATATTAAAAATAATAATAAATTTGGCAACGTCACACCCAATCTCGTACGCCTTTGAGTAATTAAAATTTTGTCTTTTGTTATTCTGACATTGTGCGCAATCGTATACATAAAAAGGTAAGGTTAACCAAAACCAAACTCCTCCTCATATACAAACCCTACTAACCGAGAAACGTAGAACTAGGGCACACTGGCAAAACTTTAGGTATTCCAATGACAAGACCAAACTCAACAAACTAAATATCCAAATAAAAAGGAAATCCAAAATTATAAAAATCAATCATACAACACCTATGTAGAATCTTTAACTACTAAAAATATAAAAATATGTCTCTGTGGAAAGCAACAAAAAACATTCTACGAATAAACCAACCCACCCCTCCTCTTAGAAAAGAAGACAATTCATGGGCCATTACCGACGCCGACAAATCTAATATTCTAGCTCAGCATCTAAAAAACTGCTTCTGTCCTCATGATATTCAACCCAGTCCCACTCAACTGAAAATAGTTGAAAACTACCTTGAATCTCCTGCTCTAATATCTCTGCCTGCTAAAGCTACACCCCCCAAAGAAATAAACAATATAATAAAAAAAATCCTTATCAAAAAATCCCCAGGTCACGACCTAATTACCAACTTTATAGTAAAAAACCTACCACGCAAAGTCATAATTTATTTATACCACTTATTTAATGCACTGTTTAGATTATCATATTTTCTTAGGGCCTGGAAACACTCTATCATAATTCTTATTCTCAAACCAAACAAACCACCCGAAAATCCGGAATCATACAGACCAATTATTAGCCTTCTCCCCACCATATCAACAATTTTTGAAAAAATTTTATTAAAAAGGCTCCTCTCCATCGCCAACATCATTCCTTACACACAATTTGGTTTCCGAGCCCACCATTCAGCCATCCACCAACTACACCGCACTGTTGATCATATCTCCAACGCTCTGGAAAAAAAAAAGAATTCTGCCCCACCGTTTTTCTCGGGAGACGTTCAAAATCCCGACAATGATAATCCCAAATGGTCAATAACCCGACACCAAAATCCCGACAGTCTGAAACGCAGACAGTTCAAATACCGACAGTTCATAAAACCGACCATTTGAAATCCCGAAAAAAAAATAATTTTATCTTATCTTATAAAAGTTTAATCTAGTTACCTACTACCTAGTAAAAATAAAATACAATAAGAAAGTTTTTAACTGATAATATTATCTAAAACGCTCAATTATTTGTGCTGAGTTTGAGTGAACGATTGAAAATTTCAAATGAACAAACGTATTTTGGCGTGACGTGACAGTTGTATAGTCCTATGTCTTGTAGTTTAATTTACGAATATGAGTGAAATATGTCAAATAATCACATCTCAAAAAGGTAATACCAAAATATGTGTCAAGGGATATTTGATGACGAAAGATAAAAATCGAGAGGACATGTATTACTGGTGCTGCGAAAAAAGAAAATCAATGGCCTGCACAGGTAAGTTATTATTATAATAACCAGAAAGACAAATTAATTTTTTATGAGCGTTTTAAGTTTTATTTTAATTTTATTTAATTTGTTGTAATTTAAAAATATTATACGTTGGTATAATACGTTATGGACGTTTATTGATGACAACATTCCTTATCGGTATTACCATACCTATAGATAAATTGCGATATGAATTTCATATTAAGGTGCGTCCCCACTGGCGTGCGGCTAAGCCGCGCGGCTTTGCTGCTCGGCTTCAATATTTTGATGTAGACGCGAGGCCGCGCGGCTTTTGAAGCCGATCGGCCGAAGCCACGGGTTCCCGATAGTTGTCGGTAAACATCAAAAAAAGCCGCGTGGCATATTTAGTGGGGACGTTGGCCGATCGATTTATTTTTCACTTTGTTTATCTCTCTTAAAACTTAATTTTTCTCTTAAAACTTATAATCCGTATTAATCACTAAAAAATCCGTTATTCAAACTTTATCTCACTTGTAAAAAAAAAAAATTTTATTTTTCACTTTGTTTATCTCCCTTAAAACTTAATTTTTCTCTTAAAACTTATAATCCATATTAATCACTACAAAATCCGTTATTCAAACTTAATCTCACTTATTAATTAAAATTTTTCTTTCACTCTTTTTTTTTTTTTTTTTTATCTCTCTTAAAACTAAAATTTTCTTATAAAACGTATATTCAGTATTCATTCCATGAAAATTCTCTTTTCAAAGCTGTATCTCACTTATTATTATATTTTTACTCGTAAAAAAGAAATTACTTAAAATTATAAATTAATTAAAACTGAAACAGACTCCCTGTATTTAAATACAACTGTAATTATAACAGGCTTCGGCGCCTCCACCAATATGTAACGTGGTCGGGGGAACGACCAGTTAAATATAAGATATCCAGTGAGAGTCGTAGGACTCTATAGATATAATTACCGTAGCCAGGGGTAGATATATACAGGGTGATTCTTTTATCAAACAACACTTATATGGTGTTTGTGTGTAAATACCACCTAACATACACCTATAACACACAAACACCACCCAAAACCACCCAACTTTGGGAGGATATATCTTGTAAACGAATTGACGAAAAATGAAAATTTAAACGTGAAAATTCATTGAAAAAATAGCCTTTTTAGTTTATCAAATTTTAAGTATAGGTTGTCATTTGAAAATCAAAAGTTGATAATGGTTAACCTGATAAATATAAGGGTGAAAATATTTAAAAAATATATAGTTCTAGAACAAGATGGTTCCAAAATTTTGAAAAAAAAAAAATTCAATAGTTTTTGAAATAATGAGTGTTGTTTGATAAAAGAATCACCCTGTATATATATAACAGGATCTTAAATATATTTAAATAACTAGGATTCCGTTTCAGTTATCATTAAGTTTTATTATAGATTAAACACTTACAAATAATAATACTCACAAGCTATATAAATTATATTCTATCCAACTATCTGACTGTATCGTAGTTATACGGAGTTCGATGTTTGTTGAGTGTTGAGGTCTAAGGTACACAGTGAACTACCTTACTTCATACATGGTGTGTATTGACCATAGGTCTTACAGTTATGAGTGTGTGTTAATATTATTGTAATGGTCAGCAGTTCATCGTACATAATGTTAAGTGTGTAGACGTGTAGTACATATATATATATTTAGGTATCATGTAACATATTATAATTGTTACAACACAATAAAATCTATTTCTAATATTTTTTTTTGGTTGGTATTTGGTAGGTGATGAATACTATGAAATAATATTTAAGTATATACTTTTAGGTTTTAAAATTACTTTTTATTTATTTTTTAAAATAACAGTAGTTGAAGCAGATAGCGTGGTTTTCCGCGTAAAGGCTATTTGTAATCAAATTGCTGTTACGCGGGGCTGCGTCAAATAGTCGCACGGTGAATTATCACGCGGTGAAATATCCGCGATCCGGGGTTGACCGACTCTTTCATATCGGTCTCATTTAGCGGTATCATCCCAACCGAGAGGAAGGGTTGATGCCTCCATCTGAAGAGGGACGAGGCTTATTTCTTATATACCTTTCTTACGGAGTGTAGGACCTTGTCCAAACTTGGAGCAAAAAAAACATATTTAAAATTACGTATACTTCATTTAATTTTAATGTAATAATAAAAGAGAATAATTTCATAACATTATTTGAAGTGTAAATTTTGTTCATTGGTTAGTGGACAAATAAAATCTAGTAATGTATTCAAAACTTCTTGAATAATCTGACAATCAGTAATCATAATAACAGTCAGTTCTTGCGCTGGTTGTACAACAGTCATCGAGCTTTCCTTTCGCATCCCTGATTGCGCGATCACGGTCTTCACATGCCCATTTCAGCCGTTCTACCTCATTTTCAACTGACTCTAATGTATTCCACTTTCTAACAGTCTTATCGTCCTGAGTTTCAAAAGCCGTACACTGTGCCATCGGTGAGAGGCGATCTGAAGAGTGACGCTTCTCTAACCGCTCTATCTCAGTCAAAATACAGGCCAATCGCTCAGCCATAACTTTTGCGTCGGCTGTAAGCTGGCAGTTTTCAGAAACCGCACACTTGAGCTGGAGTATTGTGTCAGTCAGCTGTACAGCCAACTGGCTTCGATTGTCACCCAATTCCGCGAGGATAGTTTTTGCACGACACTGTTCCGCTTTTTGGGATACTTTTAGTTCAGAGTGCGCCTTGGCAGCGTTTTGACTTTTGGTCTTCCATCCAACTACCACGGCACACGAATCAGCTAGTTCCTGGCGGACCATGTCCGTACACTGTTCAGCCCTAGTCAACTTTTCCGGTGCCGAATTCCTATGAGCCTCCAGTTCAACATCCCGCTCCTTTAACTCAGTTGTTAGTTCCTGCAAAGACCTATCACTGGAAGCAATTTGCTGTTTCTGTTCGGTTAGTTGATTTCCCTTGCACTTAACCATAGCCTCCTTATCGGTTAACGCGCCTCGTAACTTTTGTGCTTCGGTAGTATTGCAACCGATCGCAGATTCTAAGTCAGCTTGTTGTCGTTGCATTGATTCCACATACTCCTACATCACAGAAAAAACATTTAGAAGTACGGACGGTGAAATACAGTAGTTTATTTTGAAGATTGCATATTATGTGTGGTAAAAAGTTAGTGCATATTAACGGTATAGCATATTAACATATAATTGTTTAAAGGAAATGTAATATCTGCTTATAATAAGCGGATAGGACACCGGAAATCTAAGAGCTAGACATGAGATAGTATCAAAACGTTATAGAGTGTTACAATTAAGTACACCGTATGTATAATGTCCCTGATCTTGAAAGAAATATATGATAAGTGCGACAATTCAACTAATATTTTCATTACGTTTTTGTAAAAAATAGTTTATAGTTGTATACAGGAATAATTCAATATGAAAGTGCAATAACTAAAAATTACAGCCTAACTTTCGTTGTATATTCACAAATAATGCACTTAAAATTACTTTTTCATTATTGATTTTATCCCAAATTTTTTTATTATATTCAATAGTTTTTGTCTTCGATATCTCCAGCCTGTTAATTTTTTCAACTATTTGCGATTCCTTTGTCGATTGAGATCGTATACTGCACTCCAACTCATGGTTATCTTGTTCCAACTCTTCTACCGTATTTAATGTATGGCCGTACTTTGATGATGTAGCTTCTAATTCTTTATTGACTTCATCATAAGACTGTTGGTGAAGAATCTTTTTATCCTCTATCGTTTTTTGGAGGTTTTCCAACTTCATTTGCATATCACATATTTCTGCTTTTATTCGGTCATGCTTAGCCACCTTAAATTCCAATATATTTTTCTGCCCCTCCGTTTGTTTTAAACAAGCTTCCAGCAGTAAAATATCAGCATTATCGCGTTCAGTTGAGTAAAAATGTTGATCGCGATTTAAATTTTGAGAATGATCCATGATAATTGTCTTAAGTGTAATAACAAAGATTAATAAAATACGTGCATTTTGATACAACTATAATTTTTAAACATTTACTTACATTGTGATTAAAAATCTGTTAAATATCTTCTTAATTAAAATCAAGAAGTGTTGAAGAGTGTACTGAATTTTGCGTTTACAAAATGTAATATTATTTTTAATATGTATAGTAACTATGACATAATATTTCACTTGGTTACAATTTTGATGCTAAACAATATATATTCAATCACAGGTATAACTAAATATGTAAACATACAATATTTTATATAAAATTTATATGTTAAATCGTTATAAATCTCTGGTTGATATAACATGTGGTTGTTTGTACTGAACAGTTTTAAGGCTAAAAATCAAGTTAACTCAATTTTCAAAACCTTCAAAAAAAACATATTAATTTATCAATTTTATTTTATATTGCTTTTATTGTTTTTGTAGACACGATTTCAGTGATATACTCGTAAAAACATATTTGTTACAATTCAACTAACCATCAAATGAAATTGAACTAAAATCTCGATGGCCTCTTAACGCAAGTTATTGGCGGCCACATTACATTATACATACTATAATACAAGTTAAAAGTTTTCGATTTTCAATTACTTGTTTATTCCTAAATAACATACATTTTCAATCATATATTTAAATAAAGCGTTATTATTAAATTTCAAACTTGCCTTTCATCATTTTTGTTGCTGTTGTTAATCTCTGGTTACTTTTGCATACAAATTTTTTAAAATCTATCAGCTTTTAGTAATGTTAATTATTAATATTCATTATTAGCATGATTGTTTAAAGTCTTATAATTATAAAAATGAAGAATAATGTAATTATTTTATTGCATTTTAAAAATAGGTAGGTATGTTGAAAATACGTTTTAATACTTACTTCTAAAGCTTTTTTAAAGCTGTCCATTGGTTTCACTAGAAGTACCTACACAAAGGTTTTGACCACCAACTCTATCGACTTTTGAAAAAACCACACATACTTTAAAAAAACCACCCTGTTTAACTTCTGAATATGCTAACCACTAGTATAATTGTAACCAACGATGTTGAAATCTAAGATTTCTAATTTTATTCTTTTCAACTAATGGGAATTTATATGATTCTACTGGAATCCATACGTTAATCAAAATCTGTATTAGTTAATTAACAAAAAAAAACCCATAAATAATTAAAAGCAATAAAACTAGGTATTTATTCATTCATGTAAAAATGTATAAAAAATAAATTAATATAACAATTTACTTACAAGATTTTTATCAGCATCATTTAAATCATAGTTTATAAATAAATCTGTTGACGCCTATACATTTGCATATCGTCAACAAAAATATACAATTATAACAATAGCCGGTAATATGGGTATCAGATAAGGCACGGCGTACCTACTACCGCAGTGCCAAAATAAATGCGCGATGTATATTATGTAATGCAGTGTTTCTTAACCTTTTTGATATCACAGAACACCAGGCAATAATATTTTTTTCATGCGGAACCCCTCTTAAAATATCTTTAAAAAAGAAGGGTACACAAAACAGGCGATAAGCGGCAACATTCGCAATGCACTAAACTTTAGTGATTAAAATACTAAATACAGCAAAATACAATTAAATTATTTATTTAGAATTTAGATTTTAGATTATATTGAGAATATATAGAGTACTATAATTTTTGAGTATTATATATTTTAATTAGATTAAATTTATATTAGATTGTAATAACAGAAAAAATAATAATACAATTATTGCATGAAACTTAATGGGAAGGTTGCCCTTGAATATGACTGCATATGTTATCAATATCTAGAGTAAGGTTTGTTAATGAAAGTCTTAGTGTCGGCATCACATTCAATCTTTTTCGATATTTAGTCTTGGTTACAGTGACTGCTGAGAATCCACTTTCACATAAGTATGTTGAAGGAAAAGGAAGTAGGACTCCCGACGTCTTTTCACTTAATACCTCATATTCGCTGTGAACTTCTATCCAAAATTTATCTAGAGATGAATTGTTTTTTACGTTTTTCAACGTGACGTCTGAGGAAAGATCTGCCAACATATCCTCTTCATTCGTAGATAGAGTATTTGTTGAGCTATTGGCACTGAATGGATCCAAAATCCATAAGAAACCATCTCTTGGGTCTTGATTTGAAGGGAAATAATCTTAAAATTTAAGAGACAACATATTCAAATGATTAACAATAATCAGTTTAAGTTGAGTAATACTGTAATCTTCATTATTCTCGTTCACCCCACTCATGAACTCAATTAAGGTGCTGAACATTTCAAAACAGTTGTTTTCAACTCTTGTGATCCACAGCTTAAATTTTTTCTTTTGCCCTTCTATTTTACTGTAACTGTGAAACATGGTTTTCTGTGTTCCTCGAAGAGACAGGTTTAGCTCATAAAATCACTGAATTCAAACTTGTAGTATTTGTTTAATTTAAGTTGTTTACCTAATGGTTTCCACTGTTCTCCATTCCAAAAAGCAACATTTTTATTCGCAGCTTCAGTGTTAGATTTAGTGACAGTAGTTTTATTTGACAAGTCAAGTTATGTTTTTAATTTAATGTAAAACAAATTATGTTTAGTATTTTATTATTTTAATAAACAGTAAATGGTATTCACCATCATCCAATTTCGGAATATCAGGCAAATGGATCATATATTTTTTTTTTTTGGTGCCATATTATCTTCATCAGATGATTCAAATAACTTAGCAGCATGTAGTCTTCACCGTTTTTTGGTTTGTTCAGTAGCTTCTAAATCTGAATGGGATTCTGCTGTTTTAGGTTTTTTTCTTAATGACAGAAAGTTATAATAGTTATAACAATAATTTTTATTAGGTAAAACATATTTTTACATAAAATAAAGAAATCTAATTTACAGTGAAATTAGGTGAATTTTGTTTACCTTCACTTGCTATAATTTTAGTAATACTAAAAACCTCCCATTCTGGATCTGGATCATTCATTTTAAGAACAGATCGGTCATATTTGATACGGTCCGTGGTTTTATTAGGAAAATATATATGAGTTTCATCTAGGAATCATGTTTTTGGGATGATTTCAATACTACCATCTTCAAATTCAATAATAGAATATTAACAAATCAGCCTGAAAGTAGACAAAATGTGCAAATGTTACTTTTTCTAACACCTTCAACATTATTTTTATATTCAAACTCACTTAATATTTATTTGAGTATTATTGAGTGAAGACATAATTATTGCAGCCTATATAATGAGAATTTGTATTTTATTAAACAAATATTATACATATTATACACATATTACTACTATTTAACTCATAAAAAATAGTATTTTCTTTTATACATTATGAACTAATATAAAAAACAATGTATTCTGGTTAAGTGCTGGTATTGTTGCTGCTTTTTTAGGAGTATTTTGTTCTGATAAATTAATTACTTCAATATATCCATAAGTGTCACATAAGTATTTTCCTACTTTACTTGATGCACACGGAGTAAGATAATAATCAGTTACATTTTTAAAATAATATCCAACGAGATAAATATGATCATTTTTAGATAGTATATTTATGACAACAAATATTTTATTGTGTGGTAAAATAATGCAATCATCTCTATAGGTAAAATGTTGTCTTAGTCTATCAGGGTGTGCCTGAATCTTAAAATTTGGAAATATTATTGTCCAATACATTTGACTTCCATGATACCCTTCTAAAATATTCCCATCTTGATGGGGTTGTTTTAAAATAGGAGTGGTCATTTTTTTAGAAGATATACAAAAAGAGTTTCTTCTATCTTCTATTATTCTGTTAGCTAATTCTGACAGTGGGAATTTTCCAGATTTCATATATTTTTTTAGTCTATTTAAAAAAGTTTCATATGAACATGCAGAAAAATATCAACTGATCCGTATTGTAATACATCAGCTGGCAAATGGATTATTGAATGAACATTATAAGATACTAAATGTGTACCATACAATAATATAAATGTTTCCAAAAAATAATTTAATAAACTTTGTGCATAACCATTTTTGTCGATGCAAGTTATTGGAGATGCAAGTAATCTCATTGCTACATGAAAACTCATAAAATTGTTATACAGCTCAATTGGTAAAATACCTCTAGAAAGAACTGGAGTAAGATACAACATTTTAAGTCTTAGCTAAGTAGCTTTAAATATATTGCAATTTCTTAAGGTATGAGGAATTCTGGAGAAGTCAGTGCTAAGATGTATAGATAATGTATTTAAACAATTATCAATTTCAACCAAGGATAATGTACTTAATCTAACAAATCTAAATGGACCAGTTTTATCTTTTTTTATAGGACCTCTAACAAACAAATTCAGTAATTTTTTTGTCATACCTAAAGTACATAAATGCATGTAATCGAGAGATACACTACATAAAAATTTGGAATTTCTATTAGAGGTGTAACACATATGTGATGTTCTGGCTGTGTTTGAAGTCTAAATGTTCGCAACTCACAGGAACCATTAGGAAAACATATCCGATCTTTATCATAAATACCTTCGACAGTACATTTTTCACATGCATAGTAAGATTGATGAGGTGTGATACACTTTAAAAATGCACGTGCAAGCGCATCTAATATAAATCCAAAAAAATTTAATTTCTTTGTGCCACCACTATAGTTGAAGCCACAAATAAGAACAGTTTTTAAATCTGAAATTAAAGGAAACAAATACTCGGAACAAGATTTTGGTTTAAGACTTCCGCAGTATACACCAATAACAAAAACTTGTAATACTGATTCATTACAGACACCACCAAGTATAGGCCAAAAATAACGATTTAAAATCTCTGTCCCATCTCAGTGATATCCAATGATTGAATATATCTTGTGTTTTCCATTGAGTATGTAGTTGTAACACATACTTAAGTCCATCAACTAATCCAAAATGAATGTACTGCCCTCCATCAGATTGAGTAATAATATTTAAACTACCCGATCTAGGACAAAAAAGAAAAGTCCTGGCATCTGATGGGAGTTCTTTCAAAATATTTATGTCATTCACATTTTTTAATAAACATAAGAGATCGTTTACTTTATTACGAGAGAAATTACCATCAATTATAAGCTTAGTAAGTTTATTTTTAAAGTAGTTTGGAGTAAAATTATCATAATTTTCTTTCTCAATATTTTGAAGTAAATAGTATTATTTGAAGGTGTTTGATCATTTATAGAATTTATATTTTCATTTTGAACAGAAATACTTGGTTGATTATCAGGAAATAAAAATGTTTGGTGTGGAAGTTCGTTATTTATTATAGTTTGAGGTTGTAAGTTGCTTTCGAGTAAATTGACTATTTGTGCTGAATGATTTATTCCTTGCAATCTTCGCTTTCTACACACTGTAG
The DNA here is from genome assembly GCF_037042655.1 of Diuraphis noxia. NCBI lineage: Eukaryota > Metazoa > Arthropoda > Insecta > Hemiptera > Aphididae > Diuraphis > Diuraphis noxia. Next base: position 80,995,763 of record NW_028301711.1, read on the forward strand.
ACAACTCGGAAGTAGGCCTATCGTGTTGTCTTGGCATATTAACTTACAAAATTTGCAATCTATTTGAAAATTAATTCAGTATATTAATAACTTTAAATTCAAATGGATCAAATAAAAAAAAAAATCAGAAATAAACAAAGAGAAATATACTGTTAAAATTGATGAATTTAATTCATATTAGATTATAATTTATACTACATTTATAATATAAATTTATCTGTGCACATTTTAAACCTTATGACAACTGACAAAAGATGTACCTACCCAATTAATAGTGGTAAGTAACAGTTAACTATTTGAAATCATGCATACTATGGAATTATTATAATGATACTATTTATACCTACTAAATAATATTGTTAGGTATATACATAGGTATTTATATTTTAATATTTGTATAATATAGTGATTATTTTGTATACATCATTAAGTGTATATTGCAAATCTATTTATCAAAAAAAGTATCATATAATATATTATTATGTACTAAGTAGCTATAGCTGAATCACCTTCTACATACCTACAACTAACCCTTCTATAATAAACATTAACAATATAATATAATGTAATTATAATTATTTATATTAACAATTTAACAATGATAAGTTCCTATTATGTTACTATTCATTTTTTTTTTTTAAGGTGAATCAAGTGAACTCAAAGAGCAATATACAATATCAGCTAGGTACAGTAAACACCTGTAACTAGAGAGCCTAGATATATAAGAATATATAGGTTATAGTATGCACTCTACCTACAACTTGTGAAATAAATTCAAACAATCAGAAAACTGAACAACCTTATATGTTGAGGTAGACTTATCAAAAGGAAGGTAGAATGGAAATTTCTTGACAATTGAAAAAAATAAATACTGCCAAGCTCTTTAGAAGTATAATGGTCCATGAGAACTAAACAGTACAACTAAATTAATAAATTTAGTAGATAAAATTATATTTCGAAAACACCAAAGCCTGCAATAAAAATAACTCAGTATTTATGATGTTAAACTTTGTCAATATTATTTGAAACTTAAGATTTCATTATAAATTATTTAGTTGTAAATTAATCAAATCAGTGTTCAGGCTGTCTGTCGGGCAGTTAATAATTTTCACTGAACTGTTTACCACGAGGTCGACGAGATGTTTTCGGGGTATATCGATGAGCAACCCGTAGTAGTGAGTAGTGACGGCTCGCATACCCTCTTTATCGAGCGCCTCAAGCACGTGATTCACGCGCGACAAATCGGAGCGTATTCACTTGTTCGCGAACATGGCGTCTGCGTGCGTGAACAATTGTGTCGTGGAGCTGCGCCAGAACCCTGGCAATCTGACATGTGCGACCGCCGAGACTTCTGAACTCGTGGTCGAAACATCGGGCGATGTCATTGTGGTGGTAAGTGACGTGATGCCTGGCGTCAAGGCAATGACGGTGAGCGGTGCGGTAACAAACGGTGCGTCTGAAAGCATGCCGTGTGATTACGTGGATATAAGCGGGTACAGAACAGCACGGGACAGTAACGGAACGACGACGCACGTGGTCAAAACGAAATAACGGTGACGGACTTGCGAACGCGCAGAATTGCACCGCGTTTAACGGAAAGCAGAAACGAAAAGAAAAAACTTGTGTTCGGAACTCGAGGTCACCAATGTGGCGTTAGTGGAGGAAAAACCGTCTCACACTAACGACCAACTTTTCTGACTTGGAACAGAAGGTTTTAAATAAAAAAGTAAACGACAAGTTTATTGTGATAGCAGGTACAAAACCAAATATATTGTTCGACAGACAAAACAAACTATTAGTTATCGGACAAAGAAAGATAATGGTTAGTTACAAAAAATGCGACACGCGCGGTGTGGTTGGGTGCGATTTTTAACGAGTCGCGAATCGTGACAATAGCCGTAGGTAAGTTGGCCAAAGCACAGACTTGTACGTACACCGGTCACGAAAAAAAAAGTGAGTAGCCACGGCGAGCGTTGGTAGCTTTGAGCCCGTAACGGCGAAAAAATTGTCGCGCGCGGCGGGAGAAAAAATATAGCGGTGCGTTGCCGTGCGACCAAAGACAATACAAAAATTATAATACATAAATAATTCACAGCTAAGAAAAATAAAAACGTTTACAACATGTAGAAATAATTAAACGTTAGGAACAAAATGGTAACGACAATAATAAAACGAACGCGCTAGCGTAAGTGGTGATTACGACGTGTTATCACCACAATGTTTATTTGTTGTTGTGCTATAGTTGTTATCAGTTCGTTAATTTTAAAATCCAAAAATTGATCGTCTTGTATTGGGAGAGTTAAATAACACTAGGTGCGCTGTTATCGCTTTGAAAATGACCGCGAAAGCAGGATATAGTATATTGTGTGGCAAGGGCGGGAAGTGAGCCATTTCAGTCGCGGGCGTCGTGTGCGGCACGAGCCGTAGGCGAGTGCCGCATTTCACCCAAGACTGAAATGGCCTTCCCGCGCGAGCCACACAATATACTATTTTTTGTCACGCCCCTGCGTTCATGGAAAAGGTTATGCAGGGATCTATGCAACAATTATAGACTATTCTACAAAAACAATTTCATGGAAGACATTTACTAACGCATCGTTCGACGCACTTATCTAGGAACAGTGCAAATTAAATATGTTTAAATGTTTATGCGTCATGCAAGGAGGTTATACTATACATTTAAGATGTAACCAAAAGTTTATGTTTTGTAAGAACCGTGGTAGGTATACATTTTAATTTCTGGTTGTGCAGGGGATACGCGCCCGGCGGTCGGCGCTTTTGGGGATTTCTTCTTTTCCGCCCGGCACTTTTGGGGATTTCCTCTTTTCCGCCGGCACTTTTGGGGATTTCCTCTTTTCCGCCCGGCACTTTGGGGATTTCCACTTTACCGCCCGCTGGACGGAAAAAGGACGCTTTCGAACGCTTCAACCGTTGTCGAAAACCAAACTTTCGGCGCAGGCGTGACAAAAAAATTATTATCAACACCGCACGTACATACTGAATAATATAATGTTTATAATTTATAAAGCACTATTTTCAAAACGAATGTGAATGTGTGAATTTTACAAAATGCGAATCAGTTTAAACGATATTTTTATGTACGCCAAGTGTACTAGCAGTTCAAGAAATTTGATAGAAGGCGAACAAGTCATCAATTCCAACCATATTGTGTTGTGTGGTAAAATTCAAATTGAAAATGTAAATTCCAAATACTTTTAATTTAATGTGACAGGGTGATATCTTGTTTTGTTAAAATAAAATATTTTCTCTTTTGTTTAGAACGCTAATACTACAACTATAAAAAGTTTAGTCATTCAATCTTCTAATTTATCTGAAAAGCCTCATGAGATAACTGGTCAACTGTTAATGAAAGGAAATTTGATTGCAATTATTGATTTTGTATGCACATGTAAGGCTGGTGCTTCTGAATGCTGCAAACATGTAGTTGCAGTACTTTTACATCTTAACAGGTAAATTAAACATGGTGAATTATTAGTTTTAAACACCACTTATTGCCTATTAAATAATGTTAATTGATCATAATAAGTAATTAGAAAAAATCAAATTATTTATTATTATTAATTAATTTATATTATTTTTTTTTATGTTTGTTTTAGAAACCATATTGAAGATATTCAAACTTTATCTTCGACAGATGTTAAATGTCAATGGTCAACGCTGAAACACCGTTCTTTGGAGCAATACAAACCAGTTCCAATTAGTATTTATATATTTTTTACTTTATTTATTTACTAAATATGTTCCTGCATGACTAGCTTAGGCTTTATCACCATTTCTTCATTAACAGGCGAATATTGTTGTGTAAAAAATGCTTGCCGCATAGCTTGTAATGTTTCTTCTACATCAAACTTTGGCAATCTAATAAGGTATAACTTGTGTGATTGTGAATTTAATTGATGATTAATAAAAATTGCCTGCAACTATTATTAAGTATCAATTCAAGGTGCTCTTTTCATCTTATAATGAGCTTTTGCACTTTCAATTTATAAATTAGATTTATACTTATGAGTGGCATGCTATGCTCAGCTTTTTCCAATTGTGTTGAAAGACTGTATTTTGTTTTGTTGAAACAATAGTCATAGACACAAATTCACATAACATAATATTGTATGTACATGCAAAAGGTCATGGCGTGGGGGATATGTCATCCCCCCTTGTGAGCACTCTCTGGTACTTAGGTATTTTATATTTATGTTAAAATAGTTATTTTGATATTGTTGTTTTAGAAGTGAATTTATATCTGTTAGTGCGAATTCTGCAATAGCCACTCATAGTCAAGGACGCGGATGTTATAAATCTAAAGAGCAAACTACTGAACTTATTCTTAAGAGTTCTAATTTATTTCCTATAACTGAACATAAATTATTAACTCAAGTTCAAGAATATCCAGTATTAAACTTGGGAAGTTGCTGTGAAAAAACTTGGTCTGCCTTAGAAGAATACAATTTGGACTACATACGTATTACATCCGAAACAGACAAATCATTTTGGCATAAAGTTCGCCAGTTTAGAATTACAGGTAGTAGATGCTATAAGTTATATACATTCAATCAGCGACCTAAAAGTGATGAAGAATGGTCTCAACAAGCTATTAAATATTTTTGGCCAACAATTTTCAGCAACAAATATGTAAGACATGGGATTCAGTATGAACCAGTTGCAAGGGAGTTATATGAAAAAAAAACTGGTAAATTAGTAATGCAGTGTGGCTTTATAACTTCTAATAAAGCAAGATGGTTAGGTTATTCACCTGATGGAGTTGTTTTAGATAACTTAACAAATACTCATATTAAATTGCTAGAAATTAAATTCCCTTTTATAGGTAAAACATTAGGATCTTTAGATTTATTAAATTCTATAAAGTTCATTGCTTACTATGCACAGGTACAGTTGGGTACGGTAATGTTAAATGTTACTAGTCGTGACTTTTTAATTTACAGTAGTTTTGATGATGATTATCATGTTATACCAGTCGATTTAGATATACATTTCTGCAAAAATCTGTTACTAGATTTAAAATTAATTTATTTTGAAAAACTAATTCATGAAATTTGTAATACTAACTTCTAAGTTTTACATGTTTAATAAAATTATATTAGTTTGGCATTGTGAAATGTGTTGTTATTTTATAATAACTATTAATTGTATAATAATTAATAACCAACAATATATTAATATGTGATCTAATGTGCAACAGAAAAATGTATTGCTTACTTATTTTTGTAAGTTCCCAAAATTATAATTTTTTTGTATTTTGATTTATGATGTAGGTAAATTGTGATATAATTTGATTAATTTGTGAAAATTTTGTCAATTGTGTTTATTAAATATCTTGTTAAATAAAATTGTTCAAAACATTAAACTACTTCTATTTTATAAACTATATTACTATTAACAAAATTTATCAGATGAAAATATAGGTGAACTTAAATTGCAAATACCACTTATTATTATCATAATGTCGTGCGCTAAGTGAACATGGCCTCAAGTAAATTTGTTCTGTAGTATTTTAAATGTTTTAAGTCTTTGATTCACTCTTTCTATGTGTACTCTTGCACTTGCTATTTCTCTTGTAAGAAGGGCTTCAGTTTTACTAAATTGAGATTTTCCTCTTAAAAAAGGTGGTGTAATCAGAGTTACACCCTTTTCGTTACAAATATCATCAATTCTAAATCCTCTATCTACCATTATAGCGTCTGATCTATCAAGTAATTCAATCAAATTACTTTGTTGGAATATGACATTATCAGAAGCCCTACCCCCATAAGGCTTACTGACAAACGTTATGAGAACTGCAGGGGAAACACCTATTAAAAACTTAAGTGTGAATTGTGACTTATAATAACTATATAGTTTTATTTTACAAGACAAGCATTTTGGCTTTTGAGCTGGTATTTCAGTGCAATCTAAGACCACCCTTACATTAGAAAAGTTTTTGAAACAAAATGGAATATTGGACATTATTTCATCTTTTGAGGGCCAGTAAATCAAATGTTCAAATATTGTACCAAGTAGCGGTAAAATAGTTAAATAAATTTGTCTACAAGTTGATACACTAATATTTTGAAAAAAAATCGATAAAACATAAAAAGAAAGATCTTATTTTAGTTTCATAAATACAAGAACAATTCTTTCTTTAATACTTAATTGGTGAGCTCTGACATCTGGGTATTGCAAAGAAAACAACTCCACTATTTTATTGAGTATTTGTTGAGAACGGATTCCTGTCATTGTATTCAGCTTTTGATTTGAATCTAAAAGTAAAATAAAATGAGATGATAGATCACCACTACACACTTGGGCACTGAAGTCTCTTGTATGAGTGAAATTAAATTCTTGAACTTCATTAGTTAGGTTTTCTGGAGCACTGTTTAATTTGTCTTGAGTATCATTTTCTTCAATACATTCAGCAACAGGGTCTTCTGAACTTACAAAATCCAAACTTTTGATTGGCTACATTAAATATATTATGAAGAAAAGAAAATTAACAAAAACAATTCAAGTATTTTGATAACTTAAAAATTTAGTTATAACTTATAATATATTATAGTTTAATTAAATTCAATGTTGTTTACCTCAATTATAGTGACTGATTTTTTTAAAGTAAGTCTTTTTTTAGGAGAGGATCGTTTCATAGACGAACATAATATATTTACAGCTGATTTAGGAAGATTTTGAGTTGGTACTGAAGTTTTTAATAAGCGTCTTGATACCTTTGTAACACCTAGAATATTATGTAATTTAAAATTTTTTTGATCCTACAAAAACTACATCATACAGATCTTAGATTTTTAAGATATTTTGGTATTTGGTGAAAATAGACAAACCTGGAGTTGATTTATAAAAATCTTCAATGGTAAAATGTTTAGAACACACTTTTAATTTTTTTTTCAATGTTTTTTTATCCATTCGCAAATTAATGGCCCAGGCTCTTCGTCGATCAATGTATTCAATTATTCCATTTTTATTCGTCCAAGGTACATTACATTGTTTTTCCTTAGGGAACCAATGAAAACTTACTGATTTGTCTTCGCCATAATAAGTATTACAGTTGTAGACAGAGCAGTAAACATTACTTTTAACCACCTTTGCACCACTCATTATAATAGGTATAATATAATAAATATTATTTGAATAAAAAATAAACATGAACAGTTAAATAATTTTCAGTAAATTACCAATGAGTTCGAGTTGCTCAGTAGTCAGTTGCCTATTAGTCCTATTACCTATCACGATAATAATTACATTTTATCCTGTCTTCAACAGTAGTAAGTTACACCACCAGGCAGCGTTTTCTTATCTACATCTCCCAATTTACCTCCGTAACATTTGGTATGATAATAATATCATGTTATCAATAAATATTATTTTCTATGGAGGATATAATAGATACTAACGTGGAGTATCAATTTTCAACTTTTATCAAACTTGTAATCCAAAACGATAAGAAAACTACAAAAATATGGTTTTGTCCGGAGTCACCCCATATGTCCGAAGTCACCCAATTTTACGGTACTTATTATTACAAAATAACTTATTATAAGTACGAAGTAACTTATAAGAAGGTTAGAAGTCATAACAAACACAAAACACATAAATACTATAATATATAAACTAATTATATAATATAATAATAATGTTGTGTAGGTACTTACTTTTTTATTACAATTACACTACGCCTACAAGAGTATATGCATATATAGTATACAAAGTATAATAGACTATTCGATATTATTATATTATAGGTATTATAGGTAATTAAAAATAAAACGAACACAATTTTCATTAGGTAGGTATTCAATAACGTCCGGCAAGCCGGAACATATTATTATAATATATTTCGCATTATCATAATTATTTGATTATTACCAATTATCATTAAAAGCAAACAGACATTAACGAATTCTATAAATAAGTTCCTGTTGGGAAATGTGTGGATGTGCATGCTCCATATAAATGTGGATTATTCATGGATTTCGCGTTGGTTTAATATACGTTTAATTAATACTACGGAAAAAATAGTAGAATACATGTTGATTCAACTAAGACATTATTTACTTTAAATCAACATAATAATACTGTAGATTTATCGTTGATGAATACTTATAAATATTATACAATTACAATCAATGCAAATTGAGTTAAATAAATATTGAATATCTGCAGTATATTATTCGTAGAGAAATAAAACTATAATCAACTTAAAATCAACCATTAACATATACACTAAAATATATGGTAAAGGTATATTGGAATATGTGTTGATTCGATTGGGAAAAGACCTACTTAAAATCCCCGTAAAATCTACGGTAGATTTATTGTTGATGAATATATATCCAAATTCAATGCACACTGGGCAAGTCATATATGCACTTGCAACAAACCACTAGACACTCGCGCAGATGATCCAATAATCACCAGAATACCCCGCCATCCCTGGGAAGTAATCCGTGGTCAGTATAGACCTCATTGTCTCCTACCTACGCACGAGTTGGGCAAAACAATATTTACTGGTCGCCACGGATATGTTTAGTAGATGAAACGAACCATATCCCCTCGGAACAGCCACTACTAAAAAATTAACCGAAACGCTTGAACGAGAATTCTTTTCACGTTTTGGATACCTCTGTATGAGCCTAGAACGGCCGCCAATTCGTAGCAAACGACATGCGCGACACGATCGAGCGGTGGGGAGCCGAGGTCTGAACAACTCCGGTATATCACCTGAGGGCCAACCAGAAAATAAAAAAAAGTACGCGCGTTACTCGCCGACGGTAACCACAATACATGGGACTCAAAAATACCACCCATATTATTTTCGAATAGGAATAAATGCAACAACCAGACAGGATACCCTCCATCGGTACTCGTCCTCGGCAGAGAGGGCAAACTATCTATTACCAGGTGGTTGGCATGATACGATTGTGTCAAGGTAGTATTGAGTCAGAGGCTACCATTAAAAACTCATTTCAACATAATTTCTCAAAACAGAGAACATTTATGTTACACATGAAGGGCCGTAAGTGATATGCTTAAAGATGAATCAAATTTGCTTTCCTTAATGTTTTTAAAACCAATACTACATGAGGTAACTCTGGTGAATGTTATTTTTCAAGGTAAAAAATATGTTGATGAAATTAATGCTGATTGTGATTTAAAACAATTAATGGTTTCATTGATTCGACGTGTCTTAAAACTGAATAACATAAACCACACTACTCACGGAAAAAATCTCAGACTAACAGATATTGAAGCTCTGCGTAATGTGTTACGATTTCCTGGTGCTTGTTTTTCCAATAATTGTGTTGATTATGGTTGGAAATTTGAAACTCGGTCCACATTAAGTATTGAAAGCAGATATGTCAATCAACAACAGCCAAATTTTGTGAACAAAAGATGTATAAACTTTTTATTATGTCACTAGCTTTGTAACAGATTGCCAGATAATATGTCTACCATTGAAAAAATTGAATATTCCTGTCCTAATCAATGTTTTAATTCGCATCAAAGACCATAATTTGGCGAACTGTCTATGCATTTAACAGATAATTTTTTTAAACTACCTAGTGTGTAAAAAATTATATTTTATTTTTATTCTAAATAAGCATTAATAAAACTTTTTTGCTTATCATTATATAGATATCGGTTTTAATAAAGATATCTTAGAAATTCAATGGCGAAAACTAGAGGTAATAACATACAATCAAATATTCCCTGGCATGTCAATTGGTAAAGCATAAATTTGAATATGGAGTAAATTAAAAGGATTGTGTACCACTACAATAGAATTGAGTGAATTTGCTACTAGAACTTTAACTATGCTAATTTCAAATGCAACTGGTGAACGAATTTTCAGCATAATGAATGCTACCAATATGCGAAATAGAATGGGTCAAGACATTTTGGTGGCTCTTGAGAATAATAATACATAATTTGTAAAACAAATTTGTTGATTCGAAAATATAGGATTTGGATCAACCTACTGTTACATATAGAATATTATAATAATAGAATCGGAATTTTCTAATATTTGATTATAATATAAAAATAATCTATTATCTTTGGATGTGATATTATGATAACTGCATAATGTTCGATTTTAGAAACTTCATAACAGCTTTTTGGGTGATTTTGTAAATTTCAAAAGGAAAGACGATTTGGGCGATATTGGCGCTTTCTAGTGGTGATATTACGATAAAGGTTTTTGGCAAGCTTTAGGCTAATGCCAATGCTTACAATATAATTTTCCCGTATTCTCGTTTGATTTTTTTACAATCTATTTTATTTCAGAATAAGTTTTCCATTTACAAGTTGTGAAATGACGTGAATGTCTAAACGTTTTATTTTATAATACAGGGTGGGGCGTGGTTAGTTCCTTATTTTAAAAAATCAGAACACAAAAAGTATTGGAAATATTGATTTCATTATTTGTTCTGTGTATAGGGGTACATTTAAAGTTTTATTTTATTTGGTTCTAAAAACGACATCTCGAAGGTAGCCACCGTTCTCGTCAATTGTTGACCGCTTTTTCCAGCATATCTGTGCTTATGTAGCACGAATATTGTTTTTGAGATGACCGAGGGTCTTTGGACGATCCGTGTACACCAATGATTTTAGATAACCCCGCAGGGAAAAATCACATGGGGCTAGATCATGCTGGCCACTGAAGATCGCCTCTAAGAGAGATGAGCAGTTCGGGGAAGTTTTCATGCCAGATATCCATTGACTTTCTTGCCGTGTGAGCCGTGGCACCATCCTGTTGAAACCACAATTCCCCTACATTCATTTCTTAAGTTTGGGCAGAAAAAAATTCACAGTCATGCTGACATAACGTTCAGAATTGACCGTAATTGCTCTTTTGTTCTCTTCAAAGAGCCATGAGTCAATAATTCCGATTCTGGATATTGCACACACAACAGTCACACGTTCTGTATGCAGTGGCTGCTCATGAATTTCTCTCGGGTTAGTGGGGCTTCAGTATCGTATATTTTGTTTATTCACACATCCTAAAATATGGAAATGTGCCTCGTCATTAAATAAAAAAAGGGCACTCTGAGGCAGGGTTTCGAGGAAGGCTTCACATGCAGTTTTTCGAGCAACATAATCGCGTGGATTAAATTGTTGCACCACTGCCAATTTGTATGGGTGAAAATTAAATTCCTCATGAAGAATTTGTCTCACTGTGCGACTAGAAATCCCTAAAGCAGCCGAATGTTTTTGTACAGATCGCTTAAAGGATTTCAAAATCACCGCCCTTACCCTTTAGATGTTTTCTGGCGTCCTGACGGTTCTGGAAGGTCCATTGTGTTTCTTCTGTTAACTACTGGTATCCCTGAACGTGTCCACTCTCAAACAAATCAATTTCCGAACAAGCACACGACCTACAGGTGCAATATTTAAATGGTTTCTGAATGCACGCTGAGTTGCGATGATCGAACGGCTGAAAGAAAAGTAGGCCTCCAAGGCGAACGCGCGTTCTTGTTTTGTCCACTGCAACTAGATACTACACTAGTCATAACAAAAACCTTAGATATCGTGCTTTCGAACAAGCCATAAACCAACTTTATACTATTAATAGCCACTCAGTTGCGAGAGTTTCAGATAAGTAAGTAACCACGCCCCACATACACATAAAAATATTGATAAAGTGTTAAGAAACATAGTTTTACATACTACAATTATTTTGTTATGAACTAATAAATTAAAAACTCTTATACTAGTCTCTTGAGCCTTGATTCCTGTTCGTAATCTATGCCTGTCTACATCTTTTAAATTGATTAACATTGAGCAAATTGAAGTTAGCCCCACCAACTTGACCGATCGACTCCAAACCGGTGTCAATATTTTGCTAATTAATTGCAAATAATTGCAAATTTATTTTTAGAATTTGCAAATAAAAATTGTAATTTTGGCGAATTTTTTTCCAAATTTAGTCAGCCCCACCAACTCGTCTGATCAACTCCAAACCGTTATAAATATTTTGCAAATTAATTGCAAATAATTGAAAATTAGGTTACACAACTTGCAAATCAAAATTGCAATTTTGGTAAATTTTATAGTAGTTTGGCTAATATTATAATATTATAGTCGTATAAATAAGTAATAACAACATTTTTATTTATTAAAATAGCCTTATTTCATAGTATACTTACCAACAAATACTATTCTTGAGCTAATAAAAAAAACTTACTCATAATTATTATAAAATAAATAATGTACTTCTTAAAATATTTTTAATTAAAATAGCATTGGTTAATTACAAAAGTTATAAATAAAATAACAGATTTTACATTAATAGATGCTAAACGCAATGTAATGTATATCATCGAGTCTATTAATGGATATTCCATCAGCCACCCAAATTAATGCATGCCAGGATAATATATGTGACATAACGAGAGAAAATAAATTAGCAACTATAATATTGAGACTTTCAAATGGATATAAAAATCTTGAGTTAGATTTGGAAGTGTACCTACACAAAAGGACATATCTTGAAATGCGCAGATTGTAATTAAAAAAATTAATTTTATTTAAAATAAAGAAATAAAAATTCACAATTTGAATTTAAAATGTCTATAAGAAATCACTGTGTTTATATATTTTTTAGATTTGTTGGCCATAATAAGAACAATTTATGAGAATCTATATTTTAAATTTTTAATCCTTAGTTATAAAAACTGAACATTTCATAATTTTTTAATTACAATGATTGATAATTTTCAAGATTTTGATACATTTTGTCAAAGTTCAAACTTTAAATGATTATAAAAAATATGTGTGCCTATGCATTTTTTATACTTTTCAACCGCTATAGTAACAATATATGAGGAGCCTTTATTCATTACCTTTTCATGCACTTTGGGACAACAAATACAATTTTGTTGATATTTATAGAAAAAAAATTAAAAAACATGACATTTTAAATTGCCGTAAAATTAATTTTTCTTTTGTTTTTCACGGCACTTTTGAAAACTACTGGAAAAACTACCAACTAGATTCACTACTTTCCTATTAGAAATAAGATAATGTTGAAAAAAATCTAAGTTTTTTTACTGTCCTAAAAGGTGATGACAGACACACAAAAAAAATGTAAAAAAACACATCATTGTAAAAACAATACATTCTTCGCTCCGCTCAGAATCTAAAATACTTATTACTTATTAGGAATACCTATAGGCCGAACATCCACATGACGTATAAAAATATATTAGGTATATATTTAAAAGGCTGTTAGTATATTGAGGGACTCTACAATTATGATTTTCCCGGGCTGTGTTATTCTCCCAGTCCGACACTGTACAGTCGGTATATCAACCAACTTTTAACTGGATATTTCACCCTAAAACCAGTAGAACCCAAGTAAATTTATTATAAACTTATAAATCTTAATTATTATTATGCATTTTATTATTATATTTTTGTTATAAAATAATGTTGAACCAAAGAATTGAGAGAAGAATATAATTTTATAAAAGATAAATAATGACGGTTTTTTGAGTTAACAATTCGTAAGACTATGAAAATAAAAAAATGTAATGATAACGACAAATATATCAAAAAATATCTATTTTCTATTTAATAATTTACTATAAATTTCATAATCTTTATCTTCATTTATATTATTAAAACGTTAGGCAATTTCTTGTTACAGTCATATCTGAAGTTCAACTGGGCAGATTTTCACGATTTCTTTTTTTAAACGTAAGTAGTTGGTGTATAATATATAATTCTTTCTTTTTCTTTAGTTCTGTGATTGAACACTCAAATTCTCCACGTATTCGAGCCTACGCATCATTGACTTTTTTTTGTCTTTGTGATGTTTAAGCTGAGGGTTCCATATAACAGGTTCATTTTGGTACAACTCCAAAAACTTAAACGTTAATTTGTTTGTCCAATCACACGTGATTTTTACCAATCAACAAAAACAACAACAACAACAAAAATTAGTAGATAGAAAGATAGGAAGTAGTAACTCAAGTACGCACGAAGAAATCGCGACAATTAATAGGCTAGAATATTCTAGAATGTACGAGTGTGGACTAGGTGCTCCCTGGCTCGCGTCTCGGCTAGCCTCGTATCCTTTGACTCGGGCTCAAAATACCGCCACTAGACCGAGCGCCACCGAAGCGAGGCGAGAGAGAGATGTGTAGTTCATGAGTTAGTCGGCTCAGTGAGTCGACTCTTTCAGATGAGCTGAACGATTCGAATCAGTGTTTCGAGATTCGACAACTCGGTAACTCAGTTTTACCAACCAAAGTTCGACAATTCAAAATCGAGTCGGAGTAAACAATTCGATATGAATTTATTTGTGAACTGTGAATTGTTCCGCGAGTTGAGTTTATAACACAGATAATAATAGTTATCTGTGGTTTATATTTTTATAATCACATTTCTGCGAACAATACTACTTATCAGTTATCACGATTTAAGTCATAAGATAATAAAAATAATTTTATTATAACTATTATATTTTATTATACGTACTATTACGGTATTACCAGTTGGCAGTTACCACCGGTTTAAGATGTCTATTATTTTTAAGCGACAGTTTTATTGATGCCAAACCAAACTTAAGATTTAAGAATCGACTTCTTAAGACTTAAGTTCTAAACTACTCTCGACTGAGTCTCGAGTCTGGACTAGTGGACTGTTGTGAAATTTGAATCAATTATTCAACATTTCAACTCTTAAAATTCTTAATACTAATACTTTCATTTCACACATTACACAAGCAAACACCAGACGTCTTCAGAATGAGATTAAGTATATAATTGAGTGCAACATTTTAATTCACATACATAATTATAAATCTGAAATTAAAAAAAATATTAGTAAAACAGAAATATTGAAAATAATTTCATTGCATTTTACTTCACCACAATGTAGGTGTGCACAGTTTTTGTGTTTTATATGTGTTGACTTGACTTAGGTATGTGATTAAAAAAAATAATTACATTGTAATTTGTACTAATTTTGTAGAATTGGATATTTGGAGGAAGTACCTAGAAAATTCAAAATATAGTATTATTAGCATTTAACTCATTTGTCAAAACTCAGAATAAAGTAGCAGGTGTATGAACATAAATAATTAATGAAAATAGTTAACATGATCATGCTGATTGAGTGAAGGTATGTTATGGTTTTATTTATTTTATATACAAGAATGTAAACTATACAAATAATAAATTTAAATTCAATAGTTTAAAATAATATACTAAATCTTAAATAAAAATATCCTATAGGAAATAACATTTTTGCTTAGGTACTTAAAACCTTTTTATTGAAATGATTTACAAAAAAAAAAAACTTTAATTAATACAATATTACTTGTACCCTATACTTACATATTATAACCTCACGTAACATCAAAATAAAATATTAGTATATACTTATTACATAATATTGTGTAGTGTTAAAAACTATAAATTAAAATTTAAAAATATCATTTTTTCAAAATTTTTACTATGCAGTCTACTTCTTTTTTCAGTGATTGTCTGACCTGCTTTTGAAAATATCCGTTCGCATGGAACAGATGTAGCCAAAATGCAAAAACGTTTTTTCATTATTTGAAAGAGCCTTGGGTAAACATTTGTGTTTTCTTTCCACCAAAGCAAAGGATCAGCTGTTCTGGGAATTAAAGGTTCTAAAAGATATTTATCAATTTCTACAATAAATGCAGATGTTGGATTTTGACTTTGAACTAAACTCTGAACTTCAGTGTCGAAATCGTTCCAGATTGAGTCGTGACTTGTTGATGGCATAGTAGCAACACTTGTATGGTTCTCTGATCCCAATTGAATATCCCTAGCTTTATTGACCAATGACTTTTTTCCCTCGATAAAAGCATTGTTATTTAAAAATCCATGATTTTTAAACCGAGGGTCCAAAATTACAGCTTCTGCGTAGAGAATATTCCATTCATATTTTTCAAATCTACTTACTACTTGATTTGTCAATACATCAATAAATTTAGTCGTCACAGATGAACCAGGATATTTATTTTTCAACTGACCACAATAATTAATTAGCGCTTTACTGAGAACAACAACTTTGGATATTGAAACCGATTTTTCACTACTTATTTCAATAGTAATTTCTTTAAACCTCTTAAGAATATCACATGTATTTGAAATGATTTGCCAATCAGATACATTTAAATGCACATCATAGTTAGACTCGGATAAAGCAGATAATAAAGGAGTTTTTAAATGCAAAATACGTTCAAACATCTCATAAGTAGAATTCCACCTAGTTACCACATCTTGTATAACATTCAGAGTAGGTGAATATTCCAGTTGTTCTTGCCTGAGTTTTAATTTGGCAGCTGCTTGAGAGCTTCTTTTAAAATGACCAACAATGCCCTTAACCTTGTCCCTGATATCTTGCACTTCTTTGAGAGCATGTTGGACGGCTAAATTCAAAGAATGTGCAAAACACCCTATGTGTCTCCAATTACATAAAAGAATTGCTCCAGTTATGTTTGATGCATTATCAGACGTACAAGCTGCAATTTTATTTTGTAAGCCCCACTCAGAAACCACCCGTATTAGCTCATTTTTTAAATTTTCACTTGTATGTGACTCAGAATATTTAAAGCATGACAGTAAATATGTTTTAAGGATACAGTCGTTATCAATATAATGTGCTGTTACAGCTGTATAACTTTCATTTTTAATTGATGTCCAGCTATCAGTTGTCAAACTTACATAGCGAGCATTAGAATTTATATCATTTCTTACTTTTTCATAAACTTCATTATACATTACAGGCAGAAGTGATGTTGTCAATGTTTTCCTAGATGGTAGTGTGTAACCTGAATTTAACATACTTATGAGTTTGATGAACTCTCTATCTTCCACAACACTGAAGGGAAAATACTCTTTTACAATCATTCTTAACACTTGTTGATCAATGACTTTTCTGCGGGATGCACCAACAGGTTTTGGCATGTAACGAGTAATCAAGTTCGATTGAATTGGCCGTGCTACAGCATTTAATCTACAAGATTGTGTTTGAACCAATTGAGACGTATCAGACTGAAAATCATTTCATTATTTTATTTAGTATCCTGATGTACACAATAAATAAATCTATATTATAATATTGTATATGACATATTTATTTCTTACATTTTATTACAAATCATTGTAAATTTGTATTTATATTTTACACTTTTTTTATGTAAGCATGTATTTTACATTGAAATAAATTGGGATTACTTACTCGAGAAGAATTTGAAACTCCTTGTTCTGGTATATCAGGATCATCAACTTGGTCTTCTGAAATTTCTAATACATTTTGCCGTCTTCTACTATTCAAATCTACTGTTCCATGTTTAAGTCGCATGTGTCTCATCATATTTGATGTAGAAGAACGGTTATGGCTCATGGTCACAGGACACAAACCACACTTCACTCGGCCAGTCTCAACATTTAATGTAAAAAAGTCCCAAACTACACTAGACTTACTCATTATTTATGAACTTAAAACCGTGGTGTAGAGCAAATATAAATGACTTACAACTTGTTAAGTGGTAATAATTATTTTAACAAGATGATGCCAGTTTAATATCCAAGAATGGAATGATTGGTAGGTATCAATTTGTATATGGTATGGGGCTATTTTTATATTTACTGTCCATACTCCATTGGTATATTACAGAAGTACAGGAGTGGTCAGTGGTGTGTGGGAATTTTTCTACTGATGGTTTTTATTTTGGAAAAACATATTTCTATTTTTATCTATAAAATGTATAATTATGCATATAAGTTTTCAATTGTTTAAGCCTTGTGGAAAATAAATATAGCTATAAAGACATGCCAAAGATACAACAGTGAACTCTCATTACCTCAAGAATTATTAAAGAGTTTGTACTAAATAATTTTTTACATAATTTGTCGACATTATAAAAATTAATTCATTTAATGGTTCAATAAAAGTTAAGTGATTGTTCATCCAATACGTCATTATTTTTATCGATGTATTTTTTTGACTAACAATACCTCCATGGCTACATACATTTTTATTTCATATCCAGAAGCAGAATAGTTTTTAGAGAATTGTAATACATTATTATCGGATTAAGAACGATTAATTAATTAGGTATAAGTTAAAACTTTTAAAGTTATGACTTATGATTAACGGAATAGACAACCAAATTTTTTCTAGATTCATATAAACTTTATAAACGTAGGTACCTAGGCTCCTATTTACTCGATTAAGAATTGAAATTATCGAAAAAATATTTTGCATTGGAATATGAAATTAAAAATTGACTCATGCTGTTAACCAAAACATAAAATTACGAATTGTATAACGTAGGTACCTATCCTTTATTATTTATTTATGATAATAAGAATTGAATAATGATAATTCATAGATTTTACTAAAATTTTATATGGTATAAGTAATTTATATAAGTAAAAACTTAGGGGATCTTGACTCCCCAAATACTACGAGCCTCCTCAATTTTTTATCGTATAAAAACCATACCTATACCTAGATCATCTAATACTGAATACCTATCTATCTATTTGAATATAACAACAAATAAGTTTATGCATATACCAAATTCAAAAGACAATATTGAAATAAATCACCGTAATTGCGGATTAAGAATAGTACTTATCTAGGATTTTCTCACGGGGGGATGAGGGGATATAAAAATAAATATAGACATATTTAGTATTCACATTTATTCATATTAAAATATAGTTTATACATGTTAGGTACAGTGCTATATTGTACAAAATTTTGTTTATTAACAACAAAAAAAAGTTCAGTTAATTTTAAATTTTTTTACAAAAATATGGTAAAACATGCATATAATTTAACCTAACCCAGTATACTTGATAATCAATTAAAATTAGTTTTGAAAATTGAATATACCTCTTTATGTTAAAAATTTCTTACCTAGTAAAATAATTAAATTAATTTATGATTTTATTAACAGGTGTTTAATTACCAAATAATAAAGTATTTGAAAATCATTATACATGGCAAGTATTTGTATTTCTGAAGGATGTTTTATGTGGGCATTATACGTATATATTATGAAAAGTAAAAACATTTTAAATTTGGTAATTTATTCAATAAAATTTAAAAAAAAAAATTTAAGGCGGATCATCCTCCCCCCTGTGACCAGCTATTACCATTTGAACACTGTCACTGTTCATTGATGTGGTGAGTTCCGTTGGTTATAACACTAACACTTGTCGCTCAGAAATCAATAGTAACCAGGCAGGGAGTCCTCACAACTGGCATTAACGAGTTTGGAAAACCTTTATATATTTATCATTGTGACCAGGGCGTCACACAAGGGAGAACTAGAACAAGTTGTCCCGAAAAACTTAAATCGTGGCATCTAGTGATTAAAAAATTCTTTATTTTGTGAATCGACTGAATTCTGTTCAAACCGGTTACGTGTATACAAATAATACTTGAATTAAATTTAAATTCAAGTATTGATTTGTATATTATTTACTTATATTAGTTTTAAGTGTAAGACTGTAAACAACTGAACACAACAAATAAAAATAATTATTGATTTGTTGATATAACTTTTTACAAAGTTCTTTATTCATCTATACAATGTAATTCCACAAAAAACAATACGAGAAAGCATAATTTATTATTATTTATTAATTATTGTAGTAAGATTTTTGGTTATTTGTAATCTAGCTACACTGTCAGTGTTGTATAATGTATCGAATATCAATTTGTATGTTATACAAAAGCAACAGCTCAAACAAGTGGGAGGAAACAACTACCAGGGCAGCAGGGCACAGGAATCACAACTCACGGAGGATTTAACTAGTTGACCGTACCCTTGAATCGTGAACGAATCATCGAATATGTGAGAGTTGAGAGTTGATAAGAGAGTCGACTCACTGATTCAGTTCATTAAACTGAACTGAGTTGAATGATTTGACTCACTAAAGTGAGTTGAAATTCCCATCCCTAGCGCGAGACTATGCGAGGCGAGACTATGCGAGGCGATACTAGCGCATCTAGTTCACTCTCGCACTCGGCTGCCCTCGTGCTGGCTCGGCGAATTTGTACTGCCGGCATTACTGTTGTTGAACAGTTATCGTCGTAGTGTCGTCGTCTGAATAGTTGTCGAAAAATGGAATACCTATCAATTAATCCCAATACCAGGCGATGGAGATTGTTTATTTCGTTCCGTGTCACATTTAATATTCGGCACGCAAAAAGAACATCGAAATATTCGATTAAGAGTGGTTAACTTGGGGGTAAATAATTGGGATATGCACGAAGAATTTGTCATTGGTGAGCTTTCGTATAGACTACCTATTTATAATTCTAATGATTACGAACATTTGAAGAGGCTAGATGGCGAGTATGCTGGTCACGTCGAACTTGGATTAGCCGACTTTATTCAAGTCATGCATTTCGTGTGTATAGATCTAATGATCTTAATGTATTTGTAGATTATGGTTCTGGTTTTATAATGTGTAATTTATTATTTTCTGGCAATGGTGACGCAGGACATTATAGTGTTTTAGTTTTTGGTAATAATATGAATATTCAAAATTAATTTATGTTACCTAAAGAAATAACTGCAAGTCTGCAAACACTAATAGTAAGCATAAAACATATTCTTTAACTGGAAGACAAGAAAGAAAAAAATATAAAAAAACTCGGAATCACAGTGTATTATTTTATAAATGTGCTTTATCACATAATATATTTCACGTTACTCTCTATAATTTGGGTAATTTAACATTTAAATGCGAGTATTGTCATTCGTTGCACTTTGAGTGTGAAAAAACGACTAGAATGCATTTCAGTCTATGTTGTGGTAATGGCAAAATATCTTTACCGGAGAGCCGTTTACCTAATGAAATATTTGATTTATTTGTTGGTGAAAATAATGAGTCCAAACATTTTAGAGAACATATACGTCAATATAACAGTGCAATGTCATTTGTCTCTTTAGGTTCTCACATAACATTACCATCGGGGTATGGGCCTTATTGTTTTAAAATACATGGTGATATATACATCGTATTAGCTCCCTTTATCCTAGCTCTTGCCAAAATCCATCGTATGGTCAATTATATATTTTAGACTTTGCTGAAGCAAATAAAGTTAGATTAAACAAATCACAAAATATATTACTTAAAAGTTATATACTTGATAAATTACACAATGTATTATCTAACATAAATCCATATGCTAAATCGTACAAACAAATGCATGAACTAACAGATATTCGTAAGTACAACGGCCCAACAGTTTCTGAAATCGCAGCAGTATTTGAATCTTCAGATGGCGCACCTCCTTCACATAGACATATATCAGTTTACCCAAAAAAAGGAGATATACAAAGGATTGATTACGACAGCATGCACTGTGACCCTATGAATTACGTTTTAATATGGCCGTACAGAGAACCAGGCTGGTATATAAATATGCAATATAATGGTAAACGTAAACCTGCCAAAAGATGCAACATTTCCAAGCGCGAATATGTATGTTTTCGAATGGCAATAAAAGGTACTCACCCGTGTGGTAATTTTAATCAAGTACTGAGCGCAGGCAAACTGACTCAACAACTGATCGTTGATTATTATTGTCATATTGAAGGTGATAGACTGAAATATATTAGAAATCAGCAATCAAAATTAAGAGTAGACACATACGAGTATTCTGGCTTAGCAGACGCTATACGAGCAACGGCAAACGAAGCTAATGTTAGAGTGGGAAAATTGGTCGTATTGCCTTCTTTGTTTGTTGGAAGTCCTCGAAATATGGTACAGAATTACCAAGATGCCATAGCAGTAGTAAGGAAATTCGGTAAGCTAGATTTGTTCATTACATTTACCTGTAATGCTTCGTGGCTAGAGATTGCTACAAGCATTCATTCATATGAAACAGCAAATAACAGACCATTTTCGTGTGTTCCATGCAAAAGTTGAACACTTATTAAAAATAATAAAAACAAAAAAAATATTTGGTGATGTGAAAACTTATATTTATACAATAGAATTTCAAAAAAGAGGATTACCTCACGTTCATTTGTTAGTAGGCCTTGAGGATCATTTAAGTTTAGAGATGTTCAGGATATTAATAGAGTTGACAATTTCTAGTTTTTGTTACTAAATCTTCTATTCTTGGAAATGGTTGTGACTGTGGTATTATTATTTTGTTTAATTCTCTAAAGTCTATACACAGTCTAGACTTTTTATTTTCATCTTTTTTAAATGCAAGAGTCACAGGTGCTGCAAAGGGGCTATACGATTCTTCTATCAAGTTCCTCTTTAACAGCCATGCTATTTGTTGCTCTATTTCTTTTTTATCTTCCATTGTACACTTGTATGGTCGCTTGCTGCAGTATTTGTCTATTGTCAGATTAATTCTAGCTTCATATTCTTGTACAGTTCCAATATCAAATTTATCTTTACCAAATATTTGTTTATATTTATTTTCTAGGTTAATAATTGATTTTCTATTTTCCACACTTAAGTGATCTGTAATTGCTTTAAAATTATTGGTATCGATGCATTCATTAAAATTTATTTCATGGATATCTCCTTTATTTTCCTTTTTTTCTGTTATATATGCCTTTTGGAATACATTCCAGAACAATGGAAACGGGCACAAGTTATTATGTTGCTCAAACCAGGAAAACCACCCGAAAATGTCACATCATACCGACCGATATCGCTCCTTCCAAGTTTATCTAAACTTTTAGAGAAACTTCTGCTCAAACGCCTAAAACCGATTATAAAGGAAAAAATCTTATACATCAGTTTGGATTTCGCAACAAACATTCAACAATCGATCAAGTACATCGAGTTAATAATGTGATTAGTAAAGCTCTTGAAGAAAAAAAGTACTGCTGTGGAGTATTCCTTGACGTAGCTCAGGCTTTTGACAAAGTCTGGCACAAAGGACTCCACATCAAACTGCGTGATCAGCTGCCACATACCTGGTGTGCACTTCTTGAATCATACTTGACTGACCGTCAATTTCGAGTCATACACGAAGAAGCGATAACCGAATGGAAAGATATATCAGCTGGAGTACCGCAAGGTAGTGTTTTAGGACCTATCTTGTATTTACTCTATACGGCTGATATACCAAACGATGATAACACAACATTAGCTATGTTTGCCGATGATACAGCAATTTTTTCAACACGTAATAGTCAGCTTACTGCAACCAATAACTTACAGAGGTCAATCGACAATATCTTTACCTGGACAAGACGTTGGAAAATTAAGATTAATGGCGATAAATCGGTGCACGTTAACTATACGTTACGCAAAACCGAAACCATCCAAATAATATTGAATCAATCACCAATCCCACAAAAAAATTCAGCAAAATATCTTGGAATGCACCTTGACTCTCATCTAAACTGGAAACACCACGTCTGTCAGAAAAAAATTCAGATTGAAGAAAAAATGCGAAAACTTTATTGGTTAGTCGGACCTCACTCCGAGTTAACCATAGAAAACAAACGTCTACTGTATGTAGCAATTATAAAACCGATCTGGATATATGGCATTCAATTGTGGGGTTGTGCCAGTAAGTCTAACATCGATGTAATACAACGCTGTCAAAATATTGCACTTAGGACCATCACTTCAGCCTACCGGTTCGAAAGAAACAATACAATTCACCGTGATATGATGCTGCCTACAATAGCAGACGAAATCCAAAGGTTTGCTCGCAAACACAAGACGAGGCTATATCACCATGTCAATCCATTGGCCATTCAATTATTAGATAACTCCAAGAATATCCGACGTCTTAAGCGTCTGAAACCATACGACTTAGTTTGAGATTTTAGATTAAGGCAGGAGACACTTCATTGGAAGTGACTCCATCAACGTGTAATATATATATATATATATATATATATATATATATATTATGTCAAGTATGTAAAATATGTGTAATTGTCAAACATATTTATAAAGACCTTTGGGTCGTTTAAATAATAAAGCCCCAGGGCATTTAAAAAAAAAATATATATATATATATGCCTTTTCAGGATTATCTTTTTTGCAATTATTATTGTCACAATTAGATTCTTTCCCTTTTTGTACTATACACAGATTTTCATTTTGAGATAAATTGAAGATAAATAAATAAATTAGATATATTCCAATGAGAAAATCATATTTGCAGTTTTCATTGTCTATCACAAAGACATAAACATCTTTTTCTATGTTGAAAATTTTAACTTTTATTTTGATTAAGTGATCGATTTCATTCACACCATTGATTGTTCTTAATTTAGCTTTTTTAAAACCAGATTTGTTTATTTTTAATTTTAGTGTTTTTGCATTAATGAGTGATACATTTGATCCTGTATCATAAACCGCATTTATAACAAATTTTTTACATATTGTAACTTAAAATCAATCAATGGTGTGTATACTAGTTTTTTTGGATTTTGTTCATCTGTTTCTATGTCTATTAAAGAATTGTTTATTTTTTTTCTCTTTTTCCTGCGCATCTTATACTAACAACTTTCTAATGGATGAAAACGAACTTTGTTTAATTTTTCTTTACAAATTGTACAAGGTGTTTTTAATTTAAATCCTTGTTCATTTACGTTTTTAGGAATATCTGGTTTTTTTTATTTGTTATGTGTTCTAACTTACCCAATTCATTATATAGATCCTCTGTTTCAATTAAAGTATTTCTATCAATTTTATCGGTTACATAGTTGGGTAGACCTACTGCAATTAAATCAATCAGTGGGCTCACAACAATACTTTTCCTGGTTTCTAACATCAACTTTTCTTTTCTTAATGCGTATTCTATTAGTGATCCTGTTTGATATTTAAAATTAATTGCATACCTGATTGGGTTCCATCCTTTATTAGCAAAATTGTCACAAAATCTTTTTTTCCAGTCCAACCATTGTGAGTTAATAGTTTTATTAAGACACATTCATACCAATCTATACATGATTTTTCTAGGAAAAGCTTCAATAATTTAATTTTTTTCTTATCTTGTGTCACATTGAATCTGTTGCATTCATCTTCAAATTCATTCGACCATTGACTAGCGTTTTGTGTTTTATTGTTAAACTTATTTATAGTTAACTCTTTTGCAATTTTTTCAATAGCTTTTTCATCTAACTTTCGATTACTTTCAATTAATTTTTCTATTAATTTTTCCAATGTCGTTGTTTGTGCCGACTCATTCGCAGTATTATTATCTATTGTTAATTTTCTAAGTAATAATCTTTGAATTATAAATTGTCCTCTTCATCGAGGTAGACTTCCTAATTTTTTCAGTAACCGTCATCCAGATTTTCCTAAATTGATTTCACTTTGTTATACTTTTTTCACTTTTGAAAATATTTCATTGTTTGATATCACTGTATGTAATGATGCCGGTTGTACTTCATCAGGCAAAATAAACTTCCTCTCATCTGGAGTTTCAATTGAGGTTATGCAGAGTATATTTGAATTGGGAATTTCGAAAAGGGCTCATATCTGAAAATTAAAATTTTTCAGGAAACTTAAAAAACTGATTTAATTTTTAATTTTTTTTTTTATTGTGCCATTTTTTTTCTTATGTTACTAACTATTATCTAATGTTAAGCTTTTGTAATATAATATTCTGGAAGTGAAATTTTATTGCAAAAGTGATTCATTAAGTTTTCCGAGATGACTCCTTTTCGAAATTTGTGTGAGGACTATAGTGATTTAAAATTGAAAATGCCCATATTATTGAGATAAAATTATACAAAAAATATTTCTTATCCATGTTCTTTTATTTTTATGAATTTTATAATAAAACAGAAAATATAATAAATAGAAAATTATCTCTTTAACATTAAAAAAAAAAAAAAATAATGAATAAATTAGTATTTTCGTGTACTTCAAAATTCTTCTTCGACGTCTAGCTGTGCTGATACATCTGTCGGCCACTGCAAAATGCTTTCATAGAAATGTATGTAATCGTCTGGTATGTATTGCTTTAACTTCTGTAGATCATTCATTTTTAATATATTAATTGGAAGTTTAGAGGAATAGCTAGGAAATGCTTCAATAGTAGGGATGCTTGCACAACAACCTTTTGTTTTTGATAGGATAAAAGTTTCATTATTTATTTCATTGTCAATGAAAGGGCGACACAAGACTTCACCTGGTTTTATTGGGTCAAATATAAATTTAAAAAAAGTCGATACTTGAAATGAAACCTTATCCTTTTTGTCCACCTTTTTCCCGTAACATCTTTCCGACAGTGGCTTGGCTTTAAAATTAACTTTACACCATGATTTGAAGTCTATAACGTCAGAATATGTAATGGTTTTGACATTAAACTTCTTGTTCGCGGTACTGCTTAGTATTAAATCTACATATTGTTGATGAGTGAACAACCGATCTTCTCTTTTAATTTTACGCTTTACGGTCGCAAAATCTCTGTCACAATCGTTAAAAGAATGTCCTCTTTGCAGAAAATAAATTTTAATTTTCAAATTAAGACTTACTGACAGTGACAGTAAAAACTTAATCATCGTACTGTTTTTGTTTTGACCAGGACAGCCGTCACAAAATAAGTGTAATTCTGTTGTTTCTTTAGGAACGTTGGCACGAATATAATCATTTAAAAACGATGTCACTTCGTTGGGACCCTTGAGTGCTTGACCCTCGTGGTAGGAATAGAAGGTTGCTTTTGCAGTTTTCATGTTATGAACACAAAATTCATACACCCA
This sequence comes from Diuraphis noxia, assembly GCF_037042655.1. NCBI lineage: Eukaryota > Metazoa > Arthropoda > Insecta > Hemiptera > Aphididae > Diuraphis > Diuraphis noxia. Next base: position 81,022,497 of record NW_028301711.1, read on the forward strand.
TAACTGACGAAAATAAAAAACTTCTTGCACTGGAAGAACTGGCAGTGGGAGATTCTGCATATAATCAAATGACAAACCCATAATAGAACTGCCATCTTCTTGACATTTTTCAGTTATTGCTTTGGCTTTACTGAAAAATTTTGATGCTCGTCGCTTATGAATGATTAATTCTGCGCTTGTAACTTTTTTGGCATTTTCATTCAAATGAGGGTTTTTTAGTTTAACACTCAATTCTTCACATTTTGAACATACGTCAATTTGAGGTCTCCCAAAAGAAAGGTTAAAATTTTCATTGAAGTAATTTCTAAAAAACTGATAGTTTACTTTTGTATTCGGATTTTTGATGCAATATTGCTGATATAATATTGTCACATTTAACGAAGAAGATAAATATCGTTTTACTATATTATTGGAGTAATGAGTTTGTTTAACTGGAATTGATTCCACAAAATGGTGGATTAGAGCACACGTTTCTGGTGGCACAACGTTACTTCTAGACCCTACAGATTTTCCGCGCATATCGTGGGGACTTTTACCGGACACTTTGAGCAGTTGTAGTCTCTTGATTCTTTTATTAGTTACGCCATGCAAACTTAAAAATGCTTTTTTACATACTTGGTTTTTGCTTCCATCAATTTCGATGAAATACTTATAAGAATACATCTTAGGTTTTGGATTCTCGACATTTTGCCGTTTTGACGTATCCCTTACAGAACTCGAATCAATAAGAGCTTGCAGATACGTGTCTTGTTCGTCTTTGGTGTTAAAATTATTTATTTGATTAAGAATAACAACCTTAGTTCCATCAGATATGTCAAAACATTTTCGAATGCACCTTTATAAAATAAAAATAGTAGGTAGATTATTAAACTTGTTTTGAAATAAAATAAAATATTTATCTAAATTTATTAGGTATTTAATATTATTTTCAATAGCATTGTAGGTAATACGCTCTACACATGCTTATATACTATTTTAGAAGTCTTATTGTATTATGGGTTATCCAGTATTAAAATATTAAATATTGGGAGAAATCTACAACAGTGGTACCTTTAATAGGTATTGAGTTTATTACTATCTATATTAATTTTATTTAAATAAGTCAATAAAGATAATGAAAATATAGGTCTCACGGGAAAAAATATCTAAAATTAAAAATAAATTACAGTTGTTCGATTACGAACACATAAATATACATATTCATTCGTCAAATGCTTAATAAGAATCATACATAATACCTGTGTGTATTATAGCAATATTTCTTATTATAATAAAATCATATTAATGACAAATTATATATATATATATATATATATATATTATACACAAAATATACTCATGAAACTATAAAGAAAAAAAATATTAAAATTAAAAACCTACTTGCAGCTGTCTCCGGTTTTCCTGGCCATGATGATTTTGCCAGCATGGTTTTCATGAAGAAGTCCTTTTACCTTTGTTTTTTTAATAACTACGTGTTTATAAAGTTCAGTGTCTTTAACACCTTTTCCCTTTTTTTTGTCTTGATAATTGTCACTATCTGAACTGCTAGATTCACTCATATTTAATAATATACGAATATGTGAAATGACAAATTATTTTATACATGAAAGAATAATTTCACTGTGTAAACTGAAGTTAACTGAAGAAATGTCTGAGAAGTAGTAATATTGTTTTCGTTTTTGTCACAATCACGACGATAACAATTATCGATTAGAAACGAAGGCAGCAGTCAATAATAAAAATAAAAATATCATATTATATCAAACAATTTCGAAAAGGACTCATATCACCAAGATGAGTCTTTTTCGATATTTTTCTAAAAATAGGATGTTTATTTCATCACAATAGAAAACGGATATGGTCCCTTTTCGCTCATAAAATATCGGTCTATATGTGTAAATCAAAAATATGCGGAAAAATCTATTTTGGTAAAATTTCGAGATTGGCCCTTTTCGAAATTCCCAATTCATTTGATTTTCCATCTGTACTACCTCTCATTTTAAATTCAAACTTCAATTTTTCCATTGTTTCTTTTTCTCTTTAAACGAGAATGTTGTTTTATAATATGTAAATTAATTATTGTCACTCTGGGGTGACTCTTAAGTAATGATATCACATAATATGTCTTATCAGCCTACCTTATCAACTAACGCGGATTCAAATAACTAAGAAGTATACTTCTTATAAATATATGTTGGAAAGAGTACAGATAAAAAACATTCCAATGAATATAAAAGTTCGAATACGTGAAATCACAAATGCTACAGAGGAACAAGTACAAAAGACGTCAAATGCTCCTGGAAGATGTGCATTTTGTAATTGGAAAAAAAACCGAAAAATATCAAATTTGTGTAACGAGTGCCAATCATATACATATATGTAAAGAGCGCCTTCGATTTGCCAAAATTATTCACAACGAACGATGGAAGATGATTTTTTTTTAGAATAAAATATTTTATATTATTACAGACCGACAAGGCACGATCGTGAGGGAATAATTTTTTTTTTTTTTCATTGTTATATTTATTCTACTTTGTTCAGACCGGTCTCGCACGATTGTGAAGGTTACGTTACATCGATTTAGTTTATCTTTAAAAGTAATTTGGTAAAATACAGCCATGCTCCATGTATTATTAGTTTTGGGTTTTTATCAGTTTTAGATATCCTTGGTGTTCGGGTTCTTTTCTTAGTATATATTTGCGATAGCAATGAATTTGTTGTTTTGTTTTATTTATCATATCTTTTCCCAGCCGTTTCTAACAATACCCATTGCTTAATATTTGTTTCTATTAATGTTTTTTCACGAACAATATTTAGTATCACGTTCGTGAGTGTACGGTCTATATGTGCGTACAGCGTAACATATTCAAATCCACCATGAATCCTGATGAAATTTTAGATTTATTAGAAAATTCCGATATAGAATTTGATGACGACGATGATGATGCCGATCCAACATATGTTTTACCTGGTCAACATGAAAATAATAATTTAGGCGAGGCAAGTGAGTCTGAAGGGGAAGAACAACTCGAAACTACCACACAAGTAAGTGTGAATCAAAGTGTTACTAGTAGTAGTAGTTCATCGATTTCCGAAAAAGTAAAATGGCGTATACAATCATTTAAATCTAAATTATTTTCCGAAAAAGTTCCGAACACCTCACCTGTAGGCACACCTATGGAATACTTTAAAAAATATTTTCCCGAAGAATTATATGAACTAGCTGCGTCTTGCACTAATGAATATTATATGGAAAATACGGGTAAAATGTTAAAGATATCTTCTATTGAAATAAAAAATTTTTTTGGAATTCACGTAATTATTGGTTGTATTAAATTTCCTCGTCTCCGAATGTATTGGAGTGCTAAGTTTCGATATGACCCTGTTTCAGCGGTAAATGTCTCGAGATCGTTTTTTTCAATTAAGAGTAAATCTACATTTTGCAAATTTCGTGAGTGATGAAATAAAAAAAAATAACAAATTATGGAAAGTGCAACCACTCATAGATTTTGTAAGGAACAGGTGCTTATCTATTGATCGATCATCAACTTATTATTCAATTGATGAACAAATGATACCTTTTCTTGGACGTTGTCAAATTAGACAATTTGTTAAAGGTAAACCTAGACCAGTTGGTCTCAAAAATTTTGTAATTACTACGTCTGATGGTCTAATTATTGATTTCGAGATATATCAAGGTCTTACCACGCCTTTTCCAGATAAAACTTTAGGACTTGGACCTGCCGTAATTTTACGTCTTATTAATACAATACCAGAAGGTTCATCTGTATTTTTCGATCGTTATTTTACGACTATTCCATTGATGCAGAAATTAGTACAGCTAAAAATTCATGGAACTGGTACCTTACAACTTAATCGTTTACAAAAATTTCAATTTAAACCAGATACTAAAATGAAGAGAGGGGATTTTGAAGAAGTTGTATCTAATGATAAAAATATTTGTCTATTGAAATGGAAAGATAACAAATCAGTAGTTACGACATCGACTTGTTATGGAGGTTTACCAACATCATCAGTATCCAGATGGGATAAAAAACAAAACAAATATATTGACGTACAAATTCCAAATATGATATCAAAATATAATGAAAAAATGGGTGGCGTTGATCATTTTGATCAAATGATGGAATACTATAGAACTTGGTTAAAAACAAAAAAATGGCCACTTAAAGTTATACTACACTTACTTGACCTAACAGTAACAAACAGTTGGTTTGAATATTTACAAGATTGTAAAATTAATAAAGTACCGAAGAAAAAAATTAAAGATTTGCTCCAGTTTAGAATGGAAATTGGCGAAAGCTTAACTACGGCGACACCACCACCACCTACATACCAAGTCAGCGAAGAGGATGAAGAACCACCGAAAAAAAAAAATTCACACGCGTCTATACCAGGAGATGATGTGAGACTGGATGGATGCCATCATTGGCCGAGAGTGATGGACCTCAAAGCACCTCTGAGTTGTAGACACAAAGGTTGTGAAAGTAGGTCCAAAGTCATATGTATGAAATGTAAAACTTATTTGTGTATGTCAAAAGGAAAAACTTGTTTTGAAGACTTTCATAAGTTTAAATAAATATTACCTATTTTTTAAATTTATAAACTAAAATAATTATAAGTACTTACCTACTAATGATATAAAGTTATGTATTAATTACAATTTATTATGTTTGAAATAAAATAAAGTTTTTTTTACGTATTATGCATTGATTGCCTATATATATTTTTCTAGTTGTGAAGACCGTACCCTCACGATCGTGAAGGGGTAGTTTTGACCTCCCCTGAGGTGATTTTTTTTTTAAATATTTTTTAGGTAATATCTAGGGCATGTCTAAAAGTGTTATACAAGTCAATTGAAAAAACAATTAAAAAAAAGTTTTCGGTCTGTAAGGGATAACCTAATATGTTATAAAATGTATATGAAAGTTTAATTTTTTTATATTAAGTATTAATTAAATCATTTGACAATATTTATTTATTTAAAAAATAAAATCAATAAAATAATTATTATTTCAATTTATCGAGTTTTAATTGAAATATTTCAATACACGTACACGGTCAAAAACACTGTGTGCGTGGAATCTCGTGAATATTTTTAATGCTAATAAAAAAAATTCTGTAAGTATTTCAACTAATGATTTACGAAAAAAAGGTAATTTTTTCCATGAGGGGGGGGGGAATGCCAAAATCGAAAAATTGAATTGTTCGGGTACAGCGGGTTTCGCACAAATTCTGGAAATACTCGCAAAAATTCACACTAATGGCGCACTAATGTTTGGGGAAAAAAAATTTTAAAATTGTAATTTTTTCCATGAGGGGGGGCTGGGAAACATTTCTCTGGCCCCCCATCTCTATTTTTCAATTTATGGTTAAACCGGTATCGCACAAGTAGTCACACAAATTCACACTAATGGCACATTAATGTTTGGCCGAAAAAAAATTTAAAAATTTAAAAAAGGGGGGTAGCGAAATGTTTGTTATAAAATAATATGGTCAATCACTTCACGACCCCCCCTCCCCCTCAATCTACATTAAGTAAAAATGTTAACAGTAAAAATATCCTATCATTACCAATATCAATTTTAAATCAGCGTTTTATTATTTTTGACCTACGCGACCCTAAGTCAAGGTATTCGCAACCCCCTGGTTGAGAAACACTGTAGTAGACGTATAAAAGTCCCAAAATGAAATCATGAAATTTGGAGTTCTCCTTACCATTTGTAAACTTTAACAAATCGATAAAGCATGTATCTACTTGTTATGGAATAAAACTAACGACAAATTCTTTGAATGTAAGTCCCTAAAAAATGTAACTACTTTTTAATTAGTCAATGAATAAAAATAACTATTATATATATATATAATATTTAATAAATCATGTTCAAATTTTAACTTTTTTAAGGTGATGAGGCGTTTTGCTTACACATACAGATGTGATGAAACCTTGTTCTCATCCTGTAGCAAGTGTGGACAATCTAAAGGCAATTTTCAATCAACTCTAAGAGTTTCGGAAAATACTGTATTATCATTATTAACACGTTGGCTACCAATATATTTTTCAACGCTCATTACTACGAGTAGTATCGGTAACTTTCACATTGTTTTTCTCGCTTTACCACGAGAGTGACCAATGACACTTAGCTTATCTTAGTTTAAAACCCTCAGTATATACAATAATTGCGCTCTATTGGATAAAACTATAAACGAATAAAATCTTTATTATATTATTTACCTTGGAGTATAGTGGGTAGTACCAGTAACTCCCAATTTTTCAAATATATACATTTTCTTAATCCATATGATTTTTTTATTAATAAGAACACTCAAGAATCATATTAAATGTTTTATAGATTCAAATAATTCAATAAAATAAGATACAACACAATTAAAATGTGTTAACGACTATTATATTTTAAAAATAATACTATTATTGTATACTTATACAAAACATTAAACAATATCATAATAATATTTTGAATGTTTAATAACATAAAAAATATACTTAGAATTAAAGTTTTAAAATATAACACATGTCGTAGTAAAAAAAAATATATAACACTTGTCTTTGTAAAAAGAAATTATAATATGACAAATTTAAAAACAAATTTGTTACTTATTTATGATAAATTTGAAAACAATAATAAGGGTTAGTTTCACATTTCTCACACATAGTATTCACTTGTTTACATTTTTTTTGTGCTTCATTCCTTCCTAACACTATAAAATTATCTCAGTTGCAACTTTGTGATACCACCGAACACTCTTCCTCATAGGAGTGCAGTATGACGCTAACTGATCCGATAAATCTATTCCAGCTTTTCCAGCATTACAGAATAATATGATATCTGGCTTAATTATATCTTCATGATTCCTATTTTTCTTCCCAGTATTTGTCATATTTAATTGATGACGTGTTTTAAGTAAGTGAATGTCACGCTTATTTTTAAATTTTGATACTACTATACCAGAATCATTTTCAAGACCGACAAATTCCCCTATTTTCAATTTTTTTTTCTATGATCGTTTTTGGTAAAAAACGTCTATTTTTTTGAAGAGTTCCGACCAAATGAGTGTTTTTGCGCAAAAGTGTTTCCACTAATGGCACAGACGTATAAATTATCAGTCACTATTGTACGCCCTTCGTTTAGATAATTTTCACATAAATAAGTGACTATTATTTCACTCAACGCTTCTCCAGGTTTAGATTGTTTTCCTTCATATATAATAATTGTATACGTATAACCATTAGTTTCACATACCTTGAAAAATTTTACGCCATATTTATGTGTTTTATTTGGAATATACTGTCGAAATTTAAGTCTACTTCGAAAAGGTATCATAGATTCATCTACAGCTACTATTTCCCCAGGTTTATGTATATTTTTTACTAATTCATTTGCCATATTAAGTAACTTTCTTACTCTATATAAGCGATCCGCGTTGTCCTCAAAATGCCAAAACCTAAGAATGAGTTCAAATTTATTTCGACTCATAGTTTTCTATGCAACACCATTTTTATACCGTTCAACTTTACTCCAATAGTCGGCTATTGAAGTCATTTTTACGTGTCCCATCCACAGTAAAAGTCGCATAAATTTTTCCATATCATTTTTGTATATTGGTTGCCAAAATGAAAACCTACTACCACGTGAAATTCTTTGCGTATTTAAAAATTGTTGAACGTTTCTATTTGTTTCAATGACCATTAACTCAATTATTTCTCATTTATTTATCCTCGTTTAAAACGACTAATGACCACGAATTACCCGTAAAGTTAAAATTTTTTTGATTAATACCTGTTACTGTATTCCATTTTGATTGACTATTATTAGATGTTTGAAAAGTTTGATCCTCGTGATCTGACGAGTTTGGAGGATCACTATTATTGTCACTTTCAACATGATGTATAGGATCACTATCACTATCGTCAAAACTGTCACTAGAAAAAGTGTCAGAATCATCTAATGCATTACTAATCATGCGTTCATCCATTATGATATTATATTGTTACGTAAAATAAAGTAAAAATAATATTAAAATTCAAAACTTGATAACCACGAGAAGATCACACTTCTTATTCAAGACAAATACTAAAATATAATTGACGTATAAATGTGTAAAATAAATATTAAATCTTATTATTATCTTAAAACCAATAGAAACAAAGTAGGGGAGACTGGCTTAATATGACATACCATTTTTTAATTAAAAAAAAATTGAATGAAATAATGTCAGTTAACACATGAAACATGAGCAGCATATTTGTATTTATATTATACGCATAGTTCTGAAGTCTAATTATGCATTTAATACAAACAAATAATTTTAATTCACTTTTTTTTAAATGTACCTACTATGTCATTTATATAAGCAACCATTGTATACTTTTCAATAGAAATAAATTATTAAATTGTTGGAATGTAGGTAATAGTTTAATTTTTTTATTATTTACATAAATAACAAGACTTTAGTTAAAATTCTGTAAAAACATTATAAAAACAAATAAAATATTGTATGATAGTAGAACATTAGTCTTCCTCAGACTAGTTCTATAAAACATAATAAAAACAAATAATAAACTGTTTGTTAATAGAACATTAGTCTTCCTCAGACTAACTTTAGAACTTCAGTCTTAGTTAATTTTTAAAATTCAGTCTTCTTGACATAACTCACATTCAAAATATTTTACTCCAAAACCAATACCTGCACAGGCTGTGTGCACCTATTTTTTACAGAAATTACAACGTATCCATGTCTCATTAGATTTAGAATGTTTGTATAAATCATGACAATAAAGACAAGCAACTTCTTCTTCATCATTATCATCATCAGTTTCACTTTGAACACCGTCACCGTTTTCAGTAGGAACTTCAAAAAATAATTTGCGGTTTACTGGTTTTTTTGATTTTCTAATTACTTTTTCTTCTTGTTTCTTTTTTGTATTCTTAATAGGTGGATTCTTGATAACTGCCTGAGTGTTTTTAGATTTGATTCTCATAGACTTTTTAAATTCTTTATTTTTTTTCTCATTTTGTCTTATGAAAGAAAAAAAAATAAAAGTATTATGAGTTACAAAGGGGATTTTGGACATCGTGTCCTGTCACGGTCGCCATATGTGAGAATTCGGGCATTTTACCTACCGAAAACCACCCACGACAAAAGGGGAACACTTCTGTCGTGACCTAGGAGCCGCACCGCGTGATGACCCGAAGGCCAAGTCGGTGGAGCTCATAGGCTTTGATACACGCAACGGCAAATAAATGCCGAGGATTTATATTGGGGAAAAAAAAGTAAAATAAATAATATTAATAAAAAAATGTGACAAAATATAAGGTAATCATATAGTTAACATATATTTTACACGGTTTTAAGAAAAGGGTGTGTTTTAAACAATATGAATAAAATAATATAAAATGAGGTACATGGCAAGTGCAACTCAAAAATATATAATATTTGGCACATGGCAAAGTGCATAAAATACAGGGAAAAAATATATAATATTTGGCACATGGCAAAGTGCATAAAATACAGGGAAAAAATATATAATATTTGGCACATGGCAAAGTGCATAAAATACAGGGAAAAAATATATAATATTTGGCACATGGCAAAGTGCACAAAATACAGGGAAAAAATATATAAGATAATGCTACGGCTCCGACAAGCGGTTACCGGCACGGAATGATAATCATACGTCGGTATGACGCTTTATACATTTAGATGTATTAAAGGAAACGACCCACGGCTCCGCAGGATGGTTACCGGGGCACCTCTGAGTAAAATCTGAGTATATATAAAAAAAGCTAGGGTGATACATAAACAAAATGAAAAAAGGGGAATGTTGGGGGAAAAATAATACTTGACGATGACTGCTTGTACTGAGTTGATGATGTTTGAGATGGCTTCGCCCGCCTCGGGCCTATGACGTCACTTCAGCCCATCATGGTGGTATTCCGCCGATGGTGAAAACAAATAACAAACATTTTGAGTCCGGGAGACGTGTTGCGAGAGTCAATGGCGTTGAGCAGAAACAAAAATCGAACACCGGAGATCGGTCATCGATGGTGGCGAAAAACAGACAGCTCGGTACTATACGTCGGTGGCTGGTCGTAGGCCGTTCCGGCTTTTCGATGTTCTTGGGTAGGGGGTTGGTCAGTGCGTCGCGTCGGGAACTTTCGTATAATATACATTAGTGGGGAAACAGGTTGCCCTGTCCGTATACGCCAGCGGCTACGACCGCGACGCCCGACAGCAACGGCGGAGCGCCCTCTGCGACATCGATGCGATGGACACTGCATGTAGGGGAGGTCAGGGGACTAGTATTACATAACAGTGTTTTTGTAATTATAATATTTAATGAGCGCATGCATAATAATAGAGATTATGGAAATACTATGAGTTATATAATAAAAGGACGTGGACATATTATAAGATATTATTTAATATTCTAATAAAAAGCGTCAAAATTCTGTGACGTTACAAATATAATTGTATATTTTTCATCTACAAAAAATGAATATATTTTATTAAAATGTATTAAAATTTGTTTTTATATGTATTTGATTACTTTCAGAAATTGTTGAATGAGACTCCTTCAAACTTTCAAAAATCTTACGACAATTTATATCTTTTACATGTTCATCCATCAACAACATAGTTTTTTCTAATTTTTCCTCAAACTAAGAAACAGAATTTGAACATTTTGGATACAGAATATTAAAGTCAAGATCAATCTGAAAAAATAATTAATTATTCTATACTGTAAAATGAGGATATTTAAATTTACTAATGATCGTAAAAAAGAATATTGAGAGGTTTATAACTTCCTAGTGCCTAGTCTTGTAAAGTATTTGGATACTTGTATTTAAATATTTTTTAAAAGTATTTTTAACCAAAGTGAAATACTTTTATATGTTTTAGGTTATGAAAACAAGAAATTTGGGACAAAGTATCCTAGTATATGGTATTCATACTATTATTGTGATAAAAACTTACTAATCTGTAGCCAAGTGGTAAGGCATAGTTTTTCTATTTGTTCATAATTTATGTAGTAGAAGAAGAATTCTGTATACTGTTTATACGATATTTTGTTGTACCTTTCCATAATTTTTCAAGCTCTGGGAATGAACAATTAGTATCATTCTGTATTTGATCAATCATATAATGAATGTCGTCTTCAGGTTCTATAAAACATCATAGTTCATATAACATTAAAGTACATAAAATATAATAATTAATTACATTCAGTATTTTACGATAATTTACAAATTAAAAGACAACATTTAAAACAGAAGAAATGGCAATTTAAATGATATTTTACCAAATTCTTTATCATGTCGACGTTGAGTATGTGTATGTCGTTCGACTGCAGATTTTACTCGTTCCTTACTAGGTACCAGTCCACTTGTTTTAAGCGTTCTCATTGAATTATAATATTTGGCGTAAATTTTCCCTTTGGGATTTTTGTTATGTCCATCTTTCATAAAATATGTATCCTAAAAAAAAATATTATACAATTTAATTCCTGCTTTTATACCTTTGGTACCAATCTTTAAAAACTTACTTTCACTTCAGAAGGAAACATAGCAACAATATAAGTCGCAATGCTGTCAGCAAGATTTATAGACATCGGTATATTTTTAGTTATCACATAACTGATAATTGAATCAACTAACAACACACGTATGTTGTTATTTAATCTGCTGTTAATTTTAAAATAATCAATTATCATCTTTCCAGTCGAAGATGCATTTAATATTTCTCCTAAATTAAAAGTTAGGTACAGATGTAGAAGATAATTTTAAATGTTGATGGGACTTTAAAGTTGATTTAATAGTTGTTGTTTCATTATGATCAGTTGTTTGTGAAAAACAAGTAACATCCTGCTGATCAAGAGACTTCTGCCAATTTTCAAGTTGGTGAGTAAAAAGAACTTTTATACCGGTTGGATATGTTTTTAACATTTTAATAGCAAGGTCCCTTTTCATGATTGCTAATATCAACCATTTCATCTATTTAATGAAAAATATTTCTTGTTAATACAAACAAAAGACCAATGTTATGGTATATAAAAAAAAAGTTTACTTACCAATCAAGGTTTTAGATAGACACTCCAAATCCCATTTTTTCAGCAAATCAAATAATGGCTGTATTTGATCTACTGGATCAGGGGTCTCCAACCTTTTTTTACGGCGGACCAAATTTGATATACGCTTTGGCATCGCGGGCCAACATTTTTAGAAATGTGTTAAAATGTGTAGAAATTATAAGTTGTTATGAATAATACTTAACCAAAAGAAAATATTGTAAATTCATTTTATTTTATTAATCAATTCAATAAAAAATAAATTAAAAACAATTAAAAATAATATATTATTTTCAAAACATTAATTAGCTTGGCGGACCGGAACCGGCTCTCGGGCCGTAGGTTGGAGACCCCTGTACTGGATATTCATACCCTTCTAAACCTGATATTGACATTGAACAGTTATTTAAATCCTGTAAACAGTGAGAAATAATAGTACAATATTAATATTAGTATAATATAAACATGCAACCAATTTCAATTGAAATATTAAAAAAACTTGCTATATTCATCAAATCATCTGAATTATCATTATTCATTATTATTTTCTATAACAAAATTTTCACTTAAGTTGGCATTATTATCTTCACCAATCATATTTTCAAGCATTGTTAATTGTTTAATGTGATTATTTTCCATGTTACCAAAATCAAATTCAGCACTAAAATGATAATTATTAATAATAATTAATAATATTAATAAATATAAATATAATAATAATAATAAAATATATATAATAGGTAGGTATATTACTTAATATTATAATTAATAATATTAGTTTTAATAATGAAAAAAAAAAGTTTTAATAATGCAATTTGTTATTTACAGCTCAAAATATTTATAAATTATATACAATCAATAAAAAAAAAGGTTTGAAATAACTTTGGAAGGAAAAAGTATAAAATGTAAATGTTGTCGTCAATTTCAGTACGAGTATAATGATAAAAAAAAACAAAGACATCGTGTATGCTTCAAAATAATGAATACTATGTAAAAAAGAAGCTAACAAACTTGACGTCCTTTTAATAAGGTATTAAACTAATCACAATGTATTATTTAAAAGCATTTTTGTACCCTTCATATATATTTTAAATTATGTATTCAGATAAAAACTTTGAAAACTGATATAAATAATTTAATGAACAAATGTAAAACTTTGGAAATTGAAAATTTTTAAGAAATTGTGAAAGATCTTTCACCTAAACAAAAAGAAGCTGTTAGAACAATTTTTAAAGCTTCATCTGTTAAATCCCAAAAAGGAATAAGATATTCTAATGACTGGGTATATGAATGTATACTCATGAAGATTAAAGGACCAGCTTTATATAAAAAGATTAGACGGTACAACATTTTACCATTACCATCCTTGTCAACTTTACAAAGGTATATTCAGCAATTACGGCCTTCTTATGGATTTCAAGAGAGTGTTTTTAAAATGAAAGAAAAAGATAAATATATCCCTAATTTTGAGAAACCCGGTATATAATATATATATTTAATTATTTAATTATTTAATTAAAATGATTACTTTGGTTAGGATGTTTGTTATTGGATGAAATGGCTTTAACACCAGCAGTATCATTCAATAAATCCACATTAGAAGTTGATGGTTTAGTTGATTTAGGAAAATTTACACCAAAAAGCCAGCAAAATGAAATGGGGGATAACGCTTTGGTTATTATGTATCAACCTTTTAGAGGTTCGTGGATTCAAGCAATAGGAGCATTTTTAACCAAAGGCGATGCAAACTGTAATATCCTACAAAAATTAATACTAGAAAGTATATTATTGTTGGAAAAGTCTGGACTCCAAGTTCATAATATTGTTACTGATGGCGGGTCTTGGAACAGAGCAATGTGGAAACTGTTTGATATTAATGAGAGTAATGTTAGTTGTCAACATCCTGTTGATTCAACTAGAAAATTGTGGTTCACGTCAGATTTTCCTCATTTAATGAAAACAATGTTGAAGTGCAAAACTCTCATGGTATGATATTTACAATCTAAAAATAATTAATATGTTAATACTAAAAATATAAATGATTACCAAATAAGGTATTTACTATATATTTTTTAATTTAGACTCCATATGGTAAAGTTGAATTTGATCATTGGAAATCATTGGTCAAATATGATGAACAAAAACACATTAAATTGTGTTATAAATTTAAAAAAAGACCATTTGTATCTTCAAAATTATCAAACCATGAATGTTAAAATGGCTTTCACAGTAAGTTATTCATTCTACAATATGTAAAGAAATAAGATAATTTAATCAAATATTATAAATAAAAAGTATTGTAAAACATACATTTTAAATAGAGGACAATTTTATTTTGTTTTACATTTTTTTAATTTGACTCTATTGAATGTTACAATTTTTAGTGGTACTTTGGCAGATTGTATGGAAGAATTAATGAACAGAGATCATCCAGATTTTATACATTGTAGTTCAACCATACAATTTATAAGAAAAATTAATGTGATGGTGGACATTATGAATTTCAAAAACTGAAATGCACGGACTTGGAAGTAATACTAATTCATCTGCAAATAAAGTAAAGAAAGACAAAAAAATCTATCATTATCTTGGTATTACAATAATTAATACGATATATGTTATAATATATTTTACTTGATTAGGTTTAAGAGGAATTTATAGATTTTTCGAAAACTTGGCAAACGTGTACAAACAAACAGAACCAATTTACAATTCAAAGACAACCCGGACTTTTGGTATCACTAAAAGGTGCATTAGAACTTGTTGAATATTTATGTAACAAAGTAGGTTACTCTTATTTAATGACAAGGCGAATAAATCAGGATGCTCTTGAGGTAAGTTCTAACTATAAAGTAATATTATAATATTTCATTTTTAAGAAAATACTTTCGTTACTTCTTAGTTATATAAATTCATTGTTCTTACTTACTTTTTTAAGCACCTATTTGGAAATTTAAGACAAGGTTGTGGAGCTAATCAACATCCGGATCCTTTGAAATTTAAACAAATTTATCGTTTGCTCTCTTGTTATTCTCTTATAAAACCACCCAAAGGCAGTAACATAAGTGGTGGTGAAATGTTAAATTCTTTGATTAGAATGTCACCAATAGGATCAAAAAATGATCAATTAACTAGAGTTGACCTAGAACAACAAATTGATGATTTGTTAGATGAAGGACATTTTGATGCACTTTTAGACCATTCTTACACAAAACAAAATTCTTCTACAAATGAAAGTATTGACATATCAGCTCTAACATATTTCATTGGTTATATTGCAAGACAGGCCAAAAAATTTTCAACTGCCAAACATTGTGAAAACTGCTATTTATCATTGATTAATGATGTAGATATCAATGAACAAAACTTGGATCCAGAGGATAATCTTATTAAATCAAGAAGTAAATGATTTTTATTAATCCCTTCAAATAGTTTAAAAGAAATTATATTTAATTTAGAAGTAATAATTACTAAAATTATTGATGAAAAATGTATGAAACAACACATATTAATAGAAGATATGTTTGTAATAGGTATTGCATTTAAATTTAAAAACTTCATATAGGTACATTTTAAACTACTTATTTTTCTAACATATTTTGTAGTTATTGAAGAAATAAATAAACAAAAAATTTTGACAAAGGTTGGTTGCTCAATACATAGTCAAATATTAACTAAGTATATAATTACATATTATGTAAAAACAAGGATGATATTTGCTTGCAAAAGAAAAAACGAGCAAGTTGCTGAAAAAAAGAGAACACAAAAAAAACTTTAAAATATTTCAAAATTAGTTTGAGTTATAATAAAATGTAAAAACATTTTTAGAATTGTTTATGTATTATGTATACTAGAAAATAATAATACTTATTACCCACTCAACTCTATCAGATTACTAATCAAATTAGGGCTAGAATTATATATATGAAATTTTCAAGTAGAAAAATTCGATAATTATCGATATGGAATAAATAATAATTACCCATTGACTTGTTTAATTTAATTTGTCATGCTCATATCAAACTCTGAGTAAGATATGGGTCCGGTACTCCGGTAGGTATCCCTTGCTTGTATCTAAGTACAACGTGACATTTCTTAAACACAATAAATATAAATTATAGTATAGGTACGCAAATCCAAAAATAATAACATTTTAATTAATATACTTACAGTTTTAATAACATTTCGTATTTAACAGTATGTAAAAACGGCCTTCATATGACAGGAAGCGCGCTCTGGTGTCTATAGTAGCTGTGGTAAAAATTTCAATCAAAAGTGTGTATGCATAGGGGTATAGAGTGACGACACCTTATCAATACACCTTGCTATTGCTGTTGCGTTGCACTAGTGTTGGCAGCACTTCGTTGTTATCGACAGCGGCGATGGCGATTACATAATTATTGAC
Source organism: Diuraphis noxia (assembly GCF_037042655.1). Taxonomy (NCBI): domain Eukaryota; kingdom Metazoa; phylum Arthropoda; class Insecta; order Hemiptera; family Aphididae; genus Diuraphis; species Diuraphis noxia. The sequence continues at coordinate 81,039,011 of NW_028301711.1, forward strand.
CATATTCGCTATTCCCGTTATGTTTTTTTTTAAATTCGTTCGGATAAGTCCTGTAGGCCTTTAGGGGTAATAGTAATACCCAGTAAATCATTATTAGTTGTTACGTAGCAGTTCCTTTTTTTTGTCGTGCATGCAAAAACCTCGAGTATAGGGATTTTTTATTGTTTTTTGGTGTGATCAACGCTGGTTTTCTTGTTCCTATTGTCAGGTAATTTTGGTTCAGCAACTATTAACAACAACAATTGTTAACCTAGGGTTGTCACTTTACCAGCAACGGGACAACTTTGACAATTAGCGCTGTTGGTCCTGCATTTGTGAATTGCAGGGGTTCGTTTGTTTTGCTAGAGGTCTTGTGTCGATACATTGCTATGTGGCCACGTAAGTGAATTATACCTTGTAATTGTGTGAGCTGCAGCTCAATATTTAATATTAGTAATTTAGTTACCTCAGTAATATTATATTATTTTTACAAAGGCCACTTGAGGCACTATTGATAATTTGCTATTATTATATTATTATAAATAAGGCTGTTTGAGGCAAGATTGATATATTGTATTTTTATTATTATTGTTACCAGAGCCATTTTAGGCATAAGTTTATTTTTATTAGTATAATTATTTTGCCTTCGGCATTTGTGTCACTTATTATATTTATTTCTCCTATTGGAGTCAACCTGGCTGTGACTTATTAAATTATTTTTTACTGTAATTGTATTGGACCAAGTGGTCATTTGTATTATTTTACACACATTATATAATATATATATATTGGTTTTGATTTTTAGTGGAACACAAGAAATTTCCTTACGGGCACACCATGATTATGGAATATTAATGACAGAAAATCTAGTAGAAAATGACGGTAACTTTAGAGTTTTATTGCGATTTCATATAAATGCAACAAAACTATCTGGTGATAAATCTTACCTAGAACAAATTGCGCAAAAAATCCACGGTATACAAGCTGAAAGGTTCAAAACGAAATTATCAGTTATTGTCATGAAATTATTTTGTCTAAAATCATTAATTAAGTCAATAAAAGTTAATGTTTTTCGATAACAACAGACGAAATGGCAGATGTGGACAGCATTGAGCAATTCTCGCTTTGTGTTTGTTACTTTGATTCTCAAACAAGAATATTAAGAGTTATGTTTAAGTTATGTCCAAGGTTTACAAGGTAATCGAAATACTATGGGCACAATCAAAGAGGTTTTTGTATTTTTAAATAATCCAAAGACACGAGCAAAATTTTCAAAACATGTCAGGGAACTGAATCAAGAACAGGATCGTAAAGAAAAACTAAAGCGATTGTGTTCGACAAGATAGGTTGAAACGCACAACTGAATAAAAGTGTTTGACTAACTTCTACCAGCTGTACATTTGAGGCTGTGTTTAAAAAGATGATTAGTTGGACAGACGTCAAAATATCAACATATTAGCTATTGTTACGAAGACTGGTTTATAAGAGGCGTTTACTAGGGGAGGGAGGTGCTAGGGGCAATCACCCACCCGGACATTATTGAATGTAAAGGCACTTACTTATTTTATTATAGTGACTAATTATTTTAATCATTAAACCAAAAATTAACTTTACAGTGCATATTTTTTCTTGGGTAGAAAATGTAAATGGATAATGATTATCAAAAACCTGTTATCAATTAATAAAACATCGATAACGGACTAAGATAAACTCTGTGTAGACAGTGTGACATCTATGTTAAAAAAGACGAATGAATATTCGCAGGAAAAATTCCAAATTATTCCAATATGGCGTTACAACACTATTATCACAAAATACAATTCTTATCACGAAATAATTTTGAATTTTTACCGCCTTTCAAAATGCAATATGATCCAACTTTTGAAAGTAATAATAGTTTTAATAATATAATTTAATTTTTATTATATTATTATATTAAATATAATAAAATTAATTTAATAAAAATAGCATTGATTATAAATACTAGTAGTACCTATTATAGTATAGTATTTATAATCAATGGTAATAGCAATATTGTTATATAGTGTGATGTAAAACAAAATAATTCAAAACCATTTATGACAGTTACACATTTTTATTAACACAATGTCTTAACATTTTTTTAATACGAAGCAGATATAATATTATTGTATTTATATATATGGGTGATATATTGGTAATTTTAAAATATGTGCACAATAGGTAATCCCAATCATAACGAGATAAAATTGATCTAGTATAAAGTACAATAAAGATTGCTATGAATGACTTCATTAAAGCTATAAATTACAGCTACATATACACACATTTACACCCAGTTATTATGAAATAAAAGAGAACTATAATTGCTATAATTGTATATTATGTCAGTTTTACAGCAGTGGTGTGTTGCACAGTATTTAACACTGTATTAACCAATTTTAAATTTATTATTATTATTTACCATGAGTTCTAGTAATGTGTGTTTTCAATGTAATTCCAAGTACTCAAAAGATTATAATTTGAATAAGCATATGTGAAAAAAACATGCCAATATTGAATTAAAGGTATTAATGAAAGATTTAAATGGTGAAATATTAAATATCCACTCTTCAAATGACCATACTTACTCTTTGACAAAAAAATAAAGTTTTTATTATCTGGATTATACTCATTATTACTACCCACATGTGTGTTAGTTGAATTAATTTACCTATTTTATTATAACTACTATTTATTATATACCATTATATTTATTACTTTACCTATTTAACAAATGTTGCCAGCAACATACTATTGATTAGTGAATATGTAAATCTTATATTATTTTGAATTTTTGAATTTATAATATCTGTGAACCAACAATTATGGATTTTAACTAGTTAGAAAGTTAATGTGTTTTACTCCAGTTAATTTGAAAAATATTATGTTAACAAACAACACTCGTACATAATTACCGAAGTTATTTGTATATATAATATTTAAAATAATTTTTTAAGTCTTAAGTAATAAGTATGCAATATTAAAAATGTATTCACAATTTACAACTTTTTTTGATTCATATTAAATTATTAACTTATACGTTAATTTAGTTAATACGTTATACTTTTTACAGTGATAAGATTATATTTTGTGATAATAGTGTTGTAATGCCATATTGGAATAATTTGGAATTTTTCCTGCGAAGATCCATTCGTTTAAAAAAGCGGGTCAGTGGATGTCGCTCTGTTACTGTGTAACAGTAAGTTACTAGTGGGTTACTGTAATGGATCGTATTAAACTTGAATTCAGTGATATAATATCCTTCTGAACGGAGACGGTTTGTCTGTCTAAGATATTTTATGGTTTTATACAATATATATTAATTAAATTGGTATTATTTCGAAAAAAAAAATGTAAGTAACCACCAATGAAATAAATTCCAAATTAATCAAATCAAATTCATAATGTACCCAACTCATAGTGTTCGCACTCAAACATTTTTATTATTATGTTGGTGGGAGTGAGACTCGGCAGCGACAGCTGTTCGGTCCCCACTGTCCGGAATACGGCCTACGTTCTTGGTCGTCGGTTATTATTCGTAAATTGCTCTCTTTATTTGCAACTGCCGAGCAGTCAACACTTTTGCTTAAATACTTTGAAGTTGTGTTTCCTTTTTTTGTACCTTTGTCAGCCGAGTCTGGACAAAGGCACATGTTTTTTTGTTATACAGGGTGGGGCAAATCAAACAGTGCAGTTTTGTTAGGTTGGTACTTCACGTGTGGTGGGGATATTACGATTATGGTGGTTTCATTTCGTCGGGCAGTCCATGCCGTTTTTAGTCATTACCATGGTTTGGTCTGGTGAACATCGTGGCTTTGCCGTCCGCACGTTTTTTGAAAATGGCCGATCGTTCGTCGCAACTCAGCGAGCGTTCCGGCTGCAGTTTAACCTTGCGCGTCATGATCCCGTCCCTCACCGTAATGTTATCGCGAATTGGGTGCGTACATTTGAAGAAACTGGATCTACACTAAGACTTAGAGGTTCAGGAAGACCCAAAACGGCAAGAACACCCGAAAATTTGATAAGAGTGAGTGAAGCTATTGTGCAGTCGCCTACGCGTTCTGCCCGGAAACATTCCATTGCATTGGGCATTTCTAATCGGTCAGTAAGGAGGATTTTGCACCAAGATTTATTCTTCCACCCCTACAAAATTATGATTGTCCAAGAGTTGAGTCCACTCGACTATGAAAATCGCATGAATTGCTCACAAGAAATGTTGAACCGGATCCATGCGAGGTCAACATTTTTCAGTAGTGACGAGGCTCACTTTCATCTCAGTGGGGCGGTGAATAAGCAAAATTTTCACTATTGGGCAGAAAATAATCCACGGCAAATTCATGAGAGACCTCTTCACTCTCCAAAAGTGACCGTGTGGTGTGCGATTTCAAAATTTGGTGTGATTGGGCCTTATTTTTTTGAGGAGAATGGACAAACCGTAACTGTCAACGCTGAACGTTACGTTTCCATGTTGGACAATTTTTTTGAACCTCAATTGGAAGAGTTAATGGAAGAAACAAACATGGGGGACATCTGGTTCCAACAGGACGGGGCTACAGCGCATACTGCTCGAGTTTCAATGACGAAGCTGCGACAGATGTTCCCTACACATCTCGTCTCTCTGAGGGGTGATTTGAGATGGCCTGCGCGCTCACCAGACTTGAGCATTTGTGATTTTTTCTTGTGGGGCTACCTGAAGGAAAAGGTTTTTAAACATCGTCCTCACACCTTGGAAGAACTCAAAGACCGAATTAGGGAGGAAATTGGCGCTATACCGGTCGAAATGTGTCAAAATGCAGTAGAAAATTTCAGAAATCGCCTTCGCCAATGTATCGCTGCTGGCGGCCATCATCTTTCTGATGTCATTTTTAAAACTTGATACATAAAACGGCATAATGTAATGAAAAAAATTAAATAAATATAATTTCTGTAAGTTGCGTAGTTTTTTCTTAATAGCCTTTCAAAACTGCACTGTCTGTTTCGCCTCACCCTGTACTTCTAGTTGATGTTTGTTTTACGTTTATTTGTTGTCGCAGCGAGTCTAGCATTTTTTCTATTATTCATCGGTCCGAAGAAGTCGTTTTTGTTCGTTGCATTTTATATTCAAAGCACATTTGCCGAGTTTTGCATTCTTTTATCATCATCAAGTTTTCAAGGTTTCCATTGGTAAAGTATCGTTGTGAGAATCAATCAAACTTCAAACTATTATTTATTTATTTATTTATTTATAGATATAAACGTCTTTGTAGGCTCAAGTACAGTATAGATAACTTTAATAATACAAAGTTATGAACATAATATATTAATAAGTTCAAAATCAAATAATGAAAATACAATAACACAAATTAAGTCGAACAATAGCATTAGTTAAAGAAAGATACTTACTACATATTAGAGAGACCAAGCTTACAAACTATAAATTTGGAGTAAAAAATAGGTCTACATTTCTAAGCTCATTACATTCACGAGCAACGTGGTCTAAAGGATCATTATATCCATAAGAGGTACGGTGAAATGGTATTGAAAAAGTAGGATGATGCCGTGAATTAAATTTAGGAACATTAAAATTTAATGATTATAATAAGTCGTGACAAGATATAACGCCATTTATTAATTTGGACATAAAACGAATATCTATAGAATTGCGTCTAGAAACCAGGGATTCTAAATTAATACTGGCTTGGATTGATGATAGAGACGTTAAAATGGGTGGATTTACTTGACAATGCGATTTTCTCTTATACCCAATTAGGCGTAAAAACTTTCTTTGGACTCGCTCAAGTGATTCAATAGGTCCAATTTGTGTAGGATTCCAATGAACAGAGGAGAATTCAAGAATTGGTCTAACTAAAGAGGTATATAAAGTTTTAAGACAAGTTTCATTGTTAAATTCTTTCGTATTACGAATTATAAACCAAGACTTCTAAGTGCTTTTGAACATAAGTAATCAATGTTAGAGGAAAATAATAAAATAGGCTAGAATACCACCCCTAGATCATTACATGAATCAATTTCAATGAGTTTGTCTCCATTAATATGATAGGAAAAGTTTAATTATATCATATTTTTTCCTCGCAGGTGATCTATATATTCCGTTTGTGGCGCGTTGTCCTGTGAGTCAGCGGTCGCACGTGCGCGGTTGCTCTCAATATTATAATTTGTTTGTATTATTATTATAAATACGTCCCCGGCAGCATATAAGCAAAGTGTACATTGTTAGAGAACCCAATGAAAATACTGTTCTACGATTGGCTCTAATCCTAATGAGATAACAACTTCGTTATAAATTATTTGTTATTAGTTATCAAATTCTGTTCTGAATTTTGAATATTTTAAAGACGTTTTAACTTTTAATACTTTAAAATTTTGAAATTTGACAAAATAATATTTCCTAAAAAATATACAAATGAAATTGTTAGAGAAATTGGAAATACCGTTAACATCAGATCAAACTTAACATGTACGGAAGATATTAATAATTGGGTTTCTGAATTTTGTGAGTTGGATTTTACTCATTGGAACTATCGCTCCAGTATTCCGAATGGCCAACGAATTGTTTGCTCGTAAGATCTTTTACTGTTATTATAAATAACAAATATTATAATAAGTACCTATTAAAATGAATTAATATTTTTATTTAGTAAAAAATTTGTATGTCAACATAGTCATTTCAAAAAACCTGATATTAATAAAAAAGGATTATCCAAAAAGGCGAATTGCTCAGCTACAATTGATATTACAATAAATCTTAATACTACTGCAACTAAAAAAAAAGATCCATTTATAAAGGTAGTATAAGCAATATATTATATATATATATATGTGTATATATTTTGCTGGTATATTGAATGTTTTTATTTGTGTTTTAGGAATTTTATTGGAGTTGGTGATTTGTTATGTTATTTCATTTTTATATAAATATAATATATATTTATATTATATGTTTTTATGCAGATATGTTCATTAATTCGACATACTTTGACTTTAGATAGTCTTGAATAGTCAATTGGGAAGGTGACCAAAACAACAGTTTATATGTTTGTAGACAATTGTAGTGCTTGTTTATAAATTATAATGTGCATTTCAGCAAGAACTCGACTGAGGACTCATTTAATGGGAAACTAGTTTTTATGTTATAATATAACAATATATTATATTATGTTACTTTTTTTGATTTTACTTTTACAGCTTATAATTACAAGGTTCAAGTGGTGTTATGACCTGACTCCAAAGATACTGATCTCAAGATTGTGAGTGATGTTACAACCAGCCTCTGAATGTCTCAAATATCCCTACTTCTGTCTAACTCTTGTCTCGGTCTCCCTTTTGTATGATTGTCATAATGAGTGGGTTGCGACTCTGTTATATGAGGGGTCTTTAAAATGTGTTTTTGTATTCTTGTTGATTCTTATAGATGAGACATTGAGTTTCAACATTTTTTTAAAATTATTATAAGAATATAATTATTATATTTTCTATATTTAAAATCATAAATTATTGTTTCTTATTGTTAATTTAAAACTGTTATTGATTCTTATAGAAAGGTTTAATGGGTTGTATAAAAATTTATAACAACCATACACATAGCATCAACACAGCAGAAAGCCTTAGATATTTACCAGCTAATAATGATGTAAAAAACTTATTTTATGAGTATTTTGACAATGGTATGGGCATAGCCGAAGCTCAAAAATATCACGAACAGTTGTTAGAGTTGAAAGAAGATTTTAAACTAGAAACATTAGCTAATGGTTGCATAAATCCATGTTACCGTACTATTCGTCATTGGCATGATATTTGGAGAAATTTAAACTTGGGTCCACGTACTGTTGATGGATTAATAGAGATAAATTATTTAAACGTATAATAAATTGATAAATTTATCATCGGTAACTAATATACATATATTTTTTTAGAAAATCAAAGAAAAACAGAAGGTATATGAAGAAAGTGGTACCATAGTTATATTTAAAGAAAACCCATTTGGTATAATTATAATTACGCCAATCATGAAAAGAGCTCACCAGTTAAATCTTGCAAAAGAAATTATATTTGTTGATAGCACCACAAAATAGACCTAGCACATCTAGAATTGAAAATAATGATAATGAAGATAAAAGAATGATGTCTGAAAATATATTAAACATTATGAATAATTGTCATGAAAATTTTGGTTCATCTTCAAGTGGTATTCTCAAATTAGAAAAACGTCTTAAAAAAATTAAAACTGAAGAACAATGGGAAACTTTTTTACACACTGCTGGTCAGCAGGTTGCATTGAGAAGAAGAGATAGTGCTATGATCAAAGCTCAACCAACGTCAATCGCAAGGAGGTCTGCAAAAGGTACTAAAGGAAGTAAAAGATTATTAGCTGGTCGACCTCCATTAGGAAAAGACTACAGTGAAAAAAAAACGAAACCTAGGATTAAACATAAACTTGAACCAAACAAATGCTAAAAGTCATGGGCCTTTTTAAAGTTTTAATATTCAATAATTCAATATTAGTACATTTTACACTTAATATATGTATATTTTTTTATAGGTGGAAGACTAGAATTTTTAATTCATATTTTATAATATTTTTTTTAAAGGTACTTTCAGGATAAATATTTAATCATTATATGCATATATTTTAGATTTTGAACGAAGTGATGAATGTATTGATTTTACAATGTGTGTGTGTGTGTGTGTTTTTTTTTATAGACTGGTTAATAATACAAAATTTTAAGTTATGTTATTTGTTGGTATGATTATATGAATAACCATTATTTCTATTATTTTTTATTTTTAGTTACCATAACCAACATATTTTGTTTGAAACAATGTTTTATCCTGAAATAAAAATTTGATATTAAATTTAAAATTGGTATCTTTATTTATATTTAATATTATAATAATTAATTAATAAATTAATAATTTTTCTTTTTGTGATAACAGATAATTGATAACGAAGTTGTTATCTTATTGGGATTAGAGCCAATCGTAGAACAGTATTTTCATTGTGTTCTCTAACAATGGACACTTTGCTTATATCAATGTATACAGGGTGATTTTTTAATCATGAACCACTCATTATTTCAAAAAGTATCAATGTTTTTTAAAATATTTTTTTACAAAGTTTCATATTGTTAAAAAAACAATGATTTTATGAAAAAATTATATTTTTTAATATTTTTTATCCTTATAATTTTTTAAGTTTTTTACTTTTTTAAATGGCAACCTACAGTTTTAATTTCATATTCCAAAGCAGAATATTTTTCTAAGTATTTTGATACGTAAAAATCGAATTTTGGACGAGTAGTTCATGAGTTATAAGTATTTAAAGTTTTGACAAGCGGAGTAGTGGACAAACATTTTGCGGGGTAACCCCGTACCACTCCACTCCGCCAATCTAAACTTTAAATACTTATAACTCATAATCTACTCGTCCAAAATTCGACTTTTACGTATCAAAATACTTAGAAAAATATTCTGCTTTGGAATATGAAATTAAAACTCTAGGTTGCCATTCAAAAAAGTAAAAAAGTTAAAAAATTATAAGGATAAAAAATATTAAAAAATATAATTTTTTTATAAAAACGTTGTTTTTTTAACAACATGAAACTTTGTAAAAAAATATTTTCAAAAACATTGATACTTTTTGAAATAATGAGTGGTTCATGATAAAAAAATCGCCCTGTATATAATATATATTGTTCTGTGCTTATATGCTCCCCGGCACGGTCGCGGGGGATAAAATCCACCGCCTGTGTTGTTACTGTGAGTACCTTAATTTATACATATTATATTAGATTTATATTATATTCATTTGTATTCTGGCCGACTAAGGTATATGCATGTAAATTACTCATTTGTATAATTTGGTCGACTGAGCCATATTATGTCATTATATTTACATTATTTTTTATTACACCAATTGTGATATTATTTACTAATTCATTTTATTTATTGTTTTTCAATTGTTAACGTATTATATTATTTTTGTTATTGTTGTTCCAAACAGTCAATTGAATATTTTTATTAAATTATATTGTCAACGAGGCAGTCTATTTGTTATTATTTTATAAAACGATTAGGTTGTTCATCATTATTTTGGTCACCTTTTACGTTAATACAGAGTATATACAATTTATTATAAAGTATTAACATAAGTTATTAACGGCATTAACTATTAATATTAGAATATAAATTATACTCTAGAAATTTTAAGTACTCACGAATAATATTTTTAAACTACAATGATATAATTAAAATAATTATTCTTGCTTATTGAATATGTAATTTCATCCAAATTTGAACTTAAATAAACTACTTATGTTGAAATTTGTTTTAAATATTCAATCTTTGTCTATAAAAGTTAAAATTTTTATACATTTTTAACCACTAAAGAATTTGTAAATTTTAAATTGAACAAATTTTGTTAAAATTGTTATAAAAAAAAATGTGGAATTGTATTTTTAACACTTTTCCAACTGCTATTTTATCAACTTATGAGGAACCTTGTATTACATTTTCAAGTTTTTTGACCCTCTGAATAATATTTTATCGACATTTATAGAATAAATAACTCAAAAACGGAGAATTTCAAATGTCCATAAATAACTTAAAAATATTTTTAATATTTTAAAAATTTTATTAAGTATAGAAAATGCCAGTATCAAGTAATCAGTTAAAATTGCACGTGTTTGCAGTAATTTTTTTTAATTTTACATCAATATTGACACTATAAAAGTAATAGACAGATTGACAAAGCCAAAAAGAAAATTGGATTTTGTTATTTAAATATTGCTATGGACTAGCGTCCCGCATTGTATAGTTCACGATCAACTAAGTACCAGCCGAACCAAGCTAGGGTAGGATGCGACCAACTTTATAATATTGTAGGAGAGAAAGCATTTCGTGGAAATCATTAACATTAGGGACATACTAAATCATGTGAGCAGACGACTATAAAAATGTTCTCAATAAGGGTGCACAGGACGTATGGTTATGCATCATTACAAAAGTTCCAAGAACCAAATGTTCAAATGTAATATAATAATATATATTTTTTATGTTAATAATACACCTAAATCATCAAGGCCTGCAGCTGCACGGGATGCACATTTGGCTTGTATGTGGACGAGTAACATTTCCGTCAGTCTAGATCACGATTAAAGATAATATGGTTGCCCAACGAACTATGATAAGAAACAATTTAATGGAGCTCATAAATTCTTTTATTATCAACGATACCCTAGAAACTTTCACTAGCGCTCATAGAATATGAATTAAGTACTAGGCATCTGAAGTCAATAATGTTCTGTGATAACAGTGATAATATGCACAATGCACAATATTTTCCCGCGAAAATATGAAAAAGTAAACGTGATTAAAAATACGAACTTTTCAACGATTTTTACAATTGTGATTTCGTGATTCGTAATTTTAGTGTTAATTGTACTTCTAGTAAAGAAATATCTACTTTTGGTGTTTTACTTTGACATTTGAATGTAACGTGCATCAAACTGATATGCTAACTGATATATGTAGTACGTTTGTCATAATGAGAATGAGACAGTATACATATATTAAAAATCAGATGAATAAAAAACAAAATAAAACTAAAAAAAAATTATCAAAACTCGTAGGTAGTTAGCTAAAATTATAATTTACATTACATACAGAAAGTGACGTACCTAAGTACTTTATTAATTAATCGTTAAAAATATATTGTTTTTAATTTGTGTCAAAACATAATATAAATAAAATATAAATGTGTTACAGACTTACAGTATCTATCATTCTGTGTTTTTAATACTTTTTATAACATACATAAATTACTAAATTAGTAATATGAAGATAATATGATGAAAGGTAGTATAATATTATCAATTAAAATTATTCAAATTTGTGATTCAATATTTTAACGTTTGGAGCGCCAGTTCTCGGTTCTATTTGTTGTGATAACAAGGAAACTCGAAGAGTCACTTTATTATGCTTCGTTGTGCAACCATATTATCTTTAATCGTGGTCTAGATAATTATACCACACCCGTGAGAACAGCGACAAGAGCAAGTAGACTATGGGTAGTAGAGGGTAGCACTATATAAGAGACCTCGAAACGGCCTGTATTCAGACGCGACTTGACCAGACTAGCCAGAGCACTTTCACGCCAGTCTGTTCTTTAATTAATTAAATTGGACTTAGAAAAATTCGCATAAAATAATATTCTGAACCTAGAAAATATTCGAGTCAAACCGAATTTATTCTAGTCATTCAGAACACTTAACTTGTTAAATAAAATTCATTTTTCATGTTATATGTTTTGTCAAAATAAATAATCAACCAGTCTAACTAAAAAGAATTCAACGTTGTTTAAATTAACTCAAGAGTCACCTTCCAACATCATCCTTGACTACTGATACCTGTAGGCGACGTGATCATTACAATATTATAATTTGTATTTTTGTTTTCTATCGTATATTAACCATAAAATATACAGACTATTATTATATTATGTGATCATTATATGCTTTTATATTTATATGTATATCAATATATTTTATTTGTTATATTGTTGATATTGTTTAAAATAATTATATGAGAGAGACAACATATCTGAAGAACTAACCGCTGTTGATATAGCATAATAGTGATGTATGTCCCAATGATTTCTTGTGACGTTAAACGAAGTTTTCAGTACTTATACAAAACAATATTCGCAGATAACTGTAGAAGATTTTCATTCAAAAATATTAAACATCATGTTATTGTTCAGTGTCACAAAGAATATGAATTAGGTAAAAGAAAAAGAAAATTCATTTAAACTCTATAATAAATTAATAATCATTAATTAACATGAAACAATTTTCAGGCTAAAACAGAAGATAAGTGAGAATTCAAAAAAGTTTTATTTTTATTTTACATATTTAAATATTTTTTTTATAAGATAAATTTCTTATAAGTTTTAAGTTATAACGGTTATATTAAACACACACAAAACTGTTCAAAATTTTGTTTTTATTGAATTTAATAACATTTTTTAAAATTTTATAAAGCATTTTTTAATGCATTAGTAGGTCGTCTGTTTTAGGACATTTTTCATATTTTTTAGATATTAAAATCTGTTCCCTAGTAATTGTTAACAAAGTACTTAGATTAATTTTCCACAGTTGGACGGAATACCTATCACATAACTATGTTAAAAAAATATGATGCAATGTTTTCATTTTACTATTAAATTATGATATTAACTTAATTGTATCATAAATAGTTGGTTGACTAGGTTTATTAATTTATTTTTTCATTGATATCCCAACTCATAATACATTTCTAGTCATACTAGAAGAGATAGTTGTCACATGTCGGCCTACATAATAAATATTTTATTATATTAAAAATGAAATATTTATTATTTTTGATTCTTATTCAATTTTAAATTGTTTGTATTTTCATACACACCAATAATTCAATACATTCACATACATACAATTAACGATTATCTTTACATATAATATATGTATTATAATAATAAATACAAATATATTATTCATCTTTAATTTATTGTTTAAAATTGGATATCAAAAATTGCCATGAAGGATTTTGTGGTTGTGAAGAAGATTCTATACAAGAACAAATACATTTATCCAAAATGTGAACATTAAAAGTAACAAGAAAATCATTTTATCTATTCCTGTTTTTTATCATGGGTATAAAAAAAAAAAAAATCATTGACACTTGGCATTGTTTAGGTATACAATACAAATATTTTTAATTGATAAATAGATATATTCACAATGTATAACAGTCCCTTATCCACTAATTTATTGAATTTCAACCTAATTGCATTAAAATATAAATAATAGATTACCTCAAACATTTTCATTATAAATAAATTATTTTTGAGTAAATTTTTACCATCCCATAAAACGGAATTCTGATGAATAAAAAACAATAGTATTTACAGGAGGATAAATGATAGAATCATTTTAAGTAAAATTGACAAACAAATTAAAATACCCATATTATTACAGCAGATTTCAATTATACACCTTAAAAGAAAAAATAGAAAACATTAAGAAAATATCATGACATTATGTCTGATAATAACAGCAAATTCACATATTTGTGACACCATTTAAGAATTTAAAATTAATGTCAGTCACCAACCAGTAAGGTTAATTTTGTATAACAAAAAACCATTAAGGATATGCACAATTTTAATTTGAAAACTACATAGCACTACTAAAATTGAAGTTGATACATAATTTGTTTTTGATTGTTATTGAATGACACATTCAAAAAATTTTAACTTTGGAAATATTGCATTACTGAATTTAATAGATGTGATTTTGAGATTAACTAGGCTATAAATGTAGTCTTATTTACTTCACTATACAATAATAGATAAATTTAAAAGTACTTTTATGAACATTATATATATTATTATACCATAATATGAAGTTCTATATTGTGTAAACTTGATTACATTATCTCGAAAATACGTTCAGTGTCTACTACCAACTTACAACTCTAAAACTCAATACATAAAAGCTTTATTATTATTAGCCCTACAGATGTTGAGAAAATGCATAAGACAAAAATATTAAATTACCTAGGTCTTAAAAAAAAAAAGTACTTAGTTATTATTATTAGTATATTAGAATTAATAATTGTAATTAGTTTTATTAGTAAACACACTTACATGAATACAGTACAGATACACTAATTCCAATACTTGATAATGTACTAAAACGATTGACTAAACTATAACAAGCTTGCCTTAATATGAATATTAATTTGTTTTTCTTATTTCAAGGTGCTAAGGTGTTACAAGATGAAAATTATTTTTGTTTCAAATAAATTAGTGTAACAAGGCATTTTTATCATGTTCAATAACACGATGCTTAATACATAAAAACGGTGATTTTAGCAAATCAGCTTTTTCCATGGGTTACATTATTTGGTCAAATTTATAACATTAGGATTATGTATTATAAATACGCCTATTAAAACAATAATAAAAAACCTAATGCATTTAAGAAAA
Organism: Diuraphis noxia; assembly: GCF_037042655.1. Classification (NCBI taxonomy): domain Eukaryota; kingdom Metazoa; phylum Arthropoda; class Insecta; order Hemiptera; family Aphididae; genus Diuraphis; species Diuraphis noxia. The sequence goes on from NW_028301711.1 coordinate 81,054,036, forward strand.
TAACCTCACAAGTCAATATAATAATAACTAATATTCAAATATTAAAAATATTAATAGTTCTAATGTTCATGATCACAATCATAATAATAAAACAGTTCTCCTATGCAAATAAAATGAATAATTTTACTAGAAAACACTATAGTGTATTCTAGGACACCATTTTATAGTCAAATCTTATTACATTGCACAAAGGATCCATCGCCTGTTTTAAACTAATATACAAATTTATGAGTAACTTAGATTCATATTGTACAATAATATAATATAAATTTCTAAACTGGCAATTCCTGTGATTCGACGTAGGAAAGCCGATAAATTTTAAATTTAACAAGTCTTTAAATTAATTTAACAATCATCTAATACAATAAATTGTAAAAAAGTAAGCGATTTGTTAAAACACCAATATAGTTAACAAAATATTGATAGCTGGTACAAATTATCCAAAATTAACTAAAGTATTTACGTAAAAATCAACGAAAAAAAAATAAAAATAAGAATAATATGAAATACTACTAAAATGTACCAAAAATTAAATTGGATTTGAGTGATATTGGGATAATTTTTAATACTTTAGCGGTTTAAAATTGTTTGAAACTGTTATTAATTAATTTAAACAAAAATAATACTATTACATTTCATAGATTAAGTAAAAAAAATGTGATTGCTTTAAATACATAAGTAGCCATAAAATAGGTTATTATTGCTACTCTAATATATAATATCTTAATCAACTGTTTGTCCTTCTTCCTCCTTAATGAATAATAAAATAAATTCCAATTTATCAAAAAAAACTAAAATGATAATAAAAGAGCAAACTTAATAACCACAACACTAAATTTTCAATTATTTTGGACTTCAAAGGATGCAGAAGTTGTATAAATTATTTTTAAATGAATATATTCCTTAAATATATTACAAAGTACCAATACGAGATCACATAATATGTTTCAGAAATATTTAGTTTAGGTATCTTAAGTACTAAAATTAGTTTGTTTTCCTTTAATTGTGAATATAATTGGATACAAAATTAAAGTTAAACAAGAAATTAATTTATATATATATATATATTTTTATGACAACCACTTGTTTATATAGTAGCATATTTAAAAATAATTTCAGGTAATTCTATAGTTTTTTGAAAATTCTATTGAAACTTAACAGATTCTTGAATAATTTACTAAGAGGCGTGTCCAAAAAGTAAATGTACAGATTTTCTCACAACCTATGGAATATTTTTTTACTATGTTAACTTCACTGTCATATATCTTTACTCCCAACCTTTAAAGCAAGACTAGAACGAGTTCAGTACGTTGAAAACTGTGATCGCATGAATTTTTCTTGTTAAACATGCCGATAGAGTCTGCCACCAAATTCGAAATCTGCGCCGTTATCTGTTACCTCGTTGTGAAGTAAAAATCTCCACATGAGATTATTAATGAGGTAAAAATTGTTTATGGTGAAGACAATATGAATCGTACTAGAGGGTACAAGAGGTGTAGGGAGTTTAAAAACGTACCATACACCATTCACCCCCCAACTAAAGAGTTAAAAATCGTCATTTTAGTCAAAAAAAAAAAATAATGCCATCAGTATTTTGGGACCACTAAAGCATCATATTGATTGAATATTTACATCAGGAGGAGACCATCAACGCAGTAAGATATTGTCAGACCCTAAAAAAATGAGGAGAGCTATTCAAAATAAAAGAAGGGGTCTGTTAACAAGCGGAGTCTGCCTGCTGCATGACAAAGTCAGACCACACACGGCCAATGTTACGAATTAATTGTTAGACTCATTTGGATGGCATGTTTTGAACCATCCTGCGTATTCCCCTAACCTGGCCTTCAGATTACTATATGTTCACTTCCCTAAAGAAGCAAATGGGTGGAAAAATGGACAAAGGAGGTGGTGGCAGAGTCCTACTAGGCAGCCATCAAAAATTAATCTGCCGACTCACTACCTGCATCAGATTAAAGATATGGTGACTATGTAGAAAAATAGCACTAATATATTAATGAAACCACGTAATTTTTTATTAAATACAATTTTTAAGTTTACAAATCTTGAGTACACTTACTTTCTGGACACGCATCGTATTTATTGAAAAGTGATAACAGGTGATACAAAAATGTATTTAAAAGCCATTAAAATAACCAACCACACATGATATTTGATAGAACCTAATAGACGGATGTGTAAACTGTACTGTTTCATATATCAGTAACCTCAGATGGAAGACTTCTGTGAACATCAGCAGCAATGGGTGTGAATTACATGCTGAGTGCCATGTTCATAGTAGTCGCTTAAGAGGACGTCTAACCCGCATGTGCTGTCTCTGTCTTACACACGTACGACCTAGCAAATTATTGTTCGCTAGTTTCAATAGGGTATTGTCAGTTTTGATATGAGAGTGAATCCACCTATTATCAAACTTTTAGGCAAGCAACATTATCTGTGTTCTCTCGTCGGTTTTTTACAATATTTTAATTTTTAAGTGAGTTATGTACATTTTAAAATATTCATAATTTACATACCCATAACTCACTTAAAAATTAAAATATCGTAAAAAACCAACGAGAGAACACAGATAATGTTGCTACCTAAAAGTTTGATAATAGGTGGATTCACTCTAATATCAATACTGACAATACCCTATTGAAACTAGCGAACGAACATTTCCTATGTTGTACGTGTGAAAGACGGAAACAGCACATGCAGGTGCGACGTCCTCTTGATTATTTCAACCATCTGTATTTTTTAGTCATGGCCAATTATCAAAATTGAATGCCGACGATGAAAAACTATTAAACTGTCCGATAGACCAAATAAAAATAATTTGTTGTCTGTGATTACTCTTATATGAAACAGAGAAAGCCTATACTATTAATATTAGGATAATCAAATTAAAAATTATTAATTTAGACAACAATTAATGAAAAATTTAACTAAAGAAAACATTTATTTTTTAAAAAGTTGTCATAGAATGAAGTTTTAAGAATTGACACTTTCAACCATTGTATTTTTAATGATTTCTCCTAAATTTTCCGTTTCTAAATTGAAACTATCCGAAATCAATGTACTTGAAGTATTTGAAATACCAAGTGATTCAGTACTTTCAATACTTTGGAAGCTGTATGGCTGCAATAAGTCTGTAAATGTTTCCGGCTTATTGTCTATAACAGATAATCCTCTGGGTCTATCTTGTGATAAAGGCACAAATGCAGAGGGAAATGACTGATATGGTTCATATAAAGTGTTACTATTTAACTGATAATCGTTCAGTGTACTACTTTCTGGGGCAATGTGATTGCTATCATAAACAGGGAAAAATGAATGATAATTATAATCATTTAAATTTTGTTCATAGTGTTGTGGTTGATAATAAGGTTGTCTAGAATCATTATAGGAAAAATTAGATAAAACTGGTGATGTCATAGCTAGCTTATTACAGTGTTCCTCTTCTTGTGCTTCTCTCTTTTTGATTTCAAGTCTCATTATGGTGTGAATGAAATGCTTTCGAACTCTTGTTGGATTGAATTCTATGCGACCAACAGAATTTCCACAGCCATCTACTGTGCACCCACATGGGAAATTCATTCTATCGACCTAAGTCACAAAATATGATACAGTTAGATTACTTAATAATTAATTAAATTTTATTATTAAACTAAAACATAACGTAGTAAATTGGCCAATTTATTCCTCCCATGCTTTTTAGACCAGTTCCAATACCATTCAAAATACACTGACCAAAACTAAAATACAGGTAGAAAATTGTGGCTGATTTCATAGTACGATTAGATTGTTAATCTTATATGGATTTTGTGATACCAATAATACTTATTTAAAAAAATATATTTTGTTTGGTTCTCACTTGGCATGTTATTCCTGCTTGAAAACAAGCACATGAATCTGGGTCACAAAAACCACGACACAAACACCCACAGAATTCTCTTGATAATCTTATGCTTTTGCAATCATCCTTTTCTGAAGAATCAATTTTGTCAACACCGGCTGCCTTCAATAGAGCACGTCTCTGTCGTGTAGGTACGGGCTATAAACAAATAAATACATTTTTTTTTTTTTTTGAATCATACATAATAAGATAAAGTTACTTGTAAAAAACTCCCATTGCTATCTGAATCCACATCTGCGTCAGATTCAGAGTAAACATCTGCTGCTCCTACATCGCTATCACTGTCATCACTATTTGTACCAGACACCTCGGATTGACTTAGTTGAATCAAGTTTCGACGTATTCTTCTTTGTTCTGCCATATATTCAGGCAGAGAAAAAACTCGTGATGCACTATGAACTTTTGTCATGCCAAGAGTAGAACCACCCTAAGAAAAATAATTTTCTTGATAAATCAAAAATACAACACAATTTCAAAGTAAAACGATTTAAATTTACAATAAAAAATTATTACCTGTGAAGGGACGCAAGTAAATCCTTGAACTCTGGGAAAGTAAAAGACTGTTACATTTGCAAAATTTATATTTTTGCGTTTCTTCACTGTTGTAACATCAGATGATAGAACACCATAATTGAGTGGTTTGTTGCGTTTTAAAATACCTTTAACAATCCCGTAATTATTCTTAATGTCTAATGGTCCTGTATCTATAATGGAATCTGAAAACTTTGGTTTCAACACTTCCATTGCTGACAAAAATTCATTTGAAGTTCTTTGCAGATCTTCAAAACTAGATTCTTGGTTCAATGTTTTGTATGATGCACTTGATGATGAAACTGCTACATCTAAGCTAGTACTATTCTTATCTTCTGCTAATTCTGATCCAAATCCAGAGTCGCTTCCATCATATCGATCTTGTGTACAATCAACTTCTAAGTCATTCTGAATACTTGTAAATCCGCTGAATATTTTATTATCTTTTTTATTTGAATACAAGTTAATGCTGTTAACCACTTCATTTGTTTTTTCATTGATAGGCAGTTTTGTAGTACATAACTTTTTTACAGGAGAGTCAAAATAATAGCTATTACTTCTTTTGAAAGGTGTTAAATCGCTTATAGCATCTGTTTGTTCACTTAAAAAACAAGTATAATCGTTTGAGTATGTTAACATGCTTTGGCTATTTTTAGAAGTTTTGTCATTACTAATTTCTTCAATTGAAAACCCTTGTTTTTTATTAGTTGTAAAAATATTGTTTAAATCTGAATAAATTGATTCATTTGTATTTGAAAAAACAAGAGTTTCACTAGACGAAATTGAAGTAGAAGAGGGTAAACTACACATATTTAGATTATTAACATTGTCACTGTAAGGTTTTATATTGCTATCAATACTATCTTTTTCATCACAATTAGTGCTGAGTTCTTTAGATTTCATATTCAATAACAAATTTTGAACTCTACATGCTGAATCTGGCGAATTTGGGATATCTACTAAGCAGTCAGATAAAGTTTTTGATACAGTAGAAACTTCTTCATTATTAATTTGATCAATGTTTGCATTTTGAAATTTGGTATTGGTAGATTCATTATTTTGGGACAATATAGAGACGACTTCATCAGATTCCTTTGTCATTAAAAATTCCATTGCAATAGTTAAATACCTGAAACAAAATATCAGTAAATGAATAATAGTTTCTAAATATTTTAAATAAAATAACTAACAATTTTTTAAAACAATTTCTATTAAATCAATAATTTACTTATTAAAACTTTATCATTTTATATGTACAAAAAAATATGTTCGCTAGTTTATCGGCAATGAATTTTATATAATATCTACTATAAATTTAAAAATTTAAAAATATTTTTAAAATACTCATATCAATAATACAAAATGGGTTTTAATGTATTAATGTATTGATTCATTATTTATTATATTACCTATAATAGTGTTGATAAGTTGGTAAGTCAAGCACTCAATATTAAACTAAAAATAACTTGAATTCTTAAACCTAAATATTGGATTCAAATAAAAATTATATGATAAATTTGTAAAAATAGGCACCTGATTGATTAATATTTTTACATTTTAGTGAAAGAAGAATGACTAAATTGGCTTATCATAGTTTTTAATTTCATACTAAAATGTTCATTTGTTTAATCATAAAAACCTCGATAAAAACTATGTAACTAACATTTATAATATCAAAATTAGATAATTGAAATACGAAAAAAAGAATGTAAAAAAGACAAATTATGTGACTTGCAATAATAAAATATTTCAGGACCAACTAAAATGTTCAAATGTTGTTAGAGCACAAACTCCATTTCAACAAGCAATCACCATCATCACCATTGATTACCGGACTGAAGACAAAGAAGTAGATAAGTTTAATAAAATTAAGAATTACCTATCATTGAGATTTATTGTTATTTATTTGTATCAATTCAAATTTTTAGAGATAGTTAGACATTAGACCCATAGATAAAATATATATACACGCACAGATAGAACATGTATTCAATTGTGATAGAAGTCCAAACTAGTTACCCAAGTGGTTAATTATAATTAAAGTGTGGTATCAACCATAAGTGATAACGAAAACTCAATTTTAGACACACATTGAAGGGAAAAATGTAGAAAGTGATATTATTTATTATTTGCATTAAACTGCTTAAAAGCTTATAACATGTTCAATCGTTTACATTGTATTGGTATAAATAATAGAATAACTAAAAATGTATGTTAATTCAATAATATGTATATTTACAAATGAAAAGATAAGGTGTGTTTGTCATTTTTTTTTTTTTTTTTGTAATGGTATCGCAGTATAAAAATGAATACACCATTTTAAATGAATAAAATTAAGAGGGCGCAACACCCGTATTTGTTATCTCAGTCTTACAAAAGCTAACATAGCAAATTTACGCTCAGCAGTTCACATTTTACTCCATTAGCTTAAAAATTAGAGTGAAAAGACCTATTATGAAACTTGATAGTAAGAACATTATCTGTGTTTTGTTGGAAGTATTTTTACGATAATTCAGTTTTTAAGTGAGTTATATGCATATAGTAAATTGTAAAATAAAAATGCTCATAACCCACTTAAAAACTGAATTATCGTAAAAGTACTTCCAGCAAAACACAGATAATGTTCTAACCATCAAGGTTCATAATAGGTTTATTCACTCTAATTTTTAAGCTAACAGAGTAAAACGTGAACTACTGCTAAGCGTAAATTTGCTATGTTACGTGTTTGTAAGACTGAGACAACAAATACGGGTATCCTCTTAATATCACAGACTAAGATATCTTAATCTGTGATTAATATTAATAAATAATATTAAAATTAATTATCTTATTTTATTCAAAAATTGGCTCAAATGAAATTGATAAAAATATTATTTAACATAAACTATCTGTAACCCCATATAACTAACATAGTAACCAGTAGACTCTTCATTCACAGCATGCTATGTATAATAGGTATAGTGGTGTCTTAACCATGTAGATATTATCTATGGTTAGACCTTTACTAATTTATCAAATTCAGATTCAACCGAAGAACCAACAAATCACATTAAGTAAAAATTACATAAGATACATAAACTTAATTGTCCAAAAATCAATTTTTGGGGGCAACTGCCTAATAAAATTCAAGTTGGGTGAGTGGGTGACATTCAATAGGTATGAACACTAAGAGCTTATACAAATATAATATGAACTATAAGTATTTTAATATTATGAATAGTTTATATATATTATATACCAAAAACCTTATTTTCCCCAACTAAAAATCTTGTCACCTCTCACTGGTATAGCTTAATTTTAGTCAATTCAATTAACATGGTCAGTGGCAGTTTGGTATATTGAAAATTAGAAATTACTTATAAAAACATTCACGATAACAATTTAGTAATAGGTTTATTACTATTAGGTTAGTTACCTAACCTACCTATTTTCAAATTGACCAAATTTAGGTGAATTGTAACATGTTTATAATTGATTGATTCCATCAAAAAAACCACTAAATACGTATAGAAATATAATAATTTAGCTATTATAGGAATTGTTGAAGGTACAGAGAGAAAAATTGTAAAAAAAAATCAAATGTATTATGAGTTAGAATGTTTCTTACCCACCTACTGATTTTGATAAATTTATGGACAAACAAAAATTTCTTCTTAGCACATAACACTTGGAAAAAATAACAAAGATATCATTACTATGTATAGTTTAAATCAGAATAATTACACTTCTCTTTAAGCTGGAATTCAATTTAAAAACCATTAAATAATTCTCGTATGTCTATATAACCTTCAACAAGATATTGTCGATATTGATGATACAAACATTAACAATAATTTATGAGAAGAAAACAAAGTGTGCTGTTCACTGCTTCGATATTTGTGCAGCGTGCAGCCTGGGGCACATTTAGAAATCGTGAACAGTATTCTTTTTAAATTTAGTGAATACGTTTCTTATGAAATCAACAACTTACCACCTGCAAATATGCAAGTGGCCAGATCAAAGGGACCGACTATATTCATGTATAAGGAAACCTAGATTACAGCATAATCAGATGTACCATAGACACTAAGACCAGAGCACCTTCACTCAGCCTTAAGAATACACACACACACTATTATCATTTTTGCTTATTTAAAATAAACTATAATTTGTTTATACTTTGGACATTTTTTATTAACAATCATTTAAGTTGTCGACAGATCAATCACTGAAAGGTCGCTTGCAACAATGTGATGGACATATAAAAAGATAAATATTCTAAAGGTAGTAGGATTTGTAAGCCTTAAAGTGTTTCACATCGGCAATTAACATTTTCATATAATTATTTTCTTAATATGCTTTCTATATCTAAGCTATTATTATATATTTCAATTGCTCGAGGTTTTTAATGTTTTTATAATCCATTTGCTTAAATATTTATTTTAAAACTAGGTGGCTTTTAAAGTCTCATTTTGAATATAAAAAATTAGTAAAAATGTGATCCGAAAATCATTGAATAAAGATAAGTTAGAAGCTTTTATGTTTATAGCTTCCGATAAAAAAGTATTCAAATATACTTAATGTAGAATCTGTTAAACCATTGAAAAGTAAAAGTAAATTGTTTCACAGTAAGTTTAATTATTTCAGTGTCAAATGTTGTAAGAGTAATTTAATATAACTAAAATAAATTCCTACCTACCTAAACTAATATTAATTAATTGTATAGATGATCTGACTAATATAATTATGAGATTTAAAAACAAAACTTTACAACAATAATATTAACTGAACAAGGATTTGAATTGACAGACGTTATCTAAATGGTGGTGAGCCGTTTAAAAATAAATAAAAACCTATTGTCGTTAGAACGAAAAGTTGGAGTGTTACCTGGACGATGTTGGCGATACCGATTCTCCTTTAAGAGCGGAAAGTCAAACGTTTTCCCGGGACATTTTCAAATGGTGGCGGCAGCGCAGGTGTGCGGGCTTGCGCGTTTGGTAAATGAGTGACGCAAATAAAAAAAAACGTAGAGCGATTGCTGAAACGTCTAAAAGGGGCTACTGTGGGTGTCGATGTCGTTGAGGAGGACGAAGAGGAAGACAACGGCGACGACGGCGACGACGGCCGCCGACGGCGTAACAGAGTACACTGGCGCGCGTTGGACGTCACACTGTGGACGACGGTGACGGGCTTCGGTATTTATCGTGACGGATAAAACGAAAAATAATAAAAGATAAAAATGAATAATAATAATCTAGTTACTCGAAGGCAATATATATTTCAAGGGCCGTCGGACAACGAATAATAATACCAATACTAAACGAAAATTAAAGCAGACGGCAGACGAACGACGATTATCGGGTGTAACCAATACTGGTTCGAGTGGTTCGTCGTCGTCGCTGTTGTCAGTTTATTTTTTTCTTTCGACTATTTCCCCCTTCGCCACTTTACTGAGCTCACACTCGTTCACGAACGCACACGCACACGAGTACACGCTAACGCACGCACACAACGACGGCTGATAATCTCGGCGGCCTTAGTGGCGGTGGTGGTACAAATAATAATAATAATTGTCGCCGGGGCCAACGCATACACGCACACGCACGCACGTACATACGCACACGCACACATATCGCGTGCACGCACGCACTGACATACACGGTACACAGGCACACAGAAACCGTGAATAATACTGTACCTCCACCCGCGACCCGCGTGCCATACCGACTACGTCATCATAAACGACAGCGGCTTCAACATTATTACGTATTCTAGTAATAATATTTCGACATAGGTATAACGCACAACAGAGGCAGGACCATATTATATTGAGGGGTCTACAAAATAGCAACATTAAAAAATTTCAAATGATAGTAATTGTTTTCACTATTATGCTCTAATTTTTTTTTTTTTTTTTTGACATTCATGGTCATTGACTGTTTTAAATTAATATGCAAGAAAAATACATTTTATAAGAAAAAAAAACTGTATGAATACAAACATAGGCGTAGTTTGGGGGGGGGGCTTGGAGCTTAACTCCCAGCTTGAATAATAGCCTCCCCAAAAACTTTGGGCCATCTAAATTTAGAAAATACCCAAATCAATCATTTTTACGATATTTAAAATTTAAATATCAATACAAATAAATTGTATATGTTTTATTTTGCCACTTTATCCATTCAATTACTTAAAAGTTATAATATTATACAATAGACAGGCAGTGCGTTGTTTTCGTTTGTCGATATTATGTTGTTAAGGTTAATTTGTGCTTATTTTATTGAAATACATGCATTATTCCGTACATTACATCCAAAATCAATAGTGATAAACTGATAAGTGATAAGATTGTAAGAAAATAAGATAAGCGCTACGTGCACGTGATAGAAATGAAATGTACCGACTTTAATGACTACCTACCTAGTACAGTAGTACCTATTAATATTATTAATTATTATTCTATGCTATTACGAATTTACGAATAATACGGTTATCATTCAAACTTCAATCAGCTCACCAAAATGGAAAAAAAATAATGTATTTAGTATTTTCAGTAAACGTAAACATAAAAACTTTGTTAACATTTATAAATCTGTGGATGATGCTATATCTGTGAAGACTGTACATGAACCCACACAAAATGTAAAATGTGATATTAATGTAATTTTAGATTTAGATGATATTGACTTGGGCCCAGCAACTCCTATATTAGACGTAAGTTTTATGTAATCATATATAATATTATATATAGCCTATTAGCCTGCCTAAAACTGATCGGCTTTTGCTGTTCGCTTATTCCAAATATTCCAACTATTTTTTAGGCATATTATCTTAAAACTTGTTTTGAATCACAAAATCACGTTTTGACTTCAGCATTGATTAAACAGTTCGATTGGCTTGAGTTTAGCATTACAAAATGTAGTATATTTTGCTGTGCATGTCGTAATTTTGATACCAGCTAATACAAATTTAAAGAAACATTTACAACTAAAGGTTTTAACAACTGGACAAAAGTAAGTGCTTATATTTTTTAAATATCTTTGCATACTTTATTCATCTATCCTACCGGGCGCTAAAATTATATAATGCTCACAAACGCCAAATACTGTTTATTTATTATTACCTACAATAATCATTGTTAAATCTTAAATGCATTATAATAGACAAGTGGTTCAAAAGGTAAAGGAAAGAACTGTCAAATGCTAAGCATGAAGAAGTAATCAAGAATCAAAACAATATGAAATGTATAATAGATATTGTTCTGTATCTCAGTCGTCAAGGCATACCATTTAGGGATCATCAAGAAGACAGCAATTCACTAAATCAAGGTATAATAATGTAATAGTTAATACCTACCTATATTAGTATAATATAAATTCTTTTTGATAGGCAATTTTAAGGAAGCTTGTAAACTGATTTTCAAGCATAATCCAGATTATCATATTCATTATGAGAAATATATAAATTATACAAGTCCTACTACACAAAATATTATTATTGATATTTGTTCAAATCATGTTTGAGACTATATCATAAAATTAAGTTCTAAATGCTGAATTTTACTCTATTATGTGTGATGAAGCAAGGTAATATCTCCTGATGACTTTATATTATATTTTTTTAAATTAATTTTATAACTACTTTATGTAATAATTTATATAATATATTTATTAATTATATTTTTTAGATGCCACAAAGAAGAACAAATGTCAGTTTGTGTTAGGTACACCAAAAGTTTTGAAGGTTTTTGAAAGGTATTGGCTTTCTCAATGTGTCCTAAAAACAAGACCCTGAGTCATTAAGTAATGCAATTATTAACTTTTTAAGATTCTGTAAGTCAGACCAAGTCCCCATCATTGGACAGTCATATGATAGAGCCAATGTAATGGCTGGCAGAAAGAGTGATGTACAAGCCAAAATGATGAAACACTATCCGTATGCGACATACATTCATTGTATGGCTCATAAACTAAATTTTAATGTTGTTAATATGTATAAAAATGTAAATGTAAGTTCATATTTATTTAATTTTAAATGAATTACTTATTTATTTTAATTTTAAATGAATTACTTATTTATTTTTATTTTTATTTTTGTTCATTTTTATTGAACCAAAAATTACAAGAAATGCAAAAACATTTAAATATTAAACCATGCACTCTTTCACAAATAAGTGACGCAAGTTGAATTTTTGTAGCTACAATAACTGTAGGGCAGTGATGGATAATTGCAAATCAATTGTCAATTGTTTAAAACAAGGTTAAGTCGAAGATAAAAATGACAAGGATATAACAAAATATTTTTTTTTTTAGGTATTCTTTATATGTTCAAAAATCCTCATTTATTATACACACACATTGCATAAAATATGTTTTAAATATACAGTCGACTCTCGATAATTCGAAATTGACGGGACTGCTGAAAAACTTCGAATTACCGAGAGTTCGAATTGTTGAGTAGTTTGAAATAACGAGAGGGCAAAAAAAAATTCGAATTATAGAGAGTTAAGAAAAAAATTTTGTTTTTTATTATTGTACATACCTACATACATACATATTAATTATTTCAGTAAATTAGGTGATACGACATACATATTAGAGTTATTTATTGTTAATTTTCGGAGCCGTCCATGTTTACTGCTAATAAAATCGTTAACCTATCTTTACTATGTTTCCCGCCGTGGCATTTTTCTTCTTTAAAAGTGAAAGTTTTATCTGGTAAACATTTAAAAAATAGAGCGGTTTCATCTGTGTTGAACACGTTTCGTGGCTCATAGTTTTTTAACAAAGTTGAAAGTTTACGATGCCACTCTGACCACACGTTATCGTCAACACTAGAACTTTCTCCACAAATTTTTTTGAAAACAATACCGTTTCTTTTCTTAAAATTCGTTAACCATCCATCACTAGCTGAGAAAAACGGGATGCCCAACTCTTTGGCGAATGATTGACGGTTCAAAAAACTAAAAATCAAATAAGTTCATATCAAAAATTCATTAAAGTTGAAACATTTCCCAATCTATACAAGCTACTGAACTTGGCTTTAAGTATACCTATTTCTTCTGCGTTTTGTGAACGGTCTTTTTTAACCATGCGAAGAATTAGTACTTATATACGCTCCACCATGAGTCATGATCTTTTTTTCATCTTTAGCTATTCTCAATATTGAAAGAGATGTATCAAATAGGAATCGTGGACGTTTCGTCCCCGTCAAAAAAACCAGTCCCCGGCAATTTTTAAGATAAGACGTTTTGTCCCGGAGAGTTATTAGACATAGGACGTTTGGTTCCCGGCATATTTTGATAAGTACTTTAATTTTAAATGAAAAATTTAATTTTTAAATGACAATATTACAAAATTACAAATACATAATCAATATTCACACAATATAATTATACAAATAGTCAAAATTTAAATAAATCACAATTATATTAAGTAGATTAGTTAGGATCGCCAGATAGATTGGTTTAAATAATAAAAACACAATTGCACTAATATTTCATTGTTAAATACTTTCTTAATTGCCAGTACCACAGCATATTCGAAATCAATTGATATTATTGAAAGTGATTCAAATTTATCTTTTAGAGCAGTCAGTAATTCAATATAAGTTTCTATATTTTAACGCTGAAGTAAAGTGTACACCACAGGGATAATAATATTGTCTACATTTGCGTGTAATATATAAACTTGGTAAAATTCGGAGGGACAAGTAGCAAGTAGACCATGTTCCGTCCATATAAATAATTTTGGTACGTTTTAATACGTCAATGCACGTTTCTGAAGAGAAAATTATAATATGGTTTTCATTATTTTTATTGTCATAAAATAAAAACGACTCTGAATTATCTTTACCAATCATACTCCAATGTTTTCCTGCCAGTAAAATTTCATCTATTTTTGAAATTTTTGGATAGATATTGCTGCGAACTCCTTTTTTATCGAATTTTCATTTCCAATATTATATCGTTTGCTTTCGTCTGATAAATTAACCACATTTCGTGCATAAATTCGAGATGCTAAATCATAATTTTCATTTGCTATGTTATTCATAGTACATTTAGTATTTTCTGAGTTAATACAATCTGTATCACCTTCATGACTGTGAGCTCCAAATTTATAAACAGTAGTTATTTCTTCATCTGTTGTTCCATCTGTTCCATTGCACAAGTCTTTATGAACGTTGTATAAAAAATGTTTGTAAATTTATTTTTTTTTTTATTTTTTTTTTGTAATTATACACTCCATATTTGTATTATATACGCACGACAACACGAACAAATTATAACTGTGTACAGTGAGTGTGTATAATTGTGGAACTATTAAGTATAACAACTTTTTATCGAATAGATTTATCTTAATAACTTTTGATATACTAAATATTTTATACTTATTAGAAAACCACATCATTATCATTTAACGATTTAACGTATTATATAAATTTAGAATTACAGCTCACAGACCTGTTTGGCTGTATAGTGCACGTAAAATCTTTATTACTTGTCTATAGCCTAAATACTATATTAGATATTACAGAATTACAGATATTACAGAAAAAAAAGATATAATATAGGTATACAATTTTAAATCGTTGATTTGGAAGTTAACTATAGTCATCACTAGGTGTTGGTACTAAATACAAATAATAAAATATAATAAATACAAGTAAACTTTCTTTAAGTATTCAATTCACGCAAGCTTCTCATTAATGTACTCAGTCATACGATTTTCCAAGTGTTTTTTCTTGTTTGCTCGTATAGGTTTCCTAGTATTATTACTTCGAAATTTAATATAAATTAATTTCTGAATGCTGTTTATTTAGAAACCTGAGAACTGAATGTCCTTTAATTCGGAGTTGTACGATTGAGAACGTTTTACCTTTTAAACAACACGATTGAGAACAATTGTCGGCAGATCAAAGAAACAATATTTTGTACCATAAAATCAAACGATTGAGAACGATTTTTCGAGCGACGTTGTCATTTATCTTAACTTTTAGTAATAACTTTTAGGGCTGGGATTATTAAGGACATATTTGTTTTGGTGTTTTGAAATGTTGCTGATTAAAACTGATTTTTTGTAATTTTTTTTTTTGCATTTTCTTGACAAAATTCACCTTAAATTTGTTTATAAAATGAACGAAATTTTTTTTGATTAACAAAAGACTTTTTGCATGTTTGTTTTTGATTTTTTTTTTTAATTTTTAATCTTAAAATGACAAATAAAAATATGTTGTAAATAAATATTAATTTTTTAAATTTTAATCTTAAAAAATGCCTTAAGCTGGCAAATAAGTGATAAATGTACCTGTATTGATTTTACAATGATGTGTGTGTATGTTTATTTTTATTTATCAAATTTAATTCCACGTAAGTTTATTCTGTAACCAAAAACTCAAAGATATATTATAGTAATTGATATCTATTATATATATTTTATATATTATATTTTTAATTAATGTGATAACGTTGCATTAAAGTTAACAGGTAAAAACGTTCTCAATCGTGTTATTAAAAAAGGTATGACCGATAAGGACCGTTCTCAATAGTTTTCTACCCCCTTTAATTAAAATATGCCGGGGACCAAACGTCCTATGTCTTATAACTCTCCGCGACGAAACGTCCTATCTTAAAAATAGCCGGGGACGAAACGTCCGTGGACTGGTTTTTTTTACGGGGGCAAAACGTCCGTTTACCATCAAATAGTATCAATTCTGATGATGTATTTAAAGATATACTCTAAATAAAATAATAGACTTTAATTTTATAAGTAAAAAAAAAAATTGAATATTTTAATAAAACTTTAGATTGTCGCTCATTGTTTGTATTTTATTATGTATATTTGCTGCTGTACACAGGTTAAGGGGTGTGGGAGGCAAAGCCCCCCAATAGCCGTTTAATGTCTGCCATTGAAAGGACTTAAGCTCCTCCTCCCAAAAAAACAAATGACCACCTTACGCCTATGAATACAAAATAAGCAATAATGTAATAAAATATACAAATCTAAAAATCTAAAAATATTAAATTTAGCATTTGAGTACATATACCTAATACCTATGTCATAAATTGTATTATGTTCAATTTATACAGTGTCATATATTATATGTATCCTGTTAGCCCTAGTTAAATTAACCCTGGTTAAATATTATCCGTATTCGACACTGACAATAGACGTAATACTAAGTGCCTAACCCTAATAAATATTAATAATATGACACGTGTCTATATACTTACGAACCTCTAGGTAATGGGTATATTGTATCGAGTGAATTGTCTATAGGATATCGTCTACTCTATACCAACCGCGTCAATCTCCAGGTAAAACATTCCTTTTAAAGGTCTAAACCGTAAGTTCGATTATTAGAAATGTTCAAATTTCCAAACTAACGACAATTTCCATTTTTTTTTTTTTTCAATAGGGTTGAATATTTCTAATTCATGGCGATTATCTCGAGTGTTCCTAAAGGTGTTGATAAAATGAACTATGGCCAAAAACAAAAACAAGGAATTATGAAAACGAATTTGAATAATTTAGAAGAAATACATTTCGCATTTGAGTTTTATTGATGTTAATACCTATCTCATTGGTAGTTATGGACTTATGGCTATGTTATTATTTAAAGTAAATAGCATTTGAGTCAAAAATCAAACGATTTGTAATTGTGGTTTCCATCATTCCTAGGTATCAATTCGATCTCTTCTACTTTTTAAATTTATTTTAGTAAAATATAAATTACCTATATTATAAAAACTTTTTTTTTATCTTCAGCTTTATTATATTAGTATAGATTTATGATACGTAATATACTAATATGTAAGTAAATCACATATTTGTCGTTATGTTACACAGGTATCTACAATTATTTATATCTTTTTAAATAGGTAGTGGGATATTTGTAATGGAGATTATCAATGGTCGAAAAAAATGCATCTAATAGGTGTATAATATAAAAATATTTCAACTTGGATAAATATTTTTAGATTGTAAAGTAAAAAGGTAGGTACACAACTCTGTCTTTATATTTAAAATGTTAAAAAGTCTTCTATCTACATTTGAATAGTTTAACTTGTGCAACATGTTCATAAATCTTCAGTGAATAAAACTCAACCATTTTATAGAATTCATAGCGACTTGGATATTGTCTGATTATAATATCACTTCCTTCATAAAAATACCGGATTATAGACTGTCGACTAGCTCTGTATGAGTATATTATGTGTAATAGGAATAACTGACAGACGTTATCTGCAAAGACTACCTATGTCTTTTATTGTTATCGTTTTTTTAAAAATTTTATCTTATATCTATACTATACAGGGCGATTTTTTTATCATGAACCACTCATTATTTCACAAAGTATCAATGTTTTTGAAAATATTTTTTTACAAAGTTTCATGTTGTTAAAAAAACAACGTTTTTATGAAAAAATTATATTTTTTATCCTTATAATTTTTTAAGTTTTTTACTTTTTTGAATGGCAACCTAGAGTTTTAATTTCATATTCCAAAGCAGAATATTTTTCTAAGTATTTTGATACCTAAAAGTCGAATTTTGGACGAGTAGTTTATGAGTTATAAGTATTTAAAGTTTAGACAATCGGAGTAGTGGACAAACATTTTGCGAGGTAACCCCGTACCACACCACTCCGCCAATCTAAACTTTAAATACTTATAACTCATAAACTACTCGTCCAAAATTCGACTTTTACGTATCAAAATACTTAGAAAAATATTCTGCTTTGGAATATGAAATTAAAACTCTAGGTTGCCATTCAAAAAAGTAAAAAACTTAAAAATTTATAAGGATAAAAAATATTAAAAAATATAATTTTTTCATAAAAACGTTTTTTTAAAAACATGAAACTTTGTAAAAAAATATTTTCAAAAACATTAATACTTTTTGAAATAATGAGTGGTTCATGATAAAAAAAATCACCCTGTATACTGTATCTAGGATTTATAAACATACAAAGTTAACAATATCCAAGTATAAACTAAGAAAAAAAAGCTGATTATTCCTAATCAAAGAATATCCCTCGTCTTTATAATGCGGTACTGCATACAATTATATTGGAAATTAAAGCATATTATATTTCTGGTAAAAAAAAAAAGACAATGATTTAAAAATATACATTATTTTAGATTAATAAAACTAACTTAATTCGTATATTTTAAATTTAATGAAGAGTCTTAACATATAATTTTGAAATGTTAAATTTTTTTTCCTTCCAAGTTCAAATCAATGCGTTGGGTAAAATACCACTGATACGAATTGAAGTATCGGAATCGTATACCTCTTAGGCCTCTAAGATGAACAATGATAATTGATAATAATATGACGACAATAAAAATGTATATATATAATAATGTTATACAATATGCTTGCGTATAGTTGTATCTATACGTTGTGCCTTTAATATTTATTACACCATTTATCAAATCCATAAGAAATGTGTCACATAATAATATTATACGACGTTCAGTAAATGAATTCGAACAACATAATTTAGATCAGTCGTGTGTATCATTATACGGCCATTGGCTGCAATTGTACACCTTTAGGTACATGTTATAAATTATACGATTTGACTACAGGACTGTTGTTTCAGCTCTCAACGGACAAATATATTTATTTTTTTTAACCTCGTTTGTTATATCGATCATTATTGTTATTGTATGTTATAGAACGTGTCGATCCTTTTTCTTCTCGGGTCGTTGCTCCGCGTCGAAGTTTCTATATACATTATATCTACAATATACACTATACCGCTCCATGAGCGGTGAGAGTAGAGGCGGTACATCAACCTATTACTACCTATTACATTTATGTATATATGTGTATGTGTTATATACACGAGCATGGTATATAGCCTATATATTATTTATTTATAAATGCCTAATATCTACACATGTATATTAATAAATAATGATATAGTAAACACGTCTAGGTATTAGGTATTTAGGCATTAGGTATTGCATTATTTAGCAACTAGTAAAACACTGACCGATGCATGCGATCTGTTTGCCCCGTTAGATTGATGGGTCGAACTCGGCGCATGTCATTAGGGAAATTCTGAGGAATATCCTACGTACACTAGATATATTATGATCGCGAAGAAGAGTGGAATTTATATTTATTTTTTATTATTTTTAATATTATCATTATGTAGGTATTTTAATTCACTATAGCCAATTATAAGTATTTACATTATACATATTTTTTAAATTAATTTTGTTAATTCGATGTGAATTTCATTTCAAACTAGCAAGTATGTAATATGATTTGCAGAAAACCTATATTTTAATACATAGTTCTATCTATGTATTGCATGCAGGCACAAAAATCTATATGATATAAATTATAATTAACAAACACCTATAAAATTAATAATGTAATTGAACTGTTTTAGAATTACGTCTATTAACTCCAGTTGTCTAAAATGATTTTAATAATATAATAAATATAAATTATATATATCATATAATATGATTATATTATATTATGTAGTTTGTAAGAAAACTTAAAGGTAATTATAAGTAGATAAATAATATATTATAAGTACCTCGTATTATATTATTGTGAATAAGTGTCAACTTCAAGTGCTTTCTAGGGACTTTATAATGATACACTACACGTATATAGGTATGTACAGTAAATTATCCTAAATCATAACAAAATAATTAGAAAATTGTTTTACTTTTAAAATTTAAGGAGGAGTCCCTACAAGAGAAGGTTTTGTAAACCGAAATTTTTAGTTAATTAAATATATTTATATATATTACCACAAATTTGTACTATACATTTTTTTTAAATAGTATTATCATTTAAAAATAACCTGAAATTTGAATTTTTACTTATTAATTAAAAACTTGTAATATACCTACATAATTTTATATAATTTCGATGATAAAATATTGATTCGACTAGGTACCTAATGTATTTCGTGAATGAAAACATATAAACAAAATTGCGTAAAAAAGCGTGGAAGTGGGAGACACTTTAGTGTGCATTAGGTGTCACTGTATAATCGTTATTTTAAATTAAAATTATTGATATAAGTAGGTTTAGCTAGGGACTTAGGAGTTTGTATGTTTTTAAATGATCATTAAACTTCTTTTATAACCGTTTAAAGTTCAAATTTCGACAAATTTCGACAAAATTTATCTAATTGAATATTTACAAAATTCATTATTTAGTTGTTAAAAATTTAAATTACATTTAACTTTTATACCTAAGGATTGAAAATTGAATACAAGGTTCTACGTTAAGTAGTTAATTCTGCGACAAAAAAAAAAATATGTAAAAACTGTACACAGTTTTTTTTCTTATAGTTATATTTGATCAGATTTGGATGAAATTACATATTTCAAACCAAAAACAACAATTTTAGTATGTTTTTGTAATTAAAATATATTATTCGCGAGTATTTGAAATTTCTAGGGTATAATTTATATTCTAATATTAATAGTTAATATCGTTAATGATTTATATTAATAGTTAATAATAAATTGTATATATGTACCTACTATAAAAGATTGAGTGAGTCGGGTATGTAATACATCTGATTTGATTAATTTGGAATTTATTTCATTGGGGGTACCTACCTAAATTTATTTATTTATTTTTTTTTTTTGAAATAATAGCAATATAATTAATATAATATTATAAAACTATGAAATATCCTAGACTCACAAACCGTCTCCACTCAGAATCATTTTTCGTATACAACGATAACCCCCGGAGCAGTGCTTTTAGGAGCATATCCATTAAAAGAATGGCTCATTCCGTCTTGTCACCAAAAACCTAATGATGAAACTGAACAGCGGCTCAATCGCAAACATAAATCTACACGTCGATTAATAGAGTGTAGCTATGAAATACTCAAAGAAAGATTTCCATGTTTGAACCATCTTCGAACAGAACCATACAAAAGTGGTATGATTGTGATGACTTGTGCTGTGTTTCATAATATTGCATGTTTAATTGACCATGAACTAACAGAGGAGTATGTATATAACGAAGAAGAAAACATCCAAAACATACCAGGGGGGCTATTCAGAAACTCATAAGAAAAAGATCCGTATACGAAAATCGTGGTTTCCATATGAGTTTTCACATGATCCCAAAAAAAACCGTATTCTAAACACTTTTTCGTAGGTATACGGATACAATTATGTCATGTGAAAAATATTCACACGATTGATTCGGATGGGTTTCCGTATGTGAAAATTGGTTTCCGTATGCGGATTCATGTTATTTAACCGGTTCTAAGGTTTAGATTATGGTTTAAACATTGAATGATGAGATTTATAGTTATAATTTATGATTTATGATAATATCATGATATCATCTAAATAATTTAATATATTTTAGTATAATAGGTATTCATTGCATCAAGAATTTTGAATTAAAAGTTAATTAGTAACATATGACGCGCGTAGAAACAAATTATATTGATAATATTTTATAAACTCATACTATTAATTAAAGCGCGGATTTGTAAACATTTTCACATTTATTTTGGTTGATCGTATGATATGCAAAGTGAGCATTACAATATTATTTCATGACATAATTATTTAAAAAAGACACTTTTTAGTGCATAGTTTTTGTATATTTTGCAATTTTCTATTTTAAAATTTTAATTAGTTATAATGTAAGAAATAATATATAAATTACCATTTACTACTCTGTAAAAATATCTAATTGATAAAATAAACAATTCATTAAATAAAATTTTTAATTCTTAAGACATTTTAGCAACACCTAATAAGAAAGTCTGGCCATGTCTATGCTTATTATCATCAATATTTTATCGATTATGACCGTTATGGGTATGGTTAAATTGTCAAAATTATAAAACAGTATAAAACAGTACAACCTAGAAAGTTAAAAAAAAAATTATTTTAAAATTCCAAATACCTACTTACCGAGATATTGACTGGTTCACGATAAAAAAATCACCCCGTATATAAATAAGTGATTTTGAATTTTGAATTTGATATAAAACAGTTTACCATCTTCCCAGTATGTTTTCAAAAAAAAAAAAATTATTTCATAACCCTAATGTCTTCTTCAAGCAATCATTCAAAATTCGATACCTACACTGTAGTACAACTTGACATATAACAGAGTTCACCCATAGCACGATACATATTTAACATAAGCATTATTAAAAGCACAAGCAAAAACACTAAGATAAAATTCACCAAACAGACTTATTGAAGTATTTGAAGCATCTAAATCTAAAGCAGGCACATTTACTAGCAAATATAGATGGCTGTAATCCTAACTCCCTTATTCTAATTTCATTGCAATTTTCTAATGTATATTTCAATTTTAATGAGTTCAGCTCGGTCATTTCTTATTTCATTCTCGTTGTCAACCTCTGTTTTTTATTCGAAAAATCCAATAAGGCTGAAAAAAAAGGAATAACATAAAACAATTTATACGTACGTTTCCCCAGCCCCCCCTCACTTTTATATTATAACAATTTTTTTATGCAATTATTTAGCACGTAATTAGCACGAATTTGCACGACTAGACCCGAAATTCGCACGTCACTCCCCCGTCCTACAAATCGAATTTTCTTTTTTGCGCATTTCCCAAGCCCCCCACAAAACTTAAATAATGTGATTTTCAAACCTTTTCCTGTCCCAATATTTAGCACGTAATTAGCACGAATTTGCACGACTAGACCCGGAATTCGCACGTCACTCCCCCGCCCTACAAATCGCATTTTCCCAGAGTATCAAATCATAATCATATAATATAATTATATAATGTGTATTTTTTTTTTGTATGTGTATTCAATTCATCATTTATGATGCTACATGTTTTACGCTGCTTTTTGAAATATGATAAGAATTTATATTATTTTTGAAATAGCTATTAATTTCTACTATAGGGCAAAATTGTATAATTTAATAATTTAAATTTACATTTTGTCTTTTCTATATTGAATTTGAAAATTCAGAAATTGTTTATTCTGTTTAAATATCTAACAATGAATTTTTAACATAGAACATCATATTAATTTATATTTGATCCCTTATATTTCATAATATTCATAGTGTTCATATCTACCCATTACATTTTGCAATGGCTTAATATCAATGACATCCTTTACATAATATGGTTTAATACTATAATATAACACAATATATATTATAAATATCTGAATATAATATTATGATACATTTTTATAATTTAACAGTAGATACCAAAACCATCGCATTGCTTATTTATGAAGGTCCCTAAAGTCAGTGGAAGTTTTTTTAGAAATCGCTATTAATTTCTACTATAATAGGGCAAAATTGTATGATTCAATTAGTGATATATAATTAAACAAAAATAATAATATTAGTACAGTAACGAAACAGCTGTCACATTAAAAAACTCCAATGAAACGTGATTCTTGTAGAATAAAATATTAAATAAGTAATAATTATATAAGTAAAATATTATAGTTATAATTTGAATTAACTATATGAAATTATAGTAACTTGTACATCATTTTATTGTATAATATTTTTTTTTTTTGTATCTATCTTATGAACATTTTTAAAATATTAATCCTATTCTTATTTATTGTTAAATATCTAAAATAATTATAAAAGTTAAGATAATCAATATAATATAAGGTACAACAAATTAATTGTCAAACTGTATAAACCAAAATTGAAAATTCACACATTATTGTTGTTGTGTCTTTAACTGGAACTGGTTTTTTTTTCATGTCATCGAAAAGTTCCCATTGACGACCACTACTTCTTTTTACATAATATGCTGTATAGTGTCCAATTGAAGTCCTTAAACCACTCTTACCACGATGAAAATAGACAGCACCGCGAAGTTCATAATTCGTTGTTTCATGAATCAATAACAGCGGAATGTCACAGAGTTTAACTTTTAGTAAATTAGCTGCTTCACTGCTCCTTTGAGTAGATATAATATTTTCTCCTAAAAATTATATTTAAACGATTTGTGAGTATCATTACATTACATGAAAGTCAATTATGTTTGTATACAACTGATTACCTTTCCAGATTAAAACGTCTATAAACAAATGCATATGCGATAAATCTAGTGTGACATTCTTATTTCCAGAACAAGGTGGAAAGCAGTTCCGATTCTGGCTGTGCGATCATTAATAAATTGTTGTAGATTACTAATATTATTTTTGAAATCAATTTGATATGTCAAATATATGAATTTCCGTTCAAAGCTTTGTTGACAAATAATAGTAGAACATGTTTTATATTCTTTTAAGGATGGATAATCGCTTAGTGATTTAGTAATTTTACGAAATCTATCGAAAACGCGAAAATTTGCAAGTAATTTGAAGTTGAAAAATCATAAAATTGTCTGCGTTTATAACTAAGGATTAAAAATACAACACTAAGTTCTCCATAAGTTTTCCTTCAAGTAGCTATAGAGAAAACTCGAAGCATCATTATAGGAAAAATTTTAAGGGCGTTTGAATTTTAAATTTTTACGAAATAGCATACCGATAACGATTTTAAATATTTGTTGCTATTCAAAAAGTATAAGTCGTAGATACGTGAAAATTTTATCAGTAATTAAGATTGGCATTTATTTTATATGATTTAATTTTAAAAATATTTTGACTTTTTTGAGATATTAATAGACAACTGAAATTTTCAATTTTTCTTGAAGGGTCGATAAAACTTTTTTGGCCCTATCAAAATACTCGAAAATTGAATACAAAGTTCCTCATAAGTTATTCTTATAGTAATTAAAAAATTATAAAAATACATAGGCACAATTTTTTTTTATTAGCATTTGAATTTCAAATATTGACTTAATACGTAAAAATTACGGCAATGTTCAAATAATCTTAGATAGAAATTCATAAAAAATTTTCTTTTTAGATCTAAGATTTGAAAATGTAATACAAAGCTCCTAACATATTTTTACAATAGCAGTTGAAAAATAAAATAAATATAAATGAATAATTCTTTTTTTAAAGCATTCAAAATCTGAATTTTGACAAAATACATAAAAATCACGAAAATTCGCAAATAATTTTAAACTAGAAATTCATAAAGTATTTTCCTTTTATATCTAAGATTTGAAATTTAAATACAAAGTTCCTAACATATTTTTACAATAGCATTTGAAAAATAAAAGAAATAAATAGGTAGTCACAATTTTTTTTATAAGCATTCAAAGTTTGAATTTTGACAACATACGTAAAATTTACGGAAATTTGTAAATTATTTTATGCTAGAAATTCATAAAAAATTTTCCTTTTATATCTAAGATTTGAAATTTAAATTCAAAGCTCCTAACATATTTTTACAATAGCATTTGAAAAATAAAAGAAATATATAGTCACAATTTTTTTTATAAGCATTCAAAGTTTGAATTTTGACAACATACGTATAAATCACGAAAATTCGCAAATTATTTTATGCTACAAATTCATAAAAAATTTTCTTTTTAAATCTAAGATTTGAAAATATTTAATAATCTATAATATATCCTAGACAGATAAACCCCGTTTCCGTTCAGAATCGTTTTTCGTATACAATGATATAATATCATTGAATTCAAATTTAATTCCATCCGTTACAGTAACCCACTTATAACCTTCTGTACAGCAGAGCGACATCTACGACTTACCCGCTTTTTTTGTTTTTGTTTTTCTCGATTTTTTTGAGAACTACTAGAAAATGTATACTTTTGATCTCTCTTATGCACAAAGGATATTCACTTTGCTATCACCATCAACCTACCCCCCCCCCCCATGTTTGAAATTGCAACATTATTTTAACAAGTTATGCTGTACATAGACAAAAAAAAACAAATCATTTTAGAATCAATACTTTCATCACTATTTTCAGAATCTAAAATTGACTATTATCTTTATTATAATAATTTTACTATTGTATTGATTGTTATCATTATATTATTACACCAGTTAATTATTATTATTGTATAATAGCTTGTTAAATACTACAATTTATAATCGTTTATTAGTTGTGTAATTAAAACATTTTTACATACCATTTTTCATATGCCAGACAGCCTCTCTTTCTCTTATTGTTTCACAAGCCATTCCTTCATCAAACATTAAAGAAATAGCTTTTTCTTTAGTGGGTCCAATAAGACGATGTTTTTTTGTGGTTATATGTTTGTTTTTATAATTACCAAATACATGCAATACATGAGAACTCTATATTTAAAAACGAATTTTATTAAAATATTGTGAAATATATAATGTTATAATGTATAATGTATATAATTTTATAACATTGTTTAGTGGCAGTGTTTCGATTATTAAGATACAATTTTCTAAAAAACGATGTAGATGATGTTGGTTAACTTTTCTAACATTGTTGATAATATAATTAAATCGTTAATATACAAAAATGTGTAAATTAATGTCAAGAAAAAAAGATAGTATGTTATGGTAAAATGGTTTATAATTATAATTTAAATTTAAAACATTACTTTGAATTTCCTGGTGGCTTTTCTTCAACTACTCCATTAAATTTTGAATCACACACAGAACAACGTGCCACTACATGTATATAAGCAGATCCACTTGTGCTCTTCGAAAAGACAAAACACATAGCAGTTGTGTGTGCACCCAAAAGTGCTCAGCTAGAACAGGTGTCCATGAACTCTTTATTTGGTAAGACATAATAGGACCTAGAACTCATCATTGGCCTAAGTTTATCGTTACATTTATATAATTCTTCTTCTGGTTGTATTTGAAGCCATTCCTCTGAAGAAAACTTGTAAAGTAATACGTGTCTGTAATTTGTTGTTTTGTATTTTCATAATAATACAAATGTATTACTATTATAAAAATTTATAGCAATTATAGGAGTAGTACTGATACGTTATAATATTATGCAAACATATTATGGAAAATTCCGGTGTACTATAATAGTCACTTGATGTTTAATTAATTTATGGAATTATGTTGTTTATTAATATTTTAGAAACAAAAATCATAAATATTAGCTCAAAGCTATAAGCTTCAAATAAGCTTTGAACGGAAATTCATATATTTGACATATCAAATTGATTTCAAAAATAATATTAGTAATCTACAACAATTTATTAATGATCGCACAGCCAGAATACACGAGGAACTGCTTTCCACCTTGTTCTGGAAATAAGAATGTCACACTAGATTTATCGCATATGCATTTGTTTATAGACGTTTTAATCTGGAAAGGTAATCAGTTGTATACAAACATAATTGACTTTCATGTAATGTAATGATACTCACAAATCGTTTAAATATAATTTTTAGGAGAAAATATTATATCTACTCAAAGGAGCAGTGAAGCAGCTAATTTACTAAAAGTTAAACTCTGTGACATTCCGCTGTTATTGATTCATGAAACAACGAATTATGAACTTCGCGGTGCTGTCTATTTTCATCGTGGTAAGAGTGGTTTAAGGACTTCAATTGGACACTATACAGCATATTATATAAAAAGAAGTAGTGGTCGTCAATGGGAACTTTTCGATGACATGAAAAAAAAACCAGTTCCAGTTAAAGACACAACAACAATAATGTGTGAATTTTTGGTTTATACAGTTTGACAATTTTATTAATTTGTTGTACCTTATATTATATTGATTATCTTAACTTTTATAATTATTTTAGATATTTAACAATAAATAAGAATAGGATTAATATTTTAAAAATGTTCATAAGATAGATACAAAAAAATAAAAATATTATACAATAAAATGATGTACAAGTTACTATAATTTCATATAGTTAATTCAAATTATAACTATAATATTTTACTTATATAATTATTACTTATTTAATATTTTATTCTACAAGAATCACGTTTCATTGGAGTTTTTTAATGTGACAGCTGTTTCGTTACTGTACTAATATTATTATTTTTGTTTAATTATATATCACTAATTGAATCATACAATTTTGCCCTATTATAGTAGAAATTAATAGCGATTTCTAAAAAAACTTCCACTGACTTTAGGGACCTTCATAAATAAGCAATGCGATGGTTTTGGTATCTACTGTTAAATTATAAAAATGTATCATAATATTATATTCAGATATTTATAATATATATTGTGTTATATTATAGTATTAAACCATATTATGTAAAGGATGTCATTGATATTAAGCCATTGCAAAATGTAATGGGTAGATATGAACACTATGAATATTATGAAATATAAGGGATCAAATATAAATTAATATGATGTTCTATGTTAAAAATTCATTGTTAGATATTTATACAGAATAAACAATTTCTGAATTTTCAAATTCAATATAGAAAAGACAAAATGCAAATTTAAATTATTAAATTATACAATTTTTCCCTATAGTAGAAATTAATAGCTATTTCTAAAATAATATAAATTCTTATCATATTTCAAAAAGCAACGTAAAACATGTAGCATCATAAATGATGAATTTAATACACATACAAAAAAAAATACACATTATATAATTATATCATATGATTATGATTTGATACTCTGGGAAAATGCGATATTTGTAGGGCGGGGGAGTGACGTGCGAATTCCGGGTCTAGTCGTGCAAATTCGTGCTAATTACGTGCTAAATATTGGCACAGGAATTAATTCTGTTTCGCCTTTTTTTATGTTTGGCGGGGCTGGTGAAATATTTCTTCAGCCCCCCATGAATATTTTTAGATTTTACGCACGATCTAAAATCGTGCAAATTACATAAATAGTCGTGCAAATTCGTGCTAATTACGTGCTAAATAATTGCATAAAAAAATTGTTATGGGGGCTGGGGAAACGTACGTACAATTATTTTGGTTAGACACTATAATAATTACTTCTTCTATTTAATTGGTGATCATTTAAAACAAGTTAACAAAAAATAAAGTTTGGAATATAAGAGTAATAATAATAAACAATATACATATGTGTATATTATATTATTTATTGAGTCAAGAAGCCTTTTGAACGTAATTTTTTTGATAGTTATCTGCATAATATAATATGAGTATATGAATCTATCTAATAGGCACAAACAACAAATATATTTATTTATATTTATATTTCAACTACAATATTTGTTATCAAGAAATGATTTTATAGTAAATAGTAGCTTAGCCAATATCCTAGACTGACAAATCATCTCCGTTCAGAATCGTTTTTCGTATACAATGATACCTATCATTGCATTTAAATCTAACCTACCCTAGTCAGAGGTCCACCCCACCACCTAATGTACAGCAGAGCGACATCCACTTATCCGCTTTTTATCGTTAAGTTCACATTTTTTTACATCTAAAACACGTCTGTACAATACATTTGGGTGAATATAAAATTGTCGTAAAAAAATTTTGAAAAAAAAGGTGATGAATCCGCTAAATATCGTCTAAAGTCATTTGTATTGAACTAATCATACTTTTTATATTTTTATCGTTAAGTTCACATTTTTAAAAATCTATGTTGAAAAAAAAATTTCACTTGATCAAAAAATATTGGGATTCGAATACTAGGTTTTTAATAGGTATTGATGTTGGAAATCGTATAGTAGAGCGTATTAGATTTTTATGAGTGTCTGAAGATAGAATATTGACAAAATGTGTGAGAATCACGAAAACTTGAAAATTATTTTTTATTAAAAATACATAAAAAAAATATGTCTACCTACTGGAAAGCCAAATTAAAATGTAATGTTAAAGTTTTAAAATGCATCAAATTTTTACAACATTGGATATTCACTATCGATTTCTAGTGAAATGATTTTATTATTATGTTGTATTTCGAAAACGAATTATCGTATATTATACTTGAAATTTACACAAAATGTTTATGTTATCATTTCCTAGAGTTGATAACTAGAGTTAGGATATGGATGACCTAAAAAATGCACAAAAATCCCATAAAAAAAAAAATGCGAAAATGCTCTAAAAACTTCAAATATTGAACTTAAAAATGATCTAAAAATTCGTTACTTTAAATAAGCGTAACTTTCGATAAAAGTGTATGATCGGCGTATGTCTGGAGGAGCACTTGTTTTATCAATAGGTATAATCACAATAATAATATTAAAATAATTTTTTTTTAATGTTTTACAAATTTTCTTTAAAATCTAACATTTGAGAAAAATGTCTTCCATATTGTACAAAAACTACAATTAATGACCTAAACTATGAAAAAAATGACGTTAAAAACAAAAAAATACATTTATAGCTAAACATTTAAAATAAAATTAGAATATACAGCTGCATCAGGGGATAATGAAACAAATTTTTAGCTAAGATAGCATTGCAGTATAGAATCAAAGTGGAAAAAATGCAAAAGTCATCAACATTCTAACTCTATTGATAATATTTTCATAACATTTAATTTATTTTGTGCTATTTTCCAACGGACATTTTCGATTATCAATTTTTAATTTTTTTAGATTTTGTTCTTTATATATGTTAAAAAATTATTATATAAAATAAAAAGATTAATAAATATTAATAAATTATTCAATAGTTCAAGAAGCTTGAAATGTAATAACCTTCAAAAAATTAAAAATACATAGGCAAGATTTTTTAATGGACATTTATTTAAGTTCAAATTATAACAATATTTATTTATATATATTTATTTATATATTTGAAAATTTAAAACGAGGTAAGTACCACCTTAGTAGTTCATTAGGTAACCAAACATTTTTATAAGCAGTTTTTTTCATTATAGTTATTTTCAGTTAAAATTTGGACAAAATTAGATATTTATACGATGAATAACGATTTTTGTTATTTATTGTAAATTAAAATTATTATTCGTGGGTATTTGAAACTCCTAAGGTATATTATTATTAGGGTTCTTCTTGCATTTGCATGTTTTTTGTAGTGGTCGTAATCCATTCTAATAGTGAGTTATAAATTTGTTTTATGAAATTACGAAATTAAATACTCAGTTTGAATTTGCATATTTCGTCATATTTTAAGAAAAGCGCATATTTGAGTAATTTTTAGCATATTTGGGCATATTTCACATTATTATATTTTTATAAACATAAAATTGTCGGGAAAAATCATAATTGGATGGTCGTAAACATCGTATCTAACACGTACGTCTGTTTACAAGTGATAGTCTCTTTATCGCTTAATAATCAACCTTTTTATCGACAATTGTATTGTATTACTCTCCCAAGTAATCAGTTATTAGCCAAATATGAATTGTATGATGAAATGAAAAGTAGTACGTGTTCGTCCGTAAATCACGCTTACATTATTTCGTATTAACTGTGCCATTTATTTTTATAATCAATTTGTGTTGCCCAAAACAAATGGAAAAATTAATCAATATATATCCGAATTTGGAAAAAATATTTTTTCTACGGATGGAATTATTTTATTTTGCAAAGTATGTGAAACGAAGGTGTCTAGACGATTTATTGTCTTACAACATTTAAAAATAGAAAAACATAAATTAGCAGGGAAGCGCCAACAAAATCGGATTGATAGTATACCTCACAGCAGTCACAACAGTTAGTATTTTCTTCAATGCATTAAAAAAAAAAACACGTTTAACCATGACTTGTGCGAAACATTGTTGTCCGCCAACATCCCATTAAATAAATTAAGCAACTGTAGTTTCAGAAATTTTCTAACAAAATATACAGGAAATGAAGTACCACATGACTACATGAGTCCACTCTGCTTAAAGGTTACGTTGATGATGTCTATAAGAATACAATAAACAAAAGCGGGTAAGTGGATGTCGCTCTGCTGGTGGGGTGGACCTCTGACTAGGGTAGGTTAGATTTGAATGCAATGATGGGTATCATTGTATACGAAAAACGATTCTGAACGGAGATGATTTGTCAGTCTAGGATAATATATTATATTTAAATATTGTCATAGGTATATTCTATTTTGAAACAAATATTTTATTTTTCAATTAGAACGCATATTGCATAAGGCATGGTTAATCAATTTTTCCAAAAACATTGCATGTAGTTATCATAATTCATAATACCTTATGTTATCATAGATATACATATACCTGGTTTAAGGATAAATAGTTATCGTTACGTGATTTCATAAAAATTTAAAAATCAAACGCTCAAAACATTTTTTCTATAATGATGCTTCGAATTTTCTCTATAGCTACTTGAAGTAAAACTTACGGAAAACTTAGTGTTGAATGAGATGGAAAAAGCTAACCATACGATGATTTTTAAATTATTTGATAAATCGATGAATATTCTGTGGCCGGAAGGAGTAAAACAGGATGATGTGCTGTTGTTTTTGTCCGACGCTGCACCCTACATGGTAAAGTCCGGACATGCAATAAAAAATCTTTATTCAAACATTATTTATGTGACATGTTTGGCTCATGCCTTTCATAGAGTGGCTGTAACAGTAAGCAGTGACAAAAAGACATTAAAAATCGATTAGTGCTTATTAAATCAAATTTTGCATTTTTGCCTAACACAATAACGAGTTTTGAAAAGCAAGGGCTATCACTTGCTATCACTTAAAGCTCGATTTCATTAGTAGAGGATGCAAGGTTAAGACTAACTAACCCAAATATACGGTGAACACGGAATGTTGGTAAAAACAAAAATAGGAAATGTGTTAAATAAAAATAAAGGCTATCAATTGATGATAAAAATATCAAACATTTTGTCGGGAGATGAAGAACATTTTGACGGATTATCTGAAGATATGAGCATAATAATATATTTTGAGTATGTGCCGATCACTTCCGTGGACGTTGAACGTTTTTTCTCTATATATACAAAAATATGTTGACTGATAATCGACGTGCATTCAAATTCGAAAACATAAGAATATGTCTTACCATATTCTTAACGGTAAAATTACGAAAAAACTTATTAAAAATAATAATACCTATATTAATGTTTTTTTTTTTTTTTTATGTTACAAATGAACATGAATACGATACAGACGAGTAACCTGTGTAAAAATTATTTTTTTATATTAAGTACCTACCTAATTTTTAGATTTTTATTTTTATAATAATGATTAATAAATAATAATATACTTTATGCGTTTTTTAAAAACAAAATAAAAAATTAGCTGCATATTTTGACAATTTTGACTGCATATTTCGATAATTTTAAGTGCAAGAAGTCCCGAACCCTAATTATTTTATTACACGAATTTAACTAATATATTTATATATAAGTATTATTATATATAATAATTATATTATATATAATTACTAATATATCTTTTTATGCAGCGTGTAAGAAAACGTTAACAACTTCTTAATTATTGATTATTTGATTATCATGATGAACTATCGTATACCTACGTAAAGTTATCAATTTTGTGTTTATAATTTTTTCAATTAATTTTGAATAACACCTCTCCCCCCTTAGAAATTTCTAGCTACGCGCCTGACTTAGGTTGGTCTTAAATGATAATGTGTTAAACCTAACATATAAAAACTTTAATACTAATATTTAAAAATTTGAACTAATGATAATGTACTGTACAAAACATTAAGATTTAAGTTTTTAACATATTAATTATAACATTTATTTTAGATTAATTTATACCTATTTATTATAGATTTTTATATTTTTCCTAGGACTAAAATAACATGCAGGGACAACAACATTTTCAATTTTTTTTTAACTTTTAATCTTAACACTAATTTTTGTCGGTATATTTTGGTTAAATAAATTAAAATTTAATATACCAGTAAGGCAATAAATTTAAGAACTAAGAACATATTTAGTGATACATAATTAACGTTTAAGCAGTTATTATTTAAATCAAGCGAAGCAAGAACAATTTTTTTAGGATAGGCCAGGGGTAGGTGGGTGGTTTCAATTTATCTGCCTCGGTAAGATGTAATAGTTCAAACCGCCTCTGTTCGTGTGTACTTGAGACTTAGAGTGAATTATTTTATCGTAGTCGATCTACGTATATACGCTATACAATGCACTATTCAATCTACACTCAATGACATTTTCAAATGCAATTTTTTGTCAACAATTAATTAAACTTAATATAGTATTGATGCCTGATCGTAAAAATAATAAATCAATTTGATTACAATAATACCATAATATTCGAATAGTAATATTATAGGCTGACAGATTGTCTTGCTCAGAATCTTTTTTTGTATAAAATGATTAAATCAAACATACACAAACATTATTTATATTTACATAAAAAACTATTCAAGACCTTCAAAAATTCTTCAATTTTTGAAAGAATAATCTTTCAATTAATTTAATCTATCAGTTAATAAATGATCGATGTAGAATATGTAGATATATAGGTACCATTTAAGCGATTCATACATTCATATTTATAAAAAATTTCGAATTTCTACATTGTCCGTAAGAAAATAGCAACATTATGACTTTATACACTTACATAGGGGAATCATTCTTGTTAATAGTATCGTGTAAACACAAATAGGCCGGGATTTAGTTATTTTAGTACTTTGTGGTGGAAATCCTTTTAATTATTACCTATATCGATGAATATTTTGTTTTGTTATTCTGTCAGTTTTCAATTGAATATATATCAAAAAATTATAGGTCACTAGTCGATTTAATTTTCTATTTGTGCCCATATGAATTAGGTACTTACTATATAATAGTACCATAATTTTCACTTACCGTTTTCGTTCGAGATGTGTGCACAGCACAGGATTCGGGCGTCGTGGCAAAGGTATAACTCGATGGATTCACCGTCGTTGCTTCTTCCAAAACTCATCGTGGTCGCGTGCGAAAATCAACCGATTCTTGTGGTGATGAGGGGGAGCAGTAGATGACACCTGAAGGCGGATTGTAGTATGAACGGTCAGTAAGAAAGCTGGTTAGGTGCGTTCATTGTCGAGACATCATCACCATCTCTTTGTCGTCGTCGAGGCCACGTGTGATGATAGCGTCGGTGACAATAATAATACGGACGAGACGGGACTTGCGTTCATCCCGCATGGTACGTGAAAAGATAGTGTCAGTGGCGGAGACGGACAGTGTCGAGGCACTCCTCACCCTCACTACCGGAATGCAGAAGGCCTTCGGATCGGTACGGGTAGTTGGTTGGGTGGGTGGGTTTGCCGTCGGCAGTTCGGACAGGGTGTGACGACGTCCGCGGGACGGCAGTGGTGGTGCTCGATGTTCCGCGGTGGTGCGCGCCGGTCGGGGCGTAATAACGACGGTATACGGATAAATATATATATACATATACTGTTTACCGTATGGATAGTAACCGCCGCGGCCGACCGCGGTGTATCGGGAAATTCCAGGAATCGCGAGACCTCGGTGGTCCGCTGCACGCGCTCGGCAAACTTCGGGCGTGGAGCAACTTGTGCGTGCAATATTGATCTTAGCATATTTTTGATACCACTCGCCGCGTTATGTATAATACATATTATATAACACGTAGGTATATACATTTGTAGATGTACACGTGCATACGTGTATGGCTCTGAACTCGTAAGTTACATAGTCCAACGTTTTCGTCTGTCCGACGATTGTCACCGTGTAGAGGGAACTTTTACAAACGGATTTCGAAATGTAGTGAGAAAAATTGTACGTAAGGTGGTTATCGCAGTGTATACAATATTTTTATATAGTGCAATAGATCTGGAACTGGAAATTAACAATTGGAAATAACCTAGTATGTGTAGATAGTAGGCATCTAAGTATGAGTAATGCATAAAGGCACAAAAATAACAAATATTTTTGAATAAACAAGTACTATATGTAATATATATATATATATATATATATATATATATATATTTATTATGTGAAATTTCGTATATAGTTGCAATATTTACCTCAGTCTTATAATCATTTATCTGTTACAAAACTTTGTTATCCTAAAAAATATATAATATACTTATATTAAATAGTATCATTTTAAAACTGATTTCTATATGTATACGAGTTTCCTTTTTGACTATCCCTGAAATCTAAAAATCTAATTGTTACATTGTTATGTACAGTTAATAAATAGAATACATGTACCTATAAAATGTTACGTTATAAAAATTTAATTTTAGTCTCTGCATTTGAATTTTTTTTTAACAAATCAATATAAAATAAATAAATGATTATGAAAAATAACAAAAAACTTCCTTCTTTGAGCACTCTTGTGATAGAATAATTGAATTACAAATGTTATACTACTAAATGCTAATACTAATATAAGTTAATTTGTTGAAAATAAATGTTTACAATTAATAAATAAATGTTAAAACATTTTGGTTTTATTTAAAAAATATAAATATTTAAAAATTGAATAAGTATATACAAAAAATTAATCAATAAACGAAACATACTTCATTGGTATAAATTATTTATCAAGCGACTAGAAAATCCATTTCATTACACTAAAACAGATTTTCAACATAATAATATATAACTTATACAATTAAAAAATTCTTCTATTTATCTCTTAAGTCAACGAATATCCAAAATGTGAGTCCTAGATGGTTCATATTTACAAAATCCATTTTTCTTTCGTGCTCTTTTTACAATTAAATTAATTGCATTTTATAGGACACTGCAGTAAACATTTATGTTTTTAGATTTTGCTCCTGTTATTATACTGATATATTATCAAACTGAAAAATTTAAAAACCTATTAAATACTTTATGTAATAGTAATCCGTAAAAATACATCCGGGAAAAATATGAAATATTGGTACTTGTAAAAGTTAACTAGTATATACTAAATATTTATAGGCAGACGACAGTTAATAATTATTTTGTATTTGCATTTTGAAAATTTTGACCTATATCCATAAAGATAATATGTATGAGAAAAATCGACCAAAAGCTTTTATTTCGAGATATTAAAGCATACATTAAATCGGGCTGATAAAACTTTGTAATCATTAGAGGAATTATTAATATATAGTATATATAAAATAAAAATATTAAATACTTTAACATATTGTTTTTATTTTGCTTTAACCGTTAAGAAGGAGTAAATAACATATCTAAATTAACTACATATTATACCAGACATTCAGACCTAAGATTTATAAGCTAACCTGATCTAAAATTTTTAAATTTTTAATAGAAATTCGCAAGCCTGGGCATAAACGCGTTAAAAAGTTAAAAGTTAAATTAATTTTAACTTTTAACTTAACTTTTTAAAATTTAATTTTCATAAACTTAATTTTTAACTTAACTTATTTTAATTGATATAAACTTAATAAATAACGAGTTACTTTAATCAAATTCAGGTTAAGTTAATTTATAAAAAGGCGGGTAAGTCGTGTATGTCACTCTGCTGTACAGTAGGTTAAAAGTGGGTTACTGTAATGGATGGATTTAAATTTGAATCCAATGATTGTATACGAAAAACGATTCTGAGCGAAGACGGTTTATCTGTTTAGAACATATTATAGATTATTAAAAATTTTCAAATCTTAGATTTAAAAAGAAAAATTTTTATGAATTTCTAGCTTAAAATATTTTGTAAATTTTCGTGATTTTTACGTATGTTGTCTAAAATTAAACTTTGAATGCTTGTAA
The DNA here is from genome assembly GCF_037042655.1 of Diuraphis noxia. Classification (NCBI taxonomy): domain Eukaryota; kingdom Metazoa; phylum Arthropoda; class Insecta; order Hemiptera; family Aphididae; genus Diuraphis; species Diuraphis noxia. The sequence continues at coordinate 81,091,951 of NW_028301711.1, forward strand.
AAAAAGTTGTGACTAAGTATTTCTTTTATTTTTCAACTAATATTGTAAAAAATATGATAGGAGCCATGTATTAAAAATTCAAATCTTAGATATAAAAGGAAAATATTTTATGAATTTTTAGCTTAAAATAATTTGTGAATTTTCGTGATTTTTACATAATATGTTGCAAAACTCAAACTTTGAATGCTTATAAAAAAAAAATGTGATTATGTATTTCTTTTATATTTCAACCGCTATTGTAAAAATATGTTAGGAGCCTTGTATTCAATTTTCAAAGCTTAGAATTAAAAAGAAAAACTTTTATGGATTTCTATCTAAGATAATTTGAACATTGCCGTAATTTTTACGTATTTAGTTAAAATTTGAACTTTAAATGCTTATAAAAAAAAAAATCGTGCCTACGTATTTTTAATATTTTTTAATTGCTATTGTTACAATGTGTTAGAAGCCTTGTATTAAATTTTCAAGCTTTTCTACCGAACAAATACATTTTTATCGATATTTATAGAAAAAAAAACTAAAAAAGTTGAAAAATTAAAATGTCAGTAAACAGCTCAAAATATTTTGAAAATTTTATCAAATATATAAAATGCCTATATAAACATTCAGTAAAAATTTCTAGTATCTGCGGTCATTTGTTTTAGAGTTACACCAAAATAAGGAAATCGCTGCATGTGAAAAGCCAATGTTGTAAAAATTTAAATTTCAAATGCTCATAAAAATTTAATTTGAATTTCCGGTGGATTTTTTACTTGTGATAAAGATTGAAAAACTTGTAAGGAATCTTGTATTAAATCTTTAAATCTTAGATTTAAAAAGAAAATTTCTTATGAATTTCTAGAATAAAATAATTTGTGAATTTTCGTGATTTTTCGTGATTTTTACGTATTTTGTCAAAATTCAAACTTTGAATGCTTATAAAAAAGAATTGTGATTATGAATTCCATTTATTTTTCAACTGCTATTGTAACAATAAGTTAAGAGCCTTGTATTAAATTTTTAAGCTTTTCTGCCCAACAAATAAATTTTTATCAATATTAATTTAAAAAAAACTAATAATGATCGAAAATTTCAAATGCCTATGAATAGTTCAACTTAAATCGAAAATTTTTGAAAATTCCATTGTGGATAGAATGTACTAAAAAACTTATATAAACATTCGGTGAAAATTTCATGTATCCATGGTCATTTGTTTTAAAATTACATCAAAAACCAAAATCGATTTTGTCGAAAAATGAGTGTGCGTAAAATTTCCCGTTTTTCCCTTAATTTTTAGTTTGTTTTTCTCGATTATTTAGAAAAGTATTTAGAATTTTTCACATTTGACCCCCCAAAGTACCAACTAGATTCACGAGGTACTGAAGTCAAAAATCGAAGCACTTTTACTGCCCCAAAAACGTGATGACAGACACAAGAAAAAAAAACACACATCATGGTAAAATCAATAAATTTATCGCTCCGCTCAGAATCTAAAATATAAATAATTAAATAATAAATATAATAAAAATAAAAATAATTATTGATATTAAATAACCATTTACTAGAATAGAGAATCACAAATATATTTATATTAATTTCTTGTTCCAGAATTTTTCAAGAAAAATAACTCAATTAAATACATATAGATATAGCAATTCCGATTATATTATAACCAGGGATCGAAACCGTTTCATATTTTAACGGTTTCGGTTTTTGAGAACGGTTTTCTAAATTTTCTGGTTTTGGTTTAGGTTTTAAGATCGGTTTTTCAAACTTTTTGGTTTTGGTTTCGGTTTCAAAAAAGGTTTTTTAAAAAATGTATCGGTTTCAAGAACGGTTTTTGAAAATGTTTGGTTTTGGTTTTTGGAACGGTGTTTTAAATTTTTATTATATTTTCCTACATCTAAAAACCGTTGACCCAATTTTTATTATCTATCTATTAACTATTAAGGACTGAGCCTAAAGCCCTAAAAATTAAAATATAGGTATCCGATTTGTACGCTTTGTGTAGAATGTACATACAATATTCCAAGTTGTGATCAACAGAACTAATTTCGTGTTCTCAATAACGTAGGTAGTAGGTACCTACCTGCTTTTGCATACAACATAATACTCGTATTATAGAGATCATTATTCGATTACATTACAATAATATTTAATTGTAATTTACAATAATATTGCATTATATTACAGACTACCGTATAATAAATCTCGTGATATATCATGTTAAATCTCATCTCATGTTATGCTTATGATACTATAATATACTCCCAATGAAGTAATTTCGGAAAAGTTATTGTTGGGATAAATGTATGGAAACGCTAACCCACCATTGTTTTCTTATCTTTTTTTATCATATCATGATATAATAAACTATATATATTATTATATCATGGTACTGTCTAATACTAGGCGTAGTACCCATTAGGTATCACTTTTTATGTATCTGTATTTACATGTTGAAAATATTACATTTTTCAGGGCCGTGCCGTTATATCTTATATATTGTAACGTTATCTTTTACCATAGTACTCGCTATCTCGGCTTTCTCATTGTTACATAACTTTATTTTAAATACAACTATTTAAAAAAGTATTACTATAAAACAATACCTGATACGGAACCCTCGCTCATATCTTAAGCACATTATTTATTATTTTAACCACAACTTATGAAAAAAGTTATATGTACTACATTTTTATTTTTAGCTATTTATACAACATTTTTATGTATTCCAGAAAAAATATTAGTCAATATTCGGAATTTTGACGAATTTTGTCAACATTTGAACTTCAAATTGTCGAAAGTTTCAAGTTACTTTTAGAATAGAAACAGATATCCAAAATTGTTTTAAGCTAAATTTTTATTTTACACGATTTCGTAAAAAATTAAACTTTAGACCCTCTAACCTATATTTCGTATAATGACGCTCGAGGTTTTTTGGCTACGATACGATTGAGCATTTAACACTTTTTTTGCGACACGATTCAGCAAATTTGTCGGCATATCAAAGGAAATCGAAATACAAAATAAAACTTACAAACGCTGCAACGTTGCTATTTTCAATAATTTTGAACTATATTTTACAAAAATATTTTTTTAAATACTCATAATTCATAATAATTCAAAACATAACGCCAAAAAAATAACATGATTTCATAGTGTTATGAACCCATTTCATTTAGTAGTAAATCGTAATATAAGCATTTCTTATTATAACTATATTGTATATGTGTCTATCTATATTATTATTATATATATGTATCCCAGTCTTGGTTAAAATACTTTTAAAAAGTATTCCTCGAATACTCTTGAAAAATAGTATTCCGAATATTTATTCGAATACATTATAAAAATAGTATTATGAATAAAGTATTTAGAATACTATAAAACTATTCCAAATACTTTTTAAATATTTTTTGTATTAGATATTAATAAAATAATAAATGCTCTAAAATCTAAAAAAACACTAAATATGTAAAAAATATGCGCTATAAACTTTTGATATGCTTTTCATAGTGTCTTGGAATGAATTTTTAGCTCATTTAGCAATAAATCTAATGGTTAAAAAAACATGCAAATGCAACAACTTCCGAGCCCTAGTAATCACTAATCGATTTCAAATACGTTATGTATACGTAACATTGTTTTAAACATCTATTTTTCGTATTAAATTGTTTAAAGGAATTTGTATTATACAAAATACTATTAAAGTATTCCGAATATAGTATTTAGAATACTTACCCAGGACTGAATTGTATCCAAATACCTATGGGAACGGGCACGGCGACATATATGTCATTCATATATGATATTCCGCTGCGTGGACTGTTTTGGATAGCCACAGCGGGCCGGCCGGTCGTCCGCGCTCGTCCTCAACTCTCAAGGGGAGTTAGGGCCAGTTGTACCAGTCTAGTTTAAACTAAGTTTAAATAAGATTTTTCTTAAACTCGGTTTAAGACCAAATCACATGTTGTACAAGATTAGTTTAACGCTTAAACCAAGTTTAAAAGCAAGTTGAGATAAACCGCCGATCTCGATGGTTTAAACTAGGTTTAGCAATATTTTTGCCATAGATCCATCATACATACATTTTGATAGTTATGAATTATGATACTCATAATTTGTGTTAAAATAATATTTTGTGCAAAGAATCATTTATATTTATTTTTTAATTTATATTTACTCGTATATAAAAATGAATAACGAAATATCGGAGGATGAGGATTTTGTTGAACTTATAAATTTGATTGCGAATGAACGAATACCAAGAATATTCAGGCAGCGTCCAGATTATTTTCTATGTTTTCGTGATTTTGAGTTTGTTGAAAGGTTTCGGCTATCAAAACAAGCAATATTATATGTACATGATCTAATTCAATCAGAAATCAAACATCCAATAGACAGGTAAAATTTAAACTCAGTTTAATTTTTAAACCAAGTTTAGGTAATCTCTAGTTTAAACTAGACTGGTACAACTGGCCCTTAGTCGTATTCTAGCAGAATATCTGTTCGAACCTCTCAAACTCGTGTACATTATATTGTTTTACATTGTTTAAAATAAAAGATATAGTCAGTTATTTCGCCAAGCGTACTTTATTTAAATTGTCGTGTAGACGTACACAACAATATAGTCAATAATAATAATATAGTAAAATTTCATAAATCTGTTTGTTAATAATAATAATTCAAAATATTGTACGATTTAATAAAAATAATATGATTCAATAGTCAATAATATAGTCATATTTCATGAATTTAGTCTATATATCTGTTTGATAATAATAATAATCTATAAAGAATATAAGAATATTCTTATAGTTTCTATTAGTTACTGCTTAACGTGAAGTTAAAATTCATAACAATAATAAATTAAATTTATGTACCTAATTGGTGTAATAATATTACGTAAATTACAAAATTTCGGTCACGTGAATGTGGCAGTGTCGCATTAATTAATATTCTATGCTCAATCGTATTGCTAAAAAGGTAAATTAAAATTATCGAGAAGTTCTCGATAAGTTCTCCACGAGAACCTTTTATTGCATTTTTTTACCTTATAGGTATACAATTTTTTATAAATGTTAAACTACAAAATAACTTGCACATTTTCGTGATTTTAATATATTTCGTAACAATTTGAACTTTAAACGCTTATAAAAAAAAATTATATTTCACAATATTTTGATTTTTTTAATTGTGGTACGTAACTTATGAGAAAGTAATTTATAAAAAAATACTTTAAAAGTTACATCTTTTAATAATATGTTATATTGTTTTTATTTATTATAAGTTATAACCGTCGATAATATATAGGCATCTAGCATATATACTTCTACGTTCTAGAACTATTACTTTATTTCTTTATAAATTGTAAATTTTAAATTTTTTATCGATATTTTTTTGTCCTGTGTGCTCTTAGCTATGCTTGCATCTAGTTTTTCGCCCAAAACGCCATTATTTACCCATTTTGTAATTAAATTTAAATAAGAACACTACAATACACTGTTAACTTACAGATAACTTTGCTTATCGGCGCTTAGTAACGAATCATATCCCATAAGTACATTTCATATTTAAATATATATATATGGGTTATACATATTATTATAATATGTATAATTTTTGAAATAATCATTATAATTTTTGCAATGTTGCCCAATAGTAATTTTAATGATTAATAGTTGAGCATAAGTCAGATTCAAACATAAAATTATTTATATTCGAAATTTTTCGTTGAATAAATAAGTAAAAATAAGGTTTCTACTTAATTATGAGTATCCGTAAATATAAAATTGCGTATATTGACCTTTTTTATACAAAATATAGCCTATAGGTACAGTAGGTATACGGTAATTGGTAATTACTAATTAGATAGAGTATACATGTGTTCACATTTATATTTGTGCTTTTTTCCGTTAATTTTATTTTTCGGGTTTTTTTCAGATTCACACACACACGCACCGTTTCTTGTAGTGCAATACGAATTTAATCGTAATTTAACAATAAACAAGAAGAACAAAATTATACACATTTCAAAATGAACGATGAATAAATGTCGTTTTGAATGTAGAATAAAAATGAGTACCAATTTTGAAGTACAAATTTACGACTCTGGCGTAGGCACAGTAAGTTCGCCATACATTTGCTACGCCATGCCCACGATATGGACGTTGATTACAAAAATACGCCTGGAAGTTGTATCAGATGATACGAAATTGGCTCAGAATGTTATAAGTGGATATATCATATATATATAAAAAAAACATACTTTTATGAAAAAAATACAAATTAGACTTTAAAATTATGCAAAGATTACAAAAATTGTATAATAAGGGATATTGAAAATTTCTTATTGATGTATCACACAAAATACGAATATAAAATTATTATTATCATTTATTTTTTTTTTTTAAACATTTTTATTATATTTTATAGTTTATACTTTGATGTATTTTATTATATATATATATATATATATATATATATTTTTTTTATTGATCTCCTCTGCCCATGAGGTATCCAAGCGTTAGACGGGTGTGGCCGATGCGTAATCTGTTTATAACTACCTATTGTCTTTTCTATTCGGAAGGAAATTAGGCCAATTGAAGACTGAGTTTTTTATTTTGGTCATCTGATTGAACCAGTGCGTTTGCCATTTTAATTGAATGCGTTTCTTGATTAGGTTTTTTAGATCTGCGTATGTTGTTATGTTTAATTTTTGAGCGTCAGAAGGTTTTGCCGCGGTCTTGGCGTATTCATCTGCTTTTACATTCCTTTCTATGTTGCTATGTCCGAGAATCCAGATATGTTAGATCTTTTGGTTTTTGAATGGGTTATTTGTTGTTGTATAAGTTTTGCTATGTCTGTTGTGTTCGTTGTATTTTTTAGACTTAGGAGTGTGCTCAAAGAATCTGAGAGTATTATGTTTATTTTTTGCGTATTCCCTTGATCAGTCATGAGTTCAATATTATTATATTTATTATATTTTATAAAACGAAGCTTATTTTATGTGAATATATATTATAGACGATTTTACTTATAGGCTTTTTTACAGGTTTATAGTGTTACCAGTGTTTAATAATAATAATTTGATATGAATAATTTTTTTTTGTGATAATCAATTAATATATTTTTAAACAATTTTACAAGTGGGTTACTAAAATGGATAATATTAAATTTGAATTTAATGATATTATATCATTGTTTGCGAAAAACAATTCTGAGCGGACACGGATTGACAGTCTAGGATATTGTAACTAAATAATTTATAATTTTTTTATTTAATATATTTTAACAACATTTGAACTTGAAACAATTATATACAAAAAAAATCGCGCCTATGTATTTTTAATATTTTCCAGCTGCTATTATATGAACTTATGGGGATCCTTGTATTAAATTTTAGAGGGGAGATGGTAAACTGCGGCCAAATTAACCTTTTTTTAAAAGTCAATATGTAAACTGCGGCAAAAAAAAATTAAGATTATACAATCTGCAGCAAAACCGATAAGATACATTATACAAACTGCGGCAATTTATTTTGTATACCTTCTATGTATATACCTACCATATACGTATATCGTTTAATTTGTCTTGTGTACAAATTGGTAAGGTAAAGTGTGGTTTACAAAATTACAAAATTTGGGTCTATCTAAACTTTACATTGAAGGAGTGTGTCTTAAAAATTTTCCTTCATCACACAGATGAAATTATATTTTTGGTCTCCCGTTCCTTGACCCTGACGAAGTCGAAGATTCGTTTGTTTTTGATTTAATTGCAGATATGCCAACTAATAATAAAACAGTACAATTTTGCGATTATTTAACAGAAACTTATATGCAAGACTTATTCCCTCCTTCTTTGTGGGCATCAAAAGAAGAAGTTATAACAAATAATGTATGTGAATCTTTCCATTCAAAATTTTATGCGTATTTTTATCATTATCATCCATCACTATATAAATTTATAGATGCTCTACAGGATATTCAAGTTGACACACATATAAAAATTAGAAGTGTAGGAGAAGGGGTAATACAAAAAAGAAATAAAGCGACAACGCAAAAATACAAATTTATTAACGAACAGCGAACAATTTCAAAACGAATTTCAAGATATGAATTTTTGAAAAATGTATATTTTAAGAATAAACGACAAAATGTTAATTAGGTACCTATTGTATTATCATTTTATTTTTTAAATTTAGTTTTTTTTTTTGATTATACGATCATTAAGATCTCTTAAAATAATTTTTAATAATAATAATAATATTTTTCAATTTTGAAAATTGTTTTTTCTTTATTTTTACGCCTAATACTCTAATTGTCTCTAGATAAATAGATGTCATAACATATATTATACACGATATGTATATAATATAGTATATACTATATATAGAAGGTATATAAAATTAATTACCACAGTTTGTATAATGTATCTTATCGGTTTTGCCGCAGATTGTATAATCTTAATTTTTTTTTGCCGCAGTTTACATACCGACTTTTAGAAAAAGGTTAATTTTGCCGCAGTTTACATACAGCCATTTCAGAGCGGAGTTGGTAAATTGCGTCCCGCAAAAAAGGTCATAGTTATATACTGTGTAAATTGCGGCCCGAGTATATTTTATACATACGTAAATTGCGACCGGGGATATTTGAAATGTACGTAAATTGCGGCCCGGGATATTCCGATTTCCGGTTGGTTATCTTTAATATTGATCGATAAGGATATCACTTGATGCACACTTATATAATATATTACTAGCCGCCAGTGTGCCGTGTGCATTTGATCGAAATATTTTGCACGAGTTTTTACATTGGTCTACAGTATTTACAGTATTTGTATTTTTTTTTAAATTTAATAACAATGGAAGTTATGAAAAGTGAAAAAAATAAAACGTTGAAAATAGTTGATGGTTTCAAATTTCGTTTTCAAAAACTTCTGAACAATGATATTCAACGTTGGTGTTGTACAGTCAAAACTTGTAAGTGTTTTTTTAAATTTAATAATAATAGTATATGTATAGATAGCTTTAAAGATCATAACCATCTACAACTTTCGGAACAAATTATAAATTTATAAATCTTATAAGTTTTTACCAGTATATTAATTCGAATTTTTATAATACTATTTTTTTCACTATACACATTTTTACTACCTAATATATTTTTTAATTATAAACAAAACAGCAAAACCAATATTTTTAACCATACCAATATGAATACAATTATATTGCCAGTCCTAAGTCTGAAAAATGGGAAGGAAAATATTGATTTCGTAACCCTTAATGTAATTTACATAACAATGACGAATGTTTAAGTAGGCAAATATATTAAAATATACCGGGGCCGCAATTTACGTATGTATATAATATACCGGGGCCGCAATTTACGTATGTCTAAAATATACCCGGTCCGCAATTTACATAAAAATTTGAAACGGGACGCAATTTACAGCGACCCTTTCAGAGTACTACTGGGAATTTGCGAATGTTTGTAGTTGGATTAAAAGTACCTTTCAGAAAAAAAATAAATAAACACGATTGCGTATGAAATTGTATGCAACGTTGTCAAATTTTTCTAATTTCATCAAAAAAAAAGCACTTCAAATTACAAAAATCATTTTTATTTCATTCATAAACATTTCAACGTTAATAATGTCTTTTCTATTTTTTTTATTACAATATTATCTAAATTAAAAAAGAAAAAACAAGTACCTACCTATATTTTAATTTATATTTAATATTAATCATTTATGAATGACTATATAATAAATATATTTCATAAAATGTTATTTTACAATATTAATTAATATAAAATAAGTATTTCTACTAAAATTTCAAAAATCACAAATAAATTTTAACGGGCCCACGGGCCCTTAAAGTAGCCAGGCCCCTGTATTCAAGGTCCATCAGACCCCCCCTTGTGGGGGCCCTGTATACTGGTATGAAAATTGGCAACAACACTTAAAACTTCGTTCGCCATCGTGTGTAGTTAAAAATCAGGTAAAATTGTACGGAATCGTGTTGCTTAAAAAGGTATCGCCGATAACGAACGTACGCAATCGTTTTTTACCTATTTCAAGTATACTGTATAGGTACGCATATTTGAAATGTATATTATGGTAATTAATTATTGGTTATCGGCTACATTTGACAGACGGGACAATCGTATCTATATTATCGTATCTAATGTTAACCTTATATTATTCTTTAAATTCTTTAAGATTTACTCAGAAAATACTCCATCGGATCGGCATTATACTTGTACTTTATTGTACTATTATTTGTCACTGGTGCAATTCCCGCAGACTCAATATAGACTATATTACACATACCTGATACCTACTTATTACGTAGACTCTTTTGTTATATGGCTAATGGGTAAACACCAACACAATACGGCATTAAAGCAGGGTAGATACCCAAAATTTTAGGTCTATATAGTAGAGGGGTAATTTAAAATTGTCTTTATATACAACCCAACGTTAGAGATCTTACCACTTTTGATTTCATTTTCATTAAGTACTCTTGTAGTGTTATATAACGTCAACTTCGAATTTCGATTTGAATATTGTCTATGAAGATCGATTGTTTTATTCAGTTTTTCTAAGAATTTGAATTTTCTTGGCATGGCAGGTAAGAATTACTTAAGTATAATTACGGATTTTTTTAACGTTTTAAAAATTTAAGTGTTACAAGTTTTATCCGTAAATCATCAGTTTTTGAGTAATGCAGAAAAACATATTATGGTAATGGTTCTAAACCTCTTTATAATATACATAATTATTAAAACATAAACTATAATAGTATAATATTAGAAAACCACCTCGGGTAGTTCAAAGGATAAAAACCTTATTATTACCTATTTTATAAGCACATAATCGTGTGCGGCTACTCACTCAAATTTAAATTCACTGTTTTCAATTTTTCGAGTTATAACTTAATAAAAGTAATAAGAAAACTTACTGCTGTAAACAGTGATTCATAATTTATACATGTTTGATTCCTAAAAAGAAAAAAGTTATGGTTACAATTTTTATGAAAACGTTGAAATACAAGTTTCCGAAGAAAAAAATCCGAAATTTTGAAGGAGTGCTAAACTAGAATTATACTTTGTAACGTCACAGCATTTTTTGCACTAATATTATTATAATCACAAACATACCTGTACCCATATTGCCACTAATGAGCGTATCTTATTTATATATTGTATGATTATCGCGCGCTAATGCAGAAATGACCGCAGTATTAGGTAACAATTGTTCCCCGGCCCCCACAAACCCGCAGTGTACGGTGTCCACAAGTCGCCACACACGGCCGCCGTTGCTGTCGGCGCTTTTGTCGCGTCCGGCGGCACCGCACCGGCAGAACAGTTCTGAACACCCCGAAATTATTGTGTCATCCCACGAAACGACTACACTGACCTGCCCCACTCAACACGAAAAGCTCCGCCGCCGGCAACTGGACAGCACCGTCGCCGGGTCACCGCTCAACCAAAATCATTTTTTTTTTTTTTTTACCTACACTTGGCCTGGCCGGTATTTCGTTCAATAATTGCTGTCCACCTGCTTTTCGACAACAATAACTCGACACCCATTTATTTGCAACGACGACGAACAAGTCACGCGACAACCGACTTCAGAAAAAACACTCAAACTGCCGTCACCATTTTCGACTCATGCAATCATTATTCTGTATTTGCCATGTGCCAAAATTATGTTCTATTTCGCATTTGCCATGCGCCCAATTTATTATATTCATAAAAAAAAAACACATCATATTATAGCTATTATATCTTTCCTCTTATTATTATTTATAAATTGTAATATTAAATATGATCCTGATAATACCAATTTAATATACCCACGTGATTACCCGAACACAACTCTTATTATTTTTTAACATTATTTTCCCCTTTAATTAAATCCTCGGCATTCATTTGCCGTTGCGTGTGCAAAACCTGTGAGCTCCACCGACTTGGCCCTCGGGTCATCACGCGGTGCGGCTCACAGGTCGCGACAAAAGTGTTCCCCTTTTGTCGTGGGTGGTTTACGGAGCTCTAAAAAGCTCCGTATTCTCTCAACTTACATTCCATATAATATTATATGAATACATAAATTAATTAATTATTAGAGAGTGGATTTTTATGAAATTGCTCAAATGCATATTTTTCTCCTATTCACATTTTTGGATTTTTCTCAGAAATGTTCACAAATCATAGCATTTTGAAAATAATGGTATACATTATGCTTATTTCTGCATATTTAATGATTTTTGCACATTTATGACAAATTGAAATTCATTGCATACCTAAGCGAATTTTTTTTTATAAAAAAGATATAAAATAATATTTTATCAAATAGAAAAATAGTAAATAAATTATGTGGGCACTAAATAGTAATTGAAATAAATATGAGACAAACTAAATTTGTTTTTTCTTTTAGTATATACCTTATTATAATCAATATAATATTACTACCTAATAATTATTATCTTAATTGTTCAATTTATATCTAAGTAAGGTAAAAATTTTGCATTTTCTTATCATAATTTATTTAAAGGAATTTTTTCTTGTATATTTATTGCATGTTTCCACGATTTTGACTAAACCTATACATATTAAATGACATATTTTGATACTCATTAGTGCAGTGTTTTTCAATTTTTTTTGTTATAGGATCCCATAAATTTAATGTAAAACTGTCAATGCCCCCCTAACAATTTTATTATTATTTAATAACAGTAATCTAACATTAGAATTTATCGACAATGATTTATCATATGGTCGGTTATAATATATCTAAATATTTCAAGGCCCCCCAGCCCCAGATTCAGTTTAGTGCATAAAATCTGTGCTCTACTCATAGATATGCTATAATAATTAGAATACTTAATTAACTACAAAAGTAACAAGTATACTCATAGGCTGAATTAAGTTTAAATTGGGGGGGGGGGGGGCAGTAAAATGTTTATAAATAATACAATTATTAAACAGGTACCTACTTTTAATTTATAAATTATCAATTTATTGTAGAAATTGCATAAATATATTATTATTATAGTTAGATTTTATGACAAATATAAAATATGATATGTTTGTTTAACATACGAATTGAATAATGGTTACCCACCGAATGGTGGTGGTACAAGTACCACTATACAAGGTGAAAACCTTAATTCAATTATTTATAGAGTTACGAGTACCATACAAATTGGGTAGTACGCGGTACTAGGTAAACTAACTATTCAGCATCAATTATATAGTTATAGGTAACATCAGTCTTGGGTAGTATTCGGAATAAAGTATTCCAAATACAATATTCGGAATACTATTTAGGTATTCAGAATACTTTTGAAAATACTTTTCCTAAAAGTATTTTATGCAGTATTCAGAATACCTTCGAAAGTATTCCAAATACTATATTCGGAATACTTTAATAGCAGTGCTCATCTTGACAAAATTAAAGTAGGTAGGGAGACTCTGTTAACTTTAAAAAAAAGGGCGTCCCCACCACTTGTCAAACATTACAAAGCCGTGGGGGCTATGCCCCCACACCCCCTTATACACCTCTTTGAATCATATAGGAAATATTTATGAATAATTAAATTAAAAAAAAAAAATTATGTAAATATTATATTGTATATTATATTTTTAACTTATAAAATCAAATATAACAAACTCAAGACCAATTGAAACAAAACAAAAAAAAAAACTATTTATTTATATATGTTATCACTTAACACGTACATTTTAATAAAAATTAAAAATTCAGAATGATGGCAATGATGGCATGATTTAGCGTCCCATGCGTTACCCTTAAAAATAAAAGTAGGGGTACGCTGAAATTTCTGAATAATTAGTTAGGGTACTCCGTTCCCCTGCGTCCCCCCCCAAGTCGAGCACTGTTTAATAGTATAACAATATTAGGATTTTAGTATTTTATCATCTAAATTTGCAAAATGTCAAGCTATTTGGAACAGACAGAACCGTTCTAGTCAAATGGCCCACATACTTAAAACCAATTCGGATGTACCTATACTTAAAAACTCCCAATGATACCCGTTAGAATCTCTGGTTTGATGCTATGAAATTTCTTATTATTCATTTTAAAATGAACCCTTCTAAATTTTACGAGATATGTGATGCTGTTAAAGTTAACCGTTTTTCTAAAGCCGATATATAATTTTTGGACGAGTATTTACTAGTAATGGAGCCTCTGCATGTGTGCTAAACTTTGCAAACTCGACAAAGCAAACTTTGGGGATTTTTTTTCCTGTGGATTTTTTTCCCGGAGGTTTTTTTCTGGGGATTTTTTTCCGGGTACCCTGTCTAGATGTATACAAGGGTAAAAACATATGTATTTTGGTTACTTATTGCCATCTATCACATCATTCAAACAAAAATATGATGATATTCTATCGAAAAAAAAAATTAATATTTCCTGGTTATTTTGTTTAAATAAATACTTTTTACCAGGCATGTAGTCCTAAAGTTATTTGTGAGTATGCTACATATGTGGCAGCTTTTGTCATCAACCAGGCCCGTAGCCACGGCGGGAAAGGGCGTTGCCACCTTAAAAATGTTAGACAGACATTGTTTTATATATAACGCCCCCCCCCCCCCTAAAGCTTGCTTTTCCCCACCAGAAAATTTGGTCTGGCTACGGCCTGCATCAACCCCTCCACCTCCACCTCCTTTCAATTATATAATTAGTTATTATTTTATTAAGTTGATTTTAAATTATAATAACTTTAACAATGTAATTACCTAATATTATTATAAAGTATATTTATTTATCTAATACATAATATAATAATACTTCTGTCAGCTAGTTTAAAATAATTTTTGTTAAGTGGGTATACGCATGTTTTTCAGCGCATACTTCCGGTCTCAAGTTTTTTTCTTTAGTATGCTCTCTTTTAAAAATTTGAAAAGTGGGTATGCGCCGCATACTCACGCATACCCTCCACTACGTCCCTGCTTTTTACATTCCTTATTTAGTATGTATTGTATTCAACTGTGCCTGTCCTGGTAAAAGATTTT
The DNA here is from genome assembly GCF_037042655.1 of Diuraphis noxia. Taxonomy (NCBI): domain Eukaryota; kingdom Metazoa; phylum Arthropoda; class Insecta; order Hemiptera; family Aphididae; genus Diuraphis; species Diuraphis noxia. The sequence continues at coordinate 81,106,974 of NW_028301711.1, forward strand.
ATACTTTAATAATATTATTAATATTATTCATAGAAGATAATAATTGCAGACAATCATTATAAATATTATAAAAATTTATTATAATATAATATTTAAATCATAAACAGTTATAGTTAGGTATATATTATAATTTTAATTTGCAAACAATATATTATAATATATTTAAACATTGGCTATAATTTCCCAAAAGCAATTATTATTTTATTAATATCTATAACAAAAAATATTTTAAAAGTATTTGGAATATTTTTATAATATTCTAAATACTTTATTCAGAATACTATTTTTTGGATGTATTCGAATACATATTCGGAATACTATTTGTCTTGAATATCCGAGAATTTATTCCAAATACTTTTAAAAAGTATTTTACCCAAGACTGGGTAACATACAATAAGTTTCTTAATTTATTTAGATATCTAAGATGTGCCAGAAGATACGCTGGTTGCAGAGTTACAGCACGTATAGGGTTAGAACCAGGAGCAACAGTAATTCTTGGTAATCAACAACATACGCACCATCCACGTTCTTTGGATGTACGATTATTTCTCAACACATTGAGAGAACGCGGTGGTCGAGAAAATGCTACTCCGGCTCAAATTTACAATGAATTAGCACCACAGTAAGCATACGAGTATTACTATTTTTTTTATTAAATCAAGGCAACTATTTATATTGATGAAAAAGTATAAATAGGTAAAAATAATTTTTTTTTATTTAATTCAGAAATGTAAGAGCAGCAGTTGTTGTTGGTAGACCAGCTGCTATCCGGACTATAGCTCGCGCAAGAAGGAGATTGAGCCCCCCAATTCCAGAATCTCTTCAAGAGTGGGCAGATATTCTAAATCACCCGGAGTGGCAACAACGATTGTTATGGTGTAACGGTACCAACAATTGTTTTTTCCAGGGACGACTTGATATTTTGAATGGAGGTGTTCCTAGATTTGCTGGGCTTGTTTTTGCCAATTCCACATTTCTACGGTCAAACAATTTTCATTTTGCAACAGTCCGTACCATCTGCATAGACGGTACATATCAAGTGCGTCCCAATCATCCTGCAGACATAGCACAACTTATTACGATACAAGTTGTGTTAAATAATATTGTAAGATTTTAATATTTTAACTTACACTTTTATTATTTAGTAGAACTGTTTCGATGAGTTTAGCTTTTGGTATTTTAGGCGATCCCGATAGTCCATGGGCTACTGGTAGATTCCACAACTGAATCATACTGCAGATTTCTGCAATTCATGCGTAATGACTTACAACTTAGTTTAGAGTACCAAAATGTGCATGTCATTACGGACTTTGAACAAGGTTTGAGAAATGCAGTCATGATGGTGATGCCTGAAAGTGTAAATACGGGCTGTTGGTTTCATTACATCAGGGTAAGTTAATACAATTTAAATTTAAATATTGTATTACCTAAAGTTAATCAATTTAATGAATATATTTAGAGTATAATTCGATTCATTCGATCTAACCATTTGGTTAGACTATGTAACACCAATGCTGATGCTCGAAGAATTGTGAGAATGGTAATATAACAAACCGTTTATCTACTTATAAACTTATACTCTATAATAAGCTATATGCAAATATAATACAGTTGATGGCTTTACCACATTTACCATCGGATATGGTAGAATACCATGGAAACCAGTTTTCCATTAGCCAAGGTTTCTTAAACATTCAACATTTGGGGGAGTAATTGATAATATAGAATAAGTAATATAAAAATAATATTTTAATTATTATCTGTACCTAAAAAAGCTGTTTTCTTTTCAGTAAATCAGTACAACTTAAATAATGAGTTGAATGTACTAATTGTATACTTTCAACATTATTGGATGGACATTGTGGGCCCTCAAAGGTTTACAGTATACAGACTGCGGCATAGAACCAATAATTTTATTGAATCGTATCACGCTTCTCTTTTACGCCGAATGGGACAACATCCATCTTTATATGTATTCTATGGTAAGTAATAAAATTAAGTTTAATAATTGATACAAACAAATAATTAAAGCATGTTTATAGTTAAAAAATATTTTATTTTTTATTTTTAGACCATTTGAGAAGTATAGAACAACAATCCAGAATGGATTTTTCAAGGGCGATTGATGGACTACCGGTAAATTAATTTTTTATATAGTTTGCTATAATATGTGTAATTTGATAAAATAAAATTTGATATTATATTCATTTATGAATGTATAAATTAGGCTTATAAAAATATAACTTTGCTTATAAATACACAATAAACAATAATTACCAACAGTAATAATTTTCATAAATTAGAAATATTAGGTTTAAAAACTAGGGTAGGTGGTGATTTTGAAGTCAAGATTATTTATTACAGTTATAACATTTAATTGTTGCAAGTAAGTTGTCAAGTGTTTTTAGTTGTTATCTAAATATCATTTAATATAAATTTTAAATAATTTAATGTTAATATTTTAATAGTAGGTACGATTCTAATTGTATTTGAATTATAATTATATATTTATACATATACTATGTAACAGAAAGATATGACAAATGAAACATATAAAAACATATAAAAGATATTAGGTACATTCTGTCATATCTAACTATTACACACTGTATGTTAAGTAGGTATACAAATATTGCAAATGTCTAGAGAAACATTAACAAAAAAAAATAATACATTATATAAATGTACAATGAATTGTGTCTTAATTATTTTAAGGTGAGACGTGTAACTTCTCATATGTATCCACAAAATATAGTGACATTAAATGATGCGTGGCTACGGGCTGAAAACAGTCAGTATACCTTAGAGGAGTTCCAAAGATATACAGCACATACACCAGAACAAATATTGATGGCAGAAATTGGAGAGCCAGTATTTGTGGAAAGTGAGTTTTAATTCAGGGCCTAAAATACATCTGATTTCATGGGACAAGCTTACTAATTTAACTGTTATTTTGGGTATTGACAGATTTTTATACCAAAAAAAATCTATCAAGGTTGTAACTCTCAAAATCTCCCCTCTTTTATGTGCCTCTTACCTTATACATTAATATTATTTATATTATAATGGCACTAAAAATACTTAAAATAAATACAAGTATAAGTTCAAAATATTTTAAATTGTATTGAAATTCATAAATGTTTGTTATTGCCTACTTATTTCTGCAATCAAAACAAAAAACATGTTATAAGACTTGGGACACACATTTGTCATTTAAGGTACACACTTTGATTTTGAGGGAACACAGTATTTTAGGCTCTGAGTTTTATTATTATTCTATCTTAAACACATAATTCACATCAAAAATAACTATAAAAACATTCATATTCTACAGATTTTAATTCAAAAAGTATGATTATTCATTGCAATACAACATTACTTCATTTATACTAGTATATTCCATTTACATTGGCCATACTTCATTTGAAATTGTTCTACAGTTTAAATCTAACATTGATGGATTTCAGATAATCTCCAGGACTTGGATCTAAATCTACAAGCTTTGCCACCTCCACTTCAATTAATGGATCATCAAATGATTCCAGATGAACGTGGACGAAGAAGACGGGGACAAGGTAGAGCTCGTATTCCTGAAAGTAATATATTAATTAGGTATATAATCATTAAAGGTCACTAAGTTTTAATCAATACTTATCCTTAAGATGAACAAGGTCCTCAAAGAATGCGTGGAAGGCGTGGGATACATCCTAGAAGAGGGCAAAGAGCCAATAGATGCAGGTGACAAGTCCCCAGAGGACTTGTTGCTGAGGCATGGGCAGAATTTTATGCCGAACTATCAGAGGACGACGAAGGTACTTCAAAAAGAATCAAAATTTAGCTAACAAGATTCTATTTATTGATATTTACTTTGATTTTAGATATACAGCCACAATTAGCACCGGTCCAGGAACCAATTCAAGAAAGTAAGAAAATAAATAAAATAGATTGATTAATATTTCTAAGTTATTGATGTATGTTATATTAATATAGATATTGCTGAAATTTGCATAATATGCATGGATGAGGAGGTGTCAGTTATAATAATACCTTGTAGGCATACATTTTGCGTCGTTTGCGTACAGCGCCTTCAACAAGATGCATTTGAAGTCTGTCCTTTATGCAGAGGAAATATTAATGCATGGGAAAATATGTAAATATAATTTTAGTTTTAAGTATAGTTTTCAACAGTTTTTGTTTTTAAAATATTTTTTATATACCTATTTGAGTTTTTGTTGTTTTATTTTTTTTAATTGTAATAGTTGTTTGAAAGATTTTGTTTTTATTTTTATGTTAAATATGAGTAATTAAATATATATAAATATTTAAAAAAAATAGTTACTTATCTACTGTAGTCGGCAACAATCGTCAATCACGGCTAAATGAATACTTTAGCTATTTAGTATTTAGCCATGCGGCATGCCGCCATGCTAATAATAAGTCAATAAGCCATATTTAATCTTTTTTCTTTGCTGAGTAAAGAATAGATTAGAAAATATAATAGATAAGTATATAAGTAAAGATTTGGACAATTGTTTACTGGGACAATAATTTGTTGACACCACTGCACCAGTAATACTGTGGTAATACATTCCTTTTTATATATATTTTTTTTTCCTAATACGTTTCGTATTCCAAATGATAATTGTCCCCATACGATGAATATCTAATTATAATTGTTCTAATAACCAATTCTCCAAATATTGGGAGAACTGCTTATTAGGACAATAATATTTTGGGAGAACTGAAACACTCCCGTTATTTATATTATATTTTAATTTACAACCAATACAATAAGTATAATAGGAATAATATAAAATATAAATAGAACAATATTCGTTTATACCAATAGATATTAATATTTCGTAATACTGATTAGTGATTATCTAAGAGCATCGGGATTTTTATTAATAAATTCCAACATTATATTATTTTCTTCGAATGAAAATACTCGTTTTAACTAGAATTATAAATAATATAATTAACTTTATAAAATTTGAAGAAACCGATATTGATTTTAAATTTTAATCGGTTTTTCAAGAACGGTTTTTCAATTCTATGGTTTCGGTTTGGGTTTTATAAACGGTTTTTTAAAGGCCTCTGTAGATGAATTCTGTAAGTCGATAAGTTAGCTTAACGACAACTTTCAGTTCGTTAAGCTATCGGAAGCTGTGTTATCGACAATTAAAAAAAAAGAGATTCTGTAATTAGGTTTTCGATAAGTTATCGATATTTGTCGTTAATAAAATCGATAACAGACCTTAACGATAGTGCCACTTTGAAACCCCTCGTTAACGTTTAACGAAACATATTTGTATGTGTTTCTTCATCGTAGACTTATAATATAAGTTTATTATAAGCCTATGTTCCTCATTCTTCAAAACGATAATTATGAAAATATACATGACAAAATAAATGTTGTCAATTGTCATGGAAAAATGTTGGCTTTTGAGTACTTGAACTATGATCAAATAACAACTACCTAATAGTTATTTTCTTAAATGCATTGTTTTTTCTTTTATTATTTTAATCAAATTTAATTTAAGTATGGCTCTTGCTTATTTGGCTTGGGAACAGATTTTTTTGGAAGAAAGAGTTCTTATAATTGGAAGACGTTTAGAAAGAAGAATACTTAGGGATGGTCAAAACCCTTTTGAATTACCAAATGATGAATTCATGGGTGCATTTCGTTTGAGCCAACAATTGGTTATAAATATAATTGATGCATTGAGGACATCATTACAGCATAAAAGAACATCTGGATTATCTCCTGAATTACAAGTAGGTATCTATAAAAAAAATACTAAATAAAACTATTATTCAGTTATTGTAATTGGCAATAATATTTTTCCAAACAAATATTCAAATGAAAATAAACTATTAGAAAAAAATCAAAGTATTAAATATAAGAAAAGTATTTAAAATAGGTACCAATGAAAATACTTCATGCTGAAAGTATTTAAAAAATTATTCACTACTTAAAAAAAGTATTTGAATACTTTTACTCAAATACTTTACAGCACTTATGAAGGATAAACAATTACTTGTAATGTTTATTATCAGTGTTGTTTTTTGAACTCATTTAAACACAGATACAATTCAGAAAGTATTTAAAATATATCAGAAAAAAATTTAAGAACCTAATAAATACTTGACGTGTTTAAACACTTTTTAATTGTAAAATCCAGTATTAAAATTAATTTTATAGTTAATAATTTATAATTTAAAGTTGTAATGTCAATTGTCAGATATAGAACTTGGTATAATATACTACCTACCTCATTATATACTAAAAAAAAATGATAATACTCTAATAACAAATTGTAATATTAAACTTTAATAACAATTAATAATAAATGGTTGTTAATGAAATCTACATAAAATAAATAAATATTAAAATCAATGTGAAATAATTAAATTTTAGTTATAAATAAAATAATAATATAATGATTACCAAAAAACAAATTGAAATGTGATTCGATGAACAGATAATTTTGTTCAATTTTGAAAAGATTTTACAAAGAAGTATTTGATTTTCAAATACAAATATGCATATCACAATATTTAAAATAGTTTCCAAATACTTAATTTAAAAATTATTTTAAATATATTACAATATTGCCTATTACCTAAATATAAATATATTTGTTTAGGTGTTAGTTTGTCTTCATTTTTATGCACAAGGGAGTTACTAAAAAGGATTAGGTGGTAATAGTATATTAAATATTAGCCAACCTTCGGTTAGTCGATGCATACATTATGTTACTGAAACTATTAATCAGCGTCTGTTACGAAAATGGATTAAATTTCCAATGACTAGTGCTGAAAGACAAAGAGCTCGAGAAAATTTTGCACACGCTCCTCAACCATTTGAAGGTACAATTGGTGCCATTGATTGTACATACATACATATACTTGCTCCTCGGCAACATGAAGAAGCATATGTTAACCATCATGGTAAACATTCATTAAATGTGCAAATCTGTAAGATAAGTTTTTTTCATCTTACAGTATTGTTTTTTATACTTTAAATTACCTATGTCCTATATCATAGATTGTAAATTCAAAATTACAAGTTTTAAATATTAATGCGAGATACCCTGGTGCTAGAAATGACTCGTATATTTGGAGTATGTCACCAGTGCGTCGTGGAATGGAGTACCATTATAATAATGGTGAACGCCAAACATGGTTAATAGGTACCTATTTAAGATACATAAAAACATTTTTTTCTTTTTTTTTAACTAAGATAATAATTTATATTATTATTATAAATGTATATTTAAGGAGATGCTGGTTATCCGTTAGAACCATAGCTGATGACTCCATTGCCACACTATCCAGAAGGTACTAGACAGTTTGAGTATACTAAGAAAATTTGTAAAGCTAGGAATGTAGTAGAACGATTTTTTGGGGTGTTAAAAAGCATGTGGAGATGTTTGTCTTATCAGAGAGTGCTTATGTATTCACCTGACATGGCAGGTAAAATTGTCAATGCATGTGCTACTCTTCATAATATTCCTATCCATTGCAATCTACCTACTCTTGAAGATTTTGATATCATTGATCAAGAAAACAATCAAGATGAATTACTTGAAAATCAACCTGAACCTGAATTTGACCCAGCTCTAATCGGCAATGAAAGAGGACCTTGAGCAATTGCTCAACGTATTCAAAAACAATTAATGTTGGAACAGTTTGGAAACTATAGAGATGGAAACAATGATCAATAAAAATGCATTACAAATTAAAACTATAGTATTTATTATATTTTAATATTTTTTAAAATAATTTATTATACATTCTTTTTCATTACATAACAAATATATTAATCATTTTTATTTAGGAATTTAGCATAACAAATTATAAACATTATTAAAATAAACTGATAAACCTTTTATCATAAAAACATAAATTAAGTAAATGATTTGAAATAAGAATTTCAAAAATTTATAGTTTATTTATAACTTTAGTATAGATTTCTATTATAAGTTTTTCGTTTTCCAACCTTTTTTTTATCATTATCCGCTAACTTTTCCAATGCTGTAGCAATAGTTGTAAGTGCATCAGCTATTTTAAAATTTGCTTCAACTTCTTTTTCAGCAATCAATGAGAACGCATCTCTGGCAGTCTGTAGTTGATTACCTAATTTCACTTGCTTTGCATTATTTGTCAACACTATGAAACCAATCAATAAATAAATATTTTGTATAATTAAGTTTTAAAAAATATACAACACAACAAATTAATAATATTTTTAATTTAAAAATAGGTACATGGGTACATATTTATATTAGAATTTACCCATTAAACTACAACTATAATGAAAAATGTTTACTTTGCTTTTTTTGAATTGATTGAGATGCTCCTATTGAAGCTGAAATTGGAGTTGCTAGTAAATTACTTTTTGGAGTAGATTGGGATGGTCCTATGGAAGCTGAAATTGAAGTTTCTTGTAAAAGATGTTTTGATGTAAACTCATCTTCACAATAAGGATGTAATACTACATAGTTTTCATCAACTGTAGCTAACAATTCATCCAGATCATTTATGTTCTCATTTATTGTAACTAAAAACAGATGCAATCATTAAAATGAATTAATACTAATCATAACAATACAAACCTGGCACTGGATCTATATCGGTAGTTTGCCTCAAAGTTAACACTGAAGGTTCAGCATCAAATATGACTTGATCTCCAGCAACTAAACGTTCAATATTATCCTCCTAAAAATAATATAAGTAAATTTAAAAAACTCTATAAGCAATAAATCTTATTGATATTTTATAATACTTGTTCTTCTGGCCAAGAGTCTGCACATTCAGTTCCTTCTACATAATCATGACCCATTAAACCAAAGACTTTTTTATCCAAATCACTTAATGGAGGTAGATCTATTTTTTTATTTCCAGTTTTCACACGAACTGCTCTGAGTGCTCCTACTTTTTTAAAAGTTTTGGTTTTTTGGTCTCTCCATGACTGCAAATTAAAGACAAATAGAGAAATTGTAATGGGCAACGGTGTGGTAATATATTAATATAACATTCTGGATATTACATTATTTTAAATCAACAATTACATATACTATTTTAGTCCTCCTTCTTTACTACAAAAAATTCACTTGTAATGTAATTACTATTTGCATAAGCACAAGTAAATGATTACAAAGTTGATCAAACTTTTTTTTAAATTATTTTGTATTATTTAAATTATTTAAATTACAACTTGAATTGTTGACTTTAAATGCTGTATAAGTTACATAGAAGTGCTTAAATTAAACATTTGTAATTTAATGAATTTAATGAATACCTCCATAATTTATTTTCAGCTTCATCTAAACTTAGCAGTTGTCTGTCTTTTAGTTTTATTTTTAGATTTTAAAATTAATTGATGGCGTGTTATAGTTAGTACATCTTTGTCTAAAACTAATTTTTCAAATAAATTGTTCCGTGTTATACACGCATAATTACCGGCTAAATGTTTTATTGTATCATATTCTTGACAACACATAGACTCTTGATCTGTTGTCATAACTACACATTTTTCACATCTACACCAATTACGAGTTCCACTTCGATTTTCGTAATTCACATATTGGTTTACCATGATACTCCAAAACAGTATCAATTTCGTCGTCATTTTCATATTCATAATAAATAAATATGTGTGTGTGTGTGTGTAGCATATAAGTATTGAGTATATTATATCATTAATCGTGGTGTGTAGTGTGTAAAATAGTAAAATACGAAGAATTAGATAAGATAGCGGCGGTCGGCGGACCCGTTGTTCGAACGCCACGCGCCGCTTGCCATGTCGACGTGCGGTTTAACCAAAATGTCTCTTTTAAGATTTTTAATATTTAAAAAACTAAACATCATATTGCAATTCTGATACTTGCATCGTCTTAAACACATAAAACCACATATTTACATGTAAATTAAATTGCAAAAATAAAATGTTTAGGTTGATAAATCGTTGTGTGAAGCGAGGAACTTTTACACGTATAAGATAGGCAATTACGATGACTCCGGCCCAGTGACGTCACGCGGCTATTCTACATCTCTTAATATCTCTTAAAGTAATATTTTTTTTTACATCGTATCTTCACAAAATCATTTCATATAACCATAACTACAATAATTTAACATTTAAAAAAAATTTAAAGAATTTTTTTATTTGTGTTGTGTGCTCCTTTAAGAAAGAATTTAATAATGCGATTGCGATAAGTCGATAATACGATTGGCCTGACGGCCGACATCACAAAACGATAATACTATTGTCTATTTTAAGAACTACGTAGTTCACCGTTTAATAGAAGTCAAATAACATTTGGCCTATGCCCTCTTGCCCTGCTCTGAATACGGCACTGCCTCCTAGTTCCAACCTAATTGGGTCTATGCATAACATGCCATACTTTGACGCGGGCCCGCGTAATAGCCGTTTGAATTCAAACGGCCTTTGCGCGGAAACCCGCGCAATTACATCTCTTTTCAACCGCCAATCGACGACGGACGACACCGACACGCGATAAGCGCGCCTGGAAACAGTCTATCCGCCGAGACTCCGAACCGGTCGAGAGTAGAGTGAGTTCTCTGACCCGACAGCATATTACCATTCTGCACATCAAATAAAACCCATACAAAAATACGGCTTTCTCATTGGTTCATCATTTGGCGCGATAAAATATTTTAATTATTTATTATAAATTATCCATACAATTAATATATTATGGATATAAGTATTAAGTATATATTATTATATTATTAGAGAACTTATATATATTATATACGTATATTATATATATATATATATTATATACGTGTTTAAATTTCATCAACAAATTAAATTATTATTATTATAATTAAGTATAAACATAATTAGATACCTAGCATAATATATAATATACATATATATATATATATTATTTTAATAATAATTATTATAAAGTAACTATCATAGTCAAATAGAATAATACAAATTAAACAAAGTTCTGTATAGGTATACCAAAGCATTTCTTTTGTTCAAATTATTTATGCAAACAGTAGTACCATAGACAAATACTATTTTAAAATATTTTATACATTTAGTATATACATATATATATATATATTATTTTAAATATTTAAAGATTTAAAATATTTTTATCATGGTCAAATAGAATATCTTTTGTAGACATAATATAAAGAGTATAATTTTAAATTACCATGCTCAAACAGTAGTACTATTTAAAAATATTTGTAAGTACTATGTGTTTAATAATTGAGTATATTAATTAAATTATTTTATAGCACAATTAATAGTTACAAGCACTTATAAGTTATAATAGTTTAATGAGATTTTGCATTTGGTGCACAATCAGTAACATTTTTAAATAAATTTCTAGGTTTCTTTTTTTGGTTTCTTTGTTCTGTTGAAGCAGGTCGACCTATAATATTATAATTTAATAAAATTAGTAAATCATTAAGCAATAAGTATGTTGTAGTTAATAATTATGAAGATACCTGAAGGTAGACGTTTACTTCCTCTGGTTATTCCAGGTTTTCTCCTTGAAATTGTTGTTGGTTGCACTCTTATAGCAGCACCATCCCTTTGTCTTAGTAACGTTGATTTAGACCCTGCAGTTGCAAGAAAAGTATTAAATTGTCCTTCAGAATTAATTTTTTCTAATCTGCTTTTAAATTTTAATAAATTATCATAAGACGAACCACCAAACTTTCTAACGTTATTTATCATTATACTTTGTATATCTTTCAAAATTAAAAATGATTTTTTTTCATCCATAATATCCTCTTTAAATTTATCCACTATTGTTTCATCATTTTTCATATCATTTTCATTACCAACTTCTTCATTACATTTTATTATACTATTAGCTTCATTACTTTGAACTTGTTTATTTGTTTCATGTTGTTGATGTAGAGTTTCTGTTGGTATTAAACTTTCATAAAACGTTGGCGGAGGTGCTCTATCACCTAATGCAAGTTTTGATATTAAATATTTATCTTCAACTGTTATTGGAGGAAAATTAATTCCAGTTGTTTTAAAATATTTATAAACAATGCATTGGTGTTTGCAAAATTTTCCATGAATACCTGCTTCACATGAACAAACACCAATATTTGGCTCAACACAATACATCATTTTTTTATTTTTTTCACTTGGGACATAAAATTCTTCATTGTCAACATATATATCTTCTTTAGTGACATAATCAATTTTTTTAATTAATTTTTGAAAAAACAATCGAGCAGTAGAATTTCTATCATTGGAAAATTCTAAAAATTTTTTTTTATAGTATTCCTCCAATTTTGTACAACTAAAGTCAATCAGTGAAATAACATTGTAAGCTTTAACGCGACATAATATATTTTCCTTGAAAATTCTTACTGATACTTCACTGAAGTTGTTGGTTTGATGGCCTCTATTAGTATGATCCCTCCAAGCTAAACACCAGTTTTCTTTGTATTTCCAATGATGAACAGTAATGTATTTTTGCCACATAGGATAGTTACTTCTAATATTCATAGTTTCGATATATTTTTCTTGTGCCTCTTCAGAAGTCTGCGCATATAACATTTCCCTAAAAGCTTTCATCATAGGAGGGCGATCTTCTTTTTTAATACTATTTTTACTGTCCCACAGCCATCTCCAAACTGATTGTAGTACATGGAAAATGCAAAGTAGCGATCTCGACTGTGGCCACACAGTTTTCAGTGCATTAATTTCGGCATCTGAGTTATCTGTCAAAAATAAAGATGGGTAACCTTGACCACCAAATGCGTCTTTTATATTTTGCTTTATTAAATTAAATCCACTCGAATATGATGCTTCACTTTGGCCTTTGGATATAATTACACCTAGAGGAGCTGCACCAGCAGCACATGGAGTTAGTAAAAATGTAATGCAATGGTTTTCAGGATCACAAGAACTAGTTGAATCGACAAAGACAATATCTTTGGATAATGGCAAATCATGAGCTCGTTTCATAATTGGAGTTAAAATAAGAATAACAAATGGTTGCTCTTGGAAGTATAATGAAATCCCATTTGTAGCATAAGTTTCTTTTTTTTCTTCTAGTTTCTAAAATAAATTGAAAACAATTTCAAGTAATATTCTATAATAGAATGTAATTCAAAATTTTAATTAATTACGAAGTAGCATTAAAGATTATAGGAAATAATTTGTAATAAATTACATCCAATATCTATTCTATCTACAATAAAACCAACACTTATTAAATACTCAACATCTGTAATGTCAAGTTATATTCTCACTAAATACCAAATATCCAAATGAAAATGAAATATTGAATATTTTTAATTTGTAATATACAATTATAAAATATAAAAATGCTAATTTTAGTGCTTAAATACATGCATAATTTAACTGATAACTGTATATAATAATTAAGCTCTTATAAATACTTATAATACTTGAAAAATGAAAATATAAAGTAAAATCTGTAATATGATTATGAAAATATAAGTCCACTTGATTTGGTTTACTATTCTGATGCAGTATAATAAATTTCAAAATTATAAGTACCTATTTATAATTTATAATGAAAAATATTTTATATTAAGTTACATCAATAATAATAATAAATTGAAATAATATATTCATCAAATAAACTATTAAACATATATATTTGATTACCATAATTACTCCTTGACCAGTACGGGGTCCTAGGTTTAGTACTCTCCACTGATCATGCCAATGTTGCACACATCTTTATGTTGGGTTAATTCTACCGTTCGCAAAATTTTCAATAGGTTTATTTGACATATTTAAAATACTCTCATGATATCTATTAATTATAAAATAATATAAATATTTTATTTGTATACTTACTACTTAGGTTGATAAGATATATTTTTTTAAAAAATGTTAATTTTTATTAATAATACTAATAATGTTAGTGATTAATGATTATCAATTGTAATTTGTTTAACATTAGAAACAGAAAAAATGTTATATTTAAATATTACTAAGTTAATTCTATTATAAATATTATACAATAAAATTATGTTTAATTAATATTAAATGGCACTATCTATTATAAGAAATCAGCGTAAATAAATTATACTTTAAATCTGTCACATTATTATTTATTTACCGTAATGCATCTGATATTGTCATCCCATCATTAAAATACTCTTCAAAAGTGTTTCTTAAATGTATATCTGGATTTAAAAACCGTAGTGCTTCTGCAGTGTTAATATTATGATTATGAATATTTGAAATAGTAATCACACCTAAGTACACACATAAGTACTTATTCTATAAACATAAAATATTATTTAGTTGTTTAATAGTATTTAATTTAAAGTTTCAATATTTCAGTAAATAATTGTAAATTAAAAAATGTTTCTATCATTAATATAAATAAATAGTTTCTAATTTTATGACTTATTAGTTGATTGTTATTATAAACATTTTGTTTTGTGAAATATTAAATACAGTCAATTACGGCCAAAGATATATAAACATACATAATATTATGTTTATAAATCTGTTATTACAATTTACAGCACAGTTTTTTTTTTAAATTTTAAATTTGTTTTATAATAATATGACAATCACACAATGATTAATATTAAATATGTATATTATGTATAATGTAATTTTTAATTTAACTTTAATTTTAATATAAAATTACAAGAAGATGTATAACTAGTAACAAGTTACAAGTTACAAGAGTTATATAGGTAATTTAGTTACATGTGACTATGTAACCCTGCATACAGCTTAAATGTAATTATTATTTTACTTTGTGTTTTACCCACCTTTACAAAAGGGTCACTTTTTCTGGTAGAAACAGTGTCTATTTTCACTACAATTTTAATAAATGCTTTACAATCAGTATTCGTTGATTTACCTCTTTTGTTTAATGTTCTATCTACTTTATGGTGAGAACTATGGTGGCAAACATAATTTTTTCTGTAAAGTAATTAAAAAAAAAACATTTAAATTACATTCCTGATTCATAAATAAAGTTATTTAATTACATTATATTTATTAGATAGCTACATACTTGCATTGAATATATGTTCCATTAGGAACTGTTGTTCGTACATTCCACCTAGTGTTAGTGTTTGTAGAAAATTCTTCTACCCATTTACCGATATCTTGTATATTATTTAAATTTGACCGAACAATAGTTATTGAGTCATTTTTTACAATAATATTTTTAAATGAAGAAGTCATAGTATCAGAATTTATAGATAGATTCATTTTTAAATTAATTAATGGATCACTAAATTATGTAGAAAATGCACCATGTAATCATACCAATTTAATCGACATCACATTAAATATTAACAACAGTAAGATTTCTACAAAATACCATACTTAGTTACTATAAATAGATATCATTAGTAATAAAGTATTTATTGATAATAAAAAAAAGGGTTAGGTAATATATTTCTTACATTGTATACTTTTTATAACCTCATTAATCTATTAATTTATAGTTAATTACCTTAAAATATAGAATATTTTAATTAATATACTCAATTATTAAACACATAGTACTTATACAAATATTTTTAAATAGTACTACTGTTTGAGCATGGTAATTTAAAATTATACTCTTTATATTATGTCTACAAAAGATATTCTATTTGACCATGATAAAAATATTTTAAATCTTTAAATATTTAAAATAATATATATATATATGTATATACTAAATGTATAAAATATTTTAAAATAGTATTTGTCTATGGTACTACTGTTTGCATAAATAATTTGAACAAAAGAAATGCTTTGGTATACCTATACAGAACTTTGTTTAATTTGTATTATTCTATTTGACTATGATAGTTACTTTATAATAATTATTATTAAAATAATATATATATATATATATATATATATATATATATGTATATTATATATTATGCTAGGTATCTAATTATGTTTATACTTAATTATAATAATAATAATTTAATTTGTTGATGAAATTTAAACACGTATATAATATATATATATATAATATACGTATATAATATATATAAGTTCTCTAATAATATAATAATATATACTTAATACTTATATCCATAATATATTAATTGTATGGATAAATTATAATAAATAATTAAAATATTTTATCGCGCCAAATGATGAACCAATGAGAAAGCCGTATTTTTGTATGGGTTTTATTTGATGTGCAGAATGGTAATATGCGACCCGACACTGAACGACACACGATCCTCACCACCCCGCTATTTTGATTTTCGTGTTGATCATTTTCTGGCGGTTGTATTTTCAACCACCACAATAAAAAAATCATAATACCGCGAACTGTTTGTGCTTTTTTTTCACCACTTCCTACACTAGTGACACCACTGATCCACGCGGTATCCGACAAGGACCGCCACAACTTTAAATCCAAAATAAATAAAAATGTGAAATATTTTGACGCACTGCAGAAAACAAAATTAACCGTCCACGTGGATACACGAATGCTCGCGGTGTTCCTATGAGCTTGCCCAAAATACCGACAACGATCGGCTCGCCACGTGTGCTTGCGCGGCTTATTCGCCGAACGCTTAAGGTTTGTACACACGAGCGCATACTCATAGTATAAGGAATAAGAAGTATGCTCAACACGAACCGTGTTTTCGTCCTAGTTCGCGCATGTGCATTGCCTTGTGTTTTTGTGCATACTGCAATTGTGCATTCGTGTCTGCTCGTGTTGGTTCGGATTCATGTAATCGGTTCGCGAGTAATGATTATGGCGCCTTTATTTAAAACATTATATCACTATATAATAAATATAACCATAATATGGTGTACAGTGAATAATAGTAAATATAAGAATTCTTTACTACTAAATGTTTATATAAATTAACAATTGAAAATTGTATTTATTATTTATCGAATCATTCAACCATTATCAATTAACCTTCAAAAATCTTTTATTTATTATTTGATTTGATTACCTAGTTTTATATTTTTATTAGGTATGTGTATTAATAATTAATAATATATATAACATTATAATATGTTATTAACAAAATTAGATTGATTATGTAAATTAAAATATAGTTAGATAATGATTTGAATTTATTCATAGTATAATATATTATTAATAATATCAATCAATAATCCTAACAGCAAATGACGTTTTTTTTGTTTCACTAGTTTATACCGACAGAAATTTTGATAAATACTGAGTACTGATTTATGGAATTCAAAATGGCAAAAAGTATATACAAGCTGTTTAACCTACCAAAAAGTCAACAAAGACTAGAGAAGAATATCTAATTTCAGATAACATATTTGGAGCAAATAAAGAAATTATGACATATATATTATAAAATAATTAGTTTCTTAAAAAAATTTGAAATGTACAACTTATTATATATATATGAGCCTAATGTAAATATCACAACTGTAAAAATAAGTTTAAGATAATATAACCTTGTAGTTAATGCTGAAACAATAAAAAAATATATATATATATTTCATTGTAAGTTGGTTGGAATCATATTTTTTGTTTAGAATTCTAAAAATGTCTAATAAATTATGTAAAATTGAAATATTTTGAGTTTTTATTTTACTACATAGAATATATATAACTTGAACTAATTACATTTAATCAACACAATTATAAGCTATTTTGGATTTTTTCTGAACAGAACGCTTATAAATTGTAATAAAATAAAATAACTTGTGTTATCATTAAACAAACACATGTAAATACAAAATATATGAATAAATTGAATATTAATATCTAATATAATATATAAATAGCTTATAATTTATAAATATAGCACACAGAGATATGATAATATCATGATTTATTCATAATTCATGTCAATTATTGTTCCAACACATGTACTAAATACTAAATAGTTATATTTGTATGATTTGTTGTTCTGTGCTTTGTTGATTTATATGACTATAAAAATATTGATCATTATATTCTGTACTTTGTTTAAATAATGCCTACCTGTGCCATATATACTTGTAATTTGAAGTCCAACAGTAAGTTTTATAATTGAATTCATTTAAACTGTTTGTAGGAATTAAATTTTAGTGTAGGTATTGGTTCATACATTAAATTTATAGGTTATTCAAAGTGTTAAATACATCAAATTTTTAAATGAAAAACACAAATAATATATAATTAAAAACATTTTTGAATTGTCTTTTTATCACTAATATTACAATTTTAGAAAACCAGGTACCTTGATCTGGTGTATAGTAGGGGTCAATTACAAAAATAAGTAAAGAACAAATAATATTTTAACGACATACATCTTTATTACATTATTTAAAAAGTGTGTGTGTATAAAATGTGCATCACCTGCAACCAGTGCTCGACTTGGCAAATTTAAAGTAGGGGGGCTCTGTTAATTTTTTAAAAAAAAAAGGGTTCCAATTACTGTTTAATGTTACTAAGCCGCAGGGGCTACGCCCTCACACAACCTAAATCATATAAAAAATATTGATAAATAATCAAATAAAAAAATTACTAGAAATAGTGGGGAGACTCTGTCCCCCTACGCCCCCCTCAAGTCGAGCACTGCATGCAACTACAACATAAAAAACAACAAATATATCAATAAAAGATAATCATAATTAAAAATAATATTAAATACAAACTATAATCATTTTCCTGTAAGAAATGGTGCTGGAGTTCTAATATAATATATATATAACTAATTTTATTTTTATTATTTTAAAATATGAAACATAAAAAAAACAGCACCAACTATTAAGCGTTATTATTCCTTCCCCAAATCAGAAGAATTTCAGCAAAAATGGATCCTAGCTTGCGGCAGACCAAGCTATATGAAACCACTGAATGTGGAAACTGGTGAGTTCTTGATTGTTATTGATGACATAGGTAGAAAATATATGGTAAAGTGTGGTATAGGAACAGCAGTGGCAAGTATTAGTTACAAATTGTCCTCCTTTTTTAGTTTTAATTCCAGAAATCTAAGGGGGTGGTTAAAATAAGTATAAATATTATATGCATTCAAATATCCCACTTTAAACACTGGTTGCACCTGGATAATATAATATTTAATTTGAAATAATGGTTACAAATAAAGCAGTTAGAAGTATTTCTTTTTTTTCTTATATTAGCACGTATATGCACTATGCAGTAAGCATTTTGATGCAAATAGCTTGGAAAAGCCAATGATGGAAAAAATCCTTAATATTTCTCCAAGGAGAAAGAGAAAATTAAAGGTTGATGCAGTACCTACCAAATACTTACCAGTAATTAAAAATAATATTTATTTTATTTATTTATATAAAAAAAAACCAATATTTTATCTAGACTTCTCATAAAAAGTCCCATGTAAAAAAAGAAATTCCTCCAAAAACAGAAAGTCCTAATGTCATTACACCGAAAACAAAAAGTCCTAAAGTTCAAAGGCAAATGGATACTTGGGCAGTTGAGCCAATTGAAAAAAATGTAAAAAAAAATTATTTAACGATTATGTAAGCTAAATTCATACTTTATATAACATAAGAAATAACTTTTATAAATAACCTTATTTAAAACATTTTAGATTTCTTCGCCATTGCTAAGTATGGACAGTAACGTCATGGTTTCTAACCAATTGGATTTAGATAAATATAAAGAAATGGAAAAGTGATTATACATTTTATAATTTAAAAATAAAAATTAATTATTAACATTTATTAGGTTAATTGAATCTCTTCGGGCAGAGAATGTAAAATTGAAAGCTATGGTATTGGATTACGAAGAGGGTTTTCCCAAAAAAGTTTCAAATTTGTTGTCCAACATATTTAGTGAACACCAAATTGAAATGCTATTAAACCCACAGAAGAAAGTAGTCAAATGGCCTTGTGATGATATTGCTTCAGCTATGACTTTGCGCAGCATCTCGCCTAAAGCATATCGTTATATGCATGATAAGCTGAAGTATCCGATTCCAGGTAATAATACTAGTTTTTTATTAACAATAATGACTGATTTGAACTTAATTTAAAAGGATTGAGTACTCTAAGGCGATGGGCTTCTAATTTTAGTTTGGAACCTGGAATTTTAGAAAATGTTTTAAAGTTAATGAAAACTAAAGGTAATATATTAATCTATATTAGTTTATTTAATAATATGCCAATAAATAAGTA
This sequence comes from Diuraphis noxia, assembly GCF_037042655.1. Classification (NCBI taxonomy): domain Eukaryota; kingdom Metazoa; phylum Arthropoda; class Insecta; order Hemiptera; family Aphididae; genus Diuraphis; species Diuraphis noxia. The sequence goes on from NW_028301711.1 coordinate 81,127,090, forward strand.
TAATTACAAATATAAATATCTTACATTTTTTTTCATTCACAAATGTTAGGCATGGACATGGATACTAAAGATAAGTTAACAGTCTTATCCTTTGATGAAATGTATTTGTCCCAACAAATTGATTTTGATAAAAGTAAAGAACAAGTCATTGGTCCCCATAAAACTGTCCAGGTAGTTATGGCCAGAGGATTGGTATCCAGTTGGAAACAGCCAGTTTTCTATATGTATGACACCCCGATGACTCCAGAAATATTGAGTGATATAATCTGCAATTTGCATGATATTGGTTTCAACGTTATAAGTATTGTTAATGATATGGGGCCAACAAACCAAAGACTATGGAAGAACATGAATGTATCACATCATACACCAAATTTTAATCACCCAAAAACTGGAAATCGTATACATGTTTTTGCTGACGTCCCACATCTTTTGAAACTATGTCGAAATAATTTCATTGACAATGGATTTATAATAAAACATAGTACAAATAAAATATTTATTGGGTTGAATACTGTAAATCAATTAGTTGGGATTAGTAAACAAGAATTGAAATTGCCATATAAATTATCCAATACTCACCTAAATTGCACAGGTCCAATGCGTCAAAAAGTAAAGCTTGCAGCACAACTTTTTTCAAAATCTGTTGCTACCGCAATTTCATTTGCCGGTGAAAGAAATGCCATAACAACATCAAACTGGCAACATGTAAGTTAAACATCCACAGTTTCAGTTGGATACTTTCAGTAATACTTTTTAATTTTAATTTTTCTTTTACTGTTTAGGTATCAGAAACATTTATTATAATTGATGAATGGTTTGATTTATTAAATAGTCTAGAACCAAAAACGACAAAATGTTTGGCATATGGTCTAGATAAAGAAAAACAAGATCGAATTCTGAATAAAATGGATGAACTAATGTTTGATATGCGTGTCCATAGTTCAAAACATGACAGAAAATGTTTGATGCCATTTCAAAAAGGCATACTTTTGACTAATAAATCATTAAGGAATTTATTTTCGGATGTCAATGATATGTATGATGTGAAATATATTACAACACGGGTGCTGAACCAAGATGTGTTAGAAAATTGTTTCAGCTACCTACGAGGAATGGGTGCTGCAAATACTCATCCAACACCACTAGATTTCCGCTACAGGTAACTTGATTAATGGTAAAAGGTATGCTAAAATGAATAATATTAATTATTAATATAATAAAATAATAATAATGATAATAATAATAAAATATTACTTTTCATATACTTTAGGTTACGATGGTACATTCTGGGAAAGTATAGTTCAGTAGTTTTCTCAACAAACAGAAACACTGATGAAAGCTTGACAGAAGAATGCTTGTTGGATTCATCTGAGGTACTGGTTGGTAGCATAATGGAAAATGCTGAAATCCAAATGTGTTCTGATGAAAATGTATTAGCAACTAACAATGAAATGAAATTATTAAATGAATTTGAACTTGAGGTAAAATAAAAAAAACAGATTATTACTTACATATTTTTAGGTAGGTTCTCCATAGAATTTTTTATTTACTTAGATGACTGCTAAAAATGAATATATACCAGAAGATATGTTTGAGGAAGACAGCCTAACATACATTTTAGGGTATACAGCTCATAAGTTTAAATCAAAATATAAAGATTTAGTAGATAACGGTGCTACAAATGAATGGATACAAGCTAAATCATTTGGAACACTAACACAGCCATCCAGTATCCTCATAAGTGTTGGCAAAATCGTAGAAGTACTATTTAAAAAATTGAATGGAAAAGGTATTTAAATTCATATATGTAACTATAGTAAATATATAAATAATACTTACAAGTGATTATTGACTTTCTTTTAGATGACATAAAGAAAACTTCAGGACTAATAACTGAAATAATGGAATTAACCAAACATCAAGTGCACGACGTGATGGTTCAAGATGAAGTCTTAAGGTCAATGATACGAACGCAAATTTATCTAAGAATAAGAGAATTAAACAAAAAACAAAAAGATCAATTAATTGATAAACAAAAACATAAAAAAATTCAAAAGTTTATAAAATAAATGTAATTAAAAAAAATAATAGTATAATGATACGACTCACATTATCCTAGCTATGATTAATTCCTAATTCCTAAACTAAACTACCTTTGAAAACATCGAATAAAAACTATAATAAATTATACTATTTTAAGTATTTTACAGTCTAAAAAATATTAGAATTATGAAAAATACATTTCAAATTTTCAACATTTTTAACTTGAATAACCGTATGGCGTATGACTGTTCCTTATACTATGGTATATACGAAATATATGCATGTGACGTCACCATGTGTTTATTGTTGGTTGCCTATATTACCCCTTAACGAAATATGCGCAGTCTTATCATTGAGCATACTTCTTATTCCTTATACTATGCGCATACTATGCGGCGAACAAGTCGAGTATGCGTGTGTTCACTCGTGAGCATAAAGTGTGCGGCCAATCGGCCTATTCGTAAGCGTTCGGGGAATAAGCGTCAAAATATTTCACATTTTTATTTATTTTGGATTTAAAGTATGGCATGATATGCATAGATGCAATTAGGTTGGAACTAGGAGGAGCTTTGCCTCCTCAAATAGTATAATGAAAAATTACAAATCAAGAGCAAATATAATATAAATATAATATCAAATCAAATATTCGTTCTATAAATTGGAACCATATTTATTATTTAGGAAGTACGGGGGCAAGGCCCCAGCTGGTCTGTAATGTAAAAAAATCTAGCCATCCACCCAAAAAAGCTTGTGCCTAACATTGGGCATATGGTTAATATAATTGATTTTTTTCAGTAAAATCTCATTTCCAACAAAATACAGTGTGTTTACGATATGAGGTATAACTTACTTTTTTAATCGCAACACCAATTTTTTTATACGGATTCAGGTAGAGTATTTTTTTTCAAACAATTTTTGTACAAAAAGTTTTTTTCTAATTATAAAATTGGCAAAGTTACAATATATGGTCAATTAATGTAATATTTATGTAGGGCGTAGAAATAATCTGCTTTTAATGACATTTTAATAATATTCATTTTATAATTGATCTACGTATTTTTGATATTTTTAATTTGCTACTTACATACAAAGAAGACTAAAATAAATTATTTACTACCGTTATTTACTCTATCTACAGTTGCAAGTTAATAAATAAAAATTGTTGAAGGTAAAGAAAATAAAAAAATTAATACTACAAATTCGTTTATTTAAATTTTATTGAATTAACATATCTAACAAGTTTAGAACTTATTACTATTGATACGTTTTATCTATTAAATTGTTCATAGTCTCCACCTTGATTTTCCATACATATGATTTCAAACGTCTCAACAATTCTCGTGATATTGCTGCTTTTATTTGATCTTCAGTCAAATTATTACATGCCACTTGTATTTAGTTAACGTCCGTGAAGTTGGCCCCCCCCACATGGTCATACAGGCTTCAAAATGGTATCAAAATTTTGCAATTTTTATGCAATTAATTGCATGTCTCGCCAAAAAATTTGCAATTCATCGTGGGGCCGGTAAATCCAAAAATACTAATGGGGGGGTCAAGTTCACGCAGCCCCCCCACATGGTCATACAGGCTTCAAACTGGTATCAAAATTTTGCAATTTTTATACAATTAATTGCATGTCTCGCCAAAAAATTTGCAATTCATCGTGGGGCCGGTAAATCCCAAAATACTAATGGGGGGGGTCAAGTTCACGCAGCCCCCCCCCCCCCCCACATGGTCATATAGGCTTGAAAATGGTATCAAAATTTTGCAATTTTTATACAATTAATTGCATGTCTCGCCAAAAAATTTGCAATTCATCGTTGGGCCCGTAAATCCCAAAATACTTATAGGGGGGGGGGGAGAAAGTTCATACAGACCCCCCCCACAAAAACTTCAAACTGCTTTAGAAATATTTTACTTAATTACATACCCATAGGCCATAATATTATAACTAGCTTAACAATTTTAATTCATAAAACAACTATACATATTATACAATCACGAATAATAATATTACTGTTAAGTCAATTCAGTGCAATACTTAAAAAAGCTAACAACGCCCACGGACATGTAAAGTACCTACTCAGTTTAATCCTATCCGACATCTTTTGTTGAACGAAATTGAATCAAGGTCCTATTATTTGTTTGGAACTTAGTATATTTAATTCAATTCTATGTAAAACCACCGTTAAATTTATACCAATTATATTTTGTAATATTATAAACTGTCCTACCATGTTAATACTCGTAATTAACTTGCAAAACTAGAATTACCTATTTTTCTACAATGTGTCTAAAGCTGATTATACTATACTGTTCTCTTAGCTATATTATTTGTGTAGTTTTCGTAGGTTTCAATTCGATTTATTATAATTTTAATCAATTCCATACATTAAAATAATTATATTCAGTTATAACTTTAAAATATTAATGTATTTGTTCTTGTAAAATATATCAACTAGTACTATCCTTCAAGTTGTACATACAAAGACAAAAACATAAAAAAAAAATAAAAAAAAAATAGTATACTTATTGGTCTGCTTTATTTAATATTTAATATATACTAAGCAATGTGGATTTGCCTTTTTATCTCCTGTTGAAACAAATCTTTTAATTTTTTTTTGGAGATCATTATGAGATTCCCATATACCATCAATTTCTTCGAATGTATGATATATAATGACCCATTCCATATGCCACAACGCCATAAAAAACATATCTATCACAGAATTAAAATCCATAAATATTAAATAGCTAATTTTATCATTAAGTGAAAAATTAATTATTTACCTTGATTTTTCAATAAACAATTCCAATGGAAATTCATAAAGTGGAATTTGTTGATTCTCAGCGAATACATCAGTTTCAATAAATAAGTGTGATTGAAGAATTCTTGTTGCAATTACTTTTCCTGTACATTGGTTTGATGGACATTCTATCTCCTTAGGAAATACATATGGGTTTATCGCATTATTTAAATCTTGCATATTGTCTTGTAATCGTACGATTATTGTGGGACTTGGTACATCTCTAGTTGAGTGAAGACAATTTAGGTTGTTGGAACATATCATACGATCAATTGCGGATGGTGCTGTTTTTAATAGTTTTGTTATAATAAACAATACGTTGCATCTAGCATCAATAACTCTAACATTATTAATGCTTTCTTTTTCTTCAAAAATACCTTTAAGTATATCCAGTCGTGTCATATATGATATTTTGCTTGTGCTATTTATTGCTAAATGTTTGCAAAGCTGTAAGAGTGTATTATCACTAGCATCGACAAAATATTTATACGTAGGATGATATATGCCATAGATAGTATGAAAGCAATATAGTCAAAAAGACAAGTATTATTAACTATATATATTTTTTTCATTCTACGAAGAGGTGTAGAAACATTACCATTAATTAACAATGTGTTCAAATTAGAACGTGTTTTTCTGTTTAAAATATGATCAATTTCTGGAGCTGATTGCATGTATGTTGTCAATCTTGGTTTTTTGTCTTTTTTTCTTTAACATATAGTGTCAATTCTTCATTTTTACCTTTACCACGCCAATTTTCGGTTAAATCTAAGGATGTGTTTGATCCATCAGAGTCACTGCTGTCTGATTGAGGAAACTGTGTATCATCCATAACCGAATCTACAATACAATCATTTATACTAATATTAGTATCTTTTGTTGATTTTAAAGAAGTATCTGAATTTTCAGAATATCCAACTCTTTTTTCATCATCCTGATTATTGTATTCATGAATATCAATTTCATCACTGTTCCAATCAATTACATATTGTTTTTTTTTTCAATTGGAACGTCAACAGTAGACACTTTTTGGGGCTTATCATTTATTAGCTGAGAACTTCTAAAAAGCTTGCTATTACTGTCAATAGAAATTAAATGTTTAGACACAAACCGATCCGCGGTCATAGGTTGTCCTTCAAAACGAAGAATCTTGTGTTTTAGTTCTCCAAAATCACTTTCAACAGCTGCCGAGGAAGCGATATCAAATGGAGAATTAAACTTAGATTTCATGACTCCAGTCCAAAGAGGAAAGTATTTACATAGCCTTTGTACATCATTTGCCAGGTTGGGGAGATAATATGCAGAAATACGATTCCCTTCTTTATTGGCATTATCAGAACATATCCTATCAATATCACTCAAAAACTTGCAATAGAGTTTGGAATTTCTTCAAATTCAGTCCCTAGTTCTTCATTTGAAACAATATCAAAATCTTCGTCATATACATCATTCTCTGTATCATATTTAATACCTTTAATTAAATCCAATATATATTCCCGACTTGATTCAGCAGGAGAAATAGAGTTATCGATTAACCAACCATCTTTTTCACCCATCATTACACTTAATAACGACGTTAACACATTTTTAAACTCGATAATTTCATATGATGTTAATAAAAGTCGAAGTCCTCTAACGTAAAAATTTTTAAGATGTTTATTTTTAATTCCAGTTAATGATTTCAATCGACAAAATATTTTCATCATATGTGCGACATCAATACGTATAAAACATTGGGGTAATAGTCTCTCTTGATCTAACAATATGTTAAAACAATTATCCAAATAAGAACGTAGACTGCTTCTATCACAAAATGCTCTAGATATGGCACCTAAAAGAGCCATAGAAAAATCACATACAGCTTCATTAGGTGGTTGAATACCAGAATTAAGCCAATCACCAAGCCATTTGTATATCGTGAGACAATTTTGTTTTTCAGATATCATCTGAGTGATTGGTATTTGTCCATACCCAGTATTTACAACAGCTTCGTATAAGAAAATATGGCCTGATGATAAATTAAGTGAAGAACGCTTAATTTTTTTTACTAAACCACCAGTTGCATCAATAGATTTTTTTGTGTAAGATTTACACAAATCTTTATAAATAACTAATTGATGGGTACTCCAATAATGCAAAATTAAAGGATCAATGCTTATAGAGTGTATTGAACCAGCAAACTGTGAATTATGCTTCAACTCAACTAACGACTTAAAAGGACACTTTTCTGTGATACTTAAAACTTTATCCTTATATTGCTGCTTAGCCTTACGGAGAACTGATAGGCCATATAAATTTGGAGGAGAAATACGACCAAACTCCATATCAGAAACATTTTCTCGTCTCCAATTACTGGCTAGATCTTTCGATAGCTGTCTTCCAATTTCAGTTCGTTTTTCTCCTTTGAGTGGCCTCTTACTTATATGCTCCAACTCACTTCCTTTAGTGTCTTTGGTTCGTATATTGATATACAGCGGATCTCCGTCATTAGGTTCGTTTTCAATCCATCCAAATAGTTTATTGCCACAATCTTTACATTTGGCATTAAATATGAAGAAATATTTACTTCGAGTGTTGTCAATAGATACTTTATTTCTCTGGTAAATAAAGTTGCAAGGTAGCTTGTGTTCAGATAGAAAAGCATCATTTACTATATCTGACCAGATACTTTGTTTTAAAACTTTGTATTTTCTTATCGAATTCTTTTGTCGGTATTCTACTATCGAAGGTCTGAACTCTAAGAACTTCTCAAAGGGAATACAAAAATTAAATAATTTAGTATCATCATCAATAATTTTTCTGTTATCAAACAATTCTACACAATAGTCTATTTCCTTTTTATGGTTTTTTCATCTAAATCACTAGGTGAATCTTCTTCGTCAGTTATTATTCTTTTAATAAACACGAATTATCAATATTTAGACTTTTTTTTAATTTTGTTAGAAAATTATGTCGATCTTTGTAGACAGAAATGAATAAATTTAAAGAAGTGACTTTAAAATTTAATTGTTCGGATATTTTCGTCCATATTGCATGTGTATTTGATTTTCATTTTTCATTTTCAAACAAGTCATACTTATATTCTTCAAGAACTCGGAAAATAGCATCTGAATCGATCGCTGGTTTACGTCCTCTTTTCTATAGATAAGTAGATACAAAATTTATATTATTCACTTATTATATTCAGCGCTGAAAATTGCAATGATTTTCATTTTGATGAATTTCATTCATAATTGAAAATAAAAGATGATAATTTGGGTCCTAGAGCTACTCATCTACAATAGGTTTCGAATGGCTCATGCACATTTTCCCACATCCACCCCTTTTCATTTTTCATTTTTTGTCAATAATAATAATTTTATTTTTAAATCTGAGCAGAGCGACGAATATCTCCATTTTGCCATGATCAAATAGAATTTTTTATCAAACAGATATTTTATTTAGATTTTTATTTTATTAACATTTATTTAAGATTTTTTATAAACTAAAGAGTTTTATTGACATTATTTGTGTTTAGAGTATGTTGCAATTGTTTGTAAACTTTAATGAACTCTGTATTGAATTTTTAGTTATTTCAGTCTAGTATACGACATTTTATTTCGAAAAATCTTACATACTAATACGCTGGATATTAAAGACAGCAATAGGCATTATTTGAATTTTCACTCTAATTCATCAACACATCCTTTATTCTATTTTTGTGTTCTCATGAAGTGTGCAACGGTTATTATAACTTTTTTTTATCATAAACACGGTTTACAGGGTGTCCTGCGAAGATTTACCCATGCGATATATCCTGAGATAATAAATATATCATCGATCTGTTTTTTTTATTATACTCCCAGAGGAGTCCACAAGGACTACAAATTTTTTATTTTTTATTTAATTAATTTTTTTGGTAAAAAGTAAAAAAATATATTTTTTGATTTTTTAATTTTTGAAAAATTTGAAGATACCCATTTTATAGAGTTTATTTTTCTGAACATTTTGACTTTTCAACATTTTATTTTCATTAATCTTATGATTTTTAATAATTTTTTTTAGTTTACGCATGAGGATATAGTCTGATATACCCATTAGCAGTAGGACGGATTATTGTTCAAATTAAAATCGTTTCTACCTGCTCCGTATTTCCTCATCCTAAAATCTTATCTTGAAGACCGATATTTCACTGTTAAATTTAACAATTCCTACTCTGCCTATCATAAAATCAAAGCGGGAGTACCCCAGGAAAGTGACCTATCACCTATACTCTATAATATCTACACATCAGACATGCCCAAAACAAACCATACAACTCTAGCAACATATGCAGACGATACCGCTATACTATCATCAACAACAAAAAATTACAAATTCTTAGGAACTTCCACAGTCTTAATAACTCACAATTAAGTAATACAAATTTAACGTACGTTGCACCAGCACCGCCCATTAAAAATTTTTGATTTCATCAATAATTAGCACGCAATTAGCATGAATTGGAATTAAAATAAATAAAAAAAGTAGTTATTCAGTCAATAAAAATATATAAAAAAAAAAAACAAAAAAGCGGGTAAGTCGTGGATGTCGTTCTGCTGTACAGTAGGTTACTGTAATGGATGGGATTAAATTTGAATGCAATGATAGGTATCATTGTATACGAAAAACGATTCTGAACGAAGATGATTTGTCAGTCTAGGATATATTAGAGATTATTAAAAATTTTAAAATCTTCGATTTAAAAAGAAAATTTTGTATGAATTTCTATCTAAGATAATTTGAACATTGCCATAATTTTTACGTATTAAGTCAGTATTTGAACTTCAAATGCTAATAAAAAAAAATTGTGCCTATGTATTTTTAAAATTTTTTAATTACTATAAGAATAACTTATGAGGAACTTTGTATTAAATTTTCAAGTATTTTGATAGGGCCAAAAAAATTTTATCGACACTTCAAAAAAAAAATCTCAAATTTCAGTTGTCTATAAATATCTCAAAAAAGTCAAAATATTTTGAAAATTAAATCATGCAAAGAAAATTCCAATCTAAATAACTGGTAAAATTTTTAAGTATCTACGACTAGTACTTTTTGAATAATAACAAATATTTAAAATCGTTTAAGGATAAATCGTTATCGTTACGCTATTTCGAAAAATTTTAAAATTCAAACGCACTTTAAATTATTCCTATAATGATGCTTCGAGTTCTCTCTATAGCTATTTGAAGGAAAACTTATGGAAAACTTAGTGTTGTATAAAGGTTATATAAAAATATAAAAATTTTTTTTTTTTGGTCGGGCGGTGTTGGCGAAATGTTTCACCAGCACCGCCCGTTGATTTGTACGATTCCGGAGACACAGATGTCGTGAAAATGGCAAAATTAGTCATGCAAATTCATGCTAATTGCGTGCAAATTATTGATGAAATAAAAAGTCAAAATTTTTTAATGGGCGGTGCTGGTGCAACGTACGTACAAATTTAATAACAATGAACATAATTGCATGAACACAATACGCGCTTTGTGCTAAATGGTGAAATACATATGTCAATGAAAACATTGATAAAATATTTAATTCTTATTTTTAGAATACCTCAGTAAGAAATAAGGTGTTCATAACATCATGTTTGTAATCGGTTACTAATATACGAGAGTCCCGGGAACGGATAATATACTAAACGGTTGAAGCATTGTACGGTTAGCACAATTTTTTCTCAGAGACGTTCGTACTAATATCGATTGATATCATAATTTGTTAAGAATTATAATCAATTCATCAACTTACCCGACTATTCAACTTACCACACTCTTCCTTAATCGTTGTTAAAATAACCCAAAATTAATTAATAACATTTATTTTACCATTATACATTATTTACACAGTAGGTTAGATAAAAATAAGCACACACGTGATTGTAAAATCAATACATTCATCGCTCCGCTCAGTTTGTAATGGATGCTTGTAATACAGTGGTGGATTTCAGGGGGGACCAAGGGACCTGGTCCCACCTTGAAAGTTATATATTCGTTGTTATAATAATATGAGTTAATAATGATTAAATATACTTTTTCAATTTTTCATGATGGGAAAATTTGAGTTATCCTTTATTTGAAGACATCAAATTCTAAATATTGGGCTAGTAAAATTATGGTGAAAAATTTGAATAAAAATTTGGGCCCATTAGTTTAAGTTAATTCTGTAGGTATAATGTATCCTAACCAAGTAATATCAAAACATATGATATCCAAACAATAATTGAAATAACTATCACAAAAGCAATTAAATAATCATAATGCAGATAATACACGCACAAGGCAGAACACAAAATCAAAAATTTAACCTTACCTAACCAAACCAATACTTAAAATTAGGAATTCTACTAAATATATTTAAAAGCATTATAACGAAGGTAAAGATAATACGTAAATGTAATTTTCAGAAAAAGAGGTTCCTCTAGCTTCGTTACTCAGGAAAGATATTTTGTTTCTATTATTATCTAAAAAGAGTAGTACCTAAATACATGATTTTTAATTTTTGGAATAGCCACCTAAAAGTGTTGAGCTTAAATTTAATAATTACTTACCCACACGTAAATATATACAAATAAATATTATATTACCATTGTAAAGTAACTTACTATATTATAGTCGGATATTGAAAAAACTAAAAACTTATCTTAACTAATCATTTTGATAAAACTATAACCAAATCAAATGTATTGATAAAAAATAAGTATTATAACTTCTTTATGGCATACGATAATTAGGTTAAAAAATGTTAAGTGTGGAGACTATTAAAAGAATCACCTATATTACTGTATCATTTGATGAATTCATTATAATAATAGGTACACACTATTGTGACTAAAAATATTTCTAAACTTACCATTATAAACACGATGTATTAAGTTTCAATTAAAATACAACATACAAATTTTTATAACATATATAAAGAATTAAGTGCCGGATCACACTATGCGTTTTGTCGGTTGCCGATAAAATGTATCCCGATTAACCGCAAGCGAGAAGACCGACCACACTACGCGTTTTATCGGTTGCTGATTTTAATTAAACTTTAAAAAAATTATAATTTATATTAAAAAACCGCAACCGATGATCCGCATGTGTGGTCGGCTCAATAAGAGTCAAATGCAAGAGCATGCGACTGCACGTCTGGACTGCAAATGAGAACAAAATCATTATAACTATAATTTAATAATATTGTTATTAATCTGTAAAGTCTAGCCAATAAAATATCATTGTTACTGAAATCGTCATTGTCATATCTAGACGATGCCACTACACAAAAAAATAGGAAAAACCAAAGAAATATAGCAGGCAAGTAACGACACGTCCACCATGCTATAATAAATAACAATATGATAATTTAAACAGTATAATAATAATTTGATTTAACTCACCGGCTACAAGATGCGTTATTGCCGAGAGCATTGGGTTTTTCTATGGATTGGTTTATGTATAACATGCTACACAACTCGGTGTTACCGAATGTGACGAATTTCCACCGCAACAAACTGTGCCACTGTGGTGATGCGGCGGCACTACACACAGTTATCAATATAAACACATAAAATAATTATATTACCTTCATATTAAAAAATACATGACTATCTTTTACGATAAGTTATTACAATTACAACATTATACTTGCTTCTAAAACAATTTTTAGGAAAATAATAAAGGCAATTGTCAAAATGTTTTAAAAAGTTGCGTACATAATTAGGAGAAATTTTAGTTATATTCTATGCTCATGAAGTTCATGTTTTTAATTTTTATTATACAATATACCACAAAAATAATATAAATAATATAGCTAAGAGAACAGTATAGTATAGGCAACGTGCAACCGATGAAAAACAGTGCGGTCTGGTGGACAACTCCACAAGTTCTGTTATTATAAAATCTTAATTTATAGGTACGTGTTTACGCGTTATTTATGACTTATGTTTGATTCAAAAGATTAAAAATACATTTAATAGTTATTTTAATTACTGTCTACTTCCTATATATTACACAAAATGAATCAACCGGATATTGTATTAAAATGTGGATTTAGTGTTATTAACTTTGAAAATGTATTCACAAATAATAAAGGTGAAAAACTGGTTAATAGTGGACATGTGCATACTATCCAAGAAATACAGCAGCCTAATGGATATTCTTTTATATCTGCTTATGTTATAAGGCAAACTTCTGTTAGTTTACCACCTTATAAAGTGACTTTGGAGGTAAACAATATTTAAATATTTTCTATTTTATCATTTACTTATATTTTATAAAAATATCCGCATAGCCAAATCCAACTAGAAATGTCATCAACAACTCTTGTCAGTGTGCTGCTGGTGCTGGAGGTAATTGTAAGCATATTGCAGCTGTCATTTATTATATAAATAATGAAGAGACACTGTCAAAAACTAATTCTGAACAGGAATGGGGAAAGCCTTCCAAGTCAGGAGAGGCAAAATATAAAAAAGGAAAAACTATCGATGATCAATTTCCTAGGAAACGTAAAAAGAATAACGGACCTGAAATCAACTCAATTAACCACGATTCTCTTGTAAAAAAGTATGATATTTTATCAATACCATGTATTTTGACTAATATGATAGAAAAAGAACAACAATGTGAAGCATTTATAGAAAGTAAAAAATGTTTAGATTTTATTATAAATGAAATAGAAAAGAATATGGACAAAAGCTTTATATGTGATGTGTTACACTTGCAAAACAGTAATTCTTTGATTTTTAACTCAGGCTATCCTTTAAACTACAATGAAAATGAATACTTTTTTACAAACATTATGGTTAATACTAAAAGAATAACACAAATATTTAATGAGACAAAAATACAATCTGAAAGTAAATATGGGTCGAAATTAGAAATAATAGAATATCAGCTAGTCTTAAGGCTCATAAGATTAAATCGTGTAAAAATTTATCCATTCAAAATCAAGATAAATTAGCCATATCTCTTTTAACTAATAAAGATTTAGGTTATCTAGGTAAAATTAACGTTGCTTATGGTAAAAAATTTGAAAACATAGCTTTAGATTTTTATTCTAAAAGTTTAAATGTTTCAGTAATTAAATGTGGAGTTAAAATACATGGCTTTGTGCTAGCCCTGATGGCATAGTTGTTGAACAAGGAAAATTAACCAAAGTTGTTGAAATAAAATGTCCCATTTCTTGTAAAGATAAACCAATTTTTGATTCTGTTAATAATATATTGAATGTGTCTTATTTAAAATATGAAAATAACAAAATTTGTCTTAAAGAAAATCACCAATACTACACACAATGTCAAATTTTAATGTATTGCAGTGGTTTAGATAAATGTGACTTTTTGGTATACAATAAAATAGATCCAGTTATTTTTACTATTGACAAGAATGATATCTTCTTAAAAAGCAGATAATTAAGATTAGAATATTTTTACTTCAATTTTTATTTACCAAAACTTATTAAGTCATAAATGTATTAAAAACATATTATGTATTGCATATTATATTGTTTTTTTGTGATTGTTATACCAGCACTCATACATTCATATACTGCAGGTTAAATAATATGTAACTAACTATAAAAGAAGGAATGCAATTAAGTAATATAATATCTTATATATTTCAATTTCAAAACACAAATACAAGTTTATTGAATATAATACAAATGTTCATTTTAAAGTAAAAAATTATTATCATTAAACAGTAATATGGGCCTAACACAAGCATAAACTTAATTTTAAAATGTCTTTAATTTTTATAATTTTACCAGCTAATGTAGGTATAATATGGATTTTTCATTGATTTGTGTGTAAGCATATTTTGTTTTGTTTATTGTTATAAAAAGTCTATAAAAACATAGTTAGCTTATACTAAGTATGAAAAGTACATTTATTTATTACAAAAAATATTATTTTAATTTAAGAAGTTATTAAAAGTTACTTACCTATATGTAAATTTAAAAAAATGTTATGATATACTAATATAGTAATATCATATATGTATTTTGTTACTCATTGTTAATTTAATTTATACTAAAATATTGTTATTAAAGAATATTAAAATTATGAATATAAATTATTTTTTTTGTTTAAAGTACTAAATGAATGCAAAGATAAATTATACAATATTATTATTATTCATTTATTATAGGACCTTGTAGATTAGTCAGTACACAACATATGTGTATTATGTCATCAATAGAAGAAATTAAATCTGAGGTGATTTTATTCAATATACCATAAGTTTTTAATCTAGCAAATACCCTTTCAATATGTATACTTACACTAGCTACATTATAAGTTTCAATCACCTCTTCTTCTGTGAACCGTCCATTATGAAGAAAAGGTGGCATTACTAAAATACTTTGTTTTTCATCACAAGGGACCTTGATACCCGGGAACCCTTTATCTGCTAACACTTCATCACCAGGTTCTAGTTTTGATAAAAACCCACTATCATTGGTAATAAACGTATCACTTGCTTTACCCCCATAACACTTTGATAAAAAACAAATTAAACCGTTTGGAGTTATAGCAATAAGAACTTTTACTGTATAAGCATTTTTATATCTAGAGTACATGTGCACCCTTTATTCGACAGTATTTGGCTGTTCAGTTTTAATTTCGGTACAATCAATTATACAACGACAATTAGGGTAGTTTTTTTCGAATGATTTTGGCAGTTTCCAAAATAGTTTTTTTGTTTGGCCAAAAAATGAACTCTCTTGTTTTTGCAGCCAAAGAATTTAGAATATTATAAAATATTCTTGTAACAGTAGTACGATTAACATTAAAAAGAACACTAATGGCTGAATATGTAATTCCAAGTTTAATTTTTATCAAAAACATTAATAACCTATTTTCTTTAGGTACTAATTGTGCTACAAGTTGAATCAAGTGTTAATGATAATAAAAGTTTAAATACTTTAAAAGTAGTACCAGTTAAATCTTTTAATTGAGATTCCTTGTCAATTGAATGAATCAACTGATAATATTTTTAGATTTGCTTCTTGACGTTTCACATTGCGATTATACCTAGCACTTGTTTGTTCCTCATTTATACATTTCTTTTTATATACTTGAGGAAACAAGGAAGGCACATAAGACGGACTGCTTGGATTTTTTGATTTTTGATTCTTTCATACATAGTGATTACTACATATAAGACTATGTGACTTTGGCTGCCATAGGTGACCATTTATTCTAAAAAAGAAGAGTTACAGTAAAGTTATGTGATACACTAGGATGTAGGAATATAAGTGAATAAAAGAATTATGTAAATACAACTTACTCAATTCGTTTTACAGCCTTTACAGTGTTTTCAGGTCTTTCTCATGAGGTCTGTTGGGGAGACTGTAGAATTTCAAGTTGGTTGAATTTTTATAGGAATTGGAACAATTAACAACACAACACATACGGTTACTCATTTTGTTTTAAAGCAATAACGAAAACTGTACTAATAAAGTTGTAAATTCAATTGTTGACAAAATCGAAAACATGAACTTTGAAACACATAGAACATAAGTAATTAAAAAATAATGATTATTGAGTATTGACTATTGTCATATTTGTTTATTATGTTGATAATAAAAGAACTTATGGTGTTATAAACCAGGTAGCGCTAGTATAGGCTTGCACGGTACCTATAATCAGCTTTAGACACATAGTAGAAAAATAGGTAATTCTAGTTTTGCAAGTTAATTGCGAGTATTAACATTGTTCGCGCCAAACAAGTTTTCTCGCTGAACGTAATGCTGCGCGACGGCGGACCGTCCTAATCACTTCCCTCCCGTATATTCCACTCCACTCCGTCCTCTCTGTATTAAATTGTTTAATTATCATAAATTATTATTATCTATGTATCTATTCTCTTTGTGTTATATGTAATCAATGTAAAATTATTATTCGGCTTTTGCCGCATAGGCTGTTAACTCGTATACACGAACTGTTGTTGTCTAGGTAGACAAAAGTAGTGCCAACATACGAACGTTAGGTGCTAAATACGTTGGTACATACTCGGGTTAATTTTAAAAATATATAATGATATACTATGATTCTATGGAAGTATGGTATATAGTATATAATTTTATAACTTTTCTGTTTTATATGAAAACTGCTGAATGTGAAGAATATTAAAACTCTGTAATAAGATTTTCTAATTTAAATTTGTAGTCATTGTCTATATACTCTATATCAGTTTTAATTAGTTATGCCTTCTCCAAATTGTGTCGTTCATGGTTGTAAAAGTCGATTCGGCATTTCAAAACATCGGTTTCCAAAGAATGATGTACCACGTTTTATTTTATGGATCGAAAAATGTGGTAATCCAAAGTTGCTTAAAATGTCGTATGATCAAATTTACAAAACGTACCTTGTGTGTGATCTTCATTTTAAAGAAGAATGTCATAGTTATGGTACAAAGTTATTGAACCGTAATTCAATTCCTACATTGTCCTTACCGTTACCAGTTTGTGAGTAATTAATAGTGTGAAAACAATAATAAATTAATAAATACCTATTATATATATACATTATACCTATATAAGTCATAACTTTTGTGTATATTATATTATTATGCTGTTTGTATTAAACTTAATAACCTAGGTAGGTGTCTACCCATATGCACCTATCTAACTATTTCTTGTCTAAATGTTTAGTTTTAGAATTGTGTAAATAATTAACATGAATTTAGTGAACATCTACTGACAGTATAGTACTTACCATGTGTTTAACCATAAATGTAGTAAAATAAATCAACTAATTATTTAATTTATTAGTTTTTAATGTTTTTATAAACTAATTATTGTATCATTAGTAAGCATGGTTTGTAATTTAAATATATAATCATTTTATATAGGTATCTAGCATAAGTCATAACTTATAAGTAACATATGTACCTACTTTTAAATTAGTAGCTTTTGAATAAAATGTAGCTATATTTTATAATTGGTTTGTAATGTTTTATTGTATATTAGTTTTGAATATATTATAGTTTGCATAAATGTTTAGCTATGATAAACAAGCTGACAAATGAGATAAAAGCTGTATTTAATTGTTCATTAACCTGTGTCCTATTGACATTTAAATCTATACTAGTGATTGTGAGTACCTATTTAATAAGTTTATTACTAAATGTAAATTTTTTTGATTTATAATGACATTCAAATCCTTGATGTTGTGCAGTTCTTAGTTTTGTATATTGTTTTATAATTTGTTTATGTTAGTTACATATGTGTACCTATGTATATTTTTTTTTTACATTATAACCAATAATTAAAAATATATATTTTTAAGTTACTGGTTCAATCTGCACTGTACCTGATGTCAACACTACTGTTGCATTTCATAAAACAATTTCATCTAATGTTGATACCATAGCTCAAACAAAAGGTTCTTCCAACTGTAGTTGTGAGTATTAAGCACTAAAGATTATTAATTATTATTATTATTTTTTTTTTACATTATAAATTTACAACCAATAAATATAAATCTATATATTTTAGGGCCTGGTTCAAATTCTGCTGACTGTGATGACATCACTTCTATAACATTGAACGAATCAATTCCACCTTATGTTGATAGAATGGTTAAAATAAACGGTTCTTTCGACAGTAGTTGTAAGTATAGTAAAATAAAAATTGATTTTTAAATAGATAGATGTATGCATATTAACTAATTACATTTTTAGTTGTTTCTGATCTTGATGGAATAAATCCAATTGGAAATGTGTCACTTAATACAAACAGCAAAGAGAATTTCACGATTAATAAAAAGAAATCAAGAGCTAAGGGATATCTTAAACATATACAAGTCACGAGAAGTAAACATATGACGCCCAGAAAACAATATTTACATCAAGCTATTATTGATTTAAAAAACACATTGTCAGTAGTAAAGAAGAGGCACTTGAATATAAAACAAAGATTGAAAAAAGCCGACACATTTATTAATAAACACAATTTAATGATGAACAACCTAAATGATATAACGCAAAAGTTTTTTTAAAAATCAATTAAAGTCACAGAGTGTAAGTCCTAGAGGAAGAAGATTTACCTTAGATGATAAACTATTTGCACTTTCTTTATATAAAAGTAGTGCTAAAGCATATAGGGTTATGTCTAAAATGTTTGCATTACCCTCGAGAAAAACTTTAACCGACTTATTACAAAAAATTCCGTTAGAACCTGGAATAAATAATCAAATAATAGAACACCTAAAATTAACAGTTAACAGTTTTAAAAACAATTTAGATAAAACCTGTATTTTATTATTCGATGAAATTTCTTTGGCTGCTGGAGTTCAGTATTCTGTGTGTGAAGATAAGGTTATTGATATTGAAGATCTTGGAAATAATAATCGTAGACAAAAATTTGGTGACAAGGCGCTTACGTTTATGATTAGAGGTGTTAAACGTAAATACAAACAACCTATAGCATATTACTTTAATCAAAGTGGATCAAAAACACCTGACCTTGTGGTTGCACTCAAAGAAGTGATTTGTGCAGTACAATCAACTGGTTTGAACATTGTTGCTACTGTGTGTGACCAAGCTGCCACCAATGTTGCTGCTATTAATGTCCTTATGCGTGAGACTGTTGAAAATCATTTGAAAAATTTTACAGAAAAAAGGTCATTTGGGTTTGAAATCAATGGTAAAGAAATAGTCCCATTGTATGACTCACCTCATTTACTGAAAGGAATTCGAAACAACCTAATGTAAACAAATTTAACATACGTCAGTGAAAGTGAAGAAAAAACTGCAAGGTGGAAAGACGTGATCGACTTTTATGAAATCGACAAATGTCGACTAGATGTTGGTGAAAGGATGGCTCCAAAATTGACTGATGCGCACATTTACCCGGACAAGATACGAAAAATGAAGGTTTCCATAGCTAGTCAAGTTTTTAGTCAACGAGTGGGAAGTATAATGCTCATGCTATCAGAATGGTCAGGTTAGTTGTACTTGTAAAGTATTTTATAATATAGTGTGTTACTATTTAGTATATTTTACTAATTAGTAATGTACTATATTACATATTTTATTATTATTTTCATGTTACCTATGTTAATTAAATAATATTTGTGTTACACAGCTGATAAAAGAGATAAGCTTGAAAACTCCAAATATACTGCAAAATTACTTCTTTTTGTTGACAAATTATTTGACAGTGTCAATGGAAGTTCGACTACTATGCAGCCTGGTAAAGAGTTGCGAAGCGCTGTAACATCTACATCACCCCATTGGACATTTTGGAAAGAATCATTGACAGTTTTAGAATCCATGAATTTTAAAACTAAAGTTCCACCAACCATCAAAAACTGGATTGCAACAATAAAAGGTTTTCAATATTTATGTAAAAAGTTATTAAATCAAGGTTTTAGGTTTATTACATTACGATCATTCAATCAAGATCCATTAGAGAATTTTTTTTGTCAAATTCGTAGCCATGGTTTGAGAAATATTAACCCAACATGCTACCATTTCCAAACTTCTTTTAAATCACTAATTATCACTAACCTAATATCGTCACATTCTGTAGGAGCGAACTGCCAAGGAGACGACTGTCAAAATTTAATAAATTTAAAACAATTATTATCTTTAGATGTACCAAATAAATCAAATCCAATAGCAATAGATAATCTTAATTCGACAAAAAATAAAACATTCCCTCAAAAATCAAGATTAGCCTTGGCATGCCAGGCATATGTTACTGGTGCAATTGTTAATCAAGTTAAAAAAAAAACTTCAAGTTGTAAATTTTGTATGGCCATTTTAAGTTCTAACAGTGTAAGAAATGATCAAATTATTAAAGCTAGGCAATTTATTAAATCTAATTTACAAACTCCGTCAATAACATCAACCAATATTTATAATTTGGTATTAAATGAATTTAATTATAATATTGATCAAATATTTTGGAAAGCAAATACTAAACAACTTTTTATAAATTTAATTAAACCTAAAATTAAACTAAACAATTTATGCCAAACTCATAATACAAATGCTTTATTTTTAAATAGTTCTTTTAGAGTCTTAAAGTTTGCATTTATAGCCAATATCAATAGACTGCTTAAAGGGGAAAAGTTGAAATTGCTATGCTCTGAAGGTTATCAAACTCTTGCGCTTGCCGAAAAATATTATAAACAACATAAATTGAAGAATCAAAAAATTCTTAAAAATTGTAATAAATTGTAATTTCAGGAACATTAGTTTTCTTCATTTTTGTTATAATTTAAGGGTGATAAAATTCTGCATTTTTTCTTGGGTGTACCCTATTATTATTATTATTATTATTATTATTATTATTAGTCTGTAGGTAAAATATGTCCAAAACTCAAAATATATTTCCTTAAATTTCCTACATAATATCATTCTTATATTTTTTTTATTGAAACAATTTATACTATTTATTATTAAATTACTTAGGAAAACAATTAATGCAATGTATTGTTACAATATTTTACTGTAATAACATTATTATTATTGTTAATATTATTAGTATTATTATTATTATTTAATATTTATTATAGTTATTATCACTTTGTTTTAAAATTCAATGTTGATAAATTGTGTTTGTAAAAATATTATTAATAAAAACTGTTTATAGAATTAATTTGACTTGTAAATTTGTATTATTACATAAAAACGAAGATATGTCATTTAACTATTTAAGCACAAAACATTAAAAAAAAAAGCGGCAAAATAATTTTTGAGTATAGATCACGGCTATCATAGATAATAAATAATATATAATTATAGCCGGGCTATAGCCGTGGTAAAGATAACGGTATTAGTTATGGTAGACAAACACCGGGAGCGCTGACGCTACATCAAAATGATTGCTGAAAGTGCCCCTTCTATTTTATAACTTTTCTATGTTTTGCCGTATACGTATCATTTTTTTTCGTATCAATTATTATTATTATTCGTATTGTTTTGTTATGCGGCCTACGCATGCATAAAGCGTAAAAAAAAATTGTTATTGTTGATCTGCTAATAAAGCGATCTAGTTAATTCGATGTGCGACGTTAATAAAACGACCACATAATTTTATTGGAAACCAATGTGTTTTTCTTCACGGTAGACCCTCCATCTAGTCACTCCCACTGAACTAGTAAGTCTGTTTTTTTTCGTTATTATTTTTCCTATCAACGTACGTCCGTGTGTGAGAGGCCACCCAGGCCGTCCCGTTCAACATCGACCTACTGCAACACCCGCCGTCACCCGGTCGTCCAGTCGTTTTTGTGTTCAGCGTAAGTCCGCCAGCACCCACGGTGGGTTGTGTGAGAGGCCACCCCGGTCGTCCAGTCGTGCTAGTCACCAGCAAGCTGATCTTCCGTAGTTGATAAGTTAGTTCTTAAGTACAGCCCCATTGATTGTAATTGTCCCTGTGGTCACTGCGCCAGACCGGATCGACCACAGGGCCCCCGTCCCCATCAAATAATTTGTATTATCCTATTTCATGTATATATATATATATATATATATCCCTTCCCGTTCCTCAGTGTCATCGTCGTCGTCAAAATTGCCTAATCTCAACTTATAAGGCGTAAAGTATATTTGGTTGCCTAACCGCCATATTAGTCGAAGTTTTAACTTAAGATCGGCCGTTTTTGGCCCGTCCCATCGTTCTCGGGCATTACCGAGTGGTCCTTCACCAGTCCACATTGTTGGGCGCACACAAACATGGTAGGACAGTTTATAATATTACAAAATATAATTGGTATAAATTTAACGGCGGTTTTACATAGAATTGAATTAAATATACTAAGTTACAAACAAAAAATAGGACCTTGATTCAATTTCGTTCAACAAAAGATGTCGGATAGGATTAAACTGAGTAGGTACTTTACATATCCGTGGGCGTTGTTAGCTTTTTTAAGTATTGCACTGAATTGACTTAACAGTAATATTATTATTCGTGATTATATAATATGTATAGTTGTTTTATGAATTAAAATTGTTAAGCTAGTTATAATATTATGGCCTATGGGTATGTAATTAAGTAAAATATTGCTAAAGCAGTTTGAAGTTTTTGTGGGGGGGGTCTGTATGAACTTTCTCCCCCCCCCCCTATAAGTATTTTGGGATTTACGGGCCCAACGATGAATTGCAAATTTTTTGGCGAGACATGCAATTAATTGCATAAAAATTCCAAAATTTTGATACCAGTTTGAAGCCTGTATGACCATGTGGGGGGGGGGCTGCGTGAACTTGACCCTCCCATTAGTATTTTGGGATTTACCGGCCCCACGATGAATTGCAAATTTTTTGGTGAGACATGCAATTAATTGCATAAAAATTGCAAAATTTTGATACCATTTTGAAGCCTGTATGACCATGTGGGGGGGCTGCGTGAACTTGAACCCCCCATTAGTATTTTGGGATTTACGGGCCCCACGATGAATTGCAAATTTTTTTGCGAGACTTGCAATTAATTGCATAAAAATTCCAAAATTTTGATACCAGTGGAAGCCTGTGCGACCATGTGGGGGGGCCAACTTCACGGACGTATTTAGTTAACTTGATTATAGCTACATAAATATTAAATTTGACCATACTTTAACTTTGCCAATTTTTTAATTAGAAAAAAACTTTTTGTACAAAAATTGTTTAAAAAAAATACTCTACCTGAATCCGTATAAAAAAATTGGTGTTGCTATTAAAAAAAAGTAAGTTGTATTGCGCATGCGCGTACCGAGAGTTACAAATTTGAATTTTGCATGAAAAGTTATGTTAATTATTTTTTAATTTCTAATTTTTATGATTCATTTTACATTTTTATACTTACAAAGTTACGTTGATTTATATTATAATTTATGAAAAAGACAATAAGTTAATATTATGTTAATTATTTTTAATTTCTAATTTTTATGATTCATGTTAAATTGTTATACAAAAAAACAAAGTTTATTGATTTTTATTATAATTTATGGAAAAGACTACTCGTTATGTTAATTATTTTTTAATTTTTAATTGTTATAATTAATTTTACATTTTTATACTTAACAGCAAAGTTTGTTAACTATCAATAATGTTTATTCTTTTTTTAATTATTATAATAAAAGTATTTGAGTTCTTTAAAATATGTTGTTATATTATTTTTTCTATAGTTAAATTATTTAAATCATTCTTTATTATTCATAATGTGTGGTAAGGAAAGAAAATACATTTAAGTAATAATTAAAAATATCATCTCGCCATGAATAATATAAATAATAGTGGATAAATAAAAAATAAAAATTAATTATTAAGTTTATATTAACACAGCCTATTTCAATATGATTATCCCCTAACTAAACGTATCTCATGTAAAACTTTATATTTACACACAATTTGAATTATTTCATTAAAATAATTAATTTTTTATGCCAAAGGTTTGAACAAACCTTCAAAACATTTCATTTTATTAATGAAATCGTACATTGTTTATTTGTGTTTCAGGATGTTTCAGGTGTAAGAGGAGGGGGCACATAGTGCGGGATTGTTTTGGTGAGTATGTGTGATATTCTACCACGACCTGCAGTTGTATTTAATATTAATCATTTTTACAGCACCACCGACTCCTCGACGGCAGTCTGTGCAGTCTGTGAAGATCCCGCGGTGTCTTCAGTGACAAATGGAATAGCGGCGGTGGAGGTGAAGGGTGATGTAAGTATCTAATACTAATTTTAAATAGTTTCTGATGAAAATGCTAATTCCATACATTTTATAAATTTCAAAGCATGGAAACATCCAGTAAGTTTTCAGTTGAACAATATTAGTTAAATACAATGTTTTATAATATTAAATTAATTTTATTTGTTTTCAGCTCAGCAATAATTTTTTTTTCAATCTATTTGGTTTTTTTTTTTTTGGTTTTTGTTAGTTTTTGTTAGTTACTCTTTGTGAACAGATATATATCCATAAGATAATATCTATAATGTGTGGTGTATATTAAATCGAAAGGCGAAGTAGGTATGCAAATGTATGTCGGGGTTTTGAACTTTGTGATGTAGCGTTTGTTCTTAAAAAGTTATGAAGTCACTCAACAGTTGAAAAATAAAGGGTAGAAAACTGTATGTTTACTCTCCTTTTCATTCGGAAAAAAAGGTTGTGTACACAGGTGGAAAATTATAACTTTTATAATTAAAGGTTACAAACCATGTCATAGGGTATCATCATTGCATTAAAACAAATATAATCCGATTAATATAATTATTACGTATCTTAGTGATCTAATGTAAATAAAGCAACAGGTAATTAGTTTGCACTGGTGGTAGTAATTCATGAAATTTTTTCATATTAAATTGTATTACAAAGTTATTCATTAAAAATATAATGCCAAGTGGAACTTTTCTACTTTACCGGACACCCTTTTTTTCGCGAATTTTTTTGGGGGACTTTGTCATATTTTTGACGAAAAAAATTATGGTGAAATCAGAATTTGGCGCTCGGACTTAGTTTCCAAGTTATAGGCCCACGAAGTTAAACCATTTTTCACAATTCTTTTAAATAGCTAGTTTAGTTTCAACATAGCGGATTGAGGTGCAATGGTCACTAATCCCATTTGAAAGCGGCCCGCCCGGAGTTCAAGACCGACACGGCCAAACTTTTTTTTGCACTTTTTTTAAAAAAAATTTCGAGTTTTTCTGGAGATTGCTATACAACGCTACCTCAAGTACGCAACACGGTAAATAAAATGCATTTTTGTTGCACCGAGTCACCCGTCGGGGTCACTTGCTCACTCGGACAATTAAAAACGAAAATATCCCTCGACTTGCTATGCAATACCACCTAAAGTAGGTAACAGGGTTGGAAAAATGCATTTTAATTGCACCGAGTCACCGGGCAGGGTCACTTGCTCACTGCGCTCGCACGGGTAATATAATGCGAAAACAGAATTTATCTAATTAAGTAGTTTACAAGGGCACACTCAATTTGTAATCTAGAAATCAACAAATAAAGAATATAAATAAATATTTTATGACACATCTAATAGGGTTTCCTTTAAATTATTGAACATTTTCGATAAGATAAAATGATAAGTTTAAGATTTCTATACCACGAGTATCTTATACCTACTTGTTATAATACTCACTGTGTTTTTCTGTGCGTACTCGAAAACATCTACGACACTACTTTCCTATACGATGGAGAATCATATTAATTTATTCGATTTATTTATGATGTCAAACCTAAACCGTTTGATTAATAAATTACAACAGTTAGGTGCATTGCCCACGGAAGAAAAGTGTATCCGTGGACATCAAATGAAGTTGGTGAAAGACCAATCTTCACTCGACAAGTTTAAATGGATTTGTCGTGAAAAAATTAATTCTAAAAAAAAAAAACCGGATCATATAAAAAAAATGAATAATTAAATACTTAAAAATCAACTATACAATACTTTTATGAATTTATTAGCATGTCACTCCGAAACAAGACTTTTTTTTATAAGTCACATCTATCGTTGTTAGACATTTGTGGCTTTGTCAACTTATGGACGTCAAATTGTACATTCCCGGTCATAAAAACCCAATTGCGGCTATCTCATCATCAGGTCATGACTGATTGGTTATCATTTTGCCGAGAAGTCACATATAACGCAATGGTGATCAAAAATGTAAAATTGGGAGGATATGGCCACACGGTTGAGTTCGACGAATCGAAATTTGGGCGTCGAAAACACCATAGAGGCCACAGGATTGAGGGACAGTGGGTATTCGGGGGCTATGAAAGGGAAACTGGCAATGTTTTCATGGTCCCGGTTGAAAAGCGTGACGCCACAACCCTACTACACGTCATAAAAGAGTGGATTAAGCCCGGGACAACCATAATCTCCGATTGTTGGAAGGTATGCTTGAATATTGCATATAGTATTATTAATATAAATTGAATAAATAATTTTATTTTAGGCTTACAACACTTTAAACAATGAAGGCTATGTCCACATGACGGTCAACCATATTAAATAGTTCAATCCTTAATTAAAGAAACGTTTAACTGGTTTTCGCATTCAACACTGAGACAAAGTCAGTGCAAGGATCTTTATAAGGCCATCAATAATGGTCATAAGTTATGAGTTAATTTTTCTTTGATTGCAGTGCCTGCCTCGTCAATAATGTGCTCTAACTTATTTTCGACGGATTTCACTATCGCTATTGACTCGTGTAACGGGAGTTTTTGTTTTTCAAGTTGTGTTAGTGTTGTCGGTAAAAAACCATAATTTGCATGAATGAAAGTTAAGTTCATTTCCACAGAACGGTCACTTACAATTATTTTAGCTTCTCTAATAGAAACCGCATCGCTCGAATCTAGAAGTTGTAAAACTTTGTATATTTCTTTAAAATATTGACAGTAGTATGAAGCTGCTTGTAGCCATGTCCCCTAACGTGTTAATATGGGCTCCGGCGGAAGTGGAATTCCAGGAGCTTCAGTTTTAAATAATAAAGTACGAGACGGTGCTTTCAAAAACACTTGTTTTACCCTCGATATTAATTTATCTACCTTTGGGAAATTACTACGTATTTCTTCTGCTATTCTATGCATTCCGTGAGCCAAACATGTGACATGTATCATTTTTGAATATAATGCTTTTATAGCTGTACCGGCTTTTTTCATATACGGAGCCGCATCACTTACAAATAAAAGTACGTCATCGTGCCGGATTCCATCTGGCCATAAAATAAACATTGATGCATCAAATAGCTTAGCTATTGTTGAAAAATTAACTTTATCAAGAACTTCGGATGTTAATAAAAATATGTCACCAGGTTCATCTACCAATAATGTTCCGACTATTACGTTCGCAATAAATCTGCCTTCGACGTCAGTACTTTCATCGATAGATACCCAAATTTTATTGTTTACTTTTGACCTTTATAATGCACCAAGGATCTTCAATTTTACATCGGAAACCACACCCAAAGTTTGAAATCGAAGTATTACTTCGACTAGTTATGCTGTACACAGACACAACAACAAAAAAAAAAAAAAACACACATCATTGTAAAATCAATACATTCATCACTTCGTTCAGAATCTAAAAAATACGAAAAAAAGAAAAAGGTCAACATTTATTTGATCATTAGTACTAATTACATTCGCAGATTGAGAAATCCGACAAATTTATACCCTATACCCTAACATCAATTGCCTAACGCCTAACCTACTGGGAAACTTCAGCATTTAAACCGTTTTTATTTAGCGGCGATTAATACTAAAAACGCTTAAACGTGTGAATTATGTGTTAGTTATTAACCTTATAATATAGTAGGTATGTTTGTTTTCAATCGATGTGTTTATACTATTTGTCCATCTATGATTCTGTTCATATTGTACTAAGTGATGTTTCTATTCACTGTTTAGTCTTAAAATTTAGTAAACCTACCATTATTTTATTGCATATTGTAATTACAAAATTAATCAAGAAGTCACGTGAATACATAGCAATTTCTTTTTTGTTAGGTATAAAATAAAATAAAAAACATATTGTAATATATACATAATCATTGTGTATATTTTAAAAATATATATACATAGCTAAATAATTAAGTTCTAGGTAAATGTTAAATAATTTACAATTAGTCGTTACTTCTAAATGTAGTGTAATATCAATATATTATTTTTTATTTATTTTGATGGTCTATGTTTGAATAATTTTATTAAAATCAAATTATTGAAGTCGGTTTAACTAAATTTGCTTATTAATTTATTCTAATTTAATGATTTTTACACAATTTGTCAAAATAAGGAAGTTTAACATATGCATGTATGTATACTATTTAATAAAAATAACATTTCATGTTGTCAACAAACTGTTTTGTGACTATACTATTATAATATTACATTGATGTACATTTGTGGGCTTGGTTAAATAATTAACCTAACCAATATAGATTACCTAGGTACTTATAGAATCTACCTTGCCCATCAATAGCATAATTTAATACTGTATCCATTTCAGTACATACAGACTTTCATAACTAACACCGTCAATGAACTAAAGTGTTATTTATCAAATATTTAAAAACAATAGGCTTTTCACAGTAGCTAACTTACCTATAAACGGTAATATTTAATAACACACTGACAATAATAGAGCCGGCAATGAACCAAAGCGTTAATATAATTATCAAAATATGCTGTTATTGGTGTAACTCAATAGCTATTTAATTACCACTGATGTGTACAATTTATAGACTACTCATAGAATGTACCTTAAGTATCAACAGTAATATTAATTACTGCATACGTAGCAGTACATACTGATATTCATAATATAGCAATACATACTGGCATTAATAGAGCCAAAGTGTTAAAATATATTTACCACAAATATGTATACTTTATAGGCTACTATACTATAAGATCTACCTTAACTATCAACAGTAATATTTAAAACTGCATCCTTCAATTTTGACGAACCAAAGCGTTATTTAAAAACTACTGTATGTATCACCAGTATATACTTTCATAACGCCGAAAAACAACAGTTTTGTTCCCATGTAACTTGACAATAATTAGCTAAACCACCAATTAACCTACATACTAACGATATTTGAAAGATCCACCGTCGACATGAACTTGAAATATGTATTTTGAACAGAGTTTAGGGTACCAAGGACAAAACAACACGTACTTAAAACAGTCTAAAGCAATATTTATTGAATAGGTGAAAAAAAAAATAGTACATCATAAGTATCAGTAGGTATATAGACTCGGTTGTAAACTCGATTTCTAAGCATACGGACCAAACCGGCGTACAAACCGTACATAAACGGTTTTTAAAAGAAGTAAACGACGCGAAAAAAGGACAAACGGCGCGTTTAAATATGAAGCAGATCGAAAAAAAATCGAAAAACCCGATGAAAACGTACGGAGGACGCTTTGGGAACGAAACGCGCTAACAGATTTCGAGCGAAACCCGTACGCCGACGGATGGCAAAAGAAACGGACGACGCAAAAATGGTACGAACGGCGACGGACAAAGGGCGAAAAGTCGAAAAATCGCGTAAAAAGTCGAAAAAATAAGTGTAAAACGTTTCGAAAAATCAAAAACACGATATCGACGACTGATAATAAGTATATGATTACGGAAAAATCGTGATAGCTCGGCCGCCGTCGCGAGGAAGTAACGTGATTGGCGGACGGCTAAGAATTACATGGAAGAAACGGTTTTTCGCTCGTAAATCCACTATTTTAACTCCAAAACCGACACGGGGCCGCGCCACCGTACTTTCGTTTTATATATTAAGAAGAAGAAGATTTAAATATAAATACATACCTAATATAATCAACTATACATTATGAAACAATTGCATAATATACACCGTTGAGTGTAATAAATAATAATTACCATAGGTACCTACGGAAAAATATAAAAATGAAGAATAATATATTTTGAATATTTTTGAGCTATTTATTGGCATTATTATGATATTTCGATTTTTATTAGTTTTTTTTTTAATACTTAATTGTTGATAAATAAATAAAGTTCCTCATAAATTTTCATTAGTGAAAATAAAATAAAATAATAATATTATAAATAACAATCTAAATAATACTACATCATTTAAAAATGTCAAAAATTATATTATAATAAAATAACCAATGTTAATAACCAAAATTTTAGTATACAAATATATATCAATGTTTCATATTATATTATATGTAGTATACGAGTGTACTGTGTACCTATGTCCTATAGTACATACATTGGACATGAATTTAAAAAATGTACAAAATATAAAAAACAAAACTTATTTATATTTCATTTTTTTATCCAGCTCATCTTGAATTCGTTTAGGTTCTGATATATCGGATTTTAACAATCTTTTTCCAAATTTGAGATCGATAATTTCCGGAAGAAGACAATCTAAATAAAACCTAAGAAAATAATTTTAGAAGCAGTTTAAACATATGTAATTTTTAAATTATTTTTTAACTTATATAAAATTATTATATTATATACACTTACAATTTTAGCTGGTTTTCCATTTTATTATTCCAAAATAATTCATCATATTTAATATTTAAGATGTGACCCCATGATTCAGAGTGAACCACAAAATAACATAATCTCGTATTTGTTATTCTTAGCTGAACTTGTACTTGAAAATAATATAAGCTTTGGGTTTTTAATTTAATGTTATCATTTTCTAAGTACAAGTATTGGATCTAAAATATTTTTATAATAAAAAAAGTATCAGTTAATATATTTTATAGTATTTCGAAGTACTTAAGTAGTTAAATATGTATTATGATTTCTGATTTAAGCACCTTTTTATCTACTATAGCGTCTCGAATGTGTAAATAGTCTTTTACAGTATAGGGACACTTTATTTCGATTATAGCATTTTCACCAATGATTAAGCCATCTGAAATAAAATTACATTAAAATTGTATAAATAGGTAACTGTGTTAATTGTTTTAATTATATTTACCAGAACTAGCAGCCAAGTATGGAATATCTTTATCGATAAATAAACCACAAATTTTACTTTTAATTTTGTCATTGTTTCAAATGTTTGTCTTGCTTCATCTTCATTTATTTTTCCATATTCCATTGCTTTTGAAGTGGCGTTTCCATATAAAATATCATAAACTGTATTTTTACGTGATGTATTTGCACACATTTTACAAACCCTTCCAAAATTGGATGCGGTAAGTCGAACTCTTCTTTCACTGAACCATTGTTGACAATTTCTTTGTTTCGTGTATTTTCTTCTATGGCACAACGTTGTTCGTGACTTAATTATAACGATGCAAGAAACGTTTGCTTTTGGTTTACAAACTGTTCGACATCCATAACATAATCTTTTGCTAAGGGTTCCGCAAGCCCATAAAATTCGTCCGGGCCAGTGTTTTTAATATTTTTATTTTTTTTAATTGGAAATAGTTGTCGTCGTTTTCGTGTTTCTGTTAGTTTTCGTAATTTTGTTGACAAAAATTGTTTTCCGATTTTACCTAAAATTTTTTTATAATTTTACTTATAGTTTAAACTTAATGTTAAATTAAAATAAATGCAAAAATGATCATATAATATGTGTGTCTACCAGGACTATTGTTAGTAATTTTTTTGTGCATATGTCTAAGTAACATTCCACCAGAGTTAAACGATACAATTGCAGCTTTTACACGAGTATTATACGAATTCCTCTGTGAAAAGTCAATTCGCTTTCCCACAATAAATTTATTAACAACACTGTTGAATTGTTCACAAATATTGTTCGTTACATCGTGTAATAGACTTATAGTAGCATTATCAATAAGTCGTTGTGCCACCAATTTAAATTCTGACATTAATCCACAGTTAAATGCTGCTGCCACTAAGTTTTCACTAATAACTTGTTTATTATTACAAAAGTATATATCACATTTATTATGTTGACCTAATATATAGTAAAAACTATTGCTGACAGTGGCGCCGAGTCCTATGTTTAGGTCAGGCCACGGCCTGACCACATGTTTAAAAGGGGGCCGGCGATCAGAGGGGGGCTGGACGTCTGCAATATTTTAATCAACATAATAAACTACACTTAGTTACTTGATGAAAATAATGGATATATATTAAAACTAATACTTATTTATTTAGGTACCTAGTTCGTAGTTCAGAGACTTCTCTATCTCAGTTAAATACTAATAGCCACAGAAATTAAATATAAAAATAATGAATCAAATTAGCCATTAAGTACGTTGAACAAATGAGTACATGACGATGCATTACGTTATCGTCATCATCGATGTTTCTTCGAAACCATATTATTATATGGATTATGGGTTTTTCGAACATAATTTTCAACGTCGTGATTAATTGAGACAAAAATTAAATTTCCCATTGTCATTTAACATTAGATACAGCTGTTATTGCCTGTTATTTCTTAATTATTTTTGATACAACAGAATGTTGGGACGTATTTACTTTCTAGTGTATTATTATTATTAATTAATATTTATTTAATTGTTTTGACGAATATTTAAAAAACTTAACTTTGTTTGTGACTTCACCAGTGACACCAGTCCACCATATACATAAGATATCGGAATCGGCGTGATTACTGTAGTCTTTAGTTTTATTTACAGTGTTTTAGGTAAGTAGCAAATAATTAAATATTTGAATGTTGTTAAGAAATAAAATTATTTTTAAAGATATAAATGTCTAAAAAAATAATTAAGTCTTTTTTTATTTTAATATCATTAAAATTTATAAAAACATATTTATATGAGTGATTATGCAAAATTGGTTTAAGACATTAAGATAAAAGAACTTTATTTAGTAAATTTGTTTTTACTTATATCGTATAAGGATTACATCTTATTAAAAATGGAAGGCAAAAGAAAATACCGCGGAGGGGCTGACAAAAATAGAGAGAAACAACGAAAGTTACTCAAGAAGGAAGCTGGGAAGTGTAAAAACATTTCTGATATGTTTTATCACAAATCTAGTTGTTCTAGAGTAAGTATTTTATTTTATAGGAAATTAATGATCAATATTTAAATCTGAATTTAAATTTTAATCTGAAAATATATTAGTATAATATGCATAACTGTAAAAACAGCATATTATTATTTTTTAAATATTTATTCATTTTGTGTAGGAAATTCCTGTAGATCAAGTAATTCAACCAGATTATAGTGAGGTAAATAATTATTCAAACATTGCATGGCAATAATTTATTTAATTTTAAAAATATGTCTGAGAATTATTTAAATTTTCAATCTAAAACATGTAGGTATTTAATAACTTATAAGTTATAAGCCATAAGGCGGTAATGTGTAATATATTAGAATACACATATTATTTCATTCAACATAATATATTTTTTCTAAATATTTATTCATTTTGTTTAGGAAATTTCTGTAGATCAAGTGGTTAAAGCAGCAATAAATGATCCATTTTTTGAGAATGATAATGATCAAGTAATTCAACCAGATTATAGTGAGGTAAATAATTATTCAAACATTGCATGGCAATAATTTGTTTAATTTAAAAAACAAAAATTGCTAGATGATAATTTGGTAGGAATATTAAAAACAATTCAAAATATATTTAGTATTATTATACTTAGCAAAACTTTGTTTTTAGAAGAAAAAGATATAGGATTAAATCTTATCTTATTTATTAGATTATATTATATTTATTAAGCTAAGCAATTCTAAAAGATTTTTGGTATTATATTGTCACCTTTAAATACTGGTATAAATTTACTCCGTAGTAAAAATATTAATTTCGACTCGTTCCAAACTTTTATTAAATTTAAAATGTGTTAGTTCATAATATTTAGTTAACCTGTTATTCATTGTATCTCTTTTTATTATTACGTTCTATTGTTACTAAGACTCACCATACCTAAAACAAGTTTACTTATAGGTTGGGTCAGAAAAAATGTTTTATTTAAAATTTAAATTGTATCTTGTGTTTCTGAAATAAAGTTATTATTATTATTATAAAAAAACGCTAATTAATTAAAATGTAAAATTATTATTTAATAACACCGTAGTCATTGTTTAATAATACATTTTTATAATATGGCATTCAAATGATACACACGATATCAATGCATTCAGAGAAATGAGAATAATAAACTAAATTTATCTAAAGCCTGAATAAAGGTAGGTACTACTGGTACTAGGTATCTAGGTACCTACTTAATATTTTATAACTCATAAGCATTGCTTTTAAAATATATGCCATAAAAACAATTCAAATTACAATTGTTTTTACTTTTTTCAGATTGTAACTTCAACAGTTCAAAACAAGTTGTTTGAGGAAAATACTGTATTTGAAAATGATCCTGCTAGGTTTATTAAAATTAAATCATGGACCCCAGAGTTACGAAATATGGTTCTAAGGTTAGGACCATGTCAGCCAAGTATATATGAATTGGAAAACAAATGTTTTCCTAAAAATACTTCAAACAGAAGTTTTCATTGCTCTTGGTACTCAAGAAAATTAATTGACAATACCTATGTGAATAGGGAATGGCTGTCATACTCACCAAAGCTTGACAAAATATTTTGTTTGTATTGCATTCTTTATAGTTCCAAATCAAATGATGCTTGGATAAAGAATGGCTTCAACTACTGGAAAAATGGTTTAATGTGTATAATCAATCATGAAGTATATGAAACTCATATTATGGCTTCACTAAAAATTAAAGTAAGTAC
Source organism: Diuraphis noxia (assembly GCF_037042655.1). Lineage (NCBI taxonomy): Eukaryota > Metazoa > Arthropoda > Insecta > Hemiptera > Aphididae > Diuraphis > Diuraphis noxia. The sequence continues at coordinate 81,162,095 of NW_028301711.1, forward strand.
ACATTGTTTACCTATTTTACCATCATTAACTGAAGAACATAATCGTCAAGTCTCTTTCAACAGAGATGTTGTAAAACAATTAATAGAGATAACTATATTTTTAGCAAAACACAATCTATCTTTTAGAGGACGTCATGATGAATGCTGAAAAAATGAGTTGAAAGGAAATTTCAAAGATATGGTAGTTTTATTAGCACAACATTCTCCTACATTATCAGTACACATAAGTAATTTGAAGAGCAATGCAAGAAAAGAATATTCTTTTATTTCATGGGAAAGACAAAACTTACTCATTGAATCTGTTGCTGAATATGTATTATCAGTAATTAAATCACAAATTAATTCTGCTGAACTTTTTAGTATATGCATAGACTCAACATTTGATGTGTCGCATAAAGAGCAACTTTCATTCATTGTTAGATACATTTTTGATGGAAAAATCCATGAAAGATTGTTAGCGTTAATCGAGTCATCAAATACTACAGGTGAAGCACTTTTTCAACAGTTTAAATCATTGATGGAAAGAAATAATTTGGACTGGAAAAATAACCTTGTAGGCCAATCATATGATGGTGCGGCTAACATGCGAGGAACATATAACGGATTGCAAGCTCGAATCCTGGAAATTAATCCTAAAGCTTTATACATCTGGTGTTATGCGCATAGATTAAATTTAATCATATTGTCTGCTGTTGGTTCATGTACAGAAGCGATTGATTTATTTGGCAATTTGGAAAAACTATACAAATTCATAAATTGTAGTAAGAAAAGAGCAGATTTATACAGACAAAAACAATCTCAAATATATCCCCATAAACAAATACGAGCTGTCAAACGGGTTGGTACAACTAGATGGATGTCAACATCATTCGCTTTAACCACAGTATTAGAGACATTGGAAGCAATTTTGGACATGTTGAGTGAAGTAAAGACACATGAAGGTACCACCGATTATAAAACTGGTTCTGAGTGCAGTGGTTTGATCGATTATTTTCAGTCTTCGCGTTTTATAATACCGGCATTCATATTTAAGAGTATATTTGATATTGTTGAACCACTCAGTAAAGTTTTGCAATCCTGTGACTTGGATATACGAGGTATATCCAGAAAGTAAGTTCCGTTTTCTATTTTTATCGCGTTTACGATGTTATCTTAATGACGGTCATATCAGATTATTTCATTTACTCATTTAGAACATTTTAAAACCATTCCGTGACTAGTTAGTGTACGTATGTCACGTGGCGAGTGTTTTAAAATGGATAAACTAATAGAAAATGCCGCCACATGTGAGTTACGATCTGTGATTCGTTTTTTAAATGCAAAGAATATCAAACCAGTTGATATTCATCGTCAAATTTGTGAAGTTTATGGAGAAAATGCGATGAGTGATTCAATGGTAAGGAGATGGGTGCGACTTTTCAATGAAGGCCGTACAAATGTTCACGATGAAGAACGAACTGGGCGACCATCTTTGATTAGTGATGTTTTGGTGCAAGAAGTTAAAAAAAAAATTCATGAAAACAGAAGGTTCACCATGACGTCATTAGCAAAACATTTCCCTCAAATTTCTCGTTCTCTTCTTTATGAAATTGTGTCAATAAAATTAAATTTTCGAAAATTGTGCGCTCGTTGGGTGCCGAAAATTCTTACTGATGAACACAGAGTGAAACGTCAAGGTAGTGCACTTCAGTTTTTGTCACGATACGAAGAAGAGGGAGATAACTTTTTAAGCCGTATTGTCACAGGGGACGAGACTTGGGTTTCTCATGTCACCCCTGAATCAAAACAACAAAGTATGGAGTGGAGACATACCACATCGCCATCAACGAAAAAGAGCAAACAGACACTGACTACTCAAAAAATCATGTGCACGGTGTTTTGGGACAGACAAGGAGTTTTGTTAGTGGACTTTTTACCGCGTGGTCAAACAATCAACGCAAATTCTTATTGCGAGACGCTTAAAAAACTACGTAGTGCAATAAAAAATAAACGACGAGGCATGCTTAGCCGTGGCATTGTTTTCATCCACGACAATGCCCGCCCGCACACAGCAAATGTGACAAAACAACTTCTTGCAGATTTTGCATGGGAACAATTTAATCATCCGCCCTACAGTCCAGATTTGGCACCCAGTGATTTTCATCTTTTTTTACACATGAAATCATTTATGGGTGGCCAGAACTTCAACGAAGATGATGAGGTGAAAAAGGCTATTAGCGCATGGTTACAATCACAGGCGTCATCTTTCTATGATGAAGGGATACAAAAACTAGTACCTCGATATGATAAGTGCTTAAATAATGGTGGTAACTATGTTGAAAAATAGAGTAATACATGTATTTTATATTCAAATAAAATTTATAATAAAATTTACACATTTACATGTTTTTATTGCCCAACGGAACTTACTTTCTGGACACGCCTCGTACTAGCTGCTGTAAGTCTTTTAACAAAAACAGAAACCAGGATAAAAAAACTTCGTACTGATGATGCTTTTTCTGACATTTTCCAAGATGCTAAGTTATATAGTCAAACAACAATTTCACATACTTAACAAGTAATAACTTATGATTATATGAAACTTATTTCATAATAAAATCACTAAAATGTATTTTATTGTTATTAATATTATATATCCTATTGCAAATATATCTATTACCAATACATACCGGCAAATTCTGTAGTTTATTTTAACAGTTGTAATATTTATTAATTTATACATTTAGTAACTAATTAGATATTATATTAAAATATGATATTTATGGAATGTAAAAGTTATTAACAAATTGCATTATATATTAACAATATAAGCAAACATATTGGGAGATTCCGGATAAGGAGTTAACCTGTGCTCGAATTGATGGAAGGACGCAGGGGACGGAGTAGGCTTGTGGCTGCTGGGTGGCTTGGGGCCGTTGTATTTTCATTTGGCCTGAGTATATTTTTAGAAGTTCGGCGCCACTGATTGCTGATATCCAATACAAGACCTAAAATTTAATAATAACAAAGCATTTAAGAAGTACTTTTTTATAAATAGATAGGTTACGTACCTGATATTTTTTCATGCTCTGGTACCTTCAAATTTTTTCGATACTTAATTGCTTTTCGAATTGCTATAGGGAATATGATGATATTGGCTGTAATAAAGTATCTCAACAAAATAGGGTACACTTTGTATTTTTAGAAATTGCTGAAATTTTGGTACTAAAATTACGAAGTAAGTGATTTCTACACTCTATTTTTTCCACTAATCTTGTAGGACCATAAGGAATAACTTCTTTTAGCCGTTTTGTAACGCTGCTATCCCTGTCGTCTATATTTATATATATATATATACATATCTGCACTTAATATTATACTTTGTACAATTACAATGTACATGATTTTAAATTAAAAAATCTAATATATATATTGTTTTTATAACATTTTTTTTACCAATTAATCGATTGAATTTGAGACCGTGTAACTCTATGCTTTTTAAAAAACCCTCTGCAATGCCATCTGCTTCCATACAAGTAGAAGACTTTTTCAGGTTCATAAAACATTCGTGTTCTTTTGATTTTTGATATAAAGTTTTACTTCGCTCACACCGAAATCTTATACCGAAAAAAAGAACTTTAGAAGTATGGAATCCAATAATTGTTGCCTAAAATGATAAATATGCATTAGAACATATTAGAAACTGTTTTTATAGGTATTTTTTTGTTATATACCTAATGTGTCATTTTAAAATGTCTATAGTTAGTCAGTTTATACCTATGATCGTAATTAATTTAAAATCAAATCCCAACATTTTGTCAGCAACAATAAAAAAAAATTGAAATGACACCCCTGGCATATACCTAAATTTTATTGAAATTCAAAAAATAAAAATTGCCGCTCCCAATAATGAATCATATTTTGTTTTAAAGCTCCTTTTCCCCCCACTGTCCATCTGCCACTACAGGACACATTGGAATACCATCTGTATCAACATCGTTTCGTTCTAAAGCTAGTTTTTTTTCTTCCAAACCAGCCAGTCTCATTTGTTCCCAAGCACTTTTGTTGACAACTTCATCAATTTTATTACAATTTTTTTATAAACGATGAGTTAGTCATACCTGGAACATCAATAGAAGCCTAAAACTCATTAACTTGACTATAGCCAATTCCAACTGAAATAGATGCATTTGCCACTGCTTTATTGATTGGTATTTTGTTGTTGTCGTCGATATCTGATTGAATTATTGTTTCAAGGTTACACATTTTACATTTAAAAATCCATGAGCATTGAAATCCTTTACGTGTTTCTTTAATAAATTCAGAGTTAATAAAAGAACAATCAAATCCTTTTATATGATTTTGGTTTTTATTGGCCAATATTTGATCAAATACAAACTTTATATCCACGATTCGACGACCAAACAGAACACTATAAATGTGTAAAGAAATACATATTATCATTTTCAGATACAGTACATATAAAATTATTTCGCCTAATATACTAATGATGGTTAATTGGTTATATAATATATATAATAATATATAATATACATATAATATAATATATACATTATACTGTTTTCATTGTCTATTTTCACTATAAACGAAAATAAAAAAATAATTGCAAAATTTCATATATTTATATAATATTGAATTCTGAAGAAAACTTAGGAACTGAGTATTACATTTTCGAATTGTATTACTGTCTTGGGTATGAATATTACAAATTTTAAGAATGTTTAACTACAAAATAGTTTTCGTACAACTTTAATAATATTTTAACTTTTTTGAGCTATTTGTAGAAAATTGAAAGTTTCCATTTTCTTTTTTATGTCTATTTTTATTAATTTTCTAATATAAATGTAGATATAAAAATTGTGCTTTAATAAATTATAAAAACAAGTCGATCGTAATTCAAAACACTTACTCAGTAGTTGTAGTATTTTCAGATGATACACCATCTTCAGATTCATTATAAATAACACTCAAGTTATGGTCGGAAATATCTCGGGGTGAAATTGTTAATAGAACAGCTTCAGTGTTTTACTATAATTTTATCGTGGTGGGAGAAATCGTATTCGCTGTCGCAACGACCATAGGCAGCAGCACGTTACAGCCATGAATATTTGAATTTGAACCATGTTCACACCGCCCATCTTTAGTGAACGTTGCAGAGGTTACATCCGGCTCCTCAATATGCCAAAATTTATCCATAAGACTCTCAATAGACACAGTCAACAAAATTAGCAATGAATGTAGCGGCCGATCTTATGAACGAACACTTGACAAATTAAAACCCAGCCGAAAACAGAGCTAAAAGCGGACGGTAACACGCTGTCAACCAATATCTTACGACCGTCCATAATTGACGCTTAGAACCGTACACTAGTTAATCAATTACGTGTTTCTTATCGGAATTTGTTCTATAAGTCTAATTTAATAACTGTACGCAAACGAGTAGTCATTTTTCAGGTCGAAATTAATATTAACCAGGTTTTCACCTTTTTCAATGTACGCAAACGAGTTGTCAGTTTACAGGTAAAAAATTGTGTACTGTGCGCAAACCAGTATCATCGGGACGAAGGACTAGGACTTAGGCCACCCTAAATAATAATACAATAGACAGTTGCTATAAGCCTACATAGTACAGGGTATTTTTGTATTGTAAGTACCCATCTATATCATTAGTGTTAAATACCTTTATAATTTAACATTAAGAAGACGCTACACATGTATAAATTCGTCCGTGAAAACCGTTTCGCGCGGGAAAGAACCGAGAAGGCTACAGTCATAACTAAGAAACGAAATTTTAACCACGCAATAAAGAGAACATTTATTGTGCAACGTTGTTTTTAATTTTTCGATATCACTAATACAAAAAAGTTCTTATTGTTTCAAAATTTTTTATTTTTGCGTTTTTCAAACTGGAATAACTTTTTATTCAGTGCTGATATCAAAAAAATAAAAACAACATTGCACAGTCAAAATTCCCCTTTTTCAGTGGCGAGAATTTCGGTTCTTAGTTATGACTATAGCCTTCTCGGTTCTTTCCCGCGTGAAACAGTTTTTATGTAAAAATTTCAATTTTATCGAATATTCATGGCTGTAACGTGCTGCTGCCTACGGTTGTTGCGACTGCGAATACGATTTCTCCCATCACGATAAAATTATATTTGCCCGTATGGCCGTATTATTCTATGCCACGTCGCGCGCTGTGGTTATCAGCAATCAGTGCGCCCGTAATAATTGCATAATTTCCAGGAATAATTTCGATATTATAATATTAGTCTGACCGAGTAGCTTCTACTATCTAGCTACGAAATGCGATAGCTGGGATGCGTATGGCCAGGCCCTAATACAAATGTGCCTGGAAAACGTACATAGTGACAGTGGTATTATGATAATAATATAAATTATATTATAATATGAATTATGAATTATGTACAATGTTACATGTTAGATCCCCCAATACCTAGCCCTAATTTAAGCATTATACCAGAACCAACATTAAATATTGGCTATGTCTGTATCAATTTTACGATTCTTGGAATAAACGATAATATAGTACCTACCTATAATATTATAATATAATACTAAGTTAAAAATACAAATGTGATAGGTACCAAATTACTGTTTCACTAAATGTTAGTTACTCTTCAACCTTTCAAGAGTTAAGAGTGTTTTATTTTGTGACTGTGTTCTTTATTAAAATTTCGCCAAAAAAATTTCGCACACAAAAAAGGGCTGTTGGAAAAAAAGGTTTACGTAAATTGTTAAACAATTAAAAAAATAAAAATTCGTAAGTATTTTTTTATATTTACTAATATAACTTTACTTTATCTAAAACGTTAGTTATATTAATTTTACAAAATATTAAAATACATACAATTTACAGAGACTGTCGAAGAAAATCAAAACAGTTTTACTGCCCCATACAGTGATGACAGACACACAAAAATAAAAATAAAAAAAACACACATCATTGTAAAATCAATACATTCGTCACTCCACTCAGAATCTAGTTTACATGAAAAAATTAAAAAAATTCCCAAAAAAACTTTTGTGGTAACAATAAAGAGTACTTGAAAGACATTAAACAAATTTTGTAGCTTTGAAAGCTTTGTTGTAAGACAATCTAAAAAAAAGATTTACAGTAACTTACTTTACTTTAATACATTACCTTAATCATTTTCAATATAAGTTACCTATTACAACAGGTATTTATATTTTGTAATTTGTAACTTAGTAGTAGTTTTCTATAATAATAAATAGGATTCTTGTAAGTATAAAACAAACAATTATAAATTAAAAAATATTTTATAATTAAAACAAAAAATAGATAAAACTGTGTTATAAAAACATTAAAAATGGGTAAAACTTTATGGGGTAAATTAATTTAAAGGTAAAAATTAGGTAATACTTCATAGATAATACAATTAAATAAAAATAATTAAAATATAACAAAATATTAATATTAACATATATAAATAAAACAAATAGTAATAAGCTTGACTCGAGTATAGTAATTAGTAAATAGTTATGTGCAATTAAAATATTTAAAAAATTGTATACATTCTATTACAGATTTTGGTTTAAAAATAATACCTTGGAAGATTTTGAGGCTAGCATTCGATATCTCCTCTCTGTTATCACTAAACCTGCTTTGCTAAAAAGCCTTTCGCATGGCACAGAGGTAACAAGTATGCACAACCGTTTTTTTTACTATTATAAATAAACGTTGATATAATAATTTGTGGGCTGTCCACCATTTTAACGGATCTTCATGTCGATTTATGAGTGGTTCATTCATATATTTGTCCAACTCAATGAAGCCTGCTGCTGTTGGATTGACTCTTACATTATTTTGTGAGTATTGATCATCAAACATTTTCCAAACCAATGATGTGGAGGTGGAAGCAACAAAATTATTATTTGTACCTAAAACTGTTGTGGGGTTTTCTGTTTCAGTTATTGTCACTCGACAGACTTTTGCTTTGAGCTGATACATGGAAATTTCTAATTTTCGGGCATGGTATCCATCAAAAGCCAACTTCTTAAATTTTGGATCCAGAAGAGCTGCTTGTGTTACTATTTCATTGTCTTCATAGCCTCTGAATCTAGAATTTAATTTTTCTAAAAGAGTAGTGACCATTTTTTTGTCATATCAGGAAGCCCATGTTCTTCTCAAATGACTCCATAGTTCCAACCATTACTCTTATAAAAATTAATACTTTGGACATACTAACATACTTTTCACTGCTAATTTCTGTTGTTATTTCAGAAAATATTTTAAGTACCTCTGAGGCATTTCCAACAATCATCCACTCCGATTCAGTGAGTGGTTCAACATCACACTGGAGTAGAGCCATTGTTGAAATAACAGCATATTTTATTTGGATAATACGCTGAAACATATCTTGTGTACTGTTCCACCGTGTGACAATCTTGCTTCAACTTTAATGGAGTCAAGCCCATTTGTTTTTGTGTTGACTGAAGTTTTGATAAAGCATGTGAACTTCTTTTAAAATATTCCACAAATGACTTCACTTTTTTCTGGACTTCACTCATTTCTTTCAACCCACTTTGTACAACTAAATTAATGCAATGAGCAAAACAGGGTACATGCCGAAAATTACATTTTTTTATAGCTCCTACAATATTGGGTGCATTATCGCTCACAACTGCTGTAATTTTATATTGGATGTTCCACTCTTCAACAGTATTCTTCAAATATGTAGACAAGTTATTCGTTGTATGCTTGTCATCAAACATCTCACATCCTAGACAAACGGACTGAAGCATAGCATCTTCATTAATGAAATGTGCAGTTATGCCCATGAAACTTTCATTTTTGACTGACGTCCAACCATCTGTTGTCAAGCACACAGCAAAACAGTCATTAAAGTTTTAACCTGCTCATATGTCTGGTAGTAGAGGTTAGGTATCAAGGTGTTGGAGATGGTTTTTCTGGATGGTAATGAATAAACACCGTTCAACATTTTTAACAAATTTTTGAACTCTTCGTCTTCCACAATGTCAAATGGATAGTATCTAAAAGTAAACATAATTTTATTGATTTTTACAACTACACTAAATAGATATATATTATATACTTACCCTTTAACAATCATTTTTGTTAGTTGATGGTTAATACGTTTTTGGTGTTAACATTCAGTGGCCTTGTTTGGTTAAAGTAAGTTGATATTGAGGACTGTCCCTCTCGAGGACGGCGAGATAAACCTTGTGGTCTGGAAGCAGTACTAGCTACTGCACCATTATTGGATGTACTGGGTTGACTAATTGATGATTCAGCTGGCTCTTCAATATTTTCTATATAAATAAAAATAAATTATTTTAAATTATTAAAATCTTATATCTTAATACTGACCAACTATAAGATTTCTCTGATTTCTGTTTAATGGAATCGTAGAATACACAGTTTTCAAGTGTCGCCATAAATTATTCATCAATCCTCCAGATGTACTTAAGGTGGAACTACAGTAATCACATTTTGCCTTTTGGTATTCATTCTGAGTGAAATGATTCCACACTTCACTACTCTTAACGCGATATGGCGCCATACTGCTTTGGTAAGTTCCGAAACTTGATTATAATTAGGTTCAAATAAGATTTTAGTATATAAAGCTTTTTATTTCATATGGGGGTAAGACATTTTTATTGAATAAGTTTGTTAACTTTTAATGGTTAAATGTTTTAAGTTACCTAGTAGGTAAGCACTTCTATTTTATTTTGGGAGTAATTAACACTAAATGAAGATTGGTATAGTTTACGTTTAAAAATGTTTATGTTTGTGCAAATGCGCCCATTCATTAAGAGCATTCGATACCGTGATTTTTTGTTTTTGTCCAACACACGCGCGACATAGTATTTTAGACGTGTTTTTTGACAAACATTCCAATTGATCTATTGAAGCGATACGATTTCTGAAAACAGATTTGAATATGTCGTCAAGTCTACATGAAATCGATTTTCCCACAGTCCCACTTTTCCCAAGTAGATTTCAAGTAGACTTGACGACAAATTCAAATCTGTTTTCAGAATTCCTATCGCTTCATTAGATCAATTGGTGTTTGGCAAAAAATACGTCTAAAATAGTAAAATACTATGTCACGTGTGTGTTAGACAAAAACAGAAAATCATGGTATCGAATCCCCTTAAGTATTAAATGTTTCAGTGTGTATACTTTTATAATTAGTTTATATTAAATTAACTTACCAATTTGCAGCGTCTTCTTTGGTGACTTCGATGAATTAAAATTAAAAATATTAAATAATAAACAATAATTGTATCTCAATCCGTAAAACAACAAATATTAAATATTTTACAATTAACACAAAATCAATAAACATAACACATTTATTAATAAAATATATGAGTACAAATAAATAACAATAATATGTTTTTCACTGCACGAAGCTGAAAAACATACTGAATTAGGTACTGAACACTGAACAGTGGAACATTTTTTTTATTTCAATACTAATTAATTATTAAATGTCTTCCCCATTTAATAAAATGTAATAATATTGATTAAGAATATAGAATAAAACACCATATGAACCTTTACCCTAATCTTGGTTTTTAAACAATAGAGCCGAAATAGGTATTATAAGGGACTAGCCACAGTCCACAGGTGTCAGGTACTATTGTTATTTGTTAATTGTTATTAACAATGGATTTATGGATTTATAGATAGTGTCTACTTAGAATTTCGTAGAAAACCACAGATATCTGAGATATCGAACAATATAGTGGACCCCAGACAGTTGGTACGTTTTTTTTATAATATTATAATAAATAAACTGAATAACCAGGTTCGCCCGCGTGCAGTTTTTATACTAACTATTTAAATAATTGTAGCAAATTCACTGACCAAAAAAATATAATTTTCGATCAATTTTTCCATTTCTATCTCTTTTAACCCATGTTGTGGTTGATTTTTCGAAAAATCCTTTCTTAGTGGGTGTCTACATCACAAAACGAAACTATAAATATTATATATATTATCTGAAATACAGTAAATCTTGCTTAAGACACTGTTTCCCGCGGTCCTTTTTTCAATTCCCACATACGACGCTTTCCCGCTCTAGTCTAGATAGCTGGTTCCTTGAAGAGCGTTTTAAGCTAGTTTTAATGTATATTGTATATGTTACGGGTAAAGTACAAAATATGGTTAGTGTTCACATTATCCGGGTAATGTGTACACTACCTGTACCTATTGGATAAAGTAAAAATACTATTTATAAAACGTTTATTTCGTACTTTACTCGGGTATTTTACACATTATCTACGACTAAGTGGGTAAAGTACTTTGATAAAATGTATACGATAAAATAACGATTGTGGATGAATGTTTATGAAGAAACACACGCAATAATATTTAGTACGGTGCTAGTTCGTCTTAATACACGCGTCGTACATATAATAGGTTTTTAAAATGACTTCACGCGAAAAATTTTAAGAGTGTTTTTATAAAATAGTTAATGAAAAAAATAATAATTCAGTTTATTTATCGGCAGTTAAGTATAACGAAATAGTTTCGGAAATTAAAAATGTGAGATCAAGTGGAATAAAAGGTATAAATAGTATAAAAGGTGTAAATATAAAACGATATATTCCATATCGAATATTGAAAAGATACGACCTCATTACTATTGGAGAAGAAGATAAATTAATATTGCCGTTGTTGGAAGGTAATACAAACATTTTGTACTATATTACTAATGAAAATATCTATGATGTGCTAATTGTGCTACACGATGTACATTTGAGTATTGGGCATGTTGGAAAACACCGCATGAATGCTGAAGTTAAAAAAAAGTATAAAAATATTCTGTAATATTTTGGAATACTTTGTAATTCTAAATGTCATTCAAACTCAAATTGTTCTAATAAATAATTGTATTTCGCTTTTAAATTTTAATTAAGTAAATAGTAAAATTGTTCAAATATATAATTTATAGTTTAATAGTAATAATAATAAATAATTTTTTTTTGAATTAGTATAATTTGGTTTTTGGTACTAGAAAGACTTTGTATAATCTTACCATTTTAAGTGTTTGATGCGTTGGTCATGTTGTACCGAAGTTATAAGTTTACGATTATAGTTATACGAATACATTATCCACAGCACACCGTATAATGTATAAATTGATTGGATACTACATATTTAAGGTGGATAATGTATACATTACACTGTACGTATGGATGAGGTTCACATTACCCGGGTAATATGTACACTAAGCGTTTTTGTACTTCACCCGTAACATATACATATTTACTGTTTATTATGTATATTGTATATTTTTATAATATAGGTCCCTAAAATAATATGGCACCGGGGCAAAAATTATCTTAACCCGAGCTTGGTTAAAGCTTGTATACATGGTACAGAGACTATAACAATTAAATTCAAATATTTTTAAATATATTTTGATACTACTAAAAACCTTTAAAAAATATATATAAATAAATACAAAAGTACAGGGAGTACTATTTGTCAAATGTGGGCATTAACTTGTTAAAAAGTTAATTTTTTACACAGTGTTAAATTTAAATATCTTGGTAAATGTTTGTGTATAACAAAGTACTGAATCACGGACGTTTCAGCCCCGCCATTTCTTCCCCTTAAAAAAATAAGCTCACGGACGTTTCGCCCCCATCTATTATTAAGGTAGGACATTTGGTCGCCGGGAGTTCATATTATCGACGTTGTCGTCGTCGTCTTTGTCGCCGAACAACACAAACAAAATTGGTAATTTCGCATGTTAGGAAATTCCCAAAAATTATATTTTGAAAAAAGTTATTAGTTTTAATAATAAATAATAATTATAATAGGTAATAATATAATATTTATTAAATAAATAAATATATGTAAGATCCCAAAGGGGAAAGGGTAAAAGTACAGTTTTGAAAGACTAAAAAATAAAAATAATCGTTTATTCAACACATAAATACAATAGTTGAAATAACTGAGAATAAATTAAACATCAATATTCAAATTATAAATGCAAGTTTTTAGATTAGAGCAGCAATCGAAAAAAAATCAAAATTAGAAATTGTATTACAAGTTGTTGGTAGGCCATCCTCACATATTAATATAAATTATATTGAAACTACATTTTTTTTTAAATAATTGAAATTTTAAATTAAAAATAGGAATTTAAATGTAGTGATTTAAAATACCGGCGACCAAACGTCCTACGGGTAGGTAAATAACATCACATAACTCCCGGGGGCCAAATGTCCTGTCTCAATAATAGACGGGGACGAAACGTCCAAGGACTCGCTTTTTTGAAGGGGACGAAACGACGGGGGCGAAACGTCCTTTTACCTAAAATACTATGGTGGGCTATGACTTAAAAATATTGTACCTTCAAAAAAAATTAACTTTTTTTTAACTGAGATAAGTTAATTTTATTTTCTATCTCAACTTTAAACTTATCTAGTTAAATATTTTTTATTTGTTAACTTTTAACTTAACTGAAGGCAATTTAATTGAATTAACTTAACTTTCAACAGTTAATTATTTTCATTAACATGCCCACCATTGCTATTGGTATGGGTTATGTACGTATTCTTTCAATGAAGTAGTTCAATTAAGCAAGTGAACGATGAACTATACGTAGGACAGGTATATAATACAAATCATTCAGTTCACATTAGTATACGTTAAGACGTATCGTTCAATGAACTAGTTCGGTGAACTAGTTCAATTAAGTAAACGATGAACGAATGAACGAGTTCACCTAATTGAACGATAAATCCAATCTCTAGTGAACAATCGTTTGTTAATGAAACAATGCGTATATCGACATACGCATAGACTTACATATAGTAAAATATTCTGTTATCTACATTCATGACTAAATATATAGGTATGCTATCAACTTTGTGATACGCAACACACTGGATTCTCCCTCCACAAAAATGACGTTATTCGTTCTCCGATATTATTATTATTATTATTATTTCTGCCGGTTCGCACTGTTCGCTCATTAGATGAGTGATGTACTGGTGTTACTTATTCTCAATATTCTTTTATGTACTAAAAAATTTATCTGTTTGAGTTTGAAATGTTAAATAATTCACAAAATGACAAAATAGGAAGTAAAATATATTTATCAAATTATTTTGGAAAATAAATAGGTAGGTACTTGTTTAATTTGTAAATTTTAACTTTTTGATTAGGTTAGTATGTAACTGTTTTTCCATTAAATTTTTGTTTAAGTTGTTCGTTCTTATAAACGTCCTGATTCGTACAAGACAATTAACAACTTCACGAGATATATTCAGGTAATTAATTTCTGGTAATACTATGTCTGTTAAAGTTTTCATAACCCAAGGTGTTTTAACCAAATCATCACCATGGAAATTTATGAACGGTATTTCTAAAATTTTTACAGCTTTCATCAATTTTTTAGAAGGAATCTTCAGGTTGCCTTTTGACAATTGCTTTATTCAACCTGCATCGTTTTCACCTGTTTCGTCAATTAAATCTGGGCATTTATGACAAAACCTAGAAGCAACATATCCAGCGACATACTGAGCACATTATTCCTCCAATTGTCCAAATGGCTAATAATTTTCAATCTTTTGATTCAGTGGTGGTCCTTGACCAATTACACGGGGGGGGGGGGATATTTTTCACATTAAATACAATAAGTACTCAAAAATAGAAGTCATAAATAAATTTATTTCATGTAATAATTTTATATTTACAAAATAAAAGTCCTTTTTGATTTTTTTCTTGCTTTAATCACCATAATTATTTATTATAAAATAATGTAAAATATAAATATATTATAAGGTTTTTGTTGTAATATAATATAAGCCAAGGGGGGGGCGATCCACCTCTTAAGATTAAATGTTAACAAATTAAATCAAAGGTTTGTTGCATAATGATTTAAATAAACATTACTTACATCCTTTAAGTTGTTGATTTTTATATAATTATTTTCTTGGCAATGTAATAGAGCTTTAGCGACAGTATTGTAAAAAAGTTGAACAGCTAATTTAACATTCATTCTGCCTGTTCCCTCGACCAAAATATGGTGTTGTGTCAATTTATGTGCCATTCTAAAATCCACATTATTTAAATCCACCAATTCTTAAAACATGTTTTTTCCTACATATTTTCCATTGGAAAGAATAAAACCACTAAAAGTAAGGTAAATATATTGGAATTCTGAATTTTTTTTTAAATATAGTACAAGGTAAATCTACTTACTTATCAAGGTTAGGTTAGGTTAGAGTATTGATATATTTAGACTTCGCCAAAAGCCCATATTTTCAGAACCCATGTCATTGACTATGGAAAGTACGTTAAACCCAATTTTATGTAGCTCTTTAATTATTGAGTTTAGAATGTCTTTGCTCATATGTGTATCAAAATTATAGTAGATCACCTGTTTCCAATTACTTAACAAACCTATTCAAGAAATAAATTATGTATATACTAATTTTTTATTATTATTTTTATTAATTATTAGGTTTTTCAACTGCTTCACCTCTAGCCATTACTGTTTGTATGCATTTATGAGGACCTATAATCTGTTCATATGCCTTATCATAACATATTCTTTCTAACAGTGAATTTGTCAGTCTTTGACATTAAGGATCCTTAATAAACATATGATATAATATTAAATTAATTTCTGTACAAAGGAATTTTAATTACTTTTGTATATACCTTTTGCGTTCATTGAAATAATCACACTTGATAGTATTCCATGTTGGACAGGCAATGTTGAGGCACATTTTCTCAATGTAGATAAACCTAAAATTAATTTGATGATTTAACTGGGACAAATGTATACTAGACAAATTATTTTATCCTGGTAATGGAAATTGCTTTTCATTTTTCAAATAGCGATACGCTTTAGGAGAAATACTCCTTAGTGTTATTGCTGACGATAAATCCTCTGGTTCCCACGAGTAAACATTATTTTTTGGATGAAGTAACAATTTGATTTGAGTAGGACTCAACAATATTTATTTAATATATTATTAAATCTATTTTCAAATCTATAATTTTCTAAATTAATGAAATCAATATATGATTTCATTTTTGTGTTTTGTGATGAAATAATAGTTTTAAGTTTATTATTTTCTAAAACTAATTGTTCATTCTCATAGCTACTAGTTATTTATTTTTTATTGTATAGACAATTTTTAACGGTTTTATTTTATGTTTTATTATATAATTATTTGTATTTTATTAAGTTTTCATTTATTTTTATTTACTGTTGCCAGTTATTTATTTTCTTGTTATGAAATATATTAATATTTAATAATTATATTACGATATAAATAATAAATTATTGTTATACATTTATTTTCATATTTTACGTAACAAAATCCAACCATATTCGGTTATTTTCGTCAACATGCTATTTATCATAATGGTGTGTAGACACAGTAATAAAAATCCAAACGTTGTTGACGCATAGTCGACACGCCGCATCCGTGAAAAACGCCATACTATGATGCTGACGTCGACTAAGCGTCGACAATCGTTTTTTATAGTCCAACAACAAAACATTAGTAAAAGTAAGCACTGATTTAAGTAGAGTAAAAGGAACCTTTTTGACAGAAAATATTGTTCCGCATAGGGAGGTTGCTCAGGTCAAGCCATGCCGCAGTCAAAGTGTTAAAACTGAATAGCGCTACAGTCGTGGGTCCTAATTGTCATTTTCAATTAAAGGAAACGGACAAAGAATCGAGAATCGCACACCATCATATTTATAAGTTACAAAAAAATTATGTGCATTTGCGCATAACTATAAACTAAGGCAATATAAGAAGAAATCTAAAAATCCTGTTTCAAATTTAAACAATGATAGACCTTGAGAACTTATTATCGGGTTCTTCTTAACAAGATGATGTATTAGAACCGAATTCTGAAGTTGAAACAAACTATTCAACAAGTGATACTGGAACAAATTCTGAATCAATTACATCAACTGAAATTCCTGAATCCTTGTCAAGCAAATGTCAATTTATGTCTAATCAAAGAGATAGTGACTCTATGTCTTATCAAAGTGAAAGTGTATTGAAACTTGAAAGTGATAACTAATATATAGATTTTTATTTTTAATTAACCTGATATAACAAACTAATAATCGCTCCCTAGTGGACAAAAATATAACTATCCGATGTGGGACATAATAAAATAAAAAAATAAACTGCCAGCCGCTCACTGCTCAGTCAATGTCTTAAGTATTTAATACATAATAATTAATAAGTACTAATAACTCAGTCAAACTGATTTTTTATTTAGTAAAATATAATTCATGCAGTGGGTGCAGTGTGGTATATTTTAGGCTTTATCCGGTCAAATAAAATTGTCAAACCGCTGATATACACTAACCTATCTAGTACCACAGACTATATGACAAAATAATATAGTCTGTGATAGTACCTGCTAGTCCAGTAGTTGTGTTCTTATTGTGTTTTGTATTTCTGTTTTTTTGAAAAAAAGTATAGGTAAAATGGCTGTTTCTCGCCACAGTAGAATCTATTGTGGCGTGTTTGGTTGTAAAACTTTTTACTCTACGAATGAAAATATAAGTTTTCATTTACTTCCCAAAGAAAATGATCCAAAGGTGCTTTGGATTAATAAAATGGGAAAAGAGGAATTAGTTGACAGGTGGTGTGTATGGGTAAAGAACTTAAGGTTTGGAAAAGAAACTTTGAAAAAGACACAACTTCGTGTGTGTTCACTCCACTTCACTGAAAACGACTTTATGCCTTCAGGTAATATTTTCCAACCAATACCATATAAAAAATTAAGTTATTTGGTTGTAATGGTTCTATTAAAAAATATGGTACGTAATTATGTTCTAAACTATTATAAACTACAAAGTCACAACTACTTAAGTTTAATAGAACTAAACCTAGTTGGATTCGAGCATAATATGGATCTTTTTTATTTAATGTTAATGACCCATCAGCATTTTTTGAAATAAACTTCACTTTTTCAATAACATCTTGTAACCCGGCTGCACTACCAAGGTATGGACATTTTATTTCAACTAGTTTAGTTGGTTCATTAAAATTACTAACAATTATACCATCAGGTGAATAACCTAATAACCAGGGGTAGTCGTAACTAGTAACGAAACCACAAGGAATTTTTTGCTTACTATCCCTTGCAAATAACTCTATTGCTACACTCTTATATTTTATTCCATGTTTTACAAACTTATTAGAAAAAGTATTAGGCCAAAAATATTTTCTGGCTTTAAGAGCCCACTGTGCATTAGTTTTTTTTTGAAGCTGTGTAGTAAGTAAATAATGAATAACACCTACTACCGGTAATTTTAAATTGTCGTATTTGATGCCAATAAGACTTGTCTATCAAAGATTTTGTTCTAATATTAATAGGACTATCTTTAAGTTTAATTTTACTATCATAAATTGGATGACTATCGAAAACAAATGGCTCTACTAATACTGTATCATTTTTATTTGTAGATATTCCTTCAGGATTACGTCCTACACTGTGCAGAGCTATTGCAGAATTTGGTGCAGCAGATATAAGAGCAGATCTAAAATTACAAAAATAAATGTTTATTAAATAATTAATTCTGACAATATTAATCAACATAGTGACCTTAGTTCTGATGGAGAAAATGTCAATGAAACTTTTTCAATAGACTTCACACTACAAAAATGTTCTATAGAGACTGGTTTGAACTGTTCTAGAGATGGCTCTTTTAACTTTGACCACTGGCATTGTACATCAGTAGAGGTTAAAGTATCAATATCATTTAAATTATTTCTATTAGTAAAATAATTATAGCTAATAATGCAAATAATTAATTAATATTATAGCAAATAAAAATTAAAAACTAAGTAATATAGCAAGTTAGCTCTGCGGTATAAAGCAAATCATATATGACCCATATATAAAATAAATCATTTGTATGAATAACTAAATATTAGTGATGGGTCGAACTGTTCGAATCTCGAACCGAACCGGACCGAACCCTTGATGTTCGGTTTGGTTCGAAATTTGAACTAGGTATGAAAAAAATTCGAACCGAACTATTAAGTATCCTTTATTGTCCGAAAATCGAACTTGAAAATATTTGTCGAACCAGGCTTACTGACCACAACAGTTCGAAGACCAAATATTTATACAATTCTTCAAAAGTTATTTTTAAAAATAAAAATTGATAATGATTATTAAGAAATAATTAGACTATCGGCTCGTGATTGGTCGCCAGTTGTCGGCGGCTGCCGTCAACCGTCTATATTGACAGCCGCCGCCGTGCATACAGATGATCATAATAACAATTAACTAGATCGTAATAATATTATTATATTATGTTATTACTTATTATGTACTCGTGGCCTAGACGCATGCGATATTATAGTTCACTACGTATACACCTACAGAACGTCGGCGGCGTCGCTGTCAACATCATTCGCCAACTGGTGGCAACAGACATGCGTGAACAAGACGAGTTTTCGTCAAGCTAGTGGGAATAGAGAATAATATTATTCTTATTTTTATCATATTTATTGTAGATGGTAAAATCTATTTTGGGTAAACCCAATATTCCGATACGGCCGTGCTGTTGATAAAAACATGTTCACAACTTCCATTGTCCATACTCCATTCTAATATTTTCTACTAATCATTTTACTTATACCGTTATACTGCAGATTCTGTGCTTATACTTTAAATGTGTATGAATATTAAATAATTAATTTATAATAATTAATAATAAATAATCTAAAACCGTGTTTTTAATTTTATTATTATACAAACTACAAGACAAACACAATATTGGATTTTGATTTTCGTCGATCAACTCAAAGTGAGTAGATAATAATTATTAATTAGGTAATAATATATTAGGTATAGGTATTGTCATTATTATTTATTATTAATAAATTAATATAATTTAAGGGAAAGTTGATGCATTTAAAAAATATTGAACAGATTTTATTAATTATCTTTGCAATACAATATGTTAATAATAATATATACCATAAAACTGCATCACGATTAGATAATATTTTAATTTTAAATCATTGTTGATCAAGTCATTATTGTTTAAAAACTTTAAATAATAGGTAAACACTAAATTCCAAATGGTATATTGTTATAACTTTAAGAATTTAATACATATTATAGTTATCCAGTTACCAATTACTGAAATAGTGAAATGAAAAATAATTTTACTTTTTACTCTTTACTCAAATAAATTACAATATTTAGGTAGATATAAATGGGGAATAATTTAATTATTGAATTAAAATAAAAAAATTTGGAGAGGCTAAATTTAATATTATACGGGTTTTATACTGTACTAAACTGCAAAGAACATTTAATTATTAAAAATTGATCACTAAAATATTCTTTAGTTTTTGAGAAAAAATCAAATTACAACAAAGCACAAACTACAAATCAATGGTAGGTAAATACTAAATAGCAAAATATTAGTTAATTTTTAAAACTCACTGTATCTATATTACCTACTTTTAATTTTAATAAAATAATATTATTTTATTTTTCTAAAGTTAAGTCTATAACAAGCTATAAAAGTTAATGAATGTTAAAAACTTAAAAGTTAAAACTAATAATTGTATAATAACAATAACTAATTATTTAATCATTAAAATTTAGAATAGATACTTATAATACTCAAAACTCATGTTTTAGAATGACTAATATACCTAATGCGTTTGATCGCTTGATGAAAACCAGGGCCAGTACCAGTAACACTGATGGAGAAAATGAAGATATTAATAATCCTGATGACAGAAGTTTTGTTGAAGAAAATTCATCTATGAGCCATGGTCAAGAAGGAACACCATATTTCCACCAAAATGTGCTTTATAATTATAATTATTTTATAAAATTTAGTCCGGATACATCCAAGTGTGTTACTTGTAATAAAGTCTTACAAACTTCTAAATCCACTACTACAACATTAAAAAGGCACCTTAAAACACATTCAAAACAATTTTTAATGTACCAAAAATCTGTATCAGAAAAATTGTTAAAAAAAAAAAGAAACAGAAGCTATAAAAAGAAAAATTGAAGAAACACAACTCAATATTGAAAATGCATTTAAGAAAAAATCATTTTTTCCGCCAAATAGCCCTAATGCTTCTAAAATTACAAAAAAAATTGCAGAAATGATTGCCATAGACTATCAGCCATATTCAATAGTGGAAGATCGTGGATTTAAAAATTTGATGGAAACTATTGAATGCAGATACCAACTTCCTACAAGAAAATATTTGTCTACAAAAGCGATCCCTCAGCTTTATTTAAATCAAGTATCCAAACTTAAAACAGAAATTGATACAGATTTAATTGATGTTCAATCAATATCGTTTACCTTTGATATTTGGACGAGTTTATCTCAGCTGTCTTATATGTCACTCACCATGCATTATCTCACCAATCATTTTGAGCTGAAAAACAAAACTTTGGGCTAAATATTTCCCAGGAGAACATACTGGACAAACAATATTTCTAAAAATTAAAAATATGGTTTCAGATTGGGGCATAGATATTGAAAACTTTAATATTCCAATCTACATTTTGACTGATAATGCTAGAAATATTGGCAGTGGATTTACATACTTGTGTATGAAAATCAACATTTGCATCATATTCTGTGTATAGCACACACATTGCAGTTAGCAATTAATGATGCTGTAAAAGAAAATAATATGGAAGATGTTTTGAAGAAATGTCGTTCTTTGGTCTCACATTATAACCACAGTGCTAAATCATATGAATGATTAAATGACATCCAAACAAGATTAAATTTACCTCAGCATAAACTTATTCAATCCATTTATATTAGATGGAACAGTATATATTTAATGCTTGAGCGTATACTCGAACAGAAAAATGCAATAACATTAGATTTACAAAATATAAAAAAAAATGGCTTTGTACCTAGAGATTGGAAATTAATTGAAGGTTATGTATAAGTGCTAAAACCCATTTTTGAAGCCACCAAGGAACTATGTCAAGAAAACATTCCTACTTTATCTATGGTCAATCCAATCTTATGTACTATAGAAACCAAATTAAAAAATTTCATTTCCAAAAATAAAGATTTAATCAGTGGAATATCATTTGCAAAAAGTGTTCACAAATCAATTAATACTAGATTTCAAATATGTAAAACTAATACTGTATACATATTAGCTACAATTATTGACCCGAGATTCAAAATTGTTATGTTGGAACCACATGAAGTAGATACAGCAAAAGATATGTTAAAAGTAGAAGTTGAAACCCTTAGCACACCACCACCCGATACAAACGTTACAAATGAAACAACAGAACATACATTAGAGTCAAGCAAATCTTCATTGTGGGATATTCTAAATGAACGATCAGCCACTATACAACATATGGAGGGCCAGATAGATTATTTTTTGAGAGAGGTGAGTTTAATTATTAATTTTTGTGATAACTAACATGAAACTAATTTTAAATTTTAAATATTTTTGTAGATACAGGAGTATTTAAAACTACCACTGATATCTCCAACATCAAATCCTTTAGCTTGGTGGAGCACTAACCAAACTACATTCCCAAATTTATTACCAGTTGCAATCAAATATCTAGGTATTCCTGCCACGTCAGTTTTCTCTGAACGTATGTTCTCAAAAGCAGTACAAATTGTTACTAAGAGAAGACAGACTTAGTCCAGATTCAGTAGAACAACTAGTTTTTTTACATGACAATATATAATTATTAATTATAAAAATATAAACTAATTATGATATTATAAGTATATTTCTATTTTAAATTTGTTTTTTTATTAATAATTAATTATTAAATTATTATGTTTAATTTGTACCTATAAAAAAAAAAAAAAAAAAAAAATAAGAAATTAATCTAAATTTATAGTAAATACAATACAATATAATATAGACTTAAAATAAAATAGTAATGATGGTTGATTTAATTTGTGAGTAAAATGTACATGATAAAAAATGTTGAGTTCGAGTTTGAGTTCAACTTAAAATGATTCTTCTGCTCGAACCCTCTTGATATTAGAACTCATTCTTATCGACAGGTTAGGATGTCGTTTTAAGAATGATTTCGTCCATTCGTAACCGGGAAGATTATTTTTAAAAACATCAATTTTCACTCCTTTTTTATTCAAAAAACTTTGAACGATCAAACGGAAGTCAGACTCTATGACTGGAAATCCATATTCAGCCAATTTAATTAAGTGATGTTCAAAAGACGTTTTCTCAGCATCCGTGAAAACACGAGAACGACCCACAAGTTTAGTATGTTTACCTTTTAATTTGTTCTTTATTGTAGATCTAGGAATTTTATATGCGGCAGCTGCAGCTCGTTGTGTCATCCGACCAGAATTAATTTCTTGCAAACATTCGTTTAATACTTCGTCCGAGTAATTGACATAATGTCTTGTTCCCAGAGGTTTCTTTTTTATTCGTGCCATATTTTAACGTTAGGATTGAAATTGATTTCTGAAATATAAAAAAAAACAGGTATTACAATTAATTAAAAATAATGGTTGGGTAACATTAGCCCATGGATGTCTTGGGCCAAAGTTAACCCAAATTTTGGGACAATGTTTGACAAAATTGAAAATCACGTGTTAAAAAAAAATTGTAATAACGATTTCTTATTTTAATGTCAATTTATTAAGTCTTAACAAAGTAGTACAAGTGTATATAGTAGTACAAGTGTAATAGTGTACACTTACTAAATTTCCAAAACGTTGTAAGTCTGCCACACGAATAAAAGTTCAAAAACGGTATTTTATCGTTAGCAAGACGTGATTTTTTTCAACACTGATAAGAAAAAATGATAATGATAACAACATTATAACCTGGTTACAAATTAATACCAGATAACAGAGCTACACAATGACACTATAAACAATGATTTTGGATTATTGGCTTATCAGTTATAACGTTATGAATCACTTTCCAACGAATGGGCCAATGTTGCCTGCGAAAGGCCAATGTTCCCCCAATCGACTTTTATGTTTATGCATTTTGCATTTATATTAGTACTATACATTTTATTTCTTACAAAACTCTCAAAAGTCTGAGTAGGTAAGCTATCGAAATCTAATAAAAACTAAACAAAATAATCAAGTGTTTATTAACACATTGGATGGACTCTTGGTTTTTTTATTTTTCTACAAACCCGTCTAAAAAATGTCACTTTTTCATTACTGCTATAGTAGAACTGCTCCTATACATCCAACTGTGTGAAGTACGTAGGTCAATATATTTAAAATACTGCTATAGCAGTAATAACAAAGTTGTTTTTTTGAGCCATAATTATACTATTTTTTACATATTTATATGATTGCAAATATTTAAAAATGAATCTAGGTACATATAGGCACAACATAACAGTTTAAAAAGATATCAAATATGTATCTTTACAGATAAAAAAGGTTTTATTATATTCATTTTACTATCTATAATAATACTCATACACCAAAATTCAGTCACATTATTCACATTCAGTCAACACCGATGACGATTGTTATTGTTGAATTGTTATGCAATTAAAATGCATGTTGTGGAAACACACGAACAGGGATAAAAATAGGCTAGAGATAATAAATATACTATTTTTATTTTTATTTGGCTTTATTTTGTCAATGCCTGATGGTTTATTGAAATCTACTGGGGCAGAACAATATTTTTATTATATATAAGACCATAGAAAAAAATACTGCTTCCACAGTATTGCCATTTTTTTTTATGGTTTTTGTATTGCTGCTATAACTGTAATATTTGTAAGTGTCCCCCGACATCAATTCTTGAAATAACTGCTATAGCAGTACTGTCCACCAATGTGTTTTAATTTTAATTACTCTATTTGTGATATTTATATAAAGTATCAATGAGGTATACAAGTTTGTATGTAATTTCATTACAAAATAAAAGCTATAGTCAAATGTTATGATCAAATTCTAGATGAACAGCCAAGTGCATAACTATTGGCGCATTAAAGCACCTGGATAGCACTGAGAAATATGGTATAACCCAACGATTGTCAATCACGAATTCTGTTTGACCTCGAACTTTTAATATTGTAGTATAACCTCCATGTGATCTCCCGGTGATCGGTAGGTCGGATAAACATCATCTACAGTTTGACTTTTTATCCTTGACCAATTTTCTAGGGTATTTCTTAGTACATTTTCCATTATTCATACATGGTGATCTAATATTTAATTTGCCGCATGGGCCCTGAATCATATTCTTGCATACTATTTCATAAAGTATAGAATCTTTGTCTTTGTTTGGTATCACATCAGAAATAATTTTATTAATTTCAGCTGGCTGATTTTTCGTTTGTAACTATAATAGAATGTGGCAGTGTGGCAAACATCTTTTTTGCTATTAAAAAATGTAAACGTGACAGTTTACTTTCCCAAAAATATATTTCTTTTTTAATATATTCATTAAATCTTTTGGTTTGTGATGAAAAACTAGAAATTATGTCGTGTCTATCAAACAACTTTTGATCTTGAAATAATTCATTTTTTTATTTTAGGCCATTCCTGATTGAATGTGAAAGTAATAAATAAATTTGGACGGTCAAACTTACGAATATAAATTAAAGCATCCTGATATTTTTCATGTATGTAAAGTGGTGAGCCAGTAAAAGAGGAGGGAAAAATTATTTGTTGCCCCATGTTATTAGCATTGATATCTGCATCGTTATTAAAAGAAACTCGGAGGTGAAAATAATCACCTACACGTAGTGGTTCTTGATGGTTATGAATTAAGTGTAATTTTTCAGAAATAATTTTTTCCATCGTGTCTATGGCGAATCGACTCGATAAGTTTTTGTAATAATGTAGGTGATTTAGATTTGTTTCTCTAACCATAAATATGTAAGAGAAAATTGCATGTAGAAGACAGTTTTTGTTAGATATTGATTATCTTTCTTTAAAATATTAATGTAATAACCGTCTTCATCTCTATTATACATTGATAGATATCGCAGTGCATCATGCGTCGTTTCAACTTTTTTATTGTTGGTGCCAAAATTTTTGCAAGTCATTCAAATCATTACCAGGCCACGTAAATTTTTTTTTTGTGGATAAAGGGGGGGGGGGGTTAAAATGGTGCTGACAACAATTTATTTAATATTTCACCTATATTAGTGTGAAAACAACACAATATTATTACTATTTTTGAAAAACTATGTGTAGGTACTTTTAATGAGTTTATATTATATTGTGGATGCCAGTTGTATTTGGTAAGTACATTTATGGGTATAAAGCACCTTAATAGTACTTAATCGAACCTAACCTAAACTATACATCTTTCTCCCTGCACACTCAAAATAAATAATATAGCTAAACCTGAAATTTGTTTTATTAGTTACCTACCTTGTTCAAAATGGCACAAAAAAAAATTTAAAATATATACAATATATTTATTATATATATATATATATTAATATACGTATATCGGCGATATCGGCGCTTATATTTATTGTTGGCAGGCCAAAGAAGGCGTTTATAAAAATGTTGGTGCAAATGTATACCCTGCAACCCCCCCCCCCCCCCCACAAAAAAAAAAAAAATGACGCCCATGATATATTATGACATTAATTCACATCATCAAAAATATGATAGACAACAATGTTTATACTAATAATTGATAAGAAGATTGTGGTATAATCACCAGTCGGCAGTCTCCTCGGCGCCCGCTGCTATCATTACCAAATACTCCGCGTGACACAATGGCGACGGCCGGCGGCCGCAGAACAATACTAAAGACGTGCGCGTAAACCACGGAACGAAATTGGTCGCTTCAGCGTGCGGTCGATGGAGAATTAGTGTGTGGATTCTCTAAAAACACTCGAAACCGCCACGGCCGATGACTAACTCGGCACAGTAAAAAACCGATCACGCGGAAGGCGTCTGTCGCGCAGTAAATTTAATTCAATTTAAATGGATTCTCGTTCGAGCAAGTGGAAGAATTTAAATATCTGGGTGTAAATATTAACGAGAAAAATAATATTCACCACGAAATCAAGCTTAGAATGTGCGCAGCGAATATAAACTATTACGCTATGAAAGAGAAGTTCTCATCAAAGCTTCTGTCGCGCCGAACGAAAGAGAGGTTATATATCACATATTTACGCCCCATAGCAACATATGCATGTGAAACATGGGCAAGTACAAAAGGAGATGAAGAAAAACTCTCAAGCTTCGAAAGGAAAATTTTGAGGAAAATATATGGGCCAGTGTATAATGTGAATTCAGGGATATTCGAAAGCAGAAAAAACGATGAGATACAAAGACTTTTTAACAATCCAAGTATATGTCAATTCGTTCGTAGTAAGGGAATAGAATGGGCAGGTCATGTGTGGCGGGCAGAAGGATGGCTCTTACGGAAGGTTATGGTGGGGAACCCAACTGGAAAGAGACCCCTGGGAAGACCACGCCAGAGATCGTTTGATTCAGTGAAGAGAGACCTGTCAAAAATAAACAACACCTTCAGCATCGACATAGCAACAGATAGGGATCAGTGGAGAAGGATTGTGGAAGCGGCAAAAGACCTCAATGGTCCGTATTAATAGGCCAGAAGAAGAAGAAGAATCGGGATAAACAAACTAAAAATTAAGGGAAAACGGGAAATTTTACGCATAGTCTATCTATGTCCATAACCAGAATAGGTCTGTGATCACTTATGAGGGACTCGTACACCAAAGCTGCAATGTCAACATTTGTAATGACATTGTCAATGGTTGTTCCGTGATCTATAGTAATACCGTCAACCAATATTTTGTAACTGAAATGTTTTAATATTTGAACTAGTTGTTTTGGCGGCTTGTTGAAGTTTATATTGAAATCACTAATAAAGATAACGTTGATTTTGGCGGAAGCTACCGTTTCAATGAAATCACAAAGCTTCTGTACAGGAAAATTTGGCGATGAATATATCCCAATGTAGGTAATATTTTCAATGAGAACTTCAATTGCTTCTAAGTGTGTGGTTTTCTTTTTATCTTGAAGCAATGTTGTGCTGCAGGTTATTTCTTTATGATTAAAATGGATTCTCCAACAAAACAAATTGAACCACTTTTACCATTTGCATGTATACTGTCTATTCTACAGAATTCAGTATGGGTTTTAATGGTATATGTGTCAGTTGATTTTGAACTAGTATCTAGAAAGAACATTATTTTAGATTGTAAAATATGTTAATGACATTAACATTAATTTGTAATGACATTGTGAGCTTCATATTTTTTAAAAGACCTTATATTGTGTGACATGCAGGAGAGTGGCATGTTATGTGTCATAATTCTAGAAAAGCGCGGAATAAGAGCACAACTTGGTGTCCTGAGTCTGCACATTTCATGTTCAACTTTTGCAGAAGGTTTTGGTGGCTTTGCAGGAAAGTAGTCTATACGCAAACTTTGAGCCGAAGTTGATCAACTACATCCTACATATAACATATTGCACTTCAAGAATTTTTGGGGTATATAAAATGCTACAGATTGATATGTGGCACCTTGACTTTTGTGTACCGTCAATGCCAAAGCTTCCATCAAGCGCAATTGCATTCTAGTTACTTTATGGAGCTCTGCATTAACGAGTTGAAATTCTAATTTTATTATTTCAATTGGTGTCCACTTGCACATATCATCTATGTGTTCGCCTTCGGGTTTTAGTTTGTTTTTTATCTTCTGTCTAGTTAGTGACCCCACATCTGGCTCATCAAACTTGATCCAAACTCTTTTTGCAACTTCTTTACCTCCTGCAGTCTGTCCTTTGTTTATTTGCATGAGTTCTCCGATTGCACCGTTCACTATGTCGTATTCGGTTGAAATGTTTGCTATCACCATGTATTTAGCTGTTTCTTTTAAAACCAATCTTAAAGCTAAACCCATAGTCTTTTGTCGTGGCAGTTTCTTGGCAGATTCAATATCCGATCGTTTCGCAGATGTATCAATGGCTTCGTATATGAAACTAACTTGATTCATAGAGTTAAGCACTCTCCTGTTCATTTCATCGACTTCATTATTAGTAGCCCAAAAATGCATTACTTGTGGTTGAAAAGTAATGTCTAGGCGGGTTATAAGATTTTGGAAATATTTTACATCAGCTTCCTCCAACTGTCTTCTGGCCAACTTTGTTAACATTATTGCAAATTGTTTGTCATCTTTTTGGCGCATTATTTCAGTCAACTCATAAAACTTGAATGTTTCCCAAATAGATTTAATCGATAACATTTCTACAGCACTTGGATATTTAGACAATATTTCTTCAAAACTCGTACAATGGTGTTGCTAATACCGGTGCTAATTGAAAGAAATCGCCAAACACTATTAAATTTATGTCACCAAATGGTTTATTTATTCTTAATATAGACCTCAATCGTTAATCAATGTATCCAAGTGTTTTTATGCCAACCATGGAAATTTCATCAATTATCAAAATATGCATTACGCGATTTTTATCCTCGACACAACCGTCCTGCTGAGTCGACTATTCGACGTTTGGTAGCCAAATTCTAGTCAACTGGTTCAATAAATTATCAGCCAACACCCATACGTCAACGAAATGCAAGATACATTGAGAACATCGCTGCTGTGCGTAATAGTATAAGGGAAAATCCAAGACAGTCAATACCTCGTCGTTCACAAGAACTTGGTCTTTCTGTGACTTCAACTTGGCGAATTTTGCGTCGAGACTTGGTTCTGCACCCGTATAAAATCCAACTAACACAAGCACTCAAGGTAAACGACCATACACAACGTCGTGTATTCGCTGATTGGGTTCTGGGGCAGTTAGCAGTTGATCCAAACTTCGCTAAAAAAAATAATCTTTAGCGACGAGGCCCATTTTTGGATGAATGGATACGTTAACAAAGAAAATTGTCGGATTTGGGATGATACCAATCTACACAAATTGTGTGAAACGCAAATTCAACCAGATTTATGCAAAAAAGTGATAGAATATTGGACCACCCGAATACGTACCACCAAGCAAAGCTGAGGCGGACATTTGAACGATGTTATATTCCATAAATAATTGCCATATAACGTTCTTTAAAATAAAATAAAAATTAAGTATATATCTCACACACAACTTGTTTTTTTCACTATGAAACATCGAGCGGCCTATCGAGTGTTATTAAAGAAAGTCACAATTTAGTATTAATATTAAACATCACTTCCATCTCAGTTGCCATAGAAATTTTGTAAATTTGTTTGTGTCAAAACATAGTCCTGTAATTGCGTTGTATCAATTGAAGATTTGTTCAAACTATTTACTGTCATTGGAGTAGATGTACGAATGCAGTCTTCTTCGATTATTTTGACTGAGTTTCTGTGCAAAGTTCCAAGCTGTGCCTCAAACAAAATATCATTAATCGCTTTCTGAGCAAATACTTTTTGATTAGGAGTTAGGGTTTTTAAAGTATTTGCCCAAACTTTGGCCTGATCTAAATCTGAATCTTGTATATTTTCTTCTTTTGATAAATAATTACACGCAAGTGAAAGTAATTTATTCTGTTGACTGATAAAAGATTTGGATTTTTTTGGTGTCGGCCGAATAAAAGTAGGAACTGCATTTTCTATATGTTGAATTGCTTCACTAGAGTCATTGTTTGGTACTTTAAATATAAATCGAAAAATTACATATAAAATATTTTTTTGATGTCTTACTAATACGTCATTTAAATATTGTAAATGTCAATAACATTATCAAAATAAGTAAAAATCAAACTATTTTATTAGGTTGTTATTTTTTTATTTATCATGGGACTGTATAAACGATTAGGCAATTTATATTAATTAGTAATTTTTTATAGCTTCCGCAGACTCCTGAATCATGGAAAATTGTTGGCAGTGATTTTAATGACAAATGGAATTTCGGTAATTGTTTGGGAGCCATAGATGGCAAACACGTGAACATAAAAAAACCACCCAACTCGGGCTCCATGTACTACAATTATAAAGGTATAAATTATAAATTATTTTTTTAATATTATTAAGGTACATTTAGTATTTTCCTCATGGCGATAGTTAATGCGAATTATCAATTCACTATGGTTGACGTTGGAGCAAATGGTAGAATATCAGATGGAGGCGCATTTTACTATACAAAATTTTGGGAAAAGTTTGAAAACAATACACTTAATATTCCACTACCGTCATGTTTACCAAACACTAGTGAAACATATCCATATGTATTTGTTAGTGACAAGGCATTTTCACTAAAATCTAATTTAATGAAGCCATTTAGCCAACATAAGTTGACAAACCATCGAAGCATTTTTAACTATCAATTATCCAGAGCTCGGCGTGTTGTCGAAAACGCTTTTGGAATCCTAGCACCTAAATTTGGAGTGTTTCAAAGACCAATAAATCTTTGCCCCGAAAAAACAATAAAAATTACATTGGCTTGTTGCTACTTACACATTTTTTTAATTGAAACAAATCAGCAGCTATATTGTTCAAGAAGTATTCTTGTCAAAGAAAATTTAGAAACCGGAGAAATAATTAATGGTTATGAAAGAACAGAAAACGTATTAGGTTCTTTAAAGAAAACTCCTACTCGTAATGCAAGCGAAGATGCAAAATTGGTGAGAGAAAAATACTGCAATTATTTTAATAAGGAAGGTCAAGTTCCATGGCAAACAAATATGATTTAAAATTATATGATATATTACAATTATAACTATTATTATTTATTATTATTTATTTATTTATAATATAACTTAAAAAGTGCCTACATAATTACTTTACTTTTAAGTGCATTGTATCTTATATTTAAAATGTATGTTAGTATTTACTTTTTTTTGTGTGTGTAATAATAGAAAGTAAAATAAATAAGTATAACATAATATGAGAAAATGTTTATGATAAATTATCCTACCGTTATCTCTTCGTCTCTATTTTCAACTTTATCATCAATGGAACATACGCTTTTAGTTGGTTTTTCCAAATCCGTTAAGAATGATAACTCTTCAAATAACCAAGATGATGGTTAATAGACGTCGTCTGTCCCAGCACCACATCTTTTCAAGTCGTTAATTTTTTTTAATTTTTTCCGAAAGCTGCTTCTTAATGTATTAATTTTTTTTTACATCTTCAATTGTAGAGTCATTTTTCAAATGTTTATAATAAACTAAGAGTTTTTTATAGGCAGAATTTTTTTAATCTTTTTTGGAGCTTTACAACGATCATCCCACAATCAAGGGCGTCCATTGGGGAGGGCAACGGGGGACATGTCCCTCCCCTGGCTTTTCCGTGTCGATTATACATGTATATAATTATTATCTATATATATAAAAATGGAGACAAAAAATTCGAAATTGCATCAGCTAACCTGGGCCGATTTGGCTCAAATTTTTTTTAAATGATAGAGAATGTCGGGGAGCGGGTTTATAGCATAAATTATTGACCTAACTCCTGTGAGTTAGAGATTTAGAGACAAAAACTGAGTTACACCGGTGGCGCCCTCTAGCAGATAAAAATAAAAATAAAAATATATAAATAATAATACAAATATCGATAATAGCAGGGCTTGAAATCGATTAATATCGATAAAAATCGAAAAAAAAAAATATTTTTATATTCTGGTTGATATACATTTTTTGTTATAGACACTTAGAACTTTAAAGTAAAATAATATTAATAATAATAATAATAATAGTTGGCACATTATTCATTTTATTTTGAAACATTATCGTTTTATGTTATTTATGAATTTTTTCAATCAAAAACGAAGTCCAATGGAACCACCAAAAATGAAGTCTAAAACAACTTTATATTCGTACTTTACGACAAAGGTATGTTTAATAATATTTTATATTACATACTTATTACTTATTAGATAATATTTTTATTTATTATTTCACCATTTTAATATTAATAAATATATATTTTATACCAGCTGCGGCCCACCGGGAAATTTCCCGGTATCCCGGTCGTCCAGTTTTCGCCATTGAGAGTGAATCTATAAAAAAAAAAAAACAGTTGATACTTTGGGGAGTCAAAAGTAAAAATTTCCCAGTACCTAGTTTTCAAAACCACCGTGAAAAATTGCGGCCTGAAGTACACTTTTTACCTTTTCACCTATCCCGATTGCGACCCGTCCATAGGAAATACTATTTAAGTGGTTATCAAAACCAAATAAATATCCCAATTGCGTTAAATACTTATTTTGACATAAATATAACTAGGTAGGTATCGTATTCGTGAATTATACGATCACCAATATTTGGCGTGCAATTTCCAGTCCATTAAAGTTCATTATTGAGATCAAAACAAACGAAGGTGAACAGTTTTTACTTATCAACGATAGTTGATCAAAGTAACTTACAAAATTTATAATCAATTTCTCAAATTTATGTCGATGGGACATTCCGATACTGTACTAAATACTTTTGTCAATTATTTACTGTCCATACATTGAATAATGGTCATTATTCTCCTACTGCATATTTTTTATTACCTGAAAAAAAATGTGAAAGCTATCAAAATGTATTTAATGGACTAATAGAACAATGTACGTAATACATTTGAATTTGAACCCCGATGTAATATTTGTAGATTTTGAAACATCTATACACAAGGTAATTCGTTTAACTTGGCAATTTGCTAGTTTGCTACTATAAAAGGTTGTACCTAAGTTCCATCTAGGATCTAGGTCAATAGTTGTGGCGAAAAACAGGGCCGGATTGGTATACATCAGCCCATCGAGATTTTCCCTTCTAAGCGGCCCATTTACATATTCACTATCCCAAAATTTGGGTCTCTATTATTTTTATTGGTTTATTACGTCTAAAATCGATACATACTTATTTACTTATTCTAACATGTATTTATTTTCACGCACACTCTGACACTACCGGCCCTAACTTTAAGCGGCCCATCGAGATTTTCTCGGTAGCTCGCCTAACCAATCCGGCTCTGGCGAAAAATATAAGGGTTAAGTACGATTTAGCTTCTATACAACCTTCAACGGCTAAAATACTAACATTTTGTGATTATTTAGTAGACACTATTATAGTTCTATTCTTATACAGGGTCCGTCAGAACAAACGCATGTTTTTCAAAATAATGCTACTCTCAAAGTAATTTCAGTAAATAATTTTTATTATATCAAAAGATGTAAACGCATATGCAGTTTTTTTTATATGTAACAAAATTTCGGTTTTGAAAATAATGTCAGGCATGTGCCCTTGAACCACTAAGTAGGGGTGTTGGCACTCGCAAAACGATCCTATCGTGTCAATCAGCATCTGTCTCGAAATTTGTCTCACCACTTGAGTGATCTCGTCTTTTAATTCATCAAGGGTTCGTGGTTTGTATTGGTAGACTTTTGATTGTATGTGACCCCACCAAAAAAAAATTGCATATTCTCAAGTCAAGGGAGCAAGGAGGCCACGGAATGTCCCCAAAACGCGAAATGAGCCATATATACATATATATGTATGACATTATTTTCAAAACCTAAATTTTGTTACATATAAAAAAACTGCATATGCGTTTACATCTTTTGATATAATAAAAATTATTTACCGAAATTACTTTGAGAGTAGCATTATTTTGAAAAACATGCGTTTGTTCTGACGGACCCTGTGCTTATAGTCATTGTTATTCATATTGTTTTTTATTGTAATCAACTTATTATTTTGATATTCAACTTATCTAATAAGTTAAATATATAATATATAAGTAATAATATATAATTATATACTGGGTGTATCAGATAGAACTGACTAAAAAATATGTCCAACACAGACTTATATAGTGTTTAAAATATTTACTTTATTTTATTAATTATAAGGTTATATAATTATAAAATTTGACTACCTACCTGCATTTGTTTGTTTATATACAAGCAATGACATTTTCAAACGTAGGTTTTTTGAGAAAAAATAATTTAACCAGCTGTTGTAAATATTAATAATAATTCACAATAATATCAAATGACCGTCTTCGCTCAGAATCATGTTTCTTATACAATATCACATCATTTAATTCAAATTTATCATAGTCCATGACAGTGGCTCACTTGTAACCTACTGTACAGCAGAGCGACACCCACTCGACACCTTTTTTTTATATCAGACGTTTAGTGCAAAAGTTGTGTGCAAAGTTAAATACAACTTGTATATTGCAACATTACCTACCACTAAATCTAGGATTTTGGTGACTTTTGCATTTTT
This sequence comes from Diuraphis noxia, assembly GCF_037042655.1. Taxonomy (NCBI): domain Eukaryota; kingdom Metazoa; phylum Arthropoda; class Insecta; order Hemiptera; family Aphididae; genus Diuraphis; species Diuraphis noxia. Next base: position 81,197,297 of record NW_028301711.1, read on the forward strand.
TTTTTTAAGTGCTATACAATTCTAACCAAAAACTAAATTTGTTTTGTGATATAACAATTTAGCATATGTAATTTTTATTTTGCATTTTTTGTGTTAAATGCATTTTATTGCATTTTTAAGTAATATTACAATTATTATGTTCATTTTGTGTATTTTGTTTGTTTTAAGCTTTTTTAATATATGTTGTAACGATAATCCCAATTAGTACTTATAGGAAATTATACCTAATCCAGTCCATTGATATTGAAAAAGTAATTAATTGTCGATTTATCCGATAAGATTAAATATCAAACAAACCCAAAATTATATAGATATACAATAGTAGCTTTAGTAGTGAATACGACACTTGGGTACCTATGTGGTTCTAAAACGATCTAACTACACCATATTGAAAAAATAATATAACCAATTTACGACTAATATTAAAACTTAAAAAATGCCAAAAATTAAGTCAACAGTAGGAAGCAGGTTTACTTAATTTTGTCAGTCAGTTTGGTGCCGATAATTTCCGGTTTCAAAATAATTATACCAGGACGCGGTTAAATTCACAAGTCAAATTTATATCCATTTTGTTCATAATTATTAATTAATATTTTAAAAACATTAATATTCGCTCATCTTGGTACATTTTTTGGTCATCTTTTAAATTCATTTCTTACAGTTTTTAGGTCATTGTTGCATTTTTTTTAGTGCATTTTTGTGTATAGGTCATTATAATCCTAGCTCTACCTACTACCAATAACAGAACATAAAATAATATATTAACGTCAATGTGCATTTTTAGTAAATAAATGATTTAAAAATATTATAAAATATATAAATTTATAAATATTAAATATATATAAACACAATATTCATTTATTGTTGTTGTTGCGGCTGCTGCTGTTGTTGTTGTTGTGGCTGCTGCTGCTACTGTTGTTGTTGTTGTTGTGGCGGCTGCTGCTGCTGCTGTTGTTGTTGTTGTTGTTGCGGCTGTTGCTGTACAGCCGCAACAGCCAGAGCCTCCTGCTGCAGCTTAGGCCTGGGTCTGGCTTAGCTCCTGCCTTGGTGGCTTTTTCGGCTCTGGCTTTTGCGGCCTGAGCTTTTTTTGCTGTGTCTTTGACCCAGCAGTCAGCCACAACATGGCCCATTTTGCGGCAAACATTGCACCCTAAAAAATTAAATTAATTACAATGAAAACATATCTAATATAAAATGTTGATTGATTTTTTAATTTTCGAAATTAAATGTGGTAACCTCATATTTCTGTAAATAGAAGAAGACAATTAAGTTCAGCAGATTTTGAGAAGCCATTTTAAAACACGATGTTACAATATAGGATGAGCAATTTAACTAGATTATAAAAAAAGAATTTCTAGCATAAAATAATTTATGAATTTTCGTGATTTTTACGTATTTAGTCAAAATTTGAACTTTAAATGCTTATAAAAAAAAATCCTGCCTACGAATTTTTAATATTTTTTAACTGCTATTGTTACAATGTGTTATAAGCCTTGAATTAAAATTTCAAGCTTTTCTACCGAACAAATAAATTTTTATCGATATTTATAGAAAAAAAAACTAAAAAAGTTGAAAAATTAAAATGTCAGTAAACAGCTCAAAACAAATCTAAATATTTTGAAAATTGTATCAAATATAGAAAATACCTATATAAATATTCAGTGAAAATTTCAAGTATCTGCGGTCATTTGTTTTAGTCTTTTAGAGTTACACCAAAATAAGAAAATCACTAAATGTGAAATCCATTGAAAATCCAATGTTGTAAAAATTTAAATTTCAAATGCTCATAAAAATTTAATTTGAATTTCCGGTGGAATTTTTATTTGGGATAAAGATTGAAAAACTTGTAAGGAATCTTGTATTAAATTTTCAAATCTTAGATTTAAAAAGAAAATTTTTTATGAATTTCTAGCTTAAAATAATTTGTGAATTTTCGTGATTTTTACCTAATATGTTGTAAAAACTCAAACTTTGAATGCATGTAAAACAAAATTGTGGCTATATATTTCTTTTATTTTTCAACTGATATTGCAAAACTATATTATGAGCCTTGTATTAAATTCTCAAATCTTAGAATTAAAAAGAAAAACTTTTATGAATTTCGATCTAAGATAATTTGAAAATTGCCGTGATTTTTACGTATTAAGTCAATATTTGAACTTCAAAAGCTAATAAAAAAAAAATCGTGCCTATGTATTTTTATAATTTTTTAATGACTATAAGAATAACTTATGAGGAACTTTGTATTAAATTTTCAAGTATTTTGATACGGCCATAAAAATTTTATCGTCACTTCAAAAAAAAATTTTAAGAAAAATTGAAAATTTCAGTTGTCCATAAATACCTCAAAAAAGTCAAAATATTTTGAAAATTAAATCATGTAAAGAAAATGGCAATCTAAATAACTGGTAAAATTTTTCAAGTATCTATGACTTATATAGTAATAAAGTCAATAAAGTAATAACAAATGTTTAAAATCGTTTAAGGATAAATCGTTATCGTTACGCTATTTCGTAAAAATTTAAAATTCAGACGCACTTAAAATTTTTCCTATAATGATGCTTCGAGTTTTCTCTATAGCTACTTGAAGAATACTTATGGAAAACATAGTGTTGTATTTTTAATCCTTAGTTGTAAACGCAAAAAATTTTATGAGTTTTCAACTTCAAAATTACTAGCAAATTTTCGCGTTTTCGACAGATTTCGTAAAATTTTGAACTGTAAACGCTTATTAAAAAAAATTGTGTATAGCGTACATTTCGGGCTTTGTATTGTCTAAAAAATCTTTAACTCTTTTTATACCATCAGTGTTTTTTTTAAAATATTCTTTGCATAATCCGTTAAACGCAGACTTTGTTTGAACAAATGTCGATGATGTAGTCGTCTTCATACGTTTATTTTTAGCCTGTCCATTTGAATTATCGTTATATACACGTTTACCTAAATAATTTATAAATTTTATATAAAAACAAAACAAATATATATTTAAATATTTACTTTGTTTTGAAGATACAGCTTGTATATTCTTGACGAAAATATTTGGGGTAATTTCAATCATTTCTGGTTCATCATTATCACCTAAAAAATAAAATCAATATATATTTATGATATAATGTACATAAATATATATGATATAATACTTTTGCATAATCCTTTGTGTTATACATCAATACAATAACCATCATTATCGTCTCCAAACGTAATATTGTCATCATCTAAAAAACAAGTAATTATTGACGATTCTAGATATACCTATTTAATATAACATACTTTTACACATTTCATTATGTTCGACCTTATCTAACACATCAATACAATAGCCATCACTGTTATCTTCTGTCATTAAATTATAAACACCTTCATAAAACGCGTTGTTATCATCTATAATGAACATTTTTTTTAATTAAACGCGATATATATTTACTATATTTACTATATACCTTCACGCAATCCACTTATCAAAATCACACCTTATCCAATACTGCAACACCATCGATGTCTATACAAAAGTGATAGCATATGTTAAATATTAAACACTAAATTATAAAAATATATATATACATAATTCTTACTTGCAGTTGCTGCTGTAACTGGCTGTGGATTACTGTTTAACAAACCTAAAATGGAACAATACTTTATTATATCAAACGTGAATTAAATGCGATATATTTTTTTATACTACAATCATGTACGTATGGTTGTATATATTAAACCCCTTTAAACTCTCAGATAGCATTAATTATGCAACGAGTATTCTGATACCGTATATAAAGTTAAAAAAAATCAATATTATATGATTGGAATATAGCGTATGAAAAAAAGACTATCATCCGTTGCGGCAGATTTGTCACAGCACACACCGTGTAAAATAATGTAAACAAACGTCACAACTACGGTCATGTTAAACGGATCCACGGTACGAGCACAGAATTCTGTGGTACGAATAAATACATCATTTGCTTAATACTCTTATCTTCCTATAGTGATAAAAATAATAATTTCACTGATAGAATCCTAATATTTTATTGTATGACTCTGAAATTTACTTACCGTGTATACTTTTCTCGTGGCTTCTGAGAGCATCCCTTCTGATAAATAAATTGTCACAAATAATACACTTAAATGTTTCAATGGTATTATGACGCATTAAATGCCTAGTTAAAGCGTCATTTCGTGAGAAAGTACATTCACACTGTTCACATTTAAACATTTTTAATATGCACAAAATATAACTAATCATCTGACAATGGTCAAGCCAAAAATAATTTTTTCCTTATATGCCGTCTTAGCAGTTTTATACTACTGTAAGATAATGTCTCATTATTTTAATTCACATTGAAATGAAAGGGATTTAAAGTAAGGAATGCTGGATAACAAAAACCAGTGAAAAAAAAATATAGAAGTGTATGAGAAAACATCCTGCTAAGATAAGAAATTATGCTTAATAAACATTTCCATGCAGAATCTTTGACCACCCTGTTGCATTTATAAATATAAGTAATATAAATATATGTGTAAGCGTACTGTCAGGGCCGTATTTACGCCTAGGCCCGTGAGGCCCGGGCCTAGGGCGGCAAATTTTTTGGGGCGGCAAATTTTGTAAGAAATAAAAAAAGAATCATATGAATGCATGAAATATTTATATGATTTTTTTTTAGATATCTGTATGTAAAATATACGGGCGCATGAAACTAAAAATGTCACTAACCCGAAATCAATTTTCTCGTAATGTGAGCTATAAAGATAAGATACCTACCTAGGTATATAATAATATAAGTTGTTCCTAAAAGTAATTACGATAAAAATATAATATATATAGAAATTGGCTAAAGATATTGGCTAAATTGTACAGCAGAGCGGTCGTTTTCAGCATTGAAAAGAGTAAAATCGCATCTTCGTTCAACTTTGGAGTCAGATAGATTAAACGCGACATCAATACTACACATAGAATCTGAGATGCTTCGAAGTATAAATTATGATGATATAATCGACGATTTCACGTCTAAAAAAGTTCGTCGTAAAATGTTATAGATAACATAGGTTATGATTAGGTATAAGTTTAACTATTAAGTATTACTAGGTATAAGATTAAAGATTATTAAGATTATTTTAAGATTAAGATTCAAAATGTATACTGATAATGTCTAATTAGGATTTATAATTATTATTTGTTTTGTTTATAATGACTATTGACCTAATTTCTTTAAAATGAAATAAATTTATTTGTAATAATTACAATTTTTTTTTCTTGGGGTAGAGGCGGCATATTTAAAAGGGCCTAGGGCGGCACTTGTTCTAAATCCGGCCCTGCGTACTGTATAATGGATCAGAATTGTAGACACTACTAGACAGTGATGTGACGGCGGCATAATCAATGTCTTGGCGGGGAGTAGTGGTGGTGGTGGGCGACCTCTGTTGGGCGGGGAGTGGTGGGATGGCGGCCCTATCAAATACTTGGCGGCAAGTAGCGGTGGTGGTGGCAGTGGTGGTGGTCCCAGGATCGAAAAATTAATACTACTTATTACTATTATACTTTGGAAGTTTTAAGGACCCATGAATAATTTTTTAAATTACAACAATGAAACTAAAATTGTTATTCTTGGTTATTTAATATGTAATTTCGTCCAAATTTGAACTGAATATTAACTATACAAAAACAAATGTCTTTATATTTTTTAGTTACCCACAGAATTAACTACTAACGTGAAACCATGTTTTAAATTTTCAAATTTATGAAGTATTGTATAACATTTTAGATTCTGAGCGGAGCGATGAATGTACCTATTGATTTTACTATGTGTTTTTTTTTTTTTTGTGTGTGTCTGTCATCACGTTTTGGGGCAGTAAAAATGCTTCGATTTTTGACTTCAGTACCTCGTTCGATCAGAAAGTGAATCTAGTTGGTACTTTGGGGGGTCAAAAGTAAAAAATTCTTAATATTTTTCTAAATATTCGAGAAAAACAAACTAAAAATTAACGGAAAAACGGGAAATTTTACGCACACTCATTTTTCGACAAATGATTTTGGTTTTTGATGCAATTTTAAAACAAATGACCATGGATACAATTTTTACCGAATGTTTATATAAGTATATTCTATCCACCATGCAATTTTCAAAAGATGTTGACTTAAGTTGAACTATTCATAGGCATTTGAAATTTTCAATCATTATTATTTTTTTTTAAATTAATATCGATAAAAATTTATTTGTTAGGCAGAAAAGCTTGAAAATTTAATACAAGGCTCTTAACACATTGTTACAATAGCAGTTGAAAAATAAAAGAAATTAATAGTCACAATTTTTTTTTATAAGCTTTCAAAGTTTGAATTTTGACAAAATACGTAAAAATCACGAAAATTCACAAATTATTTTAAGCTAGAAATTCATAAAAAATGTTCTATTTAAATCTAAGATTTGAAAATTTAATGCAAGATTCCTTACAAGTTTTTCAGTCTTTACCACAAATAAAAAGTCCACCGGAAATTCAAATTAAATTTTTATGAGCATTTGAAATTTAAATTTTTACAACATTGGATTTTCACTTTTAACTTTCCTTATTTTGGTGTAACTCTAAAACAAATGACCGCAGATACTTGAAATTTTCACTGAATGTTTATATAGGCATTTTCTATATTTGATAAAATTTTCAAAATATTTAGATTTGTTTTGAGCTGTTTACTGACATTTTAATTTTTCAACTTTTTTAGTTTTTTTTTCTATAAATATCGATAAAAATTTATTTGTTCAGTAGAAAATCTTGAAAATTTAATACAAGGCTTCTAACACATTTTAACAATAGCAGTTGAAAAATAAAATAAATTCATAGTCACAATATTTTTTTTACAAGGATTCAAAGTTTGAATTTTGACAACATACCTAAAAATCACGAAAATACATATTTTATTTTATGCTAGAAATTCATAAAAAATGTTCCTTTTATATCTAAGATTTGAAAATTTAATACAAGGCTCCTAACATATTTTTATAATAGCAGGTGAAAAATAAAATAAAAATATAGACACAATTTTTATTTACAAGCATTCAAAGTTTGAATTTTGACAACATACCTAAAAATCACGAAAATTCATATTTTATTTTATGCTAGAAATTCATAAAAAAAATTTATTTGAAATCTAAGATTTGAAAATTTTTCATAATCTATAATATATCCTAGACTGATAAACCGTCTTCGCTCAGAATCGTTTTTCGTATACAATGATATAATATCATGGGATTCAAATTTAATTCCATCCATTACAGTAACCCACTTGTAACCTACTGTACAGCAGAGCGACATCCACGACTTACCCGCCTTTTTAAGTTTTTTTTTTTTAAACCTAGAAGGTTAAAGCGTAGCTGAAACCGTGACCTAAAATAATTCTAACCCTCTTGCAAGTAAGTGTTGCCGCTGGGTGATAACTTAATCATGTCAATCATGCCATTAAATGTAAATCCTCAAACATGCTTATTGTAAAATGTATTTATAGATTGTATATATTAAAAATAAAAGTTAAAAAAAAAAGTTTTTTTTAATTCAAAAATTATTTTATTGACATTGATTTTAAAAAAAGCCTAACAAAAATCGAAAATTACATGTGTCTATAAATCGCTCATTAATCAAAATATTTTGAAAATGTGTGTGAAACATTCATTGAAAATTTCATATAGCTACGGGTTTTTTTTTTTTTTAAGTTAAACCAAAATCCAAAATCGATCTTGTCGAAAAACTATTTTGCGTAAAATTCCTATTTTTCTTAATTTTTTTTTTACTGTATATACCGGCACTTTTGGAAAATACTGGGAATTTTTAACTCCGGAATGCACCAACTAGATTTACTTTCCCTTCGGAAAAGATGCTAAAGTTAAAAATTGAAGCATTATTTCGACCAATTATCATAAAATAAAAAAAATATATATTATAAATAAATAAATAAAGATAAAAACATAAATTATTGTAAAATATTGTAAAATATTGTAAAATATTTACATTTATCACTCTGTTCAGAATCTGTAATTGACTGATATAAAGTTTTTTCCGTCTGAAAATTAAATTTACAACTTGACGTTTTTGAATTATTTGAAAATTAAATTAAATTAAATTTAAATTTTTAATTTTTAGTAAAAAAAAAAAAAAAAAGGTATACTGTACTTATAACACAAGTATATAAAATACATTAAAAACATTTAAGCAGTATTGATTAGATTAAAAATTATTTCTTCATTTGTTGAGTCATTCTGTTGTACATTGTATAATATATGCATTTAGGTTGATGATACTATTAATACTGAATTAATACTGTAGAACCTTCGTATTCTTCAGAAAATGATTTAGATGTTACGACAGTATCAATAGAAGAACATAATATTACGATATCCAGAATGAACCAAAGCAAAATCCACCCGTTGAAAAAAATTTCCAAAAAAAAACGTATATGTGACATAGATGATGCAGACGTTAAAATAAATTTGGCCTTTGCGATCATGAAATCCATTAGTGAAAAAAAACCTGCCGTAAATCATGAATATTCTTCATTTGCCACATATATTGATACCAAATTAAAAATATTTTCCCCACATGAAAAAGGCAAAATTAGAAAATCAAATACAGAATCTAATTTTCAATGCTGAAATGAAACATTATAGTACTCAGTCTGTTCATATTCAAACAGGTCATACTCAGCCTTTTTTCTTTCAAAACCCTCAAATGCCATCTAATTACATTCCTCATAACAGTCTTCAGAATAATCGCACCTACTAACCAATCCCAGCACATTATTCATAGTAAAATATGCCATTCACAAATGTTGAAAACACTTCAAATCAACAACTTCAGTCAGTATTTACACCTCCAGAATAAAATTCTTTGTGTGATACAGAAGTTTTTCAACCCTTACCGCATACAAGTATGGATTAATTAAAAATTGTTTTTCCTTGTAAATGTTTAATTTACATTTGTACATAATAGTTATTATTTGGATTTATCGAGTTGATTTTAATTTTATTTTTATGTTTTTACATTTAATAATGTTTTTTCATATGGAAGTTAAGTTTATTTTCCCTTAATATTTATAATATTTGTTTCAATATTATCTTCGAGTTATTTAGTAATAAAGAGTTATGCATTTACACTGATATTATTATTATTATTATTATACCTACACAATTATAATACATGATAATTATTAATTACTAACCTTGACATAATCCTTGAGAATTTCTAGTATTGCAGAACAAACTTCAGGTATAATTATTATAATAAATAATACATAAATATTAATTAAGAATAATTAATTTTACCAATACGTAATAGCGGAATAATTAATAACAATAATCGAGGTTTTAGACAGTTTCAAATAGTATTAGAATAAGGACAGTAAAAATAATATTAGATACCACACGCTGTGCTTCGGTAATCAGCGAAGGAACGATAAACGAGTCATGAAATAGACCAACACATACATGCCACAAACACATGTATTATACAGATTGTCTAAAATTTGTCTATTCTCATCTCCTATAAGCGGTCGGAATGGAATCCCCTTAAATACCATTATAAACTGATATTTGGATTAAATATTTAACTTAATTAACTATATATTATTATAATTCAACAAAAACCATACAAAATAATATTAATAATTTTTGATACAAAAAATTAATATCTATGTTCAAAAAAATAAAAATAAATAAATAAATTGGTAATCATTATTAATGTTTACTATAAAATAATATAAATTACATAGCTACTAAAATCAAGGTATACTTAAATTATAACTATCACAATCTGAAAATATTCCAATATTATGATTTACAAGATATTTACAGTTGCGAAAAAACAATGATAAATAACAAACAGTTCAAAATATGTTAAAAAATTTACTATAATGGCGATACATTTAAAAACAGAAAATGAAACAAATCTAAAATTTGAAAGTAATAAGCGTATAATGTGTATTTTAAATACTGAGTATAATTAAGAATAGAAACAGGTTAAAAATATTAATTATCAACAAAACAATAATTGTAGTTCCACAATATTATTCAAGATTTATAACTTTTTTTAAGGGGTTCAATAAAATACCTATCCATACATTAATTCTACAGACAAATACACTTTTGCTTATAAACTAAATCAGTGGGTCTCAATCTGGGGATATGGAATGCCGAATGGGTTTTTAAAATTAAAATAGAAAGTTAAATATTTTAGCTATAAACGTATACATTATATTATAAAAGTACTGATTTTAAATAACTTAACTAACAGGTAATATATAAAATTAAAATAAATAATAATATTGTCTTTCTATAGTTATATCAATAAAAGGTTTAACAGAACATAAAATTGTGTATATTGAAAATAAAATAAAAATTTGTCTGTACTAAGGATAAAACTTTGTTAGAAGTTCAGCAGATAATAAAAAACTAAGAAACATTGATTTAAATAAATGTTTGAATATTTTACTTTTATCTTTTGTTTAGTAATACATACAAATTAATCTAAAATTAATATCAAAATAGATATTATTTTAGAACAGTATATGTAGTTATATATGATATATTATACCAAAGCAAGTAGGAAAAACAATAGTATACAAAAACTAAATTTGTAATTAACGTAACACAACATTAAACAATACAATTATAGGAGTAGTAATAAAAAAAATAATGTAGAAAACCTATTGAATTATTTGAATTTCCAATTGAAAAAGTTATAATAATAGAAATTACTGTATTATGTGTATGTGTATAGACTGGATTGATAAAAAAAAACTTTAGTATTAAGGGGAAAATGTTAAAATTATAGGCAATACCTACTGAAATAAAAAAATATTTTTCAAACAATTTATTGAATGTGGAATAACGGAATCACAACCATAATATAATGTATACATTATACATGTTTACGAATATGTAAAAACATATGGAAAACATCAATCCTAAATTTAAAAAAAATTATTAGTTCATTTTATATATAATTACTATTAAAGTATTCAATCTAATGAATATTTTTTTAAATAAATGTACCCTATAAGCTAACCACTAAATGTTATAGGACGAGGTTTTTTATTATAAACTATTAAATACTCCAAAATAAATTAAGTTAATTTAGTATAAACATAAAATGTTATGTTGATAAATGTCATGTTCCTAGTCGGTCTCCATATTATGTTATTTTAGTAAGTATTTAAAAGAAATTTAACTACCTTTCAATTATTAATATTTGTAATGAAATACAATTATGAAGATTTAATTATAATTTGTCCTTAGTTAATAAGTAGCCTTAAATAGATGAAATTTGATGTTGATAATCAGCTATTCAAATCTTCAATCTAAATATTCGTATGTAGCTGAAACACTCTAAAAAAATCATATTTATTAAGTAATATGTATATCTTGAAATTCCCAAATATTAATATTTTACCTCTAATTCAGGAGTATTTTCATTTAAATGTGTTATATGACATGATCTGCATAATAAATGAGAATCTAATGGATAACACCTTTTATCAGGCTCATCCGTTAATTGCATTCCACACTCCTAAAAGTTACAATTTCTATAAGTTTTTTTGATTATTTTAAACATAATAATTTGAAAAATATTGACCTCGCAAATAAAGCAATCAACATGAAAATCTTTATCCATTGATACAACTCTTACAGTTTCCTCAGTACCCTGAAACAAAAAATAATTAAAATAAAATTGACTAGCCATCAGCAAGTTTTTTTTCAGTTAATTACTTCAACTGGTGTAATTCCTTTTCCGCAAGATGCACATTTAGGAGCATATTTCCTATAAGTAATTAAAACAAATTATATTAGGAACAAAATCATGATTATCCCACAAACTATTAACCAAAATTTGCATGGCAGAATAAAGAAGTTGAGTGGGCAACTAAACTAGTCTGTGGTATTTTGGTTAACACTTCATTTTTTTTTTTTTTATAATTAGCAAATCATTTTAAATTTGTGTTATTATATTAAACAATTATACATATTAATGGAGACACAATGAAAAATTAAATTATTATGATTGACAATATGAAGTTTTTTTTGACAATTGTACAGAATTTAATGTGTACCTATGAATTAAATGAGCTGCAGCATTCATCCATATGAATTCTGTTATCATCAATTAAATCATCAACTAAATACGAATATCAAAAATTGATTACCTAATTTTGAAAGTTAAAAATATATCTATTAATTTGAAAATCTATCAAATGTTTAAGTTGTTTGAATAGTTATAATTTATGCATTGAATAATTTATGATTTTTAACTTTTTAGATAGTTAATAATATGATACAATAATACTTCAATCCAATATAATTCACTACTTTAGCAGCCTGTTCAAGAAGTTTTATAAGATTTTAGCAACCCACAAAACATGTTTTGTACAATATCAAAATTTTAATGTGCTGGTTAACAATTTATAAATATACGAGTAGTAGTTCATAATTAAACATTTAAAGAAATGTAGATTATATAAACTGAAGTATGATACCACTTAGAATAAATAAGTTTAGTTTAAGTATAAGTGAGGATTAAGATTTTATGCTAACCTATGGTAATCAGCAACACAGTAAATTTTATTATCAATATCCACTGTAAACGGTATTCCATCCAAACAACCATTGCAAACACAGCATCGAAAACAACCAGGATGAAATGATTTTCCCATAGCTTGTAAAATCATTTCCATTATTAAATGCCCACATATTGAACATTTCTCAGCAGTTTGTTGAAATCCTATATACTAAATAAATAACAAAAAAACACCAAATTACATTATTTACCATCAATAAAAAATATTTTAACATATTCTAAAGTAACACATTGCTATATAGTGTTAGCGCACTACAAAAAACTAGTACCATTCTGACCACTGTAAAATATGAACCCTGAATTGTTATTAAAAACAAAAACAATATGTTTATCATTTAAAGTTAATACCATGTAATCTTCTTCACAGTACACTCTTCCATAAACATTATAGAATGCTTTACCACGAAGTGCGCGACCACAAGCACAACATATAAAACAATTAGTGTGATACAAGTTTCCCATTGCTTGACAAGCCTGACCAGCACCAGTCACTTTATTACCACAAGTATGGCATATCCCTAAAAAAAAATTATTTCATAATGTAAAATAAATTAAATTATTGTATTGTTTTATTAAGTTAACAAATATAAAATAATAAGACCAACCAAAATATTCTCCACCAACAGCAACATCTTGAGTTTCCATCTGTTCTTCTAACTGTCTAGTTAGTTCTTCAATTTTCTTTTCCGCTTCTGTTGGTCCCTAAAATTAAAGTAAAAATGCCAACAAAGTAAAGAAGTCAATAAGAATAACGTTTTTATAAATTCCGAAATTCCAAAATTGTATTTCCACAAATGGTTGTTTAAATTCACCAATTATCAAATGATGATAATTAAATAAGAAATTTATAATATTTTATCTTTCATAACAGTTTTAATGGCCATGAATATATTACCATTTATAACTACAGTGTACTCTCAATTATCCATGGAATAAGGTGGGAGGACAAGGTGTACTGGGAGGTTTTCAGCTCTTGTCCCTTTAAAAGATCTCGGTTTTTTTGATTTACCAATCACTACCAGTTTAAATTTTTGAGAACCTGTTGCGTTGCTACATGTCATTATGGTTAAATAGTCGTTTTTTACTGCATTTATGTCTTGGGGCGTGTCGCTCACTTTCAAATGCAAGTGTTCGGGTTGGCAAACATTTCTAAAACAGCCCCGACTCATAAGCACTATACAATATTTTTCGTAAGATATATTCTTTTTTTGAAGAAACTATTCAAATTTAATTTTGAAATCTTCCGCTGTCTGTTCAAAGCAACAAAATTTATTCTAATTTCTCTTATTCCGTGGTGTTTTTAAACCTTGTCAACCACCCTGTAACACGTCAAATTTCCCTTCTAAACCTAACATTTCAAAAAACTGTTTAGCATTTGCAAAAACAATAGGTCCTGAAACAGGAGTTTCCTCACCTCTTACTTGATTTATCCACTGACCACTAAAAAAGAGTCGCATCTAATTCTTCATAAGTGCTAGTTTTCATGGTTTTTCATTTTTTCATTGATGAGTAGTTGTCTGATGCGGACGCTAATTTCATTAATTTATCTTTCTGTTTGAAAATGTCCCTAACGGTGCTTTCTCCTATTCCATACTGCAAGCTAATTTGTTTTTTCGATGTACCCTTTTCAATAGTGTTAATCAATTCAAGAGAAACTTGAATTGACAATACCATATTTTTTTTCACTCATTTCGTTATGGACTTGCAATAAAAATATTAAAACTAAAATGACGCAAAACACTTTAAACACTAATGCAAAGTTCTAGTCTAAACGTGTGTTTGTACAGTAGACAGAAGACTAAATAGGTAAACGCGTTATAAGTGATCAAATGCAATGTAATATACGTTATTGCATAATCGACTATTGCAAATTCACAACCCAATTAAACCTAAAATGATTCATAATGGAAAGATACAATAATCTATGTATATTTTTTGTCGGATAATCGAGAGTACACTGTATAAATTTATGTTATATAAAATTACCATTGGTCGAGGTGGAGTAACATTATATGGAAGAAGATTTTTAGCAGGTTGTTTAATTTTAATAGGTAAAGGAGGTGTTGGTGAAGTCCGTGTTAATTTGCTATGGTGTATTGGTGACTCCTGTTGATATGTTGATGTTGTTTGAAAAATTTTAGGCATGGTATTATGTTGTTTTTGAGATCTAGATTCGGCAAGTGCTGGTTGCCCTACTACACACATTTGTGATTCTACTGATGTGGTTGATTTTGGTGTTACTGGATCTTGAGAATAGCTTACATTATTTGCGGAACTATATGATCTCATGTTTTGAGAATCTGATTGAGATGCATACTCTGATAAGGCTTTTATTGCTTGTGGAACAATAGTAGGTATGGGTTTTATGTATGGTGTAGCATGTTGAGCTGGGTAACGGCTAATATGACCAATAGATTGTGTGGGTACTTGTGGACCAGGTTTAGCAGGTTCATAAGAATTCAAATTTTTATTACTATCAGATAAAGTTTCATAAATAGGTGGTGCTTCATAAGGTGGAACTTCTTTTCCCATAGGTGGAATGTATTTGGGATAGCTGACTGGAACTTGAGGTTGGGCTTTACGATAATTTGATTCATAAAGCGCTGAAGAACCTTCACAAGAAACTATACTAGTTCTAGGGCTGGAATGTCTTGAGTCTTGAGATCCACCGCTGGAATGTGAACCAGGTCTAGGTCTTTGATGATAATATGTAGGAGTTTGAGTTGAAGAGCGACCATCATTATAAAAATCAACATTCTCATACAAAGGTGACGATTTTAATTCATGACTAATAGACCCAATACTAGCACGAGGACTTGGCGATTCTCTACTTCCTATTGATGTGCAGTATGGTGGTGGACTTGATAATGAAGGTTTTAATGTCATGTTGTTTCTAGGATATTTACCTTGATCTATGTTGGAATGTAGATACAAATTGTTAGTACTGTTTATACTATCTATAGAATTATTGCTTTGTAATCTATCTGTTGAGTTAGATAAATCCATTGATTTGAATGGAAATAACTTGGAATGTGTTGGAGATTTTGGATCACTAACTTTTAAATTTGAAACACAGTTTAATATGTAATTATTAATGTCTTGATCAGTCAGCACAGCTGGTTTAATTGAATTAATAGAATCTTTAACTCTATTATTCATAATGTTTGATTCTGTTTTAACTAAAATATTTCCATAACCAAGGTTTGATAGTAATTTTTCATTCTTTTTTTCTGGACTTCTCTTTTCGGTTGTACTAGAAGAATAATTGTTTTTCTGGTGTTTGTCCATAGTAATTTCACTAAAAAAAAAAAAAAAAATCAATTTTATAACTGGGGATTAATTTGATTTAAAAACTATAACTCAAATTACAAATTACAAATTACATATATTGAAAGAAAAACAATCCGATTTATATTATATAAAAGAAACATAAAAATGACAATCTCATTATTTTTAACCTGCATAATTTGTTGATAATTTTTAGTACCTATAAATAATTTAATTTTAATTTTTTTTTTTAATGTTCATTTTATTTAATTTATTTTTATATTAAATATGGACTTGAATCCAATTAAAATATTATACATATTTTAATGTACAATAAACTATTAATTGTTTAACAGATAAATATTACTCTGCAGATAAATGAAGACTAAACATTTAACTTAACTATTAACAAAAGGGTACATAAGATACATTAATGCTTGCATTACTTCCCAGTGCCCAACATCAATGATAAAACTGAGACTATGAACCACGGTTATCTACACAGGTTGTAACTCGCGCTATACTATACTGAACAACAGATCGACCAAGAGCGGTGGCCACGTGAACTACAGCGCTAGTTGTATCTGGCCCTATTTTTCGTAACAGAACATACGTCGTTTTGTACTGTTTTGTTAATTGTTTATATATAATTGATTTTACGAACAAAGTGCTCATGACTTAAATTGTAGCCTATAGTTCTACATAATATATATCACTTATCACATTTTCACTTAACTGTTTTTATCAGAAAGTATAAAGTTGAACAAAAAAGTAAAAAACCTACTGTATTCTCTTTACAAACGTACAATTTTAATTTTTTAATTTTGAATAGTATTGTTATAAATTTTGACTATGGTGAAGTGTTGATGAGATTGAGGCAGTTTGCATACCAGGAGATTTTGAAAATGCAAAAAGTTTCGAGAGAAAAGAAAAAGTTATCAAAACTATATAATTCTTAAATTCAAAGTATAAAACAAACTAGTCATAGTTATTTTTGTTTTAATATTATATACTCAATTGGCTTTAATGTTTGCTATTTGTATTCAAATTTTAAATCAATAATAAAAACACAAATTTTTTATCCTTATTATACCTATATCTATTGCCATGTTATTGCTGCATTAAAGAATTACAAAATATGCTTGTAGCTTTTATTCAAATTTTAAATCAATAATAAAACACAATTTTTTGTATCATTATTACATATCTATTGCTCTGTTATTGCTGCATTAAAGAATTTAAAAATATGCTAAATGTTGCTTTTATTTAAATTCTAAAATATTGTGTATTCATTTACAGGGTACAAGAATCATATCTTATCTGAACCAAACAAAAATTTTGATTGTGCAGATAAATAAATACAAATAATTATACTATAATAAAAAAAGTATGGTGTAATTTTAATAAGTACTAAAATATTATTTTATTTTAATTCAATTCAAAACCAAACAGTGTTTCATGTTATATCTTAGTTTGTAATTTATGTAAAGTCAATCATTAGTTGATAGTTGTGAACTAGATACCATATTTTAAAATTTAAATGTCTTGATTGTAAAATCAATAATCATGATAAGATTATAAGAAAAACAATTCGTTTTATCGTTTTATGCCCTAAACCACACCACGCCACCACGGTCGTTTGAGGAGTAATAGGGCCAGATACAACTAGCGCTGTAGTTCGTGAGTCCACCACCCATCGACGCGCAATAACAGCCCGTTATCCAACCTGTGTAGATAACCGTGCTATGAACTAAAGAAAATATGCAGAATGAAAATGAAGAGGTAGTTATCCGAGAATTAGTAGCGAGACTTAAATAAAAATGATAATATTTTTGATTCGTTCTTAAGAAGAAATTATGTTTGGTTTATAATCCATAAAATATTTTTTTATACCTAAAATGCATACATATTTTTCTATACATTAATTTTTTTTTTTTGTTAGCAAATTAAAATTAAAAATTGCTTGTATTGAAAATCGTTTATTAATTAAATTACTATTTTTTTCTATATACGCATAAAATGTATTATATATAAAGACCGGATTTAATTGATATTGCAACTTTTTTTTTAGTTAAGATAAATCAAACCTGATCAAATATGTACACGATTTATATTAATTACTGTCTTTCTGTATAATTTTATGTTGCAATTTATTGCAATTTTTTTCAATTTTGTATATTTCACGTAATCAAATGTACAAGTCAATATTTCTTAACTAATTTTATCATATAAAAATAATAACATTATTGTGGATTTTTATTATTGGTTTGAATAATATTATGATTTTAGAAGTATAAAGGAGTATTATCTATGTTATTTATTGCTCGTCTGGAATTTTCTAGCTCAAATTACTGCGACTAGCGATAAGCGTCGTGTGCGTTTACCCGTTGATACATACTAGTACCTATTCCTTTGATCAGTTTGACCGTACAAACCAACAATGAACGTATTCGTCAAAATGCCTAAAATAAAATAAAATTTAAAAAGTAGTTACACTTATCCGAGTTATGCACGAATCTCAAAAATTTGGAAGAATCTAATAGTGAACTATTGAAAAGTATGGATACTTTTGGAAAAATTGAAGATATTTTAACAAATATTCCTGGTCCAAAAGGGGAAAAAATTAAGGAAAAATTTATGTATGTAATTGAAAAAAATGAAGGGTATAAAACTTTAAAGTGTTACTATGAAGTCATGTCAGGTAAAGCAAATGTTAATTTAAATATAACGACTACTTTATTAAATTGTTTTAAATAATATGCACCAATAACGAGTGTTGACGTAGAACGTAGTTTCTCGTTGTACAAACATATTTTAAGTAATAGAAGATTTAATTTTAATGAAAATAATTTAGAAATATATTTAATCATCAATTTTAATTCAAAAATGTAATATTAATATTAAATGTAACTATGAATTAATGAATATATAAATACAACTTGCATTTTTATAGTGCAATTTATTTTGCAATTTTTATGGGATTTTTGGTGCAATTATACAATTTTATTATGCAATTTTTGAGTGTTTTTAATGCAATTAAATCCGGTCTTTAATTAAATATTAGTATACATCCATAAACTATACTGTAATTTGTTGGTAAACCGCATATTAGGAGACAGCCTTTTAAAGTATTGAGTAATGTTGCAATATATTAACTTTAAAATGTATGAAAATTGTTAATATAATAATTACTCATTTATTTCTCAAGATAAGAATACTGGGTCTCACTTAGTATTCTCAAGTTGAGACCCAAGGAGTTATTATGTGTACATGTGTATATTTATTACTAGTATATAAATCACATGTTTAAAAATATTAATTATGTAATAAAGCTAAAACTGAGAAAATATGTACAAAAATATTATAGATACGTTTTACTTTATTTATTATTAAAAGTGTATAATAATATTCAATTCCCATGACAAACATTTGTGCTAAATTAGATACCTTTCTTACTATTCACAGATATATAATATATAGGTATTTGCCTAACACTTTATATTACAGTGTCATATTTGATAAACCTTGTATCAATAATTTTATCAGCATCAGATACAATATTGTTAAATTTGTTTTCCATTTCAAGTTCATCAGTTTTCAATTATTTTTGTAAATAAATTTAAGAATATAGATACAAATTATTTTAAGTACCTAGGTACTGAAAATAGTACAGATCGAAAAAAAATTTTAAAAAGGGTGATATCAAAATATATAATAAATGACTAACCCAAATATTCTCTACAAGTTACAATTAAGAAAATGTGTAGGCACCTGTAATGAAAATAATCAATTAAAAATAGTTAATATAAGATGTCCGAACACAAGCATGCCCCACTATAAGATCACCGAACACGTTAGTTTGTAGGTAGAATCAAAATAACAAACATAACAAACATCTTTAAGATAAAACAATTTTTTACTTAATAAAGCCCAACAATAATTTCTGGTTAACTAATAATTAATATTTACAAGACAATATCATTATTCTTATCTATAGCGTATTTTTACCATAGAAACTAAAGTATTTTTTTTTTTTTAAATTGTGAAAATTTTATTTATTTTAAGTAATTACAAACATTTTTAAATAAGATATTGTAAAACCATTGGCATTAAGTTGAAACACCAAATAAATAATAAGATCAATAATTAAAATGTATACAAATTATGCAATGATAATTAAGCCGTAGGTCAGACATAAAAAATAATTGTAAGCCATTTGAAATTGGTTATATATCGAATAGCTTTAGTTAGTGTCTGTCATGCAAGGTAGAAACTGTTTTTCTGCAAATTGGTCGAGGGAATATTTTTGGGCATCAGTAGTTATGTGTAAAAGCAGTAACATACTGCTCTTTAGAAACAGAGTGAAAGCATCAAGATTTAGCAAACTTAGCAAAGAAACTTACGAATTTTTCAGCATCTATTAAATAATGAATTACTTAACAATGAACATTTTTTTAAAATCCTTTAAAAATAATTTTGTTTATTATTAATGGTAATAATTAATATAAGAATAATATGCAATATATAGTGCAACTATTGAATTTTGCCTAGAACATGAAAATTAAAATCAAAACTTGGCTTTGTTTGTTTTATACAATTTATGATAGAATTTAATTTAATCATTTACTTTTGAGTTGTTACTTGTATTTTATCAAGTTTAAATACAAATTACCTATAAAGATACCTACTGAATTAATTTGATAAATCTTAGGTATTAATTAGTTCAATGAACAGGTAAAACAAGAATAGTTTATTGAATTAAAAATAAATTGAAATACATATGATGCAAATTGAAATTACAATTTTAAAATGAGATAATTTGGCAATAGGTATTTCAAACAATTTTAATTACTTTTTCTACTTGTGCAGAAAATATGAAATAAAATATTGACCAGTCTATACTGTCAATACTCATAATAATTAATATATGTGAAGTAATAAATACGACAGAACTCTAATTCCATAAAAATATAAGTAATAATTGAAGTATATGTATTTATGTAGTAAATTTGTATGTATGTAATTAAATTATGTTACTGTAAACATAACCAAACACTTATTTTTCAGTGCTTAGTATATTTGTCCCATAAGATATAGTGAAATTCGATGTTACCACTTATAACATGATAATTTTTTAGTACATATTAAGGAAGTTAATTGGTTTTTCAATAGGTTTAAGTTTGAATGTCCGTACAAAAAGGTACACCAACTGGGAACTTAAAACCTAACTATGATATGTCAACAATTAGTGTATAACACAAACTTGTTATGAATGTAAATAATATATTATAGATATAACATAATATAAGTAAAGAAAGTAACTTTGATTACTATATTAATAAGGTATTGGTAATAATTCTAATTCCAAATTCGTACTGGACACATTTAGTAAAGTAATTTATGACAAAATAAATAATCATACCAACTTATAAGTGACAAAAGTTTAATTGGGATCGAGAAACTACCAGATTAATAATGTTGAATAAAAGAACCAAATTGAAAGTACCTAGTAAATGTTAACTGATTGTAGTCTTAACAGTCCTATGTATATCAAATGGGGTACATAGAACTCTTGGATGATATTATCGTGGTCCACTACCACATAGTGAAGGAGTACAACCAACCAACTACTTAAAAATAGGACGAGTCGCTGCTCTGTCCAACGGCTACAGTTGTAGGTGACTGTTACCTGAGAGATTCAAGACGACTTATGTTGACAGTCGGTCCACATTGGTCCTGCGACGCTGCACCAAAGCATGATTACGGACCGTACTAGGATAAGTCGGGCAAGGACAGTGACAGCAAACAGCTTTCGATGCGTTACGACAAACGGAACCGCGTATTACTCTGATGATACTTCGGCGGTTTAATTGTGACGACGTCGGGCAAATGGATGTAGTGAGAAACAAATTAACATCGGCTTCGCCGAGCGAGAATGACGACGCTGCGAAACGAATAATATTAATAATAATAACAACGTGAATAAGAGATGAAGGCGGGTGCGTGCGTGCGTGTGATATGATATTATAATCACAAATTTACGAAACGGCCTGGCGGCTCGCGGCGCACAGCGGTTCGTCGGCGGCCGTCATGTACTGGATTGTGGTGTAGTGGTGGAGGCACGCAGCGTCTACGGGAGCCGGTCGTATAAAAGATCGGAGGAGGAGAAGCTCTTTGTAACGGGTGACGAAGGTCGGAGAGGCCGCGCACAGGTAAGATTAAAACTATATTATGTTATATGAATACAAATTACAAATGTACAGTATCATGCAGTGTATATTTTTTTGTATTTAGTAATGACAACAGCGGCGGCTATTGAAAATACGATACACCCGCGCATGCGCACAACCAAGTATAATTGCAGTAATAGTTAAGCACACACGGTAACGATAACAAAGAAAGCGGTGGCAGGACAGGACAGGTGGTGGCTCTTTTGCTAAACCGTCAGCTACTTCTACCGAACCAATGTGACCAACTAAATAGACAATTTAGAGTTTGTAGTTGGCATTCTCGCACTCGCTAAATATAATGAATATAATATAATTTAATAATAATACTAATACATTTCGCTTGGGTATTTTATTCAAATAAATATCTTACAATATTTTGGATAGAAATTGTCTTGGTTATCTATTTATCTTGCTTTTGAAATTTAAATTATTCTATTATCATGGACTTTTTTTATATTTTTCACCAACAACCTAGCATAGTTGTAAAACATAATACCTATGTAGTATGTATACATACTTGATTAAAGATAAATAAATGGTAGCTGTAGGTAATTTTTTGAATATAGCCTCAAGTTGTTATTACAATTATTCCAACGATAAACATTAATTAATTTAAAATTGCCACTAAAGCAGTCAACAAATCATAAATTTATAGATAAATATTTCAAACATTTTCCCATTTTATTTATCAAATTATTTACCGCAATTCGTAAAAAAAATTACTGTGGGACACAACTAGTTACCACTTGTTGAAAAAACTATTAATTTTCAGGTATTGCAAAATTATCGTTTTGCAACACCAAAAATAAAGTTTTAAGTTCTAAGTTGGTTTCATATGAAGCGAATGTTCGAGGGGCGAACGCGATTTTAAATCGCCGCAAATATTTTTTCAAAATTGAACACCTCTATTTACCTAATGTCTAATAGAATAAAGATTTTTATTTATGAATATAAAATATTAATCACATTAGATACTATTATCAATTTAAGCATAATAAAATATATTTACATCAATTAAGCCAAATTAAATTGACATCCACTTTCTGTGCTTTAATACCAAACCTGTAAAAAAGTAATTAAATTTGTATTTTTAAAAAATATTTATATATTACTATCTTATGCAAGAAAAACTAAAATGTTATTTAAAAAACATGAGTAATTTTTCATACCTGTAAAACAATATATTAGTAAAGTGATTCCCAAACTGTGCACCGCGAGCACATTCTTAAGGCATCGCAGTCTACGACTCAAAATAAATAATTTGAAATTTATAAAATTCGTTATTAATTAGGATCTTTTTGTTCTGTCTTTCATGGTATTCATAGTAGGACATCGTGACTATATTTGGTCCAAAAAAGGGCACCACGGAAAAATAAATTTAGAACCGTTGTATTAGTCAATAAAATCTTCTGCAATTTAATTTTTAAATTAAATTTAATAACATTGTTTTAATCACTTTAATCACTTAAACACTCTGATTTAAGTATCTACATACTAGGTACTAATATAGTCTGAAAATCAACCAAAATGCCGTTTATTAATTTTATTTTAGATTCTGAGCGGAGCGATGAATTTTTAAATTTTACAATGATGTGTGTTTTTAATTCTGAACGGAGTATTGATTTTAGTTTTGATGTGTGTTTGTTTTTTTTTTGTGTGTGTCTGTGTATACAGGATAACTAGTCGGGAAAAGTGAATATTCTTGGTGCATTATAGAGGTAAAAAGTAAACATTTTCCAACAGTTTTAAAAAAAATCGAGAAAAACAAATAAAACAGGAATTTTTACGCAAAACCAGTTTTCGACCAAATCGATTTTTTTATATGGTTGTAATTCAAAAACTAATTACTGTAAATACTTGAAATTTGACTTTTTTGAGTTATTTATAGACCACTGAAATATTTTTTGAAGTATCGGTAAAAAAATGTTGGATGACCAAAAAAACTTGAAAATTTAATACAAGGTTCCTTATGAGTTGTTCTTATTGAAAATAAAAAAAAATTAAAAATCGTTAGTCACAATTTTTTTTATAAGCGTTCAAATTTTTACGAAATCTGTCGAAAACGCGAAAATGTGCAAGTAATTTTGAAGTTGAAAAATCATAAAATTTTTTGTGTTTATAACTAAGGATTTAAAATTCAACACTAAGTTTTCCTTCAAGTGGCTATAGAGAAAACTCGAAGCATCATTACAGGAAAAATTTTAAGTGCGTTTGAATTTTAAATTTTTACAAAATAGCGTAACGATAACGATTTATCCTCAAACGATTTTAAATATTTGTTATTACTTTATTAGGTATTCAAAAAGTATAAGTCGTAAACACTTGAAAATTATACCAATTATTTAGATTGGAATTTTCTTTACAAGATTTAATTTTCAAAATATTTTTACATTTTTTGAGATACTTATAGACAACTGAAATTTTAAATTTTTCAGAAAATTTTTTTTTTGAAGTGTCAATAAAATTTTTTTGCCCAATCAAAATACTTTAAAATTTAATACAAAGTTCCTCATAAGTTATTCTTATAGTGATTAAAAAATTATAAGAATGCATAGGCACAATTTTTTTTATTATAGAATTTGAAGTTGAAATATTGACAAAAATTCGTCAAAACCATGAATATTTGCATATTATTTTGTAATTAAAATTCCATAAAATTGTTTGTATTTATATCTAATAAAGTTAAAAAATTCAACACTAAGTTTTCCATAAGTTTTGTTTCAAATAGCTATAGAGAAAATTTGAAGCGTAATATTATAGGAAAAATGTTTTGAGCGTTTGAGTTTTAAATTTTTTTGAAATCGCGTAACGATAACGATTTATCCTCAAACCAGGTATATGTATATCTATGATAATATAAGGTATTATGAATTATGATAACTACATGCAATGTTTTTGGAAAAATTGATTAACCATGCTTTATGCAAAATGCGTCCTAATTGAAAAATAAAATATTTGTTTCAAAATAGAATATATGACAATATTTAAATTAAATATAATATATCCTAGACCGACAAATTATCTCCGTTCAGAATCATTTTTCGTATACAATGATACCTATCATTGCATTAAAATTTAACCTACCCTAGTCAGAGATCCACCCCACCTCCTAATGTACAGCAAAGCAACATCCACTTACCCGCTTTTTTTTTTGTCTGTCCGATAAGTTGTCGAAATAATGCTTTGTTTTATAACTTCTGTAGTAGCTTCTCCGGTTGAAAAGAGAATCTTTTTGGTGCGCTGAGGAGGTCAAAATTCCTATTAATTTTCGAAAGCACCAGGAAAAAAACAAAAACAAAAATAAGGGTAGGTAAATGGGAATTTTTACGCGAAGTCGGTTTTTGATAAAATAGTTTTTGGACTTGGATGTAACTCTTAAACAAATATTACTGTAGCTGAAATTTACTCTGAATATTTATATTATTATTTTTAATACCCCATAAAATATTTTGATTTGTTCAAGCTGCTTATGGTCATTTTCAGTTTTTAATTTTTAAGTTCGAAGTTATAAGAGTATTTAATTACATCTCAGATTCGAAATTTCAATACAAGACTCTTCATAAAATTTTCCAGTTACATTTATCAGATAAAAATTATCTACTACTTGAAAGTAATATCAAATTTTTACAACAATCAATTTTTCTTATAACAATATTCTTATTTTGTTGTTATTCAAAAACGAATAACTGCAAAAACTTGAAAATAACCAGTTTAAGAACCATATGTCTATTAATGAATTTATTAATTTTACAATGATGTGTGTTATTTTATTTTATTTTTTTTTTGTGTCTACACGCGCGGTAAGTTGTCGAAATAATGCTTTAATTTCAACTTCATCACAGTATTTTTTCCGGTTGGCCAGTGAATCTATTTGGTGCTTTGAGGAGGTCAATTTTGGAATTCCTAGTAGTTTTCTAAAGTACCAGAAAAAACAAATAAAAACTTAAGGAAAACCGGAATTTTTTCGTAAAATCAATTTTTGAGAAAATCGAATTTTAATATTGCATGGTGTATCTCGATCTATAACAAATTACCGTATACACATGAAATTTTCACTGAATATTTATGATGGCATGTTCCATAATTGATATAATTTTCAAAATATTTCAAATTCTTTTAAGGTATTTATAGACATTTGAAATTTTCAATATTTTTAGTTAATTTTTTTTTTAAATGGCCGTAAACTTTTATTGATTTGGTTGAAAAACTTCAAAATTGAATACAAGGCGCCTAATATATTATTAAATTGTTAGTTAAAAAATATTAAGAATAAATTATCACAATTTTTTTTTAACAAGCAAATTTAAGTTCAAATTTTGACGTAAAGAGTAAAAATCACTTTTTTAGTAAAAACATCATACATTTTTACAAATTTCTTTATGAGTTTGTATAATTTTATCAAACAAAAAATTTCTACCGGAAATTCAAATAAAATTTTTATGAGCATTTATTGAATTATAACATTGGATATTCACTCAATTTCTCTTGTACCGATATTCTTATTTTGTTGTTATTCAAAAACGAATAACTGTAGAAATTTGAAATTTGAACCATATTTTTATTTTATTAATTCCAATACTTGATAAAATGTTCAACAATTTTTAAGTTGTTTATAGACAATTTAATTTTTCCTTTATTTTAGTTTTTTATTGTATAAATGTCGATAAAATTGTATTCATTGGGTTAAAAAACTTGAAATTGTAATTCCAGGTATCCCATAAGTTGATATAGTAGCAGTTGGAAAATATTAAAAATACATAATATATAGGCATGTTTTTTTGTATATAACCATTTAAAGTTCACATTTTTACAAAATGTATTTAATTGAAAATTTACTAATTTACAAGTGTATATATATATTTATGATAAAATAAATATAAATTGTATAACTACCTACATTACAATATAACATACTAACTTTAAATAAATGTTTATTTAATATCGCAATAATAATGTTAATTATTAAATAAACATTGAATTTTGATTGTGAAATGTTCATTTTAACATTAAAGTAACCTTATGTTAACATTGATTGGTCAAAAATTCTAAATTAATTTAACATCATATCCTAAACGTGTAATCAATGTTGTTAAATTAAGCGTAATCAAACATTATTATACCATATAAATATGATTTAATAAATTTCAAATAAATCATTATTTAACCAAAAATTAGATGTTCCCTTCATGTAACCTTCATTACCAATATATTATAGAGTATGCAGAATAATCCTTTATGGGTGGCGATGAGGGAGGGAGGTATTATTTGTATATGTATAAAAAATGTTGTTAATATAATATTTCATAAAAGAAATCATCATATAAATTTTACTTCTAAGGGGGGGGGGGGGGTTCTCCCTGTCGGTACGAAACTGAATGTATACATTATATAATAAAACAATTGTTTCTTTATATTTATCGAACAAATTATTCATGGATTATACATTATATATTACCTATATATTAGTCATAATTTAATTATAAAAACATTTTTTGAGATTTGAGAGTGTAATTAACGAATTAAAAATTTTAATACCTGTAGAGCGTAGATTAGTATTATAAGTTTGTATTATGAATGTTAATAAGTGGTTTTATTGTTGTATTTACAACCAATTGTTATTACCTACTTTAATTATTATAATTTTTAAAATATATGCTTTATATTATCATTAATGTTTGTTTATTTGATCATATTATAAATAATAATTATTAACTATAGACTTGTGGAAAAGTACACCTTAAGTGGCTTAGTACCTAACCGTACAACTGTTTATCCAAATAAACAAATAATAAATAATCAATGTAACTTTAATCTCGATACCCAATACCAAAAAAAGTAAAATTATGGGCTGGGTTTAATGGTGAATTTGAAGACCAAAGTCTGTGCACGCCTAAATTTCAGAGGTCTACTGGATTGATAATTATTTAACAATTCAAATAGTTCTTCCTGTCTACTAGAGATTTTGCATAATTCTACTTAAAAAAAAGCCAAATAGTTAATAATAGTTTTTTGAAATTCTATAGAAAAAAAAAATACATTTAAAAATTAATAACAATAATTTAGAATTATATAGTTCAATTGGATATATATATATTTTCATTATTTGCAGTCAATAATAATAAAGAAATATCCTGCTGTGTGCAAGAATAATTTGAAGTCTCAACTGAAAATTAAAAGTCATAATATATTGTATATTAAAGATTTTGCACATAAAAATAAAAATGAAATTGTATTGACATATTAAACGTTGGGGATTGGTGTTCTATTTTTTTTTTGTTTGTTCTTCATTATTGGTGGTAGGTATTACCTTTTTTGAAGAAGTTATAATATTAACATGTTTAAAATTGTTAGCTGCAGTATTTGACTCATCATTGATATAATCTGATAAATAAATTTAAATTCTTTAAAATTTAAATTGTAAAAATGTTGTTGATTATTATAGTTAGAATATACTAAAAATGTGAAACTTACCATTTATAAATTCATTTCCAACAATATCTGAAAAAATGAATTATAATTTTTAGAATAATTAAGACCTGAACAAAAAAATTTTTCTTTGTTTTTTGTATTCTACATAGCAATTAAAAACGAAAATATATTTGTGAATTTTTCGTTTTATTTCGATTTGTAGGGCTTATTAAGTTCCCTTATTAAGTTTCATCTGTTATATGGTTTCATTAGATATGTCTAGAGCGGGAAAGCATCATCAGCTACAATAACAGCATTTTCGGGGGTATTAAGTGCATTGTTTTCCAATACTTCAAAAAAAGAGCTTTCTCGAAATACACCACCATTTGATGCTTTTCCATTTGCACCAACATCAATATACGTGTTATTTTGAGTAAAGTATCTGCTGGTATAGCTTCCCTCATTGTTGTATTCAATTTTTGTACTTTAAATTTAATTTTATTTAATAAAAAATCAAAGTGTGTAACTGAAATTCTTAAAATGTTTTTGAAATATTCCGGGTTTTCATTTCGTGATTCATAAACGCAGAACCACCATTATTGATCCGTCTTTGAATCCACTGTCTTACCCACCATCTTTTTAACTTAAATTTGTCAATTTCTGTTAAACGTTGTTTTAATTATTTAGCCAATACACCGGACAAAACAGCACATGCTTCGGCTACTAACGATTCCATCTTACTGAATGCAAATTGCGTTCACGTGTAAACACCATCACGATTCGTATGATACTTTTTGAAACCACGCTCGTGAGTCACAACTCTCAAGAGTCAAGATCTGAAGATCGTGAGATACGATCGTGGCTCACGTCTCGTGTAAACCCGCCTTTAGCCATGGAACGTTTCGTTCTCACGGAGGCAGCTTGCTATCACGGAGTCGCCAGTTATGAGTGATAACACTGATAACGGTTTTTAATATCGCGAGATGCGAACCCTCCAGCCGCCTGTGTTGCGTCGTTTCGAATTCGATATTAGTATAATATAGTAAATATTGAATAAGTATCCCAATTCCCAATTGATCGATTGAATGAAAAAAATTGTTTGATACCACCTTCATCATTTGACATGTCAAAAAAGAACATCGTGTTCGTTACTGGAAACTTGAAAAAACTGGAAGAAGTGATGCAAATGTTTAAGAATTTTTACAAAGATTCCGTTCCTTTTGATGTGAGTTATAAGCTTATAAAATATTTATTAACACGCTCGTTATGGTTTTGGGACTGGTTTATTTATTTTATTGCAGTTGTCTAATAGGAATATCGACTTGCCTGAGCATCAAGGGGAACGGGATGAAATATGCAAAATGAAAGCTCGTGCAGCTTTTGATATTATAAAGGGTCCTTGTATTGTAGAAGATACTAGTCTCTGCTTCAACGCGATCGGTGGACTGCCAGGTAAATTATTTACTTGCATTTATGAGTTTGTTTTAATGATTAACTTAAGTTATTTTACAGATTTTTTGGCGTAGAAATAAATGTTTTTTACTCTTCTAATAACAATTTTGTACTTATTTTACTGGGTCTCAGACTTGATATTTAAATACCTATTCTTGTTTTATCAATATTAATGTTTGCGATTATGGTCAAATATGACTTTTATAATAATTTTAAACTTTTTTAAAATTATAAATAATTATATTTAAAAGTATGGTATTATAATTTATATTATGTATGTTTGGTTTATTAATCATCTAGATTTTGTACAATTTTGCACGTAGTCTGTATTTTTAGTTGATATTCATTACTATTTTTATCTAGGTCCATATATTAAATGGTTTTTAAAAGCAACTGGTCCTATTGGTCTACATCGTATGCTCAAAGGATTCGAAGATAAAACCGCTATGGCTGTATGTACAGTCGCTTATGTTAATGAACAGGGTGAAGTGAACATTTTTAGTGGCGAAACTTATGGTACGATCATAGAGCCAACTGCCATTGAAACTTTTGGATGGGACTCTTGTTTTAAGCCAGATGGTTATGAGATAACATACGCAGAAATGCCTAAAGAAGAAAAGAACCTAATTTCACATAGAATGAAGGCAATGTATAAGTTAAAGGAGTTTCTTGACCACAATGTAATTATATAAAATGTTACACATTTATTTATTTATTTTAAAAAAAAAATCAATATTGTTTATCTTATTAAAAATGCATTTATGTTTAATCATCACTGTGCATTTATTTCATTAAGAATAAATTAGTAAAATATATGTTTATTGAATGAAGATGAAATACTTTTAAATCATATATTGGTTTAAAGAATGTATACAATTTAATAATAAATCAAAATATGATCTATTATGTTTAAAAATTAAATAATAATTGGAGATATTAATGTATAGGTCATGTTTTTCTTTATTATGACTTATAATGAAGTATAATGGTATACTCAAATATTAAATTGGTTACCATATATGCTGTTAAGGCAATGTTTATAAACTGATGTTAAATGTTAATATGATAATTAATATATTCAATGATGAATATTGATTATCTTGTTCATATAAAATATATAAAATATAATTATAAGAAATATTTTACAATAACTATTTGTTAACATTGTCCTATCTGCATATTTCTGCTAGGTGTTATTAATTTAAAGACAGTTGGCTATTTAGTGTAATATTGATATCTGTGAAAGGCACTCATGATGAGTTATAGCATATTCATGTTGAATTATGCAAGTAAATATTTAGTATATTACTGATTAATTAATTTTATTTAAATTGAATTATATTGTTAATAGGAATTGTAATTAGAAGTATAATCTTTTTTTTATTAAATTAGATAATGTTATTGTTAATTTAAAAATAAAAAAAATCATTATTTGGGTTAGCACAAAATTACGTCCATACCTATTCATTGCCTAGTGTCATAGATACAAACACAAAGATACTTACCAAAATCAAAGTGTTAAATTGGTTCAACTGGGCCAAAGGAAACAATTTTAAATTAACAAAGTAAAAATTGCAATTATGAAATTTAAGTATTTTATTTTGATTTTGATTAATAGTAGATGAGTAATAACTAATGATGACTTATGGGAAAAAATAAGTTCAACATTTTTGTTTACAAGTATTTTTTTACTTTATCTATATAAATTGTTTAAAAAGTTTTTTCCTATAAAGAATATTTTCGCATAAATGTGAGTGGTCGTATAAATTGCTACTATGTTTGGCATGTAATTAGACAATGCGTTTGTTCTGTCATAATATTTAAACCTCTGCGCAGAAAATACACTATTATCATCTATCAAATTAGTGTAAAACTGTAAAAAAATTGTATTTTTTTGGAATCTGGCAATGTGCCTAATTGTAACGCTCACTTGAAAGTGACAAGAGTCCTAGTGAGATTCTAAACTCTCCTAGCAAAATCAGATGTACAGACATAAAAATATCTATATTTGTTAACAATATTTTGCTCTATAGTGACAGTTTAACTCTTGTTGGGACCAGCATATTTATTTACTAAAATAGCAACAATTGGACCTATTTTTATACGGTTTTCGCAAAATAATCTTTGTTGTCAGTGGTGGGTTTCAAGCTATTAAAATCATTGATCCGACCAATATAAAAAAACGGGTAAGTGGATGTCGCTCTGCTGTACATTAGGTGGTGGGGTGGACCTATGACTAGGGTAGGTTAGATCTTAGATTTGAATGCAATGATGGGTATCATTGTATACGAAAAACGATTTTGAACGCAGATGATTTGTCAGTCTAGGATAATATATTATATTTAAATATTGTCATATTATATTCTATTTTGAAACAAATATTTTATTTTTCAATTAAAACGCATTTTGCATAAGGCATGGTTAATCAATTTTTCCATAAACATTGCATGTAGTTATCATAATTCATAATACCTTATGTTCTTATATTATCAGTATTATCATAGGTATACATATCTACAGGTGATTCTTTTATCATGAACAACTCATTATTTCAAAAAGTGTCAATGTTTTTGAAAATATTTTTTTACAAAGATTCATGTTGTTAAAAAAAACGTTTTTATTAAAAAATTATATTCTTAAATATTTTTTATTCTTATAATTTTTTAAGTTTTTTCCTTTTTTTAATGACAACCTAGAGTCTTAATTTCATTTTCTAAAGCAGAATATTTTTCTAAGTATTTTGATACGTAAAAATCAAATTTTGGACGAGTAGCTTATGAGTTATAAAGTAATTAAAGTTTAGAGAAGTGGTGTAGAGGACAAATATTTTGCGGGGTAACCCCATACCACTCCACTCCACTTCTCTAAACTTTAAATACTTATAACTCTAAGCTACTCGTCCAAAATTCGATTTTTACGTATCAAAATAGGTACTTAGAAAAATATTCTGCTTTGGAAAATGAAATTAAAACTCTAGGTTGTCATTCAAAAAAAGTAAAAAACTTAAAAAATTACAAGGATAAAAAATATTTAAAAATATAATTTTTTAATAAAAACGTTGTTTTTTTAACAACATGAAACTTTATAAAAAATATTTTCAAAAACATTGATACTTTTTGAAATAATGAGTGGTTCATGATAAAAGAATCACCCTGTATACCTGGTTTGAGGATAAATCGTTCTCGTTACGCGATTTCATAAAAATTTAAAACTCAAACGCTCAAAACATTTTTCCTATAATGATGCTTCGAGTTTTCTCTATAGCTACTTGAAGTAAAACTCACGGAAAACTTAGTGTTGAATTTTTAATCCTTAGTTATAAACATCAAACATTTTATGATTTTTCAACTTCAAAATAATTTGCAAATAGGTATTCATGGTTTTGACGAATTTTTGTCAATATTTGAACTTCAAATGCTAATAAAAAAAAATAGTGCATATATCATATAGGCTATATAATATATTCTTATAATTTTTTAATCACTATAAGAATAACTTATGAGGAACTTTGTATTAAGTTTTCAAATATTTTGATTGGGTCAAAAAAATTTTATCGACACTTCAAAAAAAAAAAAAGCGGGTAAGTCGTGGATGTCGCTCTGCTGTACTGTAGGTTACTGTAATGGATGGGATTAAATTTGAATGCAATGATAGGTATCATTGTATACGAAAAACGATTCTGAACGGAGATGATTTGTCAGTCTAGGATATATTATATTTAAATATTGTCATATAATATGATATATTCTATTTTGAAACAAATATTTTATTTTTCAATTAAGACGCATTTTGCATATGGCATTGTTAATCAATTAGTGTAGTTATCATGTAGTTATCATGTAGTTATCATAATTCATAATACCTTATATTATCATAGATATACGAATACCTGGTTTGAGGATAAATCGTTACCATTACGTGATTTCATAAAAATTTAAAACTCAAACGCTCAAAACATTTTTCCTATAATGACGCTTCAAATTTTCTCTATATCTATTTGAAGCAAAACTTATGGAAAACTTGGTGTTAAATTTTATAACCTTAGATATAAATACAAACAATATGATGAATTTTGAACTACAAAATAATTTGCAAATATTCATGGTTTTGACGAATTTTTGTCAATATTTGAAATTCAAATGCTAATAAAAATTTAATTTGAATTTCCGGTGGACATTTATTTTGTGATAAAGATTGACAATTTTGTAAGGATTCTTGTATTAAATTTTCAAAACTTAGATTTAAAAAGAAAAATCAGTATGAATTTCTGGCTTATAATAATTTGCAAATTTTCGTAATTTTTACGTATTTAGACAAAATTTGAACTTTAAATGCTTTTAAAAAAAAAAATGTGACTATACATTTCTTGATTTTTCAACTGCTATTGTAAAAATAATTTGGGAGCCTTGTATTAAATTTTCAAATCTTAGGTATAAAAGGAAAATATTTTATGAATTTCTAGAATAAAATAATTTACGAATTTTCGTGATTTTTACGTATGTTGTCAAAATTAAAATTTTAATACATGTAAAAAAAAAATTGTGACTATACATTTATTTTATTTTTTAACGGCTATTGTAAAAATATATCATGAGCCTTGTATTAAATTCTCAAATCTTGGAATTAAAAAGAAAACTTTTATGAATTTCGATCTAAGATAATTTGAAAATTGCCGTAATTTTTACTTATTAAGTCAATATTTGAACTTAAAATCCCAATAAAAAAAAATCGTGCTTATGTATTTTTATAATTTTTTAATCACTATAAGAATAACTTATGAGGAACTTTGCATAAAATTTTCAAGTATTTTGATAGGGCCAAAAAATTTTTATCGACACTTCAAAAAAAAATTTTCAGAAAAATTGAAAATTTCAGTCGTCTTTAAATATCTAAAAAAAAAAATAAAAATATTTTGAAAATTAAATCATGTAAAGAAAATGCCAATCTAAATAACTGATAAAATTTTCAAGTATCTATGACTTATACTTTTTGAATAATAACAAAATATGTTTAAAATCGTTTGATTATAAATCGTTATCATTACGCTATTTCTTAAAAATTTAAAATTCAAACGCACTTAAAATTTTTCCTATAATGATGCTTCGAGTTTTCTCTATAGCCACTTGAAGGAAAACTTAGTTTTGTATTTTTAACCCTTAGTTATAAACGAAAAAAATTTTATGATTTTTCAACTTCAAAATTACTTTCAAATTTTCGCGTTTTCGACAGATTTCGTAAAATATTGAACTATAAACGCTTATTAAAAAAAATCATGACCTACGATTTTTAATTTTTTTTAGCTACAATAAGAACAACTCATAAGGAACCTTGTATTAAATTTTCAAATTTTTTTGGTCGTCCAACATTTTTTTACCGACACTTCAAAAAAAAAATTCTCAAAAAAGTCGAAAATTTCAGTGGTCTATAAATAACTCAAAAAAAGTCAAAAATTTTTGATAATTAAACTGTATATAGATAGAACTACCATAAACATTTGGTGAAAATTAAAAGTATTTACAGTGATTAGTTTTTGAATTACAACCATATAAAAAAATCGATTTGGTCGAAAACTAATTTGGCGTAAAAATTCCCGTTTTCTGTCATTTTTTTTTTTGTTTTTCTCGATTTTTTTGAAACCTGTTTACTTTTGACCTCTATAATGCACCAAGGATCTTCACTTTTACATCGGAAACCACCCCCAAAGCTTGAAATCGAAGCATTATTTCGACTAGTTATGCTGTACACAGACACAAAAAAAAAAAACACCCATCATTGTAAAATCAATACATTCATCACTTCGTTCAGAATCTAAAATTTCAGAAAAACTGAAAATTTCAGTGGTCTCAGTATAAATAACTCAAAAAAAGTCAAAATTTAAGCATTATTTCGACTAGTTATGCTAGACACAGAGTCACAGACAAAAAAAACAAAAAAAAAACACATCATTGTAAAATCACTTCGTTCAGAATCTAAATGTTAGTTACATACTACCTAAAGGCTAAAGGTTTTAATTTCTTGAAAGATAAATGTGTTTTTTTTTACGGTTTACTCATCCGACCGGCATATGTTATTTTTTTAATTTATAGAGGACATTGTAAAGCAGACTTTAAGCACATAGTCTATTCAAAATAAGAAAGGTGGTCACTATTTACTATTTAGAGACTAATTTGTACGAAGGGCTTCGTGCTTCGATTCGGCAGGGGAAACGTCTGTTCATTGTGGACGAAAACTCTGGCTCTATTATAAATTAATGTTTACATTGGAATCTGCTTGATTAGTTAATTAATGGGGACAACCGTTCTAAAGGGAAAAATCGGCAAGGTCCCGAATGAATGTATTAATTTTAAACAACTATCGGTTACCTATAATGGTCTAAAATAGCTTAATCTAATCTATTCCCCTACTGAAATCGTAATAATCTTATCTCTACGTCTCTATTATATTTTAAATATTAATTCTATGTCATACAATGTGTTATAATTGTACGTATACGGGTAATTATTTTATTTTTGTCAATTATTTTTATCCTATTAACACGTACATATTAGAGTCGACTAGCCTTGATACAAAATTACTTCCTCGATAAGTTTTAGTTCACGTCTTTCGGCTGGAAAATGGAAATAAAAGTGCCCCTAAAACTTAACTAAACGTCTGTAGTAGTCAAAATGGCTCAAAATAAGTGGAGGGATGTCTAAATTTTTTTTAATTTCTTATATAATTATGGTCTCCATACAGGGGGTGGATGAAGGTGGAGATAAGTTGTTACCTTATTTATTATACAATTATATATATATACATATACATTTTTGTTCTTCAGTTTGATGTCTTAATATAGTTGATATATTTAAATTTTTATATAAGTACATATAACTATGTTCATATTTAAAACGTAAAACATATTATTTGCAAGTATAATTTATCTACATGCAGACATGCAGTTTATCAATAAGTTCTAATTATTACAGTAGGTATAAAAACAAAAAATAACTAAAGCTTATTAAACACTACTATAGCTAGTCTATAGCCTTTAATGGTATATTAATAACTTTCAAATTAATGAGTAATGGGATTATGATGTTGCAAAACTTAGTATTATCAAAACAATAATTAAAAATTGTGACTTTTGTGTAAAAAAGTTTTGTAGTACCTAAACCCTAATTAATAATAACCAATTTGTTTAGCTATATTGTCTATATATTGATACAAAATTATACAATATAATTAAATATACACGGCAATAAGTTATAACTCAGAAACAAATTATTAAACATGCTTACCTATTTAATTTTAATTTTTTTTTAATTATAAGATAAATAACATTTAGATTTATTAGATATATACGTCAAATGGTCCAATTTATATGAGTTAAAAATAGGTACTTAATTTATAAAAAAACAACAAAATTGTACTCTTGTATAAATAATTAAAGGATTATATAAAAAAAAAATACAACTTCGACGACTGAAAATAAGCAAATTCTTAATAGGTAAGTGAAAACAAAGAAGAAGAACGATTTTCTGAAACCTAACAAAATATGAATATTGTATTTTGTAATAAAAAAATGTAAATAAAATCATTATACATTCTCGTAGTTTAAAATAAAAAAATTGGTTAATCGGGACCGTCAGATAATAGGGACAAATAGGTCATCACCATTAGGTATGTCTCAATTCTCAATTAAGTGGATTCTAATGTATATTATTATGTTATTATGATAATTAGTTATGACCATAGAATAAAGATAATATGGTTATGACATTGTGTGGCATAATTATGTGAATATCATTATAATTATACTTAAAATATTAATATATTATTGTAAATATTAAATAATGCTACTACTAATAATAGTATATGTTTTTAGGTCATATATTTTTTTAGTATTAACAAATCACTTTTATATCAAATTACATTGTATTAATTTTTTCTAAATCAATAATATTTTTCTTAAAGTTATGGTGTAGAAAATATGGTTTGTTCAATTTTAGATAAACATTAGCTAATTAGTAATAATATAGAACCATGGAATATTAATTTAATGGTATTCTATTATATTTATAATGTATATATAATTTCTCTACATTTTGACACAAATAACATTGACTAAAATCCGTTTTGTTCTTATAAGAATTAAATGTATTTTAATTTTGCTGCTCTTATTTTAATTTCTAATGTCATCCACTGATCCACTATTACTATAAATAAGATGTGATTGACAATGTTTGTTATATTAAAAAGTTGTTATTAAAATATTCTTTGATAAATCTAACATGATTATCAAACACACTAGATATTTGTAATTAGCTACATTAGGTAATAATTATATGTATACAATTTTATATTTCATAATATATTATATTATATTTTAATATTTTATTTATTTTTTTAAATGTTTAATTTTTGTTTAATACTTGGTAGTTGGTTCTTATACTTTTTATAGGCAAATATATTCTAGAATATAATGTATAAAATATGACTATGTATTTAGTTTTGGAACTTTGAACTATTCAACCTCTCGAAAAATTAACTCAAATTAAGATTCTAGAATCATAAATATAAATTTTCTGAGCAAGAAGAAATAATAATAATAATGTGTTTAGAAGTACACAGAACTTGTTATGTTATGACTTGTAGTATACAAGGTGTGTAACTGATAGAACTGACATTTGGACTAACTATTTTCACGTTAATATTTTTTATTTTTTTTTTGTTCATTAAGTGAACCTGTATAATACATTTTTTAGTATTGAAAAAAAAAATGTTGGATAAATTCAAAATAGCCTATTTATGAATCTGTTTAAAAGAACAATTTTGATGGTAAAAATATTTATCTAAATCAAGTAGTTTATTTTTTAGAATATTTTTAAAATTCAATATTTTTTTGGTTAAATTAATTTGGAACGCAATAACTTTTTAAAAAATATGATTTTTGAGAATTTGCTGACATGAGTATATTTCTAAAATTATTTATTCATAATATAATATTAAAAAAATTGTCATATTTTTTTTTTTTGTCAGGTCTTTCTGTTACACCCTGAATAACATAATAATGTTGGATGTATATAAGGCTTTTACACAACCAACATTTCAGAATGTAATTTTGTTGATTTTAATTATACATCATATTATTAGAAGAAAATATTATATATTAAGGAACACTAATAATCTGAAATTATTTTCTCCTATATTAATGATGTTTACACCATATGCATAGTGATTACTATAATATTTCATTTTAATCATTGATCATGAGGTTATGAAATTTTCACTTATAATTTTCATGAGACAAACAAACAATAAATCATCCATAACTATTCATTAAATGGTTATGGATTATTATTATTATTATTTTTAAACATATATAGTAAAAATTGAAAAGAATTTGAAAGGAATAAAGGATCTATGATAACAGAGTAAATAATACAAATTTCCAAAGTTGATTTCCCATAAATTTAATTTGACTAAATTGTAATAAATAAAAACAATTAATTTACTATAGAAATATAATTAAAATAACAAAACTGTATATAATAAAAAGTTTTATAATTAATAGTAAAAGCTACATTTGTTCATTACAACTGTATACACTCACAAATTTTGGTTTTTTTGAACACTAATAATTAGTTCTTTGGCGACATTAACTATATTGAAAATTTAAAATCTATCACAACTAGTAATGTTATTATTATACTAATGTTTTTGTTCAAGTTAAATTCAAATTACATAAATACACATATAATATCATATTGAATGTGAATATAAATGTAAATAATTTATAAATTTAAATTTAATAAGGGTTCACATACCTAGAATTCGATGATAGTTTTATTTTCATTTTAAACAGCAAAAATAATAAATGTAACAATTATATAATCGGTTTGTAATTTAGATTTTTAGTTAAATAATTATGTAATTTTACTTATTGAATGTAGATAATATGATACTGTGATTAACTCCTTAAATATTAAGTGCTAAGCAAATTTTCAGAAATGTAAGTCATGCATAATAATAAATTAATTCTCCTTGTAATACATTTTTATAAAATGAGTAATATTTTGTAAAACTTACAATTCTGAAAAAAAATAGCAATGATAAGAATAATATTATTGTACATTATAAACTTAAGTATTGAATAATAGTTTTTTGAAAATTACAGATCTTGTGTAATGAAATATTAAATGTCAGAATAAATAATAATTACAATATTATTTCAAATGTAAATGGTAAATATAAACAAATACACATAAAATTTGTTAGAACAATAAACATCAGATCAATTGATTGAGTTCATAACTTTTCACTAACACATATAGAAATAATAAAATTGAACAAATCAAAAACAAATATCAGCATGTAAAACAAACTAATTTTATAATAAAATAATATCCCTAACAAGCTAAGAACCAGGTTGATTTTAAGTAACAAATTTAAATATAATAAATAAGAAAGAGTATATAGACAAAATATATGGAAAGATTTAGAAAGAAAATTAAAGTAATTAAAAAATTTGTTATAGGGAATGTAAATGAAGTGATTCATATGCAATTTAACCTTGGTTTAAAAGTCTAACATTGCTTTTATAAACTTTTCCTTTTTGAATTTTTTTACCAATAAAATAGTTTGAACCAATGTCGGAATTTACATCAATACTAATGATCTGTTAAAAGAAAAAAAGTAATTAAACATAATTATTATATATAATTGAGGAATGAAGTTAATTACACTTTTGGTATTATTGAAAATTAACTTAACTATCAAGCTGTTACCATTAACACTACACAGGTAAATGATGAATACTAGTAATTAAAGGCTTAAGTAACTTACTTCTCCTGCACTTAACCTTAAATCATTAGCATCTCGCGGCTCTTGACTAGTAATAACTTTAGCTTGTTGAATACGTCCCAATGCTGGAGTATCAGGAGATAATGTTGCTACATTGTCTTGGTCTGACGGAAATCTAAAAATAAAAATGGCTATTGTAATAATGAAATGTATACTATATATTTATTTATTATATATTATATTGCAATCAAAATCATTCACCATGACTTTAATGGATAAAGACGAATATATTATAAAAATATTACAATATTCTTGTCCTAATATAAATTGTTAAGAATCTTTTCATTTATCTTAGAAATTTCTGCTTTTTAATTGTAAAACTCATAATTAACATTTAATATATATTAATTAAATAATAGCTAAATAAATAAATAGAAATGAAATCTGTCCCAAAATGTAATTATTTAACTAAATACATCAAGTCTGCTCTTATAACAATAAGTAACTTATAAGGAATCCACAAAAAAAAAAAAAAAATGAGGTCTAATAATATGATTGACAATATATATTTATTCGTGTACAGTAAGTATAAACTAAATTTTAATTAAATGTAAATAAAATTTTTATATTTTTAATAAGTGCCAATCGATTTTAAGATAACAAAATTAATCTTTTCTCACACAGCTCTCTTGCAGCCATTCTAAATTTAACTTCTTTTATTTTTTGTTTCTGTACTAAAATGTCAAATAAAACAATGAGAAAAACACAATATAGTTTAACAAGTTGTAATGTTTTAATATCTATTTATATTTTAATAAACTGTTTGTTGAAGTAAAACTTTTTTCTTGAGGGATGAATGGGAAAAAAATCGTCACAAAAAAAAAAAAAAAAAAAAAACGCAAAGATTGCAGTTACACCATTGTTGTTATACATATAATTATAAATATATCTTACATATAATTTATATTTATAATTCACTTATAATTTCAAGGACCCTAAAATGTATGAAAGAAGTTTTACTTCCCCAGATTGTAATGGTGGGCTCAGTGGGGCTCACACACCGCATGTAGTTTTTGCCATCTTCCAATACGCGCTTTACTCGAATATCGTGACTATGGTATGCCCTATTTAGACTTTAGGTATCTTAAAATTATTGTATAATTGAAATAAATTATTACACATTAACAAATTATACCATTTTAAATATAAATTTTGTTTTTAAAAATTAAAATTAAATATGTATAATAGATAAAAAAATTAAATTTAAAAAATATATTTCAATTAATTCAAACTAAAGTACTAAAGAGGTAAATATCTGCAATATTGTAAAAGTCCAAATGAAAGATATAAACCTCAAATTGTGGTAGAGTGCATTTTGGAATATAGCAGTAGTTAAAAAAAAAAACGATTTTACAAAGGTTTTTATAATTTTTACTAATCAATATAAATTAAATATACAGGGTGATTGATTTATCAAAAAACACTCATTATTAAAAAAGTATTTACTTTTTTCAAAATATTTTTTTACATGGTTTCAAGTTGTTAAAAAACCAATGTTTTTATTAAAAAATTATATTTTTAAATAATTTTTATCCTTATCATTTTTTAAGTTTTTTTACTTTTTTGAATGACAAGCTAGAGTTTTAATTTCATATTCCAAAGTAGAATATTTTTCTAAGTATTTTGATTCATAAAAATCAAATTTAGGGCTAGTAGTTTAGGAGTTAAAAGTAGAGACCGGATTTATATGCATTTAAAACCATAGAAATAAGATGTTTCTATGCTATATAATTTCATCAAAATATTCTTTAATATTCAAAAATATTTTTTTTCGTAAAAATGTATTGAATACTGAAAAAATAAAAACAGTAATAATATGATGATATACTAGTGTACCTATATTGTTTAATTGTATTTTAGATGTGTGAGTGTACAACCAATAATAATAACATGTTTTAAATAATAAAAACAAAAATGTATTGTGTATTGATGAATAAAAGAATAATATTATGTATTAAAACAACTTAAAAAAAAAATTATTCAGGCTTATGAATTCAAAAAATAAAAATTTATTTCATAATATAGTTAAATAACAAAATAATACTATGTATCAAAACAATTTAAATTTAAATAATTCAGTCTTTTGAATTTAAAAAATTTAATAATATTGCATAAAATAGTTAAATATAAAATAACAGAATAATATTATGTACCTACTAAATTAATTTTAACTTAAATAATTGAGCCTTTTGAACTTAAAAAATAATAATTGCAAGTTTAAATAATAAAAATAAAAAATAATTGCATATAGTTGATTAACAGAATAATATTAGGTGTTCATTAAAAATTAAAATGATTAATGAATTTGTAAAGATTATTTGATATCTGTATTCCGTGATATCAGTATATCACAGATAGAGATGTTAGCGTACTCTACGTACATGCGCAGAAGCATAGGACAAAGAAGTGTGCGGAACACGATCAGTGCTACCCACGTAGAACGCGGGAACTACTACCATAGAATACTATTCTATTGTACTATATGTCTATATTCTATGCAACTACCATGGTCCGTCTATAAAAATAAGATAAGAGAATATAATATTATAGAAATTAATAATAATTATTATAATTGATTTTCTTATCAATTTTATGTTCTTTTCAATATTCCTTTCGTTAAGATAAATAATATGATACTACAATAAAAATAGTTTTGGATTTTTTTTTATAAAATATTCAAATTAAACCCCAATATACCAATATATTCCTAAAACATGTTTTTTTGCACAAAATATTCTCTAACCTTGAAATATTCTTTTTAATGCTCTAAAAACTTTTTTATATCAGATCATAGGTAAACGAATCGTCCAGAAAGCTTATCCAATTGGAGCTGCATACTCTCAGTAAAAAGATGTAAAAACATAAAAATCCGGTCTTTAGTTATAAGTATTTAAAGTTTAGATTGGCAGAGTTGAATGGTACGGGGTTACCCCGCAAAATATTTGTCAACTACTCCGCTTGTCTAAACTTTAAATACTTATAGCTCATAAACTACTCGTCCTAAATTCGATTTTTATGAATCAAAATACTTAAAAAATATTCTGCTTTGGAATATGAAATTAAAACTCTGTTGTCATTCAAAAAAGTAAAAACTTAAAAAATGATAAGGATAAAAATATTTAAAGAAATAATTTTTTAATAAAAACGTTGGTTTTTTAACAACTTGAAACCATTTAAAAAATATTTTGAAAAAAGTCAATACTTTTTTAAATAATGAGTGTTGTTCGATAACAGAATCACCCTGTATAAATAAAACTACTTTAAAATGTATTGTATAACTTTCTGAAATTATGTGAGTATAATGTAAATAATCTATAAATCATTTAAATTTTTTAACCTACCCAGAAAGATCCGATTGGAGGCTCATTAAAGACTCATGACATTTTAAATAAAAAGCTGCTTGTGTATCAACAAAGTCTAATAAGTGTTGCAAATGTTGAGGGTGTGCACTGGGAACACCTTCCATCAAAAGTTTGGTGATTTCTGCCTGACGATCATACTCTTCTTGAGCTACTTTGAGGTCATGTTCAGCCTAAGACAACAATAATAACATTAGAAATCAGAAATAATTAGGACATAAGCGAATAATATCAACATAACTACATAGCAAACATTAAAATTTACAAAATAAACATATTCTGCTAAAAATGTATTCCTTGTTTTACCTTATCTATTAACTCTTCCATAGTAGGACCTGAGTCATCTTGCTGCATAAAAATATTTAAATATCCATTTAACCATATTTTATTCTATTATTAATTAATAACTTAATATACCTTAACTTTAGTCGTTGCAAGCATTCTGGTCTTGCGCACTCGAGTTTTGCAAGCGTCTAAGTCAAGTCTAT
Organism: Diuraphis noxia; assembly: GCF_037042655.1. Lineage (NCBI taxonomy): Eukaryota > Metazoa > Arthropoda > Insecta > Hemiptera > Aphididae > Diuraphis > Diuraphis noxia. Next base: position 81,241,949 of record NW_028301711.1, read on the forward strand.
ATATTATATAAAATTAGTCAACTTAACAGGCATTCAAGCGTAACAATTATTAATTATGTAAATTTGCCTTCTTTTTTCTAATAGTGATCGTTCCTTGACAACAGTCTTCATGTCAGTTTCTAAATATTTATTCATTGGGTTCACAAAACAGTCATTGGCCGATTTAATGAATTCCCTTTGATTGAGTCCCAGTGTTTGCTGTATATTTCCAACTTTTATAAGTGCACTACCTAAAGTTAATCAGAAATTGAGAATACATTTTTTATTTAAAAAAAATTACTTTACCATAAGCAGTATCTGGTCCAAAATCGTTCCCAGCTTCTGTCATGGCAATTCCTAAATATTCTGAGCTGCTGAGTCCCGATTTTTTCTTGTCTAAGAAAAAAAGATTTTCTACTCTCATGCCTAAAAAAATATAATATTTGTAAGAATAAAAACATATAGTTAATTATAATTCAAAATTTAAGTAAAACTAACCAGGATTAGAATTCAAAATAAATTCCATGTTTTTCAATATAGATTCAGTGTTCTGTTTTGTGTTATCACAAAAAGTGACTAGTTGTTCAAAATTTGGATCTTGTTCTGTTTTCTCTGCTTTACCCAATTTTTCTTCTGTAAACTAAATACCATAATTTTAAAAAGTACTAATATGTACCAATAGATAGCTACACAATTCAAAAGATCTACTTTCTATAAGCTATATTTTATCTTGATAAGTGGCACTTAATTTAATTTTATTGAAAATTTCAGAATTTTTCATAGAAATTTTAATATATTTTTGTTTATTATATGGTTGAAATTAGTTATAAGTTATCAATTTTATAATAGATAGATTGAAAATAATTTTAGATTTGTATTAAAAATGACTATATTAATTTAATTTTTGAAAATTGTTATATGTATAGAAAATGAAAATAGGAAAAATTTATTTTGCACATAAAAGCATATTTTGTATATCAAAGAATACTTAACCTATTTTTTTATGTATTCTATTATTGTTCATAAAAAAATCATATATTTTGTTAATTTATTGAGTTATGATGATATTTTCTATCAAAAATACTTCTAGGTAAAACAAATAATTTGATTTAAGAGATAAAAATTAAAAACCATTCAATTATTTAATTTTTTATGTATAAATAATTTACCTGATTCTAAAGGAATACTGCATAATAGTTATTTGTTTTTATTGAACTATATAAGAAAAAAAATCATATAATTTGCATATTTTAAGTTTTTAAGAACCTTAAAATCTACTTTTTAGTTATAATTAGGGTTCGGATTTGAAGGCAAAAGCTTTTCTTTTAATAATCATAATAGAAAAATGATTTTAATATAAAAATGGGTTTCATTTAATTTCTAAGACAATGGATGTATTTTTTTTCGCTATTTTTATGTTTAATTTTCAGTTGATCAAATAATTTTAAACACAGTTTACATATTATTCATACAAATCGATAAGAGCTTGTGCAGACTGTACATTGTCGATGTTATGTTACTATAATGATCTATCTATTACCGTCTTATCGAGTATTTTATGTGGCCATAAAAGTACCCGTACTAGCTATTTAAAGATTAAAATATGTTCATAATGTGTAGTTCAAGACTCTTTGACAGTTCACATTTGTCAACTGCAATGGCCTTTAAATATTTATTCTGTTTTTTTTTTTTTAAATTATTCCGGAAATTAAATAAAATCACAATTCTAGGATGATTTTTTTTTAATAGGAACTAGTTACTGTATTTAATTTAGTAAAATATTTTCAAATTGCTTTTTAGTATTAAATTAAATGCCTTTATTTATATGTTAAATGCTTTTGATAGTATGTTTTGATGCAGTGGTGATGATAAGTAACTAATTATTAACTTATTAAATTATGTCATTTAAATTGTTTGGTACAGTCTGTTACATTATGTCGAGCATATTGTCTTGAGCTGATTATTAAACAAAAGATCAAAAAATAAATTTAAATATAATATGTGTAAGTACCTTAATTTAATACTATTTTCAGGTAGATTATGTACTTAAAAATAGTTTGGCAAATTGACATCAGATTTGAAAACCTAATTTGTTAGTTGAAAATGTATAGATGATTTTTTTATTTAATACTTTAGATCTACATATTAAAATGTTTGGTTTTATACTTGTTTAGAAATTAAAAACACATCTATTAATTTACATAATTATAAATAAAAACATTGTGATTCCAAATTAAGAATATTCTTAGCACTTAATAAAAACTAAGTTAGATATTTACTAATAAGCAAGGTTAGGCATTAACGAGTTAATTTAAAAGTTAAGTTAATTTTAACTTATTAACTTAACTTACTAGTTCAGTGTTTAACCTAACTTAACTTTAACTTCATTTATTTCTATCTATGTTAACTTAAAATCAACTTCTACTTTTTTATATCACCAATTAAGTTAATTTAGAATTTTTGTTTTATCTAGAATATATTTTAGTCTATAATGGTTCGTCGATTTAAAATTCGTAGAATATTAGAAAATATTATTGGAAAAAAAGAAGATATTTTTGTAATTATTTTTATAAATAACACTAATATGTTATATTAATTAAGGATGTACTAATAAAAAAATGATTTATAATATAGAGATAACATTGTAACAATGTGACATTTAGTCGCCTATATGACCGTATATTATTATATAAGATATATCAATAGCTACGAGGTCACAAAATCACGTTTAATAATACCAGGCTTGTTAGGTACTCATTAATTCTTATTCTTATTATTATTATTATCACTTAATATTTATTTATATTTTATTTTAATGACGATTATCATGAATTGTGACCATTTTATTAAAAAAATGCCTTTGTTGACAATTATTTGTCTAATAAAAATATTAAATCTTCTTTAGATTTACCAAACCCCTTTAAAGAAGTATAATATTATATAAAATACAATACTGCCATCCCTTCATTTGCACACGTTGAGCGGTTCTTTAGTACTAGAGGACAGTAGCTCAATAAAAAAAAGGGTTAATGGGAGATCAAAATTTTGAAATGACTGTTATTGAAATTTAATAAATACTTTGAATAAACCAGCAGAAAAGTACTAGTTTTTTTATTCCTTATTTTTCAATGTTTGAGTTATTTATTTTTGAATTGTTAAGGTTAAACAATAAAGTAAGCACATCTAACCTAAAATATAAATCAACCCAGACTCCAGAGTGAAATATAAATATTAAATAGAGTTATAAAATGATACAGTCCTACAACAGTTTTTAAATTATATACATCATATTAATATATGCACGTTTTATATTCTTAGATATATTACCTACTATACAAGTGATTTTTACTTATTTTAAAACCTTTTCAATGCATTTTTTTTTACTATTAACTTAACTTATTAATTGAAGTTAAGTTAACAAAATTTGTTAACTTAACTTTATACTTAATTGATGTATTAAAAATATATTGACTTAACTTTTAATTTAATTGAACAAAAAATATTTAACTTAACTTAACTGAGTTAAAAAAAATCATTAACTTGCCCAGCCTTGCTAAAAGTGAAGTATTACTGTGAATTATGTGAATTAGTTACTTAGATAATAATGTAAGAAAATATCTGGATATATATTTAAATTGATTAGTCGATCTTTGAATATTTAAAAATAATTGTTTTGATAAAAGTTAATAAAATAATTAATGGATATATCAGATAAATAATTTTGAATTTTAAATAAATTACAGTTCCATATGTTAACAAATATAGTTTACTACTAAATTATTAATTTAGATTTTAGATCCAAAAACTAACAGTTCAAAGAAAAGTTTAATCATTATTCAATGATTGGTTGTGTAGCAGCTGTTTACTACAACATGCCATACAATACAATCATTGAATATTTGTTGTATCAAATAAGACTCGAACAACTACGTATAATAAGTATTATGTTCAAAAAATCAATAAAGTTATTATTATTTACTTGCACGGCTCTGCTGATCGCGGTGCCAGCGTCTCGGAATATCTGTTTTACGTTTTCCATGTCCATAACGAGCACGACAATGAATGCAACGGGAAGACAATATGGACGAGTGATTGAGTCACCTGTCAGATCAATACGTTATTTCATTATTTGTATGTTTTATACTTTTATTAAAGATGAAAAAAAACATTACTTCAAAATACGTAGATCCCTGATGAATGATGATCGTTGTTGTATCCGTGCCTTCCGTGTAGGCTGTTATCTCATCGTCTCGATTAGTGGTCATATGTTTTTCCGAAGTAACAACTGATACGACTGAACGGAGTGATAGCAATGGTGCGGCGTAGATAATACAATGGTGCAAACACTGCAAACTGCAAGTGGAGTGCGCCGAGTGCGGACGTCGGTCATAAGAAAAAATAATGATTAATTTTAATATTTTTTGTGCCGCGCCTAGTACCTGCCATACTGTGACAATCATAGGTATATTACTTAGATAATATATACTGGATAGACTGCCGATAGAGCTATGCATATATTATGCGTAGTCCATGTTTGAAGCCGACCAGTTCGGCCCCGATGGCTGATGTAGTTATTGCACATGCGCCAGAAGTGAAATAGATCGCGCGGGACGTGGTAGGAAAGTGTAATTACTCAGATAGGTCAGATTACTGATTATTATTTATTTCTAATGGCGTTTTCCATCTGACCAAATCTGACTGCACAATGCACGTCATATGTCATATTATAGTGCACACTGGTGTACACGTCCGGTCGACACCGTGAATTTTGGCGGTTTGGAAAATTATACGATACTGTGATTATAGTATCAGACATCAGTGTTCGAATTAGGGATGGCAAAAATCGTCTTAACTTCGATATATCGAAATATCGATATTTCAAAATTACGTTATCGATAACGTAATATTGATATCAGCATTTTCATCGATATATCGATATATCGACTAAAAATATCGATATATCGAAATTAAAAAATCCACAGCCAAATTCTAATATTATTAAATGACCACACCTAATTCTCAGTTTCTAAACATAATTTTAACAAAGATTATTGTATAATATACATATTAAAATAACTTCGTACCTAACCATCCATGGCTATTGAACCAACAAACTATGCTGTGACTTTGCAATATTATTTTGATATGGCACTACATATTTAATAACTATCTGACAAATCTTAACTAAAACATCAAAAAATAATGATTCATAAACATGATAATATTTGAATATAATATATTTATGTTACATAAATATAGGTATTATACATAAATATTCATAAATTTATATATAATATTAAAAAATAAATAAAAAACTTCTTAATCATCAATCTTTTGATATAAGAAACTTGACAAATAATAAAAAAAATAACTTCAGTTATTAACCATTAACATACATATATGACATATTATGTACAAATTATATAAAATAAATTAGAAACATAACTATCAGTCTTTTGATATAAGGAAAAACTTGTATAATAAAGTATGAAATAATAAATAAGAATAAAAATTAGTATTTATTTGGTGATAAACCATTCTTCTTCACTTAAAGAACTCATAAAAACCAGCTGTGACAGTCTTTTTCCTGTTAGCCGATTTCTAGTTTTTGACAATGTTTGCCCAGTCTTCGAAAATAATCGTTCTGAAGGAACCGAAGTTGAAATAATACTTAATTTTTGTCGTGCAATATCATATAAATTTGGGTACATTGTCTTCATGAAATCCCATGCATTCAATGGTTCCGTATCGATGGATACAACTGGCTTTGCCAAATAATCATATAACTAAACATATAAAACAAAAATAATTAGAAAAAGTAATTATTTTAAAAGTTCATCTAACCTCTTGGTATATTGGAGTTATTCTACTCTGAACCTGTATTTTGGCTATGGAAGTATGGTATGACCATAAATCAAAAGTACCCGATGATGTTGAAGGCTGCTCTAAGTCACTAATTGTTTCAGTCGTTGGGTTTGTTAAACTTTCTTTAGAAATAAGCATCGATTTAATTTTGTCAATTGCTCTTTGGCAATTTATCGGATCTTTAAAATGAAGATTTTTAAATCTAACATTAATAAAACAAAATAAATATTATTTCACTTAGTTAATTAATTAATTAATTAATATATACAGGTACCTTGGATCCAATAAGGTTGCTAATGGAAAATCATTAAATATTTCCAAGTCTTTGAAGCGTTTGTCCAATTCATAAATAATTAGCTTCTGGAGATCAACACCAATAGATGATGTGGTTTGAAAATTACTTGTTGCTCTATATACACAATTTACAAGTGGTAAAATGGTACTTATTATGGCATATTTATCACCAGAGATTTTTTTTGTCAAGTCCTCTAACGGATGCATAAGATCTCTAATTTCTTTTAAAATGTTTAGCTCACTATGGGTTATTAAATCAGGTGAATTGTGATTTTCTAATAAAATTGATGACACAATTTTGTAAAGAATTAAAAATCTTTCCAACATATAATAAAGGCTATTCCACCGCGTCTTTACATCTAATACCATTTTTAAAATTTTACCTTCTGGTATACCTAAAAATGAAAGTTGAAAATTAAATCTAAAATTACATAATTACCTCAATGAATGAAGTTACAAACCATCATTTTGTTGACGTTTTCTTAATTGGTCACTCACATTAACGCTGTTTTTAACAAACTTCACAATATCTCTTGTCTTCTCAATAAGTTTGCTTAAATTTGGGCAATTTTCAATAACATTGTTAGCGATCAGGTTGATAGTATGCGCAAAACATGGAATGAACTTCGGTCTGCTAAATGTGTTACATGCTGCTTTTTTGATATTAGCCCCTATTAATATCACATATTATACAATGAAAATAATAGAATAAAACAAATTTAAATTAATTATACCATTGTCAGTCACTATTGCAATAATCTGGTCCTTCGTGATTTCCCATTTTAATAATATCTCTTCAAATTTCTCACTAATATTTTCTGATGTATGAGTATCATCAAGTTCATAGACGCCTAATGTACCTAAAAATTATCCAATTTAAAGAAAAAAACAATTTTTGAAATAATATTTAAATGAAATAATACCTGACACAAATTTGTTGCCTTCTAAAAAATGTATCGTTACACCAATATAACTCTTCATTTGGATATCAGTCCATATGTCAGATGTCAATGTAAAATTTATGTTTTCTTTTAATTTTAATTTGAATTTTGCACTTAAATAATTATACTTTATATCCAATTTATTTTTAATAGTATTTCTGGAAGGAATTTGGTACAATGGACAAGCAATTTTTAAAAAATATTTGAAGCCACTACCATCAACGGTTGAAAATGGTGCATTATCTTTGCATATATAATATAATAATGCCTCTGTTAATTCATTATTTTTGTTTCCTTTACCTAATAACATGAAAAGATTAACAGTTTTTTTGTATCATATTATATTTTCAAGTAGCATATATTGTAGGGATCAAATTATAGTTACCTCCCATTGATGAAACATACTGAAAACTATGCTGGATTGAAGGTTGGAAGCTTCTTTTAGCTGAAACTGAATGTTCATGTGAACATTGTGTATTTGTGTCACTAGTGTCAGTATGGACAGCATCACTTGTATCGTCAGATAAAGTTACATTTGTATCCTAAAAAAATTATAGCGGTTAATATCTGCATAATATAGTTATAAATAATCAATATTTTATATTTAAATCACATTTACTTACAGCAACTTGTTCATTGTTACTTTCAATAGCTTGAACTCTGTTACAACTCTCTCTGTGGATATTTTTTAAATGTGAATGCAGATTTGATGTGTTCCCAGCAGTTGAACAAACTTTTCCACACATCTTACATTTTGCAGATTGTTTATTTATTTTATCAAAATGTTGCCACACTTTACTTATTTTACCCATTGTGTAGGTATAAAATATAAAATATAAATCACAAAATAAAATTCGAAATATTTGTAAATATAATAATAATAATAAATATAATATAATATTTAGTAATAATACAATAATAAAAAGTAAATCATCAAATCAGTCGTCACTAGTTCAATATTTTAACTTCACGCTTTCATTTGTCACTCGACACACGTCCCACACTATTCAAACTCAACTACTGTAAAAACTACAAACTAGAAATAGTTAATAATATTATGTACAGTGTAATGTAATCTGTAGTAGTAAACAATAATACTGTTCTTTCGGGTAAATCAGCTAGTAATACAGTACTATAAATAATTATAGCCTATAGCTTATAGGTATTGTTGTTATTTTTAGCCGTAAGAGTAATAATATTACCACAGATTATATAATCTGTGATATTACTATATGGACAAAGAAACGTTAGGATTTTAACAGTTTTTACATCGAATATAATAAAATCAATGTTTTCAGATCTGTATTCATTCGTGATTATGTATTTATGTAAATAATACTATTATTATTATTAAAAATTTAGTACCATAATAATATCATAAAAGTTTGTGGTGTATTTGTGTATATTGAAAAAAAAATATTTTCCATTTCCACATGCGAATAAAGAATATCATGAATTGCGATATATCGATAATATCGTGAAATTATATCGATCATCGATATTTAACCCAAGCCATCGAACGATATAAAAATATCGCTATATCGAAAGGAAGTATCGATATATCGGCCATATCGATATATCGTTGCCATCCCTAGTTCGAATGTACTATGTCTGTCTATGTAGTCGTAGTGTGCACTAGTGCAGTCAGATAGAAAAGTGGATAACGCTTAAGCTAAAAGCTTATTACAATTCACAAACAGTTTCGAGTCTCAGTTGCTAAGCTTCAAGATTTTAAATCATAGCTCTATCCAGTGTATATTATCTAAGGTATATTAGGTATAATCAGGGCCGGCGCTATACATTTTGTTAGGGGGGTGTATTCACTGTAATTTTCCGATCATATTATTTCAACATACTCAATGACTCATGTAATTTACATACTTCACGTATTTTTTTAATAAATACTAACTTGTTAGTATCGTGAAAACGGGATATTCGTATCCCGGGATTATTCGGGATTTCGTATCGTGAAATACTATCCAATGAATTGATGATACCCGCAATTAGGTCGAATAAGTTACAAAATAAGTTAATGCAAGTTGCTAAATCATTAGTAGGGTTCGGATTTGAAGGCAATATAATCATTTAAAATGTAAAAAAAGGCATTTAATTTATATAAAAAGGCAATTCATAAATATACTACAAAATAAAATAGTGAACATTTTTTTAACACTCAAATGCACACATTTTGAGAAAAATACAAATTAAAAATGAGCATGAATGCTAAACTACATTAAGTTTATGCTATTTTGTATAAATAAATTTGGTACCTTTTTCTTTAACCAGGTTTGTCCTAAAAAATTAGTTAAAAACAATTTTAAATATTAACTTACTTGAGTTATACCAGTTAATTTAATGCAAAATAAACTAGTTGGTATTAAAAAAAAATTGACTACTATGTATTTTGATAAGCTGTCTTCAGAAAAACGGCTACGGTTAGGGGTTAAAATATTTTTGTACATCGAAAACGATCTTTCTACGTCCACCGAAGTTATCGGGGCGTATTTCATACTTAAATAATTATCTAAATTAATATGCGAATAATAAAACCCATTTAAAGTGATAATACTCTAGCTGAGTATAAAATTATAAAATCAACTGAAAATTAAACACAAAATAGGCATTTATAAGTACAAAAGGTAAAAAAAAAGGCATTTATAAGTAAAAAGGCAAAAAAAAAAAAGATCTATCGTCTAAGAAATTAAATGAAACACATTTTTGTATAAAAATTATTTTTCTATTATGATTAATAAAAGAAAGGCATTTGCCTTCAAATCCGAACCCTAATCATTAGTTTGTTTATTAAAAAGCACATTTTTTTTAAAACAAAATTACAATATTTTTATAATATTAGTCGTCTTTCTTTGAGAAGAGCCCAATGTTTCACCATGAGATTAATATCAATTGTATTGGTTAAATCTTTGTTACAATTCAATAACATTAAATTTTGTAACCGATCTACTCCCATCATAGATTGTAAACAATTCTTTACAATTTTTAATTTGCTGAAGGTTCGCTCGTTTGATGTAGTATTAACCGGTGCTGTAAAAATCAATCTGCATATTTTATTGCCTATTGGCAAAATATGCTTTAATTCTTCAGATACTTTAAATATTTCAATTAATTTAAAAATGTTTTAATTGATGCAGTGATGGTGTAAAATATTTAATTCAGCTATAACTCCATCATAATCACAAATATTAGATTCATTACATCCAGGAGGAAATATTTTCATGGCTTTTGTAAGATCGTCTATTGAACAATTTCATGGAACCTTGAAAATTTTCACTAGCGCTTCTATGATTAACATACAATTTTTTAAATGTTCAGAATACAAACATTTTAAACACTTGGGAGGATTTTAATTTTTCTCTGCTCTCAAATTTGACATCCAGTGTACTCACCAAATATTAATCAAAGTTATATGTATAGTTATTATGTATTTATATGCAATTTAATTAAAAATAAGTGTGGGTACCTATTCAAAGAATGACATAAAAACCATGGAAATAAATACCACAAAATATAATAATTAAGTACTTTTGTTAAACTATTCATTCATTTATAATAAAATCTTAAATCACATATTTTGAAGGTCAGAGATTAGAGTAAACTGGGTTTAATTGGGTATGTATTAAAAAAACGACACAATAGGTTATAATATTATAACTTTACTTATAGTTTATATGCACTACTGCACTAGGTATATTACTACAATGCTCTGAGACTATTATATCCATATATATTATAGGATAACTGAATTTCCTGCATATGAATTTTCCTATGAAATATACTGTTTTAGTTTTTTTAGTTTCTATGATACATCTTTCATGTGGTTAAACAATACTAATTCATTTTATTCCTGATTTTGACAAGCCTCCAGTCAGTACCTACCTACCTACTCATTTTTTTAATTTGAACCTTTTTCACATCATACAAATGCACAATAAACCATTAAGGAAAAGCAGTGTTGAGCCCAGATAAATATAATTTCATCTAGGTAAAGATAAAGATAAATAAATTATTATTTTTTCATTTATGCATAGTTTACTGTTTATTGTAATTCATAAATCATAAGCATATCCAATTTTAATATGTTTAATCTAAATATTGGTTAGTTTTGCTTTTGGTAAGTATTGGTTAGTTTTTTTGGAAGTTCCAGTTCATAATACTAATTTATTAATCACTCCAATAAATATAAAATAAGGTACCTATACCTATTAAAAAATCATATGTTAAACAAATTAGGCAATCGTGGCTTAGGTATATTATAATTTGTAACAAAATTAAAATATAAAAAATATTAAATGTACATAAAAAAAATTTAAAAACATAATTTTTGAGATCTGCAACATAAGAGCATTTTAAATGTGTTGTCTTTAAAAACCTGTACGGCCCAAATCATTCATTAGATATTGTTCAGAGTTGGTATGATAATAATTTTTTAGAGTCAAACCTAAAAAAGTCTAACTATATATTATTTAATCTTAGATCTGATTCAGTTAACATACATAATCTTATATATGTCCACATTCCATTAATTGTAAAAATAAAATTGTATCATGTAATTGTCAACATATTCAAAGAGTAAATCATATTAAATATTTAGGGTTAATATTCGATGAAAAACTAAAATGGAATTATCATGTAGATAAATTGGTAATTAGGTACTATCAGAAAACTATTTTATAATTTTAAAAGCTTAAAATAGGTTTTAGATATTAAATATCTGAGAAATATATATATATATATATCTTTAGTTCAGTCTTTAGTTTACTATGGATTGCCTTTTTGGGGTGTTACCTATAAAGATTATTTAACTCCGTTAAATACAAATATTAATACAGTTTAACAAAAGTTATTAACTAGAAGCCTTTTTTATACCCAACAAATCAGTTATACATTGACTTTAATGTACAATGCATATCAATATTATATAATAAATCATTACTTTTACTTATATATAAATACAGACATTGTTTAAATACGATAGATCATAATTAATAATTATAATACTAGAAACATAAGCGTGCGCACGGGGTAGTCATGGTAGGCACTTGACTACTCTGCGAACTTCCCTTCCCTTAACTCTTTCCGGCACAAGAATTTCAATAAAATAAATACCATACCTGCACACAAATTGAAATTTTCAAAAATAACTTTTATTCGTAATAAAATTAACATTTTTTACACTTTAAAATGTTAAAAAAAAACACAATTTTTTTTTGTAACTTTTTGTTCACTTGCTGTATTAGGTGGGATGACATATGTCCCGCTGTGCATGAAAGGTTATACACCTAAAATAATAAATACTTTTACATTTTTTTCTTACATAATATATAACAGTTGATAATTAATTAATTAATATCTAATAAATTTTAATCATTAAATCATACTTTTTAAATATTGTGAAATTCGGCAAAACAGTTTCTGGTCTTCCCTAAGCATAGAGGAACTTCACAAATTGAACATATCCAGTCGGTTCTTACTTCTTTTTGTTTTGAACTGCAATTGTTGCACCTTCTCCTCGTCGATCTTTGTGGTTGATGAGCTGACTGTTCTAAGCGGACTTCTTTGGGTACTGATGGACTTCCTTTTTTAAAATGTTTAGGTGTGACTGGTGAATCTGATAAGCTACGACGTTTTTCAACTAAAGTTTTAGCAACCAGATCTCTTGATACGTGACGACGAAATTCTTTTATACTCATATTTTCGTTAGTTATATCATTGTACAGAATCCGAGCATTAACAACTGTAGCATCAAAAAAAAAGAAAAAAATACGGTGCCACCATTTTTGGCTTTTCCTATCAATTTGATAGGTTTTTTTATTTTGGTCAAATTTATCAACACAATTCATGTTAGAATTATAATCTTGTAATACAATTGGGCACGGAACCATAGAGACAGTTCCATCTTTTGCCTTACGTTTTACTTGAGTTACAATTTTAGGGTCATGGAAATTTGACAATAAATTTACAATTCTTTTATCTTTCCACTTTATAATTGATACATTATTTTGCTCACTTATTGCCCAATCATAATCGCCAATTTTTAATTTTGAATCCGGTTTCATTTTTGGTAAATATTTTCGTGACGAATTTATAGTTCCACATGCATAGATTCCTTTTGTTTTTAAATAATTTAATAAAGGGACACTTGTAAAATAATTATCCATGTATAAATAATGGTTTTTATTTTGTATCGGTAGAGACAAATTTTTTACAACACTACCTCCGAGATCTTTTTGAACAACGTCACCAACTTTTCCTATATATAAATCAAAATTCCATAGGTATCCTTTCTGATCCACTAAAGACCAAACTTTATAGCCCCGTTTTATAGGTTTTTTGGGCATGTACTGTTTTATAGTAGACCTCCCTTTAAATTTTATCATTGATTCATCAACTGCGACAATACGGTGTGGATTGTAATATGTTTGGAAATTTCGTTTGATTTTTGTTAAAAAAGGTCTTACTTTATAAAGTTTATCATATCCCGGTTCACCTCGTTTTGGCATCATCACATTATTATTTATGTGTAGTGTCGAAAGTAACCATCCAAAGCGATTAACTGTCATCAAACTACTGATATACGAGTCATGGAGATCTGGTTGCGATGACCAATAATCCCTATAGCTGGGCATACGTTTTATACCCATCAACAAATTTATACCAAAAAAAGTCTTTAGCTCTTGAATATTAGTCTGAGTATGAGGTTTTCCAGTTTTCTGACTTCTTTGGAACGAATATAAGTTTGTTTGTTCAACTATCATGTTCATTATTTCGTCAGAAAATAAATAATTAAAAATTGAAAAAGGTGTATGACATCGAAATCTATCAACAGAATCACTGGGCCCTTCTAAGCTTTCAAAATTTGACAATGGAGGCCATATTGTAGTCGTATTTTTTGACCAATTTGGGGGCACAAATTCAAATTCTACTGTTTCAGTTATAATTTCATCCATAACTGGAGTGATGTTTTTTAAATTATTTTTTTCGGTAGTTGTTGGTGGATCGAAAAGGGCACGAGAAATTGTTTTTTATTTTTATTGTTTTTAGTTACAGTACTTTTTTTAGCAGAATTAATTACTAGTATATCTGAGTTTAATTTTGATGTGCTACGAGTTTTTTTAGGACTAGGTAAAGTTAAAAGATTGCCATCATTTAAACATAATATTTCTACAAACTCATTACCTTCTTCATTTTCGTCAGATGAACTACTTTCGACGACTTCAATGGCTTTTTGCTGAGGTGGTAAATAATCTTGGTCATCAAAATCGTCTATATCAGTGAGACTGTTGTCATCAGAAGGTATATCTTCAAAAAGATAGTCCACAATATTACTTTCATTCAGATTAGAACTCATTATAATTCAATAAAGTATTCGAAATATAAAAAAAATAAAAACGACCCAACCGGCACCACGGGTTAAAATTTAAACCGCTACAATTATTGATATATCATGAAAACTAATAATATTATAATCATTATTATTACATACACGAAGAAAATACAATTTTATTTATGAAATGAAACAAGTCCGGAGTAATTCGACCTTCGGAATCGACTGATATGTACAATCGAATATTATATTCAGAAAAACGAACTGTTGACAAAATCGGAATTCCATTATCGTGTAAAATTAGCTGAAAAACCTATAAATATGTCTTGTATTATTTTTAAATTAGTTTAATATTAGTAACCATGTGTATATTAATAGTACACGGAAAATAATATCCATTTATAGTATTAGAATAAAATACGTTTAGAGGTGGGTTATTTTTCGTACCGCCGTGCTGGATCGGTCGACATTTTGGTGGGATAAACGTTATCCCGCCGTGCCGGAAAGAGTTAATATTAACTATTATCATAATAATTGATAGTCAATCATAAAATACTTTTTACTATGGTAAGTGTAGTTAAATTAGGTAACCCCATCAAAATTAGTTTGTATAACTTCGGTGTGAATATGAATATATATATATATGTAATATGTGTGTGTGTGTTAATGTATTATGTTTATGTACTTATGTCTTATATTATGACTACCCTGCCAGGAATTCTGCGCACGCTTATGACTAGAAATAAATATCATTCTAATCTTAATTCTATTACATTTTATAAGACTGTAACATCTCAGAGTCCTATTTACAAATGTACATTACTGTGTCGTAAATTAAACTTAAATCTTTTTAACTTTAATATTATTAACTCATTAAAATTATATATTAAACTTAACCAGTTTGACAATATTACACTTAATTATGATTTATTAATCTTTTCCTTTCTTTTATTCTTTTGTTTTATTTTTTATTTTTCCTATTTAATTATCTTATATTATGTTGTTATACGATTCTTAGTTTATCGTTTATTTACTAAATGTTATATGAAACTCTCATTTCTTAGCATAAGCTTTTAGCTTTTTAGAAGTGAGCCAATATAATCTAAATATATATGTTATATTTACTATTTTAATTGTTTTAAAATTACTACTTATTTTTCTCATGTACTATAAAAAAATATTATTATATAATAGTAAAAACAGCATAGAGTAATATACTCTATGGAAAACAGAGAAAACAATTTATTGATAAATGATAACCATGAACTGATAATAGTCGATTAAATAGGGAAAATAAGGTGTTCTGGTTATTGGTCAAGAAAACTTTTTTTTAATGAAAAGATGATAAACTTACTTGGATACATTTAAACTGAAGTAAGAAACAGTTAATAACAATAAATTAACTATTACTTATGTATCTAATTAAACAAAAACAAAATAATTTTTAACAATTTATTTTATTTATTCAATTTTATATTAATATATGACTTTTTGAATGTTACCAAATTTTTATAGTACCTGTAAAGTGAGAATTACACAAAGGACAATTCTCTCGTTCTAACCTTGGCACACAATCGACACACAGAACTCTATGCCCACACGGTATAAGTGCATGTGTTCTCACACCATCTCTACACACAACACATAGATCCTCTTCATTTCTACGAGGAAACATGGTTGCAATATTTTGAGGAACAGGTGCATATGGTATTTCTTGTTCTTCATCATTGCCATATTGCTCCTCCCAAATTGCCAAGGCCAAATCCTCAGGTACAAAGAAATCTGCCTCATTATATTCTTCTTCTGGATCTAATAACCAGGTAATGATGAGATATTATATTAAATTAAATATAAAAAAATAATAATATGTAGGAAGTAAGAAGATAATTACTCAGTATATTATTGACAGCTTGATTTTCAACCTCTGCTGGAACTTCTTGTTCAGGATCATTTACTGGAATATCAAATAATATGTTATATATAAACTATGGTAAGAAAAATACCTAGATCATTGTCAATGACATAAGTTAAGTTTACATTTTTACATTTTAGGAAGGTAGTATAAGTGGAAGATTAAGTTATAACTTACTTTCTGGATTATCAACAACATTATTATTCAATTGAAGATCTTCAACGACCTCAACTACAGGTGCATTAATCACATTAATATCAGCCTCTTCTTCAGAATCTATAGATAAGTTAAAGACCAAAGCTATTTATATGTAGATAAAATACTTTAAGTTATTATAATGTATATAATATTAGTTATTAATGTCTATTTATTAATATTAATTAATATTATTCATGGATAAAATAGGTACCTACATTTTAGTTTTTTTAAAGTTTTAATCTCAACAAGAATAATAATTTAAATTTGAAACATATATAATTATTTCATAAAGCAATAATTTTATATCATTTTGTGAGGACCATAATGGTCCTTAATAAAATACTAAGAAATCATGTAAAATGTACATGCTATATGATATTTAAATATAGCTACTTGGATAATTGATTTTACTCTATATTATACTATAGTGTACCTTCACTTTCATCTTGCCAATTCAACTCTCTTGTTAAGTAACCATCCACACAGTGTGAGCACTGTATCAAGAACTCTTTAATTGTAATTGCTCCTGTGGTAAGTAGAACTGTTGCATGTTTAATACGTAGACTATTTAATATGAATTTAATTTTTGTGTTGCGTGTTGTAGCCATTCCTGTTGCCAATTGATTCACCACAATATGTTGCTTCATTGATAAGTTTTTCAAGTGTTCTAGGTAGGTAAAATCAACATTTAATTTTAATTATTTATTTCCGTGGAACATTAATTTTAATTTTATAATATTCATTAACCTATATTTACACACATATATGGTTTTAATCATTTTCTTATAATAGCAAATAGCAATTACAATTTATAAGGTGTTGGATTATATGCTCTTTAATCCTTCTAAATATTATGCACAAATATATAGTTACTAAATTATTAATTAAAGCAACATTCATTTTAACACAAATTCTATACAATAAGTGACTAGGTACCTACTATTAATTACCGGTATTTTTTTTTTATATGTACCGATTGTAAATTTGGGTAGATACTATAAAAAATTGAATACATTTTATTTATGTTTAAATTTATGATTAATTTATTATTAAAAAAAAAAAAAAAACTATTTAGTTTCAATATTTATGTTTTATCAATTATATTTATTCAGTTATATCTTAAGAATTACAAATCCTTCCTAATTTTGTTAAAAAAGGCATAAAATGCTAAATATCAATATATGCATTAAAGATGTATATGCCTATTGCACTATCTCGATTTAAAATAAAAAAAAAACAGAAATAGTAGCAGTGGCGCAACTAGCATCTATGGGCCTTGATGTCAAAGTAAATCTGGGGCCCTATAATAACTTATATATTACTTATTTGTAGTCATTTTTTTTTTTTTTAATGCTGACACAATTTGTATTTATTTTGAGTGAAATAATACTGTTGACATGATTTATGGTTATATTTTAATAGTAATTTACCTACTATTAGTAAATAATAATAGCATAATTACAAAATTTTTTGAAAAAGAATTAAAAAAAAAAATTTTAAATTTTAAATATAATTATTTAACTAAGTTAAATTTTCTTGCTTTAGTTTCAGCAAATAGGATTTTGTCCATATCTAGGATATTAGCTTGTTCTTTTTGGATGTTTGACAAAGCAATATTTGACAAACGATTTTGACCCATTGAATTTCTTAGATAATTCTTAATTAATTTAATCTTCGAAAATATATGTTCCACTAATGCAACTGTGACTGGTAAAGTGAGATATATAATACAAGGACTTAATACTTCACAATATGTGGTACAAAAATTCAGTTTGTTGAGTATTTAATGCTATTTTTACGTAATATTATCTACATAAATAATATATTGCGGACTGCATGGTCTGCAGTTCTGCACGTACCTATTAATTATTGATTATTACTATTTTATTGGCATCACAACTACTAACTGTGTTAAACATTTTAAATGATCTCAGATTTGATTTAATTCTTTAGAATTAAAAATATCCTTCCAGGTTACACCTATAATGGGCCCCCCTTGAGTCTTGGGGTTGGGGCCCCGTTGCTAGGCATCGCCATCTGCCCCGGTTGTTGCGCCAGTGAATAGTAGGTAAAAAAGTTTTAAAAAGTAAAAATAAATAAAATTCTATGATTTAAGTAATTATTTTCTTTAGATTTTTTCTTTTTATAGCTAAAATAACTAATACCTAAATACATATTATAATTATACAACTATTTCTGTGTCACTATATAGAAATACATGATTCTAAGATTTAATTGTTAATAACAAAAGCTAATTATTGTTAATTATAAACATTTTATTTGTTTTCAGCTTCTCCCCGAAGAAGAAATATACAATTTTTATTTTTTATCCACATTTTACTATTTTTTTTAATTTGAAAAATTAGTAAAAAAAACTTACCCAACATTCTCCACAAATTTGGGTGTGTCACCCGAAAAGTCTGTTTAAGACTGGAATGAAAACTTTCAATATTGTTATTGGTGCGCCGTGGTTGATTGAATACTGAAAAGCACTCTGGACCTTTTCGAGTGAGCCAAAAACTGTAGAAATTAAAAACTATTAGATTGTTTTGAGAATTTATTTTTCCAATCAATAATATATAATTTAACTCAATAGCTTATATACAATTTACCTATTAAAATATGTAAAAAATCTTGGCATCAAAACATTATTATTTTGGGCATGGATTTTAATCTCTTGAAATCCCTCCTCAATTTGATGATGAGGCAATAGTGCTAACACTGCGCACATTCTTAGACACATTTTTGCTTCTCTCTCTTGCTGTACATAATTTGAGTAGCCCATTTTTTAAATATTTTTCTGCAAACTCTAAAATAAATAACTTTAATAATATATACAATGTGAAGACTTAAATATAACAACTGATACAAAAATAATTTCAAACCTGTACAAAATGGAACCAGCAAGAATATACCATTGCTTCTGGATATATGTCGGAGAATACGTTGCGTAGTGCAGTCTCAAAGTCAATCATAATAGACAATGGTCTGACTTCAGGAAATTTTGAATGGAATCTTTCCAACACTTTCCTGTATGAAGCTTCAATCTTAACTTCCATTAAAACAAAGCATACAGGTATAGACTAAACAAAGCATGTATGTATATGGATTTATTCGTATAATTAATTGGAATGATTGGTAATTAATAGTTATAATATTTTACATGATTTTGCAGGATCAAATGTAACATAAAGAGTTGTCTACAATGGGGAATTGATGGAACTACTTTGAAAGTAGCGTCAGCGTGTAGTTCTGTGGCACCCTGATTAACTACAGAACTAATAATTTCTTGGCACGCAAACATGACACTATACTTTCCGTTACTATCCACTATCCATTCTTGGTAGAATGTCGAATTATTACATTGATACCTATAAATGAGGTACTTAAATTACAACAATTAGTAATTTTAAATTGTATTAACTATATAATCGTACCTGTTAGCATTTAAATCTAAATATTCGCCCAGCTCCCGTAGTGTGGATGGTAATCTTGGACCAACACTTCTTCTGGCCTGCCGCATGTAAGACTCTGCTGTTGGCCAACTATAATTTAAAGCAGCTTCCTGGTTTCTATCAAATTTGCATTTCACAAAAATATTATTTATATTTAAGAATTTTAAAGTGCATTATAAGTTATCCTTACCTAACTGATTCCTCATCGTATATAACTTTTAGAGCTTTAGTCTCTGTCTTTGACCTTTCAATTAAAGTTGTCCTAAAACGTTTTATAAGTTGTTGCTTATTAAATGTTGGACCATAAGCTAAATGTGTGTGAACTTTATTTGGTATGATGGTGCCGTTTTCCAGTTGGATTAGTGTCCCTTTACAGTATACATTAGGTGTTGCACAGACATAGTAACTGTAATACCGTTTTACATGTATTTCTATAATTTTTTAATAATAAAAAATTGAGTGTGACTTACTGTTTACCACCAATGGTTTTATTGATTTTATAGTAGAATCCGTCGTGTTCCATTTTTAAAAAAAAAGTAAGCAAACAATGGTAAAATAATTTTTACGGGATAAAAATATTTAAAAAAACTGATCAAATAAAATAGGACTGTTTTAATGACCAAATAACACGTACAATGATGCAGAGACAAATGACAATAAATCGAGAATTAGGTTATAACACATTCGTAAATATTCCACATTTATCAAATAAAAAAATAACAATGAGCTAAAAATAAATATGGTTTTTATTTTTAGTGAGTCATAATTGACTCCAGGATAAATAATGCCTATTTTTTTTACGCATTGGCAATTGCTATAATATATTGATATCTTTTCGGCTAAAATATCCAAGATTTTACGTGCCGCCATATTATAATTACCATTACTATTAAAATAACCGCATAAGTAGGTAATTTAATACAATATGTGCGTTGAATTGTTAGTCGACATTCAGCACATAAATATTTTTATAACAACATATATATATTTATATATGGTATAGGTTTTTGTTAACCCTAACAGCGATTGAAAGACAAAATAAATATAATATATTTTTCAACTTCATTGTTTTCATATTGACTATTTAGTTTTAACAATATACGTCATGCAATGTAACAGAAATATCTGACAAACGAAATAACTTATGTTCTGATCAATATTTATAATATTTTTGTTTTTATATCATACGTATAGCCGTATAGGTATAACATAAAAATATAACATCTTTTCGTTCTATTTTCAGTATTAAAAATTGAAAAAATCGTCCTATGGGCTATGACACGTGCAGACTGCAGCTTCAATAAATTATTGATAAAAATAAAATCGGGTAAGTGGATGTCGCTCTGCTGTACAGTAGGTTACAATAATATCATTGTATAAGAAAAACGATTCTGAGCGGAGACGGTATGTCAGTCTGGGTAAAAGAACATAAATATTACATTTCGTCCAAATTTGAATTTAAAATGTCTGTAAAAAAAAACTGTGTTTATGTATTTTTTAGATTTTTTGGTTACAGTATGAACTATTTATGAGGATCTTTGTTTTAAATTTTCAATCCTTAGTTATAATAACTGAATATTTTATATTTTTTTAATTACAGTGATTGATAATTTTCGATATTTTGAAAAATTTTGTCAAAATTTTCACATTTACATATAATATATACAACATACATAGGTATATAGATCTAAATAATAATTTCATTACATAGGTACCTACTTATTTTGATAAATATATTAAGATATTAACATATTTTTTGGTGATATAAAATTATATATAATCGTAAAAAGGTAGGTGGAGTAATTAAAAACATTTTAGAAGTGAAGAAAAGGGTTGAAGTTTGAATTTCCGAAGATGCTCACTCAGAGTCTTTTATTATATTCCCGGGCCTAATAATGGATGTTTTTATCTAAAATGTTCCATACAACAACACATCATTAATTAGTTTATTTTAAATTATTTAGTTTTAGTTATGTGTTCATAATAAAATAACCAATAGTTTATATAACCATACGAGTATCTATAGGTAAACCTCGTCACTGATTAGTGCAAATGTGTACCTAATGTATTATCGATATGAATATTAAAATTTCTTTATATTAGACATTATAAATATTATGTTAATATACTTTACAAATTATATTTCTATAATATATAGAATATAGATTTTCTATTTCTAAAACACTAATTCAACACTCACAACTTTAGGGAATGGGTCCCTAAACACATTGGCTATTAACGAAACATTAAGTAATAGGGATAATACATTTAAATCACAACAAATTCAGTAGATACCAATATAGTAGTATATCCACCTGTATATATTAAATCGTGTCACAGTTAATAACTATTTTTTTAATCTTTAATATTTTTAAAACATTTAGTTTTGTAGGTATACCTACCAACCTATCTGCCTACAACATTTTGAAAGACTTGTTTTGTTTTTAGACATTTTAATATTTACATACTAAGAGACAAAAGCTAATAAAATCATATAATTATTATGTATTACTATAATAGTATATAATTTTTAATACTAAATTATAAACGGTTTTCAGCTCTTTTTAAAAGAGTAAATTCATATGCATGGATTTCGTGTGGCATGTATTTATAACTACAGTTTAAAAATAATTACCATTAGTTTTACAACTTGGGTATACAACTTGGAGATCTAGAAAACTTTATTTTCGTGATATTGTGTTATTAAAATGTGTTAATGTAGATATTATACTAATGTAAGTTGATCCAATGTGTGAATGTAAGTACCTATGTAAGTTTTTACATGGTAAAAAAAACTCATGTTAGCTCCTATACATTAACCACGTTAATCTGTGATAATTGGAATGTATAGTTAGGGTATGTATAGTAGTTTGGGCCCCCACACGAACATGTTCAGTGGGGCACATTATTTTCTTGAAGAATCAATAAAAATAGTCTATAGAAGGGATGGGCAACTGGCGGCCCACGTACCTCTTTTTTCAGGCCTACGCTACATTTTCAAATTAATTTTTAAAAATATAAAATGTTGACATAGTTAACATAAGCTAATAGATTATCACTTTAAGTGATTCACTTATCAGCAGGGGCGTCATTGGGTATACATATCGCAGGGTATACATTGGCGGCCCTATTTTTCCCCTTATCATATTATTGGTCTGCAGCCTCAATTTTATGCTGGCGTCAATGTATCAGTTAAATTGAATTGAATATGATATAAAAATATTTTATAGACGACACTGTATAATCTACTAGTCTAGATTACATAATGGCATATCGAATAAAAAAAAAGTAGCTTGCTGATTACTAATTAAATCTAAATGAAGAACAAGTTCTAGTGGGAGCATAGGGTTCTATTTTTATTATAATAGGCATTTTGCAGATTTATTTTTTAACCTTAGTAATGTTAGAAATAACTCCAAAATGGCTACATTTAAATTTTTATTATTATAACTGTGGTCTGGTGGTGGAAAAATGAGGCCTCATAACAAATTTGGCGGCCCTATATTAAAACTGAAATGGCGCCTCTGCCCCGTTTCGCAGTGGGAAGACTTACTGCTGCTGGCTTCATAGACCAGGGTTCGACACGCTCATTCGGTGAAAAAGTTTTTCAATAAAAAAAAAAATTGTACATTACAATTGTGTACCCTCTTCTTCTTCTACATACGTAAAAGACACCCGTCTTCTCAAGCGTAAACCAAGCAGTCATATCACCGGTCATCATTGATTTGGATGATAAAAGAAAGACCTCAACGTCTTCCCCCGATGCGTTAATTTTTTTTTATTTTTACCCATCAACCATTAGGCTTAACATTTGCATATAGAGTAATACAACATATAATACAGTAAAACCTCCTTATAACGGAATCGCTCGGTACCAACTGATATTTCCGTTGTAAAAGAATTTCCTTTTTAGGAGACTAAAATATACGAGATATAGATTATTTAGGACTATTGTTATTTTCCGTTTAAGGAGGTTTTACTGCACTACTACTACTACTAGGTCAATATAAGTATATTAATATTATATAGGTACATTATATTATATTTTTTGGATATTATATACAATTTAAATGTAATAAAAGTAGAAATTACCTTTATTACAAATTGTCTAACAGTAGGACTGAAGATCCTGAATGGTAGTGAATACTGAATATTATATAACTGTATATTATCATAAAATTAAGTTGTAATTTGAACCAATACTAGGATTTCAATACTAAATTGTATTAGAAATTACTACATTAATTTATAAATATTTTCAGTTATTACACATGTGCTACTCCTAATGTATAGGCACAGCAATATTATTAGCAGCATTATTATGTTAGAGAATGGTACAGTTGTAACAAAAAAGCAATATACCAACGTAGGGGTAAGCATACAAAGGAGATGACGAATCTATTTGGAAAACTCCCGACTGTTAATTACTGTTATGTATCACTTGATAAATTACAAATTACAATACAACTATTTTATACCTACTTAAATAAGTATTACAAACAATGTTTTTTTTCTTTCAATTTAAACATTTGTAGTGTACCTACCTATCTATAATTTATGATTTTTATGATTTATTACAGTTTACTGATCTTTTTATGTTTAATTACAGTTTACTGATCTTTTTATGATTTATTACAGTTTACTGATCTTTTTATGAAAAAAGTTATTTTACTGATCTTTTTATGATTTATTACAGTTTACTGATCTTTTTATGTTTAATTACATTTTACTGATCTTTTTATGATTTATTTCATTTTGTGTTCTATTTCTGATAAAGCGAGCGTTTCTGATAGTTTACATTTTGTGATGATTTTCTGATGAAAATCAATCTTGTGATCTTTTACTGATATTTTTATGTTTTATTACAGTTTATTGTTCTTTTTATGTTTAATTACATTTTACTGATCTTTTACTGATATTTTTATGTTTAATCACAGTTTACTGATATTTTTATGTTTAATCAATTTTACTGATCTTTTTATGTTTAATTACCGTTTACTGATATTTTTATGAAAAAAGTTATTTTACTGATCTTTTTATGATTTATTACAGTTTACTGATCTTTTTATGTTTAATTACATTTTACTGATCTTTTACTGATATTTTTAGCAAAAGTCTCCTCAAGTGCCCCACTTACTACTTAATCCATTGTACCGTACAAAAATTTTATCTCGACGGTTGATTTGAACTCTAAATGTATATTTACAGAATAATTATTGTACGATATTCGCATAGTAAAAATTATAATCTGTTATAGATTTTATTTATTTATTATATATACGTACTAATAGCTATGCCCACACAGCGTGGTGTATGTGGCCAACCCCGAATTAATAGTGTAGTAAAGATCAAAGCATACACAACAAACAGCCAAAAATTCATTTATATATGTTGTAATATTCAATAATGAACACAATGCTGAATGATTTTATTGTTCATACAAAATATTAGCTTTATTGAAATATATATATTATTTATTTATTTAGATAACAATATTTTCTTTTATTTATCAATTGTATCACTTAATTGTGATTTAACATTTAAAAATACATCTAACAAGGAAACGACAAGTAATAGAATATTGAATAAACTGACTCACGATTTCCTTTTGGTGCTATTGACTGATTGAGTACTGAAATTGATAATGTTTGGATCCGGTAATGATTGAACACGTGTATGGAATTCAACCAACAATTGATTGGGTTCCAGCAGCAATGCGTTGGTAACTTCTTCCAGTGGCGGCGGCAACAATGAGTTGTCGGCGGCGCGAACAACGATTGTGGCGATGGCAACTATGATATTGATGACGGTGCGTATCAAACTGTGAGTTGTGACTGCGGCACTAAGATGTCAACGGTGCGTATTATAACTGTGGCGGCAACGAAATGTCGACGGCGCGAGCAACAATAACGGCGGCGGCAATAATAATGATATTGACGACGCGAACAATGATTACGGCGGCGGCACTGATATGTCGACGGTGCGTACTATAACAGCGGCGGCGGCGGCAACGAGATATTTGCTGTCTAGTTTGACCTGGTTGATACCACGTCCTAGGCCAGTATATATCTAATGAATGAAAGAAAAAACGCGGCGCGACACGAAGGTATATACTGTCTAGTGTGACCTGGTTGGTACCATGTCCTAGGCCAGTATAGGTATTCGTTCTACGAAGATCGAATTATATCGGATAGGGCTCGGATTGTGTATATATGCTGTCTAGTTTGACCTGGTTGGTACCACGTCCTAGGCCAGCATATATAGTGCTCGGATTGTGTATATATGCTGTCTAGTTTGACCTGGTTGGTACCACGTCCTAGGCCAGCATATATAGTGCTCGGATTGTGTATAGCCCGGTGTCTTGCCTATACTTATGTATGTCAGTGTGAGCGCGTGGCGGTTAGTTTGACTGGTTACATCGATCAGGTTTGGTGGTTTTTGGATGATATACATTCCTTTGATGGTGGGCGGTGATGTGTAACCGATGTAGTTATTGTCCCTTTATCCTTTACTCCTGATGGTAAAAGACTTTTGAACGTATTTGCTTCTAAAAGTTGCAGTGAATGACGTAGTCGTAGAGTGCACGCTCCGTCGCGCACTCTGTGCGGCGTAGGTGCGATCAACAACATTTCATTGTTTTGCATGTTTTCTCAACGTACGTATGATTTTGGTGATGCGAGTCGTACGTTATAGGTAATTTGCCTTGACTATAATGTTTTACGCGAAGGATTGTTCAGTTATTGAAGTGCAAAATGATAGAAAACGCGTAAATTGTACCTCGCTGATAACTGTTTAGATGGTACTGGCCTCGTCCACCGGATGGCGTGCCTGGTACCTATTCTGTCTCGTTACAATGTATATATAGATTTAGTTATACAATAAAATATTTAAATAAACCATTAACTACAACAAATAATACTCTATAGCGTGTATATATATAGAGGAGAGCCACCTAATTTGAACCATTTATGACATTTTGTAGTTTTTCTGCTAATTTTTTTGTTAGATTTTCATGAAACTGTATTACAATTTACAAATATACCTAGACTTTTAAGCTACAATTTCACAGATCATTTCTTTAAAATGTATAATGTTTACTCTGAAATATTATAACTTAAGAAAAATGTTTTAAGTGGTCCAATACAAGCAACCGGTATCTTAAAATAGACTACATGTACCTTTTATAAAAACAATCAAAATAATAACTTCATTCAAATTTATTAAAATTTTTTTTTCTGTCAACAAACCAACAGAAACATTACTGTAAATAAATTAATATCACATCATTATTAATTAAATACTGTTAACAAATTAAAAGTCCAAACTTAACTTATTTTAAAATATAACATTTTATAAAAAAAAAAAAACAATCAAATAAAAGAGTAGGTACTAATTTACCAAAGTTATCAAAATTTGTAATCAATACTAACAGGCCTTGCTTAAAACAAATTTATAAGAAAATAAAAATGCACTTAATTGTTGAACTTAACATTTTTTCCGATACAAAACATAACATCACGTCATCACCTATATAAAAGACCAATCAAACATGAATTAATATCACAATATTATTAATTAAATATTGTTAGAAAATTAAAAGTCCAAACTTAACTTATTTAAAATATAATCATTGGTGGCATATAGAAACCAGATAGCAAACAGTGTTAGTATTAACTCCTCTTTCTCCACTTGTTTACATTTTAAAGAGATCACTTTTTGAATTTTTTTTTTACAGTAGTAAAACCTGATTCATCATTATTATAAATTATTCTTTCATTTATTTTATTTTCATTTTTCTTTTCTTTATTAAAATTATGAACCAGTGAAAATTTTTCAGCTATGTCAAAAGCTTATTTCCTTTTATCAATCATTGTAAAACCAACCTAAATATAAAAATAAAATATTTCAATATTTGAACAATATTTAATTCATTCAATACATAGAGTAAATCAACATAAATGAAAACATACAAAAATTATTTTAAAAATCATATACATTATACAATATTATATTTAAAAAAATTACAAATGAGTTAGAATGGTCAATTTCCTATTCTTCATTTTTTTTTTCAGACATTAAACTCCTATTTAAAAATTTGATAGCTGTAAATATTTTAAACCTTGTAAACAAATTAATTAAAAACAAAGGTAAAATGAACGCAATGTACATGAAGTGCGGACAAGTCACAATTTATTCGCAAATGATTAAATGGTTAATGAGTAATGTCATCGTAACCTAACGCGCCGTGTGGCGTAGACGGTTTGTTTACGAATTACTTGTTTACAAAAAAACCATTAAATTTTTTAATGGTTTTTTTGTAGAACATTATGACCGTATGCAAAGAAAAAGGGAAATAAATATTTTTTTCTTACGTGGCAACACTGAGCGACTTAAGCTTGTTATCAGCCAAAACTGAGAGTGTCCATTCTGCTTTCATCTATTCTGTGATCATAGTTCGTGCACAGAAATAATAAATTTATCTATACACCTTGATAACAAACAACTGATAACCATATTACCACTCGGTATCTAAAAATTTAAATATCGATATTTGAACGATATGTCGTGTAAAACTATCGATGGAGTTATAAGTATCGAAGTCTTATATCGATGTAAAAATATCGATTTATCGTTATATGAATATCGATAGTATCGATATATTGATATATCGTTGCCATCCCTAATTCCTAACCTATCATATAGAATTCAATGGTGCACCCACGGCTATAGATACCATGGTTGCGGGACGACTCGTGATAAGACGTCCAAGAAAAATTCTTCTGCCTTTCTAATACCATCTAGCGCTAT
Source organism: Diuraphis noxia (assembly GCF_037042655.1). Taxonomy (NCBI): domain Eukaryota; kingdom Metazoa; phylum Arthropoda; class Insecta; order Hemiptera; family Aphididae; genus Diuraphis; species Diuraphis noxia. Next base: position 81,270,743 of record NW_028301711.1, read on the forward strand.
CTAGTTTTGTAGTTCAAAAATATTATTATATACAATGTTAGGTTAGGTTTAACTGTAAAAAAATAAATATCAAATATGACCTATAATTATTGTATTAATTAATAATTATAAAAGTTTTTAAATTAACTGACAGGTTTTGATTTTAAAATGCAATAGTATTTAAACAATAAAATTAAATCATATATTATGAAAATTTATGAAAATTTATGTAATCATTAATTTAGAGATTTTTTTACATTTATTTTGTTTTTTATTTTGCTGGTTTGTTGTATATGTGAACTGTCTCATTCTCATGACTATATACATATTAAAGATATTAGTAAGCACATCACTCCTGTGTTCACTACATGGAAACGTGAGCTTTATGTTTTTATTAAAGAATTCTTCACATGTATCTTCAAATACATTTGGTGACTCCGCATGTTTTTCAAAGCACATTTCAATTAGTTTTGCTATCGTATACAGGTTTTTATTTGGATGTGTCAAAAATCCTCTGTCTTCAAATTTACAAGATCTGCTTCTGGGACAACAACTTGACCATACTCAGGTTTTAAGCTATTTAAGCATATTTCACATTTAATGTGTTTAATTATATTTTTATTCATATACCTAATGACATTAGATTATAACATAATAATTAAAAAGTAAAATAAAAGATATTTAAATTAATACTATTTACCCAGCTAAGAAATACACAACACATTCAAAAACTGTTGAGGAATTATCAAAATAATTATGGTCTTGAAAAACATCGTCAAAATCCCAAATACCTTCATCAACTATTCTATCAATTTTCTCTTTTAATTTACTAATTTTTAAGTCTCTTATAGATTGATCTTGTTTATTCATTATTTCTTTCATATCACTGATTGTTATAACAAGAACATTCTCTTTAAAAGTAAGTTGAAGCCAATTATACCTATTTATGATGATAAAATATATGCAATTAATTATTATTTTTTTTTACCTTCCAAAATAGTGCAATTCCCCGTTTTAGGCGGTTTTATTAATGAATAAACTGACAATATTCGGTATAACTGTAAATATGTTGGTGTGGACGGATGGTCATTAGGGCCTGCCACTTGCCTTATGATTCCGAAAAACTTCTAGAAAAACAATGGTAATAATTACAATTAGTAATTACTAACTTAGGTATTATATACATGTAATTTTATATTTAATAAATTATATTTTTTTCCCTAGATCAGATATAGATAAAAAATTACTTCTAAACAGTCTTGGTTTAATTTAGATGTTAGAACATATGCAAATCCACATTCAGTGTGCAAATATTCTACCAAGTCTATTGTTGATTTAATGGTGATTCTTAAGCCCTCTGTGGTTTGTTTAGTAAGAAACATGTCATCTGTGATAAGTTTATTTCTTAAATTTTGTTCCCAATCATTGAGCCACTCTAACGTGTCTTTTAGTATCTTAAATGAACATAACATAGAATATAATATAATGATAGTTTCAAGTAATATTATTTTAATTTTAATGTTAAAGTACTTTCTTTCAATTGTATATCAACATTTAATATCACGAAAACACAATTTTATACATACATGCAAACACTTAACACACACCACATAACACATAATAAACCTCTAAATCATGACTATTTTTTCGAATTCCTTCTCCAGGAAATTTTCTGTTCAATGCATCAAAAAGGTTATTCAATATATTAGTAAATTTAATAGTTTCTTCACAATCTGCAAATCCTTCATAGTTTTTACTTTTATAAAATTGTATTGCATTTACCATAGATTTACTAAACATCTATATTTTATAGAAATAAACAAATAGTTAATTGGGTTAATATTTTTAAACTCATTTATTATAAATAGAGATATACATTTCTTAACTTACTTGAGATGCATATTTAACCTTCATCTTAGTTAAATTGTTTAAATCAAAATGACTTGATGTTAACCTTGGACAAACTTTTAAAAGACTTTTAGAATCATACTCAAAAACTTTTTTATAAAATTCCCATTTTATTGGAGGTTTATCTAGATGGATCTTAACAAATATATGTGATACAATTGTTAATATTATAACTAAGATACAGTTATAGTAAAGCTAAAGATTTTTTTTATCAAAGGATAATTTTATTTTATGGCTTACTTTCAAGATTTTTTTGTTATGTAATCTATTCCGTACTGTTTTCAATAAGTGAGGTGCATCTGAGAAGACAAACACTTTTCTATCGTTATCAAATGGATTTCGAAACGAGTTATTAAAATTTTCAATTTTTGGATTTATACCCAATGTACTCCACATCGTCCGATTAGTAGAAGCACCATCACTTGTCAATCCTACAATCTTTACACCGACTTTCTCCAGTAGTAAGATTGCTTTTATAACAATTTTTGAGCTTAATTTATGGAAAACAATTATGTACGCATTTTTATTATCTCTACATTTGCTTGCCATTTATGTGGAATATTTATTAAGTTCATATTATTGAAAACACTTTGATATAATGTCAAACTTAAAGGAACATTCAATGGTTCAATCTGAAAAAATTTTTTTTTTAAATATCTAAAAGAGAATTAATAAATATCATAATGATACTGTTTAATAGTTATTATTATTTATAATTTTAGTCCAATAGACCCAATAAATGTAATATAACCTTTATTCTTTTGGGCACGGGCTCCTGCAATTTGTCACTTAAAACTACTACAAGATTCAAAAATCTACAGAATCATACAATAATATATTTATGTAGATTGTATTATGTGTGGTAACTTTAAGCTTTAAGGTTTAAATTGTATACAATAAAACTACAAACCTCTACAGATTGAGTATGATTAAGTGCTGTTGTTGTTCTAGAGCCCATGACTGGTACTGCTCCAGATTTTAATCTTAGTCGATTCAGACATATCTTATTAATAAATAATGTACACAATTCATTAATTTACAATTTATACAGATTTTAATCTATGTAATAAACACTAACAGTATATTTACTGTGACCTTCGCCTGAAGTCCATGTACTAATTATATCTGCTTCTTTAAAATGACTAGAGAAAATACGATCCCATTTTTTAAAAACAATTCCTAGAGCTTCTTCCCACTTTTTTTTTCTTGCTCATCTTTTGGAATGCCAAATGTGTTTTTAGAAATAGCATGCGGTTCTCGTACGCAACAAGGAGACATTTTTATTTTTTATTTTAACTATTTACTCAATACTGAATATATGGGTTATAATGAACAATGTACATCAATATAGAGGGAAATGTAATTAAATAAACAATAGTCATAGACAATGATAATACGATTTATGATAATAAATTCACACATCACACTATATACTATATAGGGAAAACAATAAATAATTGTTGAATTATTTTAAAAAATATATATTTTTACATCCCGCGCAATTTCAAAACCATTGTTTCTTATGTAGTTACTACTATTATTCACTGGAAGCGCTAGGTGTTATTAGAAATCCGGTAGAACTATACTCGCCGCTTTCGATATACAGCTTTGATGGGCCGCGGGCCGTCCCACAACTATAGTATCTATAGCCGTGGGTGCACCCAAGGTTTATCGATTTTAAGTTTTATTTTAAGTTTATTTATTTAGATAATAGAGGTTGCCTCATACTGGAATTCTATTACAAATGGAAGTGGGGGAAATTGCACTGTGACGTCAGCCGTCGTACAAAATTGTTTGTTTATCAACACGATATAGTACGTTGATGGTTGATTTACCGATTTAAGGTCTATTCACACATATCAGTCACGAGACGGTTCAGTTCCGAGAAGTCAGGTCAGTTTCAGTCATGGAAAATAACGTTTCGCTAAATTTAGATCGCGTCGTCTACTCTCATCAGTTTTCTATCCGAATCCGATCCGTCAGTATCCGTTCAGTCTCAGATCCGAGAACTTTTGAATTTTCGCCAATGATATTTTTTGTTTTGACCGACGACAATTGTTGGCAAAATGAATGACGAACATCTTATCGAATGTGTTCGACAATATGAAGTTTTGTATGATCTTTCGAATCCAAAATATATGGACACCTCTTATAAAAAGACATTTGGCAGAAAATAGCAGAACAATTAAAATCAGACGGTAAGTTATATTTAAAAAAAATATTATATTATTATATAAACTATTATATTATATTATATTATTTAGTTATTATATTATATAAGTCACATCGTAACTTCATGAAACTTATGGCTTATTTTCATGGCTTATTTTTTTCAACTTCATGATATTTACAAAATAAAAAATAACATTAACATAATATTATGGGGAAATCCGATAGTATAATAATTAATATAAAAATAATACAATATTTGACGATCTTTGGTTTTTATTCCCTTTAGTACATTTCTGCGTATTTTATATTCGTGGTACAACGGCAGGTGCTTATCGCTGTTTTTGGGGTTTTACGTTAATTTGAATGAAATCCGTTTTCACGTTGCCGTATGGGTCTTATCGATGACATAATAATAATTTTATTGCAACAAAATTGTAAGTTGAATGAAAGTTTGCATCAGTATCAAGAATAATGGACTTTATTTTATAGAACCATCCCCAAAAAGAAATCCTGGGCACGCCCCTGCTTCAACCATATAAACTATTAAAGTTATATATTAAACTTGTTTATATTATGGTCGAAGTATAACTATATGATAAAACTATCATATCAATTGAAAATTAAACACAAAAAAATAAAAATATTAAATTAAAAATGAATACAATTGTATAAATATTAATTGTGTATTTCATTTAATTTTTTTCCTTAAATTCATATTTGTTATTTAATTTATTAAGATATAGCTAATAATAGTGTGTGGCAGTAAATAAAAAACTTATATTTTATTTTTTTACAATACAATAGCATACCTACTAAAATAGTTAAATGCAATATAATTAATTCTAAATTATCCTTTCTTGCCACGATACAGATCCAACCTCTGAATTAAAATAATCCTTGAATTTTTCTCTTTTTCAAAAGGCATCCTTTGTAGCATTGCCACCTTGCATACGTAAGTTTTCTAGTCCTTTATCAATAGGTCCATTAATGTAAGTTTCATTCCTTTCGTAACTGTAGGTGTTGGTATCATATTTTTTAATAAAGTTATGCAATATACAGGTCGCCAGTATAATGCTATCCACATTTTTCGGCGTTGCTTGAATTCTCCTACTGTAAATTCTGAATTTTTGAGATAATATTCCAAATGTATTTTCAACCACTCTTCTAGCACGGCTGAAACGGTAATTGAAAATACGTTTAGAAACATCCAAATCTTGTCGTGGGTAGGGTCGCATTAAATATGTTTTTAAAGGGAATGCTTCGTCCCCTACAATAACATATGGAACTTCAATAGATGTGTTAGGCAACTTTACACTTCGTGGTATTCGTAGTTTATCTTGTTCAATAGCTTTACCTAAATTAGAATTTGTAAAAATTCCCCCATCGCTACTTTTTCCGTATGCACCAACGTCAACTGCAATAAAATTGTACTTAACATCAACAAGAGCCATTAAGACTACTGAGAACATCTTCTTGTAATTAAAGTACAACGACCCACTATTTGGAGGAGCTTGAATGTTGACATGTTTGCCATCCAAAGCGCCTACGCAATTTGGGAAGTTCCAAATTTTATTGTAGTCATTGGCAATAGATATCCACATATCTTCCGTTGGATTTGGCATCATTTCGGCCAATAGGTTTTCACATATAATCTTACAAGTATCGTTTACAATTGTTTGTACTGTGCTATGTCCCAAACGGTAACTGAAAGAAATTGTCTGTAAAGAATCCCCCGTCGCTAAATATCTAAAAATAAATTTTAAAAGTTTAAATTTATATGATTTGTTAAATGTATTTGTTGATATTTTCGTTAATCAATATTATTAAATTAATTATTAAGTCATAAATTGGCCGGCCAAAAATTCTTGATATAATACAAGGTTTCTCATAAGTTGTACTTATCGGAATTAAAATTCAACCCATTCATTATAATGACCTACTCACACCTAACGTCCACTCCACTCCTGGTATACAGTAGAGCGAGTTACCGATTTTTTAAATATTATTCGAATAAAATGTTGTAATTTTTTTACTTTTTTAGTTGCTGCATGTAAGGCAAGGTGGAATAATATCCGAGACACTTACAGAAAGTCGTTGAAAAAAAATGTAACAAAAAGTGGACAAAGTGCTGCCAAAAAAAATAAAAACTTATAAATTTGCAGATCAACTAAGTTTCATAAACAAATATTTTGAAGAAAGAAAATCCAAAACAAATATTGAATATGAAAATGACCAATAACAGGAAGAAAATATGCAGCCAGATTCAGAGGAACAACTACCTGAAGAAGATATACGTCAACCATCTCCCACTTCGGTACAAACCAATGAAATTCATGTTCCGATGAAAACACCAAAACAAAAATGTTTGAAAACTTCGGTTTCTCAGCCAACCGCTTCTGCAAGATTAATGGAGTATTTAATAAGTAAAAAAAAAGAAGAAAGTCAAATTTCCACATGCTTGCAACACCCAGTCGATGCGTTTTTAACTGGTATAGCTCCAACTCTAAAAACATTTTTTTCATACAATTTGAACTTGACAAAAGAAATTTTTGCTATTGTTCAAAAATATGAACTACAACAAATATTAAGTACAAATTCATCAACTACATTATCAACGACATCAGTCACGCCACTACCATCGCCCTGTGAAGATTTTAATGAACACATTCAACCAGATCAAAATATAAGTTCAGCGTCATTCCACAACTTACAAAGTTATTATCAAAATTATCAATCTGATTAGTAATATTTAAATGTTTTTTTTTTCACTTCAATATTTCACATTTGATAAGATATATAATTTTTCAATCATACATATTATATTATAATATATATTAATTTATAATTTTTATTTTTTATTTTTAAGTAATTTTATAACATACCTTAGGCAAACTGCTAACCGTTCCTTTGGTGTTATAGCTTTTCTCCAATGTGTATCTTTTTTCTTTAAATATACATCCAATTTTTCAAGTAACGTATTAAAACAATATTCAGACATTCTGAAATATTGATAAAATTTAGTTCCATCTTCAATCAGTTCCTTATACAGTGTCAAGAACTCTCCTTCGCTGTCTGTTTTTTGCCTTGCCTCATACACCCACTTTCGTCTCTTTGGAGTCTTCTTCTCTTCTTCGGTTTCCTCGTCTAAAATGATCGCAATGATACACAATTCTTCGTCAGTGAAGTTTGCCATATTCACGTTGTAATATAATTGCGTAGTATTATTTTAATATTATTAAATTAAATAAACAAAAAAATATTTAAAAGAGGTTATGTGTTTACTCAACACGACACCCGATTTCTCTGAACTGACCGGTCTCGGCGACTGATATGTGTGAAATACACTTGACTTATCAGTCAAAAACGTCGGTGACTTGACTGTCTCTGATCGGACACGTAACTGGAAAGGATTTCCATTCTTACCGGTTTTCTCCGGTCCTGAACTCTCTTGGCCCGTTTTCTTCGGACCCTTTTCAAAATCTTCGGTCCGTACAGCACCAAAGTTCCTTTTCTCCGGGTCAGTTTTGGTAATTTGTGGTTCCTGCACCGGAACTTCGTTGCTTACTTCTCTTCGGACGACTCTTTGTTTTTCCGCCGGTTACTTCCTGGCCGGTCGGGACGCCGGTCGTTTTAGCGTTTCCGGACTCCGACTTTCTTTTTGGACATGCAGCTTGCCAGTGGTCATGACTACCACATACTCTGCATCCTGATATAGTTGTAAGTCGCTGCTTCGAATTTGGCACTTGGGATTTCTCAGCGCTCTCAGTTTTTCGGTTATCCCACCATTTTAACTTTGGTGGTCCGCCAGTGCTCACTCCCGCCTTAACCGGTATTACGGCCTTGCTTCCATCCAGAACATGGGCAAGCGCTCGCAATTCACTGAACGCTTTCAGCCACTGAATACGTGCATGAATTCTAAATTCATCACGCATGAGTACAATCACTGTCATTACCACCGCTTCTTCAGTCAGCCCAAGGTTTAACCTCCGATACAACTGGTACTTGTGTAGAACTTACTCCCCCAGTGTTTCGTTCTTGGTCTGAGTGGTGCTCAACAATTCTGATTGCAGACTCGACTGCAACTCGTCCCCGTTGAACTTCTCCAATAGTTCAGATTTGAACTCTTGCCATGGTAAGTCCAACGCTCTCATGGTTCCCCACCATGTTCCTGCCTGTGCCTTCAGCTGGAGGGCCAAAACGGTCACCCATCTAGCCATGTGGATACCAGTTTCTTCGAGTATTGCCTCGGCCTGGAGCAAAAACAACACTGGGTCTTCCTCCCTCTTACCGGCAAACTCTGGTATCGACGCACGGGCCATATTCAGCTCATTCTGAGGAATGAGCAGGCTGTCGGGGAAATGCACGCGTTTTACACCGGAAAAACTACTCCGTAACACTTCCCCTTCACTTCTGCCGGACACTTCGCTGGACACTCCAGACAGATCACCGAAGACTCCGGACATTTCACCGGACACTCCGGACCGGTTACCGATAACTCCGGATACATCCCGATTTCTCGGGTTTTCCCGGCCAATCTGCTCCGTATGTTCGCCCAGTGGCTCTCAAAACTCACACCTTGAGTTTTTACCGGAAGATTTTGACTTTTGCCCGGGAAATTTTGATTTTCTCCGGACAAAATGCTGGTGGAGGATTTGGGGGAAACCCCACGGCATGCGCAACTTGCTTGCGCCACCCGTTCTGTCAACCTAAGCTTTTCTTCGGCTAACTACCGCTCCAAGCGTTCCACGCTCTCACTGAGAGTAGCAATTGTTAGTTGCTGCTTGTCAACCGTTGTTTCCAACCCCTCCAGCCTATCTAACATCTGCTCCATGAACTGATTTATCAGACTCTTTTCAGAGTTGACCTCATCCTCCTCAGTTTGAGCCTCCGATGTTTTTCCTTCCAATACCTGGGCTGACGTCTCGTCAGTTTCCCCAAACCGTACTGATCTTGGATCCAAATTATCCTTAGCCCTAATATACTCTTTTAATGCTAGGAGTTTATTGGCCTTGGACCCCCTGGTCTCAATACCACGTTTCGATAATTCCCGGTTAATATCGACAATATTTAACTCACTAATGCATTTAGTAACCATTGTGGAGATTAAATTTAATTGCTTTTATCTATCTAATTAAATTACGATGGATACGAATTTACGTAACTCGGGCTATCGCTGGTAGAGATATGTACTTTCCAATCTATAAATAGCTTAAACTAAGTTTAGCTCAGTAGGAATTACGCTAAATTATGCAAATTTTGCCAAAATTCACCACCTTAGATTGGATAAGCCCTTATTATTTTATTTAAAATAACAAAAAAATAATTTGAATAAACTATTTAGGAACCGGTATGATGAGGACACCTATTGTAGGTTCTTTTAACCCGATATGTGCTAATTTACTTTAATTTACGTAAAATTATTTTTTATTAAAATTAGCACTTACCTTACTCCTTTTCCGACTGCGCCAATGTAGGTATCTGACGGAATGGAAAAATAACTGTCACACGTTTTTATTATAGTTAACACTCTTTATTATAGCTTAATCAACAAATAATAATATTGTTAAAGTCCGGCGACCGTTGTTCTAAGCCAACTGTCCGTGCCGGCCGGACCGGTCGTCGCACGACCCAGTCCCGTCGCGTTATCGCGGACGAGAATAAAGCAGCCGCGGCCGTTGCGATAACGTCCGCGACAAGTGGATCTGTTGTTGTGCGTGCCGGGATGATTACACTAACCGGTTTTCGCAGCGAATGTCGCGGCTGCGCGTGTGTGCGTTGTCCGGTCGACTATCGCGATTACGATTGTGGCGGCGGTCGCTCTGAGCGGCGGCTGCGGCGTCGGCTGTCCGGTTATTCGTATATCTGTCCCTGGTGCTCGCGGATGACGTTGCGGGTGGTGGTGCTGGGCGGTGGTTGTGTGACTTTGTCGCGCTCTAGCGTTCCTACCTATCCTACTCCGTGTGTTTGCGGTGTCGCGCGCGCTGAAATCGGTGCGTCTGTAAGTCGGGCGGCGTGGTCGGTCGGTCGTAACGTGCTTTGTGGTTATGTTACGTAACGCCGGGTTTTTCCGTTACCGCCTGCAAACCACGTTCGCGTCGTATGGGATCGGGAATTTTTCCGCGAGTTGCACAACGGGAAATGTAATGAGGGTAGTATGGGGTAAGTTAAGATAAACAGAGTTTACTTACCGGTGATTCCTGTAAGGGGAGCCAATTTTGTGGCGGTCCTGGACGGATCCCACAAAGATAATTATGGTGGTGTGTTAACAAAAAAAAAAACACTTTCGTTTTTGATCGCAGATGTGCGGTGGTTGTTTTTATTTTAACGACAAAAGAAACAACAACAAACAAAAAAAATATGTGTGATGAGGAAGTAAAGTAAAAAAAAACAAAAGCACACAATAAAGAGCACGATTGCACGGGGAGGGTACGACACGGGCGAGGACGATCGGTGCGTGGTGTTTGTCACTCAAGCGCGGTCGTAAAACCTAGAACTTGCTACAAGCCGGTTCGCGGTACCGGCGGTCGACATTTCCAGGCGCGCTTATCGCGTGTTGGTGTCGGCCGTCGTCGATTGGTGGTTGACAGAGAGAATATACGGCGCAGGTTTCCGCGCAAAGGCCGTTTGAATTCAAACGGCTATTACGCGGGCCGCGTCAATATAAAATGAAATCATAAGCTTAATATCCGGTGCTATTAAGAAACACATACTGACTTTGGTTAAGGAAGCAAAATATTATAGTATAATTTTGGAATATATTACTAATATAAGGAATATTATAAATTTAATGGTGAAGTTATTAAGTCAGACAAGATGGAAAGTAGAATCGAAGCACTTAAACCTTTTCATTACTAAATTGGAAAAATGTATGATGTTTAATTCGAAATTGTGCAAGATGAAGATTTGGATTTTATGACTAGACATGAAGCTGAATGTCTTCGTAAGTATTTAAAAAAAATTAAGTTTCTTTGTTCTATCATTATTTGATATGATTTACTCAACCAAATTAATGTAAAAATCAATTTTGATATGAGTACATAAATAAAAATATATAAAAATATTAGAAGCATTATTATCATATTTGGAACATCAATGACTTGATTGTGATAATTCAAATTGCGACAAATAAGTTTTTGAAGCTTCAAAACTGGCATCAGAAATTGATATGGTGTATGAATTTGAGAAATCAGTTAGAAGAATCAAAGTGCGTCGTATTAAAAGACAAATTGATTACAAAAACTTGGATGAACCTATTATTAATCCAAAAATTGATTTTAAAGTTTACTTCCTTAATAATATATTTGATATTGCTATTAATAGTATAAATGATAGATTTTAACAGATAAAAGAACAGCGATTATTTTTCTTTTCTTTATGACATAAATAAATAAAAATATATTTCATACGATAACCTATTAAATCACTGCAAAGATTTGCAACTATTTTTAACAAATGGAGATTCAGCCGATATCAACGGACTTAAAATGGCAGATGAACTCAGAATTATAATACCAATGGTTGAATCCAATTTGTCTCCGATTGAACTTTTAAAGTTTGTAATTAAAATATTGGATCATTGGCACCAAATGTATCAATTTATTGCTCGACGTATACTTTTAGCTTTACTCATAACTGCAAGTTACAAGTGATGAAAGGTGATTTTCTAAGCTCCAGTTAATAAAAACCTACCTACTCTCAAAATTGACCAATTATTTCAAATTGGATAAAAATAGGTTATTTATATTAATTTATAATATTAATTATTTTAACTAAAATTGATTCAAATTTAGTTTACTTGGCCGGTAACAAATTTATTTATTTTAATGGGGGTCTGTATTATTTATTACATAAACTTAGTACTTAGCTATACCTTTTTAGACTGAATTATCCGGTCAAGTAATCTAAATTTGGATCAATTTTAGTTAAAATAATTAATATAAGTAACCCATTTTTATTCAATTTTAATTAATTCGTCATGGATACGATTTTGTGATATGAAAAGAAATCCTTGAGTGATTTTGGAATATTAATATTATAATATTTTTTCGATATATTTATAAGTTGTCATAGCACGTAATTGTTGTTTGTTTGTCTGTTTGGCATAAACAGATCCACTAAAATTATTATACTAGATAATAATTTATTTAATTGCATTAGAATATTTTGTGAACATTATTAAAACTTATTTTAAGAACAAAATAGCACATGTTCAGATTTATTCTTCTGAGAATTGACTTATATTTTCCCCACATTATATTAACATAATTTTAAGCCACTTTTGACCATGTCGGTTGGTCATTCGTCAAAATCCAATAGCTCTAGAATGTTGTCATCTCTTAGAGAAAAACATAAAACATCATTATCTATCATCAGGTCAAACGAGTCGTTCGAAAGTTCATTGAAACATCAATTTGGATTGGTATACACTGCACTTTGTGGCAAATACAAAACACGACCCGTTCAGTGGGTGAAATGTAGTGTTAAGATGAACTCCATTGAAATATTAGGTGATAGTATAAAAGCTGAAGATTGGCAAGTCGCAATGGAAGCTCTGAGCACTGATACCAGTACCCATCACGTGCGCATAAAAAATAAACGATACACAGAAAAATTGGCAAGAAACTATGATACATTTGGTAGTGTCGTTGAAGCACCAAAGTAAGTGTTTTTCGAATCCAAATAAAATATTATTAAATTAAGTAGCAAAAATTTTCTTGTGTCTTCCTTATGTTATGCTGATATAGATTGGTAAGGTATATTTAAGTGCAATTTATAATAATATAATAATAAATTAAAATACTTTAAATCTTAATCGCCTTTGAGAACGTAGGTAATGGAAGATTAACATGTTTACATATCATGTTATAATTCAATACATACATGAGTTTTATTACCCAGAGACAAAATATGTAGAACTGGGCGGCCAAATTTTCTTAGAAATAAACTTACCTACAACATCAAGTTCATAAAATATTTATAATTACAATTATTTTTCATGCCCATGAAAAAAAATGCCCATTAACAAAAAAAAAAATTATATGATCACTTCTAAAAACATTTCCATAAATACTATAATTTTCTCGTTTTAATAATTTTCAAAAGCACACATTAAAAAATGTCATTTAGCGCTTCAAATACCAATGGAATATTTTTGCAAAATGGCTGAGTCATTTCTTCTTCCCCTCCCCCCTCAACCATGAAAAAAAAATAGAACAATAAGAATTTGTATAATAGGTATTTTGGATTTGATGCTTTCAATATGTAAGCATATTGTAAAATATCTGGTATTTTATGATTAACTCCCATAAAGCATTAAAAATCGACAATTTTTTTAAATTTAAGATATTTTATAATGATAGGGTGGCTATAGTTGTTGCCTGGTCTATTTCTAGATTTGTCACCCGTAATTTCCGTGACTTGCGGTACATTATTGTTGTTGTCGTCACTATATCGTGATCGTTTTTCTACAGAAACGTTCTTGCTGTGAGCACACTATACGTGATGCGACTGATTGCTACTTCGGTTTACGAAGTTATGATCAATACGACTGCACTGGTTTGCCTTGAACTGGAAAATGTGCTGTTCGACGAACAAGCTCTAGGAACTATCATATCAGGTATCGACACCAACCAAACGCTCCAGCACTTATCTCTGGCCTACAGCCGCATCGGAGACGATGCCTGTTTATCGCTGTGCCGGGTGCTCAGGGACAAACCAAACATCCGGTCCGTGGACCTGTCTGGATGTTCCCTAAGTCGTGCTTCGGTTAAGTCCGGTCTGCTGGACGTGATCAAAAAACAGCAGGTTAAGCGACACGAAGAATGTTGGGCGCACTCGCTGAGGTACAGGTCCGCCAATCCGGATATCATGCACGGGCTAAGGAGGTTGACGCTCAACAACAACACTAGCATTGGCGACGCTGGATTGGCCGACCTGTTTGAGTCGTTAAAAGATGACTATTATGTGAAAGCTGTGGATCTGCAGAATTGTGGGCTTACAGACCACGGCGCTCAGTTGGCGCTCTCCACGTTGATGATCAACAACTCTCTGGTCGTGTTGGACGTCCGGGAAAATCCCACCATATCGTCAGCTATGTTGGAAGCAATTATGATCCAGTTGTACGATAACAACGTAAACAAAACCGAGACAAAACAGTGGAAATGGACCAAGCTCGGGCGGTAAAATGTATTCGATAAGAAAATATATTTAACTTTATTCTCGATTCTCACGAAATTATTGATGTAATATGTGTATCGGATATCGGTACACATATACATATATATATATATATACATTTATAAAATACGTACACCGTCATAGCCTTTATCGATAGACCACCGGTCATTGATACCCGAGATCATTCTAGAACTCTCTAGACTCCCCGCTCCCCGCTCTATTATCCCGTCTATTATCTTTACCGGTGTGTGACGGTGTCACCGACGTCCGGCGAGCCGGACAGCAGTTGTCGTTCGACAGATGGACAGTTGCAGTCGGACAGTTGTGGCCCGACATTCGTTGTCGGACAGTGGTCGCCGATGCGAGATGCTAATAAATGCACAGCGGAAGGCCTTTAATAATATATATATATTGTATTCAACATGTAATATTTAAATCGAGTATCAATCTATATTGACACGCATAGTTTTTTGTGACGCACAGTGGTCTGAAATGTAATTTTAGCTTGTCGAAATTAATATCACCTTTAATTTATTAGATATTACTATTAAATATATGAAAACATATGTATTCGAGGGCAACAATTTCAAATTTGTCATTATTTTTTTATTTCAACCCACTATTATCAACATTTTTGAAATTTAAAAAAATTATAAATTTTTTTTTTACGATAATTTATTTTCATAAAAATTTATTCAGAAAAAAAAATGGATTTTATACCTCATACACATCATAATTAAAAAGGTTGGTTTTAATGGAATCAGTGCACAATGGAATAATAAACTGCGTTTTTTTATATATATTTTTATTTTATTTATTCGATATATTTAAGGTTTTTGCTTCGTCGTAAAGCTTGAGTATATTTTTTTTAGTACGTTACGTAAACTTGATATAACTGGATCAGATGATACACATAACATATGTACAAGATCTTCATTATTATTTATTATTGATCCTAGAATTTTTTCTTGAATGATATTGTCTAAATATCTTAAAATCTTTATTTCTGCATTCCTGAGCTTTCTCGGATAATTGACAAAATAGTAAATATATAAAATAATAAGCTTTTGCGAATGAAATATAAATATTTTAGAAATTACCAATTGGAAGTAGTGCGTGTTGAATAACATCAGCACCGTGTATTAATATTTTATGTACACTCGCAGGCATGTAATAATATTTTGCTGTATTTAAACAATAGTTCTTAAATGCTACTGTTTTTATTTCGTAACCACTAGCTAAAACCATCAGTATATTTCCAAATTTTTTTATAAGTTCTTCATCTATATAGGTAATTTTGGCAGACTTTTCAAAATATCTAAAAAACTTTCTAGCTGTATTACCATCGTTTGTCGTAACAAAATATTATTTATTATCTAAATATTGTTTAAATAATCTTTTAGCTATTTTTGTTTATACCTTGCAAAACTATATCGACTAATAGATCCATTTCAGATCTAAAGTCATCTTGAATCTTTTTTTTCTTTCCGAAAATATTTTCTTGTGTTCTTCCGATCTAAAATTATGTTTAGAAAAAATTATTCTAATACACTTATTCAATATGAAAACACGATTAAACAAACTAACCTGATTTTCCAACTTTTAAAAGGTAAACGATAGGATGGATACGTGCAGCAAACATTCAAAAAAACGTATCCAAGCATGTAGTGTTGATAACCCGAACTTAAAATTATCGGAGTTAATTTTAATTTTGCTTAGTGTTTTGTAATACCCCTCCATCCGAAACTCTTCCAATGGTTCCAAAGTCACACAAAATAAACTGATATTTTGCATCAACTATAGCCATTAAAACCAAGCTGTGATGTTTTTTATAATTATAATACTCCGAACTACTTCCCATTGGTGCAGTTATAGCCACATGTTTTCCATCTATTGCTCCAAGTAGATGAGGAAAGTTCCATTTTTCTTCAAATAACATCGATATATTTTTCCATTCATTGACTGTTCGTGGAAACTAAAGTAAATAAATATTGTTTCAGATTAATACGGAAAAATTATCGGAAACAGCAATAGAATCAAATAAGGACCCTCCTTCTGAAGATCTACCTATATCTACTCTCACAAGTACTACTTCTACAGATACTACTTGTACTAAATTTCAATCTACAAGACCATTAAAAAGAAATTATGAAGCAGCTTTAACAAAAGATGTTTTGTTAACCGTTCAGAATCACTTTAAACGTCCAGCATCTCAAGATGAGTGATATGACATTTTTGGTAAAGGGATAGCACTAAAACTTCGAGACTAAGACAAGACACAAGCATTATTTGCTGAAAAAATTATCAACGAAGCTTTATTCTTAGGTGAAATGGGAAACTTAACAATATCACATAAGGTAATGACTCCAACAACAACGCCATTTGATGGAGTTTGTTCTCGCTCATCAACACCTTTGTCTAGTTCTTCCACATCAAACTATTCTAACATATCTCACAATTCAACCAATTATTCACTTCAATTACACCATAGTTATTCCAGTACTGTAGCTGGATATAATGAATCATCTATTATTCAACCAGATCATTTATCTTGTCCATCTACTATGTACCAAACTATTAACCAACTGCAGGATACTCCTCAAGAAGGAGTTTTGTTGCCACAATCGAATTCACCCGAAACCGCATCTTCATATTTATCTCACTTTGATAGCAGTAAAGGTGTGATTCCTATGAACGCGTCTGCAGACGCGCCGCGGCGCGGCGCGATTAAAATCCCAGTCGCGCTGTCGATTTTTTGGCCGCGCGGCATGGGTACGGATTCCTACTACTGCCGCGCCGCACCGCGACGAACCATTTGCTGCGTTTCTCTGTTAGCAACAAGACGTTTCTTTTTCAAAATGTCTTTAAACAAAAAACAAAAGTTAATTTTAAATTTACTTCTTTTACAAGAAGTAGATGAAGAACAAACAATTATCAATAAGGTAATGTTTAACAATTCCAACAAGGCACATGAGATGTTTTTAACTAGGAAAACAGAAGGTGTCTTCAGTATACTCATCGAAAAACATTTATGGAGAGATGAGAGTAAATTTCGGGAATTTTTTAGATTAAGTAGAGATCAATACACGTACGTCTTAAATATAATAGAGAATTATATAACAACTAGTCCAAGTATAAAATTTCCAAAGCCAATATCAGCAGCTGAAAAATTAGCAGTAACGTTAAGGTAAGTCTACTACAATTTAATATCATAATTAATATCTATAAACTTATTTTCCTTTTTTAATTAAATAAGACTCTTTATTGGAGTTAAAAAAGTATACTCAGTCTATCACATTGCAAAAATCTATAAAACATCAATTAAAAACAAAAATAAAACTGTTTTATAATAATTTATTAAAAAAACCTTTTTATAACAAACATAATAAACTTATTTATGAGAGCTTACAAACCAAAATTAAATTAAATAACAATTTATTTTAAAATTATATAAAAACCTTTTCCTTGATAAAAAAAATTAAACATAATATGTATGTACTTACAAATGAAAATCAAAAATAACAATTTATTTTAAAATTAAATAAAAACCTTTTCCTTGATAAAAAAAATTAAACATAATATGTATGCACTTACAAATGAAAATCAAAAATAACAATTTATTTTAAAATTAAATAAACATTTTTTATACCAAATAAATAAAAAAATGTATAGAGCTTATTGATCATAATCTTCTCCATACTGCATCCAATTTTCTCTTGATATTTGATAGTTGTTGACTACTTCTGGTAAACCTTCTACAGGAACTGGTTGATTATACGTCGTAAATGTTGATTGAGATGACTGTGTACTTGGAGATGATGAATATATTCTGGGTGTTGAATCATTATTAATACCATGATTTTGAAACTCCAAATTATTAACAATGTCAAAAATTTCCTTTTTTGCTTTAATTTTTAAGCTAGTAGAAAAAGTTTTCACTGTTGATGCCATACTCTTGAAAAAAGTATCAATCGGGTCATCCTCCTCAACTTTATTGATAATTTCAAAAATTTTTTTTCTCTCTTCACTCCCTTGTTTTAATACAGAGATCCATTCTTCATTTTGTTTTTGTTTTTTGGGGGGCCATTTTTCAGTGTTACTTTTACTTTTTTCGGGTACTGAATTAATATTTTCTATATTACCTTCTATAATATCTTCTATGGGCCCCACATAGCCTTGTGATGTAGATGGAATTATTGATGGTGTATTATTCAATTCTTGAACCTCTGAATCTTCTAAAATAGAGTTATTTTCATTTTCACTAGCATACTCATTTGTGTAGGGTTGAATACTGGACAAACATCTACGGAACAATTATTTAAAAATAATATATACTGGCGTTCTTTTCATCAAATAAATACACTTGTAAAACAATTTTTTTAAGTAATTTAAAAAAAAAACTTACTCTCGTTCATATAAAACAACGTCTAGAAATGATAGTGCATCTGATAATGCCCACTTTGTTGGTTTGCTTAGCGCTGACGATCCCGTTCCTAATTTCCTATTTCTTTTGTGTCTATTGTAAGTATCCTTCATGTTTTTCCATCTTTTTCGACAATCATCAACTGAAATGATAGGTGGGATAATAAGTGGGTCAATAATGGGTGGTATAAATTTGAATTCAATGATAAAATATCATTGTATACGAGAAACGATACTGACCGTCTTCGGTCAGTTACTCAGTTGGCCTATGATATTACCAAGTATACTTGATGATATTATTGTGAATAAAGTAATCTATATATATAACCTATTTACGTAGAATCTTTTTTTAAATTTTCAATTATTAGCTATAAAAGTTTAACGTTTTATAAATTTTTGACTACAAAATAATTATAACATTTAAATTTGATAAATTTTGTCAAAATTCGAATTTATAATGTTTATAAAAAAAATGTGTGCCTATTTATTTTTAATATTTTTCAACTGTTATTGTAACAGTATGTCAGGAGCCTTGTACTAAATTTTCACGTTTTTTGACCCAATAAAAAAATTTTATTGACATTTATAAAAAAAAAAAACCGAAAAAAGCGGGTAAATAAGTGGATTTCGCTCTGCTGTACAGTAGTTTTCAAGTGGGTTACTGTAAAGGATGGTATTAAATTTGAATTCAATGATATAATATCATTGTATATGAAAAACGATTCTGATCGGAGACGAGTTTTTAGTCTTGGATATTTTATGCAATATTAATTATATTATTTTTTTTTTAAATGTAGGTACCTATAAAATAAATTCCAAATTAATCAAATTAGATTTATTGTGTTACGTGGAACCTTGTTTCAAATTTTCAATCCTTATTTTATTGACATTTATAGAATACAAAACTAAAATCGGAAAATTTCAAACGTCTATAAATAACTTAAAAATAGTTGAAATATTTTGAAAATTTTATCAAGTATAGGAATTGATAACATAAATATTTGATGTAAATTTCAAGTTTCTACAATTATTAGTTTTTATATAACAACTAAATAAGAATATCGGTACAACAGAAATTGAGTGAATATCTAATATTGTAATTCAAATGCTCATAAAAATTTAATTTGACTTTCCAGTAGAAATGTTTTTTTTGATAAAAGTGGACAAACTCATGAAGAATCATGTATAGAATTGTCAAACCATAGATTTAAAAAGAACATTTTTATGAATTTCTAACTCAAAATAAATTGCAAATTTTCGTGATTTTAACGTATTTTGTCAAAATTCAAACTTTCAATGCTTATAAAAAAAAATTGTGACTATGAATTTTTAATATTTTTTAACTACTATTGCAACAATATATTAGAAGTCTTGTATCAAATTTTGAAGCTTTTTTACCCAACGAATAAAATTTTATTGTCATTTATAAAAAAAAAAACTAAATAAGATTGAAAGTTTTAAATGTCTATAAATAACTTGAAAACATTTTAAAATTTTTGAAAATTTTATCATGTATAGAAAATGCTTGTATAAAAATTCTGTGAAAATTTCATGTATTTACAGTAATTAGTTTTAGAGTTACACCAATATCTAAAATTGAATTTTTAAAATTTGATTTTGCGTAAAAATTCCCGTTTTTCGTTAATTTTTTTTCGATTTTTCCCGGTGCTTTTAAAAACTGTTGGGAATTTCAAAAAATGACCTCCCAATGCACCAACTAGATTCACTTTCGAACCAGAAAAGCTACTGAAGTTTAAAATCGAAGCATTATTTCGACAAGTTCTCATGTACACACACAAAAAAAAAAAAAAAAAAAAAACACACAACATTGTAAAATCAATACATTCTTCGCTCCGCTCAGAACCTAGAAATTAGGTACAATAGTACAATTGTTTATATAATGTACCTATTTATTTTTCAGATATATGGCTACTGGTGAATCATTGAGATCGTTGGCTTTTTCTTTTAGAATATCTCAGAGTTACATATCTCGTATCATTCAAGTGGTTTTGAAAAGTTTGAGTAAACAACTAACTCCTATTTTGTTAAAATCTCCAACTAAAGAAAATTTAATTCGTGTAGCTGAGAATTTCTGGAATAAATGGAATTTTCCCAATTGTGTGGGTGCCATTGATGGCAAACACATACGAATATTTGCTCCCGGAAAAAGTGGTTCGTTATTTTACAATTACAAAGACTATTTTTCCATTGTGCTTCTTGCAATTGTTGACGCCGATTGCAAATTCATATATGTGGATATTGGATCATATGGCAAGGAAGGAGATAGTGGAATTTTCAACAAATCCATTATCGCAGAAAATATAAGAATCGGAGATTACTTTCCTTCGCCCGGGAAATTGCCAAATTCAAATGAAATATTACCGTATGTTCATATTGGTGATGAGGCATTTCGTCTGGATCGGCACATGATGCGGCCGTACTCGAGAATTGAAGCTCGAAAAGACTACCAAAAAACTATTTTTAACTATAGATTGTCTCGGGCGAGAAGAACAACTGAAAACAGTTTTGGTATCTTAAGTCAGGTATTCAGAGTTTTTTATACGCCTATTTCTTTGAAAACAGAAACAGTAGATAATTTAGTGTTGTCGGCATGTTGTCTTCATAATATTCTTCGCGATCGATATTTAGAAAATACAGACAACAATTATTACAACTTTGATGTCAACGAACTTCCACCATCTAGAAATATGACGCCACTTACAAGAACGGGAGGAAACGCTAATTTCGAGGGATTTGTTATTCGAGATAAATTTAAAAGTTTTTTTAACAGTCCATTAGGGGCTGTTGAGTGGCAAAATCATCAAGCTCAACTAACAGATACACAGTGAATTATAATGTAAAAAATATTATTTATTTATCTATGTATTTGGTGCCTTATTCGAATAGAAATATAGAAATATATTTAGTATTGTTTGTATGTTAAGCATAAGTTATATTTTACATTTTTACATATTTTACATATTTCTCAAAATATCGGACGACGCCGGAAAGATAACCAACCAGTAATACCAGAAATATTTATACACGGTATAATCTAAAAATAAAATGTACTACAGCGTACAATCTAAATTTAGTTAAATAATAATTTTCACCCACCTTATAAATAAATAAATAATGTTATATTCTTTAATTTAGTATGTATATTAGAATAGTTAAGTATAAATTAATTTTGAAATGTAATATTTAATAATTATATTGTAATGTATAATTACCATTTTTGTTCATATCTTCAGATATTTTTTGCCAAACATTATCCCTCACTCCTTGATTTTTATACAAAGCGTGTTGGGCATTAAAAATGCAAGGATGTCCACTTACTAATTCTGCTAATTTAACGTCTTCTTCTGGAGAAAACGTAACTTGTGTTGACCGTGACATTTTTAAAAATTTATGAAAAAATGTATAATATAAAAATGAACACACAGCCGCGCGCGTCCGCGATTTGACTCCTTTTCGAGCAGTCGCTAATCCGCAGTCGCGACCGTCGCGCGCTGCAGCGACTCTCATAGGAATCGGTTTCATCTATCAACAAGTAAACAAGTGCAACGCGGCTGAGATTTGAATATAATATAATATAATATAATATAATAATATAATATAATATAATAATATAATATAATAGAACTGTATATATTGCTTCACATGTTTCTGGTATAATAGTAGAATATTTTAGACATTCATAGGTTCTTTCGGTCGCTAAAAATCTTAAGGTGTCTGTCAATCTTTCATGAGGTGATATAGCATTCCTCATTACAGTATTTTGTTATTGGATTAGTGGTGTTACTAAAGAAAGAAGGTGCAAATAGGTATTTCCATTCATTCACAAATAATTATTAAAATCTTTTGGAGTAATTCTCAATTCATTTAACAAATTTGTTTGTGAATATTTATTTCTTTTTAGTAACCATTCTTTACACCATAAGTTACGTTTTTTATTTTTTAAAATACACATTAGTCCGAGAATTGCAACAGCATCATCTCTCGTCGCCATGATGATGTTATAGCATAGCTATGCTCGATTACTAATAACGATTTATTTCGATTGTACAGTCAAATCACTCAGTTATAACTGAAGGTCACACACCTCAGTTTTGGTGTTAATGCAGATTGGTTGTGCTTTAGTTTTTCCAAAATGATCGATACTGATGATGAAGTTATTATTGCTAGTGCCGCGTACATTGTTATGAGTACTATTGTTAAAAAAAAAAACAAAATCAAAAATTAAAAAAATAACGCCGGTTTTGGGTCAGTGATATTTTTAAAAACCACGTACTTTATAGTGGGTCAGATTTATTAAATGATATAAAAATGAACGACGCTATTCATTTTTCAAATTTCTGTCGAAAGAACAATAGTTATTTTGAAATGCTACTTAAATTGATTGACCCAAGATCGCAA
The DNA here is from genome assembly GCF_037042655.1 of Diuraphis noxia. Taxonomy (NCBI): domain Eukaryota; kingdom Metazoa; phylum Arthropoda; class Insecta; order Hemiptera; family Aphididae; genus Diuraphis; species Diuraphis noxia. The sequence continues at coordinate 81,293,819 of NW_028301711.1, forward strand.
AATATGATTCGCATTTTAGAAAATCTATACCTGCAAATACTCCTCGTCACTGTCGTCAAATACTGCAGTGTATTCCAAGCTGCGTCCAATTTATGGTCATCCGATGAAGATTTCTTTTTTTTAAAAGTTTTTTAGGAGATGCAAATACCTTGCGTTTAGGCCCTTTACTTGGGCTTACTTCATTTTGCATAATTTCAGTTGTTTCCACGTTAATCACATTTTCAATACCTCCTTGGGGACTTTTGTCAGGGTTATTCACGTTAGTGTTTTCATAGAGTAGGTCATCAGATGAGTCATCTGCAGCTGACTAAAAATTAAAATACATTTATATTATTTCAGAACTTTTTGATAATAAAATATTTATAAATTTTTAACTAACAAATAGTTAAAAATATTCTAATAAAAAAAAAATTGTGGCTATGTATTTTTATAATTTTTGAATGAGAGTTAGAATAAGTTATGTGGACCCTTCAATTAAATTTTCAAGTAATTTGTCCCAGCTAAATTTTTTTTATCAACATTTATAAAAAAAAAAATACAAAAATTGATTATTTCAAATGCCTATAAATAGCTCAAAAAAAGTCAAAATATTTTGAAAATCAAATCACGCAAAGAAAATTGGGATCTTAAAAACTGGTAAAATTTTCAAGTATTTACGACTTATACTATTTGAATATCAACAAATATCAAAAATCGTTTGAGGCTAAACCGTTATTTAACGCGGTTTTGTAAAAATTTAAATTTTAAACACTCATAAAATTTTTTTGTCTGAATCCGAAAGAGTTTTTTTTATAAGAAAAATTTATGGAGAACCTTGTACCAAATTTTCAAAACTTAGTAATAAAAGAAAAAAATTTTACGGTTTTTCAACCACAAAATTACTTGCAAATTTTCGCAATTTTGACATATTTCGTATAAATTCGAACTTTAAGCACTTATAAAAAAAAATTGTGATGTTTTTTATCACTTTAAGAGCAACTTATAAGAAACCTTATATTAAATTTTCAAGATTTTCTGGCCGGCCAAAAAGTTTTTATCGTTATTTAAAAAAAAAAAACACTTAGAAAAATTGAAAATTTTAATTGTCTATAAATAACTAAATAATTCTTTGAAAATTTAACTGTGTATGGAGAACGCTAATATAAACATTTGGTGAAAATTTCAAGTATTTAAATCGATTAGTTTTTGAGTTATAGCAAAATAAAAAATTCGATTTTGTCGAAAACTGGTTTTGCGTAAAAAATCCCGTTTTTCCCTCATTTTAAGAATATTGAAAATTTTTAACTCTTTACCCCCCAAAGTACCAACTAGATTTAATTTCTGTTTCAAAGAGGGGCTGAAGTCAAAAATGGAAGCATTTTTACCACTTCAAATGTTGTTGACAGACTCAAAAAAAAAAAAAAAACATATATTCTATTTTGAAACAAATTTAAACATTTAAGTAAAAGTTTCAATATCTTACATTTAGTAATTTTTTAAAAATAACAAAAATCGAAAATTATTTAGTAGTAAAACGTTTACACGTATTTTACACGTGTATTTTTGATTTCAAATTAAAATTAAAACTTTATACACTCGTAAAATTTTTTAAATTGAATATTCCTCAAAGTTTTTTATAATTATTTTAAGGTTAACTTATGGACAGCATAGTATTAAATTTTCAATTCTTTGATTTTGATAGTAAAATAATTATAAATTTTTAACTACCAAATAGTTAAAAATATTCATGATTTTTGACGAATTTTTGTCAATATTTAAAATTCAAATGCTAATAAAAAAAAATTGTGCCTATGTATTCTTATAATTTTTTTTATCGCCATAAGAATACCTTATGAGGAACTTTGTATTAATTTTTCAAATATTTTGGCTCCGCCAATGTTGAAAACTGTCGGAAAATGTTTACGTTTTACCTCTATAATGCATCTAGGATATCCACTTTACCATCGAGAACCACCCCCAAAGTTTGAAATTGTAGCATTATTTCGACTAGTTATGCTGTACACAGACACAAAAAAAACACACATCATTCTAAACATTTTATATACGTACAAATTTTATTATTTTATTTATACCTAATAATAAATAATTTAACAAAAAAAATTGTAACATTTTTTATGTGTTAATGTATTTTTGTATAAGTATATTGTATTTTTCGAATTCTTTTTATAAACCTATTTAATATTTTATACAATAAAATAAAACATTTTTAAATTTAATTATAAAAAATATTAATATAAAATTGTAGATTATTATTTGTTAGTCTGTCATACGCAAAATAGTAATTATGTTGTTATCTGCATGATTTAAAATATTACATGTATGCTGTTTAGATGCCCCAGACTCCTGAGAAGTGGTTAAATGTATCAAAACGATTTTTGATCAATGGAACTTTCCAAACTGCTTAGGATCAATGGATGGCAAACATGTTGTAATTCAAGCTCCTATACATTCTGGAACCGAGTTCTTTAATTATAAGGCCACTTTTAGTGCAGTGCTATTTGCATTAGCAGACTACAACTTTTTGTTTGCTGATGTCGGGTGTCAGGGAAGGATCTCAGATGGAGGCGTGTTAAAGAATAGTATCCTATATGAAAAATTGGAAAACTGTGAACTTGGCATACCAAATACCCAACCATTACCTGGAAGAAATAGGCCAGTACCTTATGTGTTTGTCGCGCGGGGTGGCCATGCGTATACGTAAGTGAAGCATTTAGATGGAGAACGCTTAGAGTGACCAATTGAAAAGCATCAAACTATTGTATCCCTTACTGAACCTAATCACTGATAAGACACAGTTATCATATTTTAAATTGTTTAATTTTTTTAAATGTTATCGTTGTATATTGGCGCCCACTAAACTACTAAGTCCCAAGTTTTGAAATTAGAATTTTCGTTTAAAAGTTTAAAACTTTAAACATACAGTAAAATTCTTCATCTCTATTCTTTACTCTGTGCTCTATGGTCTAAAACAATGCTAAGTTGTTTTTTGTGTAAACGTTCTTGGTCTGCGAAAAAAACAGATGTTGGCTTTCATCGGTAAGTAACATTTGTAAACATTTTTTTTGGTACACGTTGAAAATTGTAATAATTTAATCTTTGTAATGTATGTAATGTTTGTAATGTAGACTACCAGCAGATGAACCACGTAAAAATCAGTGGATACAATTTTTTGATGAATGTGGTGCTGATACCTCCAAAATTAAGCCATCTACCTCAATATGCTCTGAACATTTCAATTCGGACTGCTTCAAGAATTATGTCAGAAGTAGACTTTTAAAAGAAGATGCCATACCTTCTATTGTGGTAAAACGTTTAAAATATGTAAGTGAACTTAATAATGCTATTTATCAAAATTATGCCCTGCAAAATTACATTCATACACTTACCTACTAATCATAATTTAAATTATTATGATTATTTAATCATTAACTTTTCACTTTTTAGGCTAAAATTACTGTTCCTGAGGTGAAAGTGTCTATTACCGATACCTCAACATCTACTTGTGTGAGTATAAAATATTATTTTCTTAAACATTTGTATAATATATAAATTGTGTTATTACTATGATTATAATTATGTAGCTAGAAGGTATTGAATTGGAAGGTTTTGGAAAACTTACTGACACTTACCTTGTGATGAACAGAGTTCACCATCAGATAGTTTTAGTCTAAAAAGACCATCTGAAAAAGTAATGTTATATTTTTTATTTTATATTTAATATTCTTATTTTTATTTTGTATTTTATTTTATATTCTATAAGTAATGTGTTATTTGTAACATTTCATATTATCTCTCACTCTTATTCATTTCCTATTGTTAAGAAATTTTATATATCTGTATTATTCTTTTTTTTCTCCTAACTTCTATTGTTTATTTATCACATATTGTGCTACTCGCATAATATAATGTGTATAGTTTTTATTTTTATTATTAATAATTATTACTCTCTATATCTAACACAAGCTAAAAGCTTAAAAGATATAGATAATCATGTAATCTAACTCAATCGTTTTTTTTTGTATCCTATGTAATTTATGATGGTTTTTCTAAATAAAAAAAAAAATGTATTAACACTTTTTTTAGTTATTTTGAAAAAAAAAATGTTATAAATTAATTAGTTTATTTACTGCAGTCACAGTCGGTAGATGTTATGGTTCAATCGTCAGTTCCAGAAAGTTATGATACGCCTAGGAGAACATTTCTAAAACGTTCTGTGTCATCACTAGTTGATATGTGTAACGCTAAGGATAAAAAAATGAAAGTACTAAAACAGCGTTTAAGAAGACAAAAAAAAAACAATTGTTTCTTTAAAAAGTAAATCAAAATGATAAAGATATTATATATTACTAATGTTATCCTGTTTTAGATGTTATTAATACATTAAAGGCCAAGTTATTGATTGACCAAGAGCAGGCACATTTATTAGATTTACATTTTGGTAAGCATAAAGACTTGATCAGAAATTTTGTCAACAAAAATGCAGGAAAGAAATTGCCAAAACGCTACAGCTTGCAGCTACGTAAATTTGCTGTCACTCTAAATTTTTATTCCCCCAAGGCTTGCACATTTGTTTGTAGAGAATTTAATTCCATCCTTCCAAGCTCTCGCACGCTAAGTAGGTAAGTGGTATGCTAATGTAGATGCTGAACCTGGCTATACGAAAGAAGCGCTGAACACCTTAACGCTAGCTTGCAAAAATTGTCCATATCCAATATACTGTGCTTTGAGTATGGATGAAATAGCTATTCGCAAATGTCTTGAGTTTGATGGCCACAAGTACCATGGATTTGTGGACTATGGGTTTGAAATTGATAGTGATGCTAAGAGTGAAGCAACTGAATGCTTTGTATTCATGGTAACGGCCATAAATGCTTCATGGAAATTGCCAGTTGGGTATTTATTTTCTTCTGTAACCATTTAAATAGTGAACAGAAAAAAAACTTAGAGCGTCGCTGTATAAATGTTTTAACCGATACCGGGATTACTGTAGTAAGTCTAACATTTGATGGATGTGCTGTGAATGTTAGCATGGCCAAAGCATTAGGCTGTAGATTAGCATCTACACCTCAATTAATAAAAACTGATTTTAATGCATTCAATGATTTCAATGTCAATATCATCTTTGACCTAGCACACATGATAAAGCTTGTACGCAATACTTTTGGTGAGAAAAGGCAATTAATTGACTGCAACAATGGCATAATTGATTTTAAGTATATAGAATTTTTATTAATGCTGCAAGAAAATGAGAAAGGGCATTTGGCTAATAAACTTAAAAAAGAGCATGTTTTTTATTTTAAAAATAAGATGAAGGTAAAGTTGGCAACACAGTTACTTTCTTCTTCAATTGCCCAAGCTTTAACTTTTTGCAAAGATTTCTTGAAATTAGATGATTTTAAAGATTGCACTGCCACTATAAATTTCATTTAAATATTTAATGATGCATTTTATATTTTAAATACGAGAACACAGTCTCCTTATGGTTTCAAAGGTGCAGTTAATGATACTAATTATTCTTATATTTTTTCATTTATTCAAAAGTTTTATTTCTATGTAAATAAATTAAAATTAATTACAGGGCAACCGATTTTAGAGTCTCAGCGATCAACCGGGTTTTTAGGGTTTTTAATTAGTTTTAATTCATTAATCAATTTAAAACATAGTTTAATTGACACAAATAAATTAAAATATTTACCATTCTATAAACTTAGCCAAGATCACCTGGAAATATTTTATGGTAGTGTTAGGGCGCAGGGGGGTAACACTAATAATCCAACTGTGCGGCAGTTTAAATCCGCTTATAAAAAGTTACTGGTTAATGCTCAAATCAAAGATAGTGGTCTGGGTAACTGTATATCCCTTCAAGATATTCCAATTTTAAATTGTTCAAGTGTGTCATCAAATCCTGTTCAAGCAATTAATAATTCTAATGTCACTCTCTATAAAGACATTGAATTAGAGTCAGAATTATATACTATAGAAAAAGATACAACTCATATTAATTTAAGCTCTGTTTCTAAAGAGGTTACAATTTATATAGCTGGGTTTGTGTCTCATAAACTTTTTACTCAATTAAAATGTGACATTTGTGCTCAAGCATTGATAGGAACTAAAGCAAATTTTTTAAGTTAATTGGTTACTTTAAAAGATATGGGTGGCTTAACATATCCAAGTGCAGATGTTATAAAAATATGCTTGATTACTGATAAATTCATTAAAACTTATATGCATGATAACGAACCTTTAAATCCATTATTAATTCAAAGCAAAATCTTAGCCAGCTTTATAAATAATAAAAACATTTTTTCTTCTATTGATTATCATAACATAGAAAATGGTCCTTTAACAAACCATGTAATTCTTTTAGTAAAATCTGTGATTTCAACTTTTTATAATATAAAAATTAGATATATGTGCAAGAAAAAAATGAGAAGTTTCATTGCGTTCATTTTATAATAAATTAACTTCGTTTAAAGGTCAATAATTGTACTACAGCTCAAAAATCTCAGGCACAATGTAAGTTATAATTTTATGAACCCATAAGGTATTTTGTTTTTTTTTTTTGTTCATTTATAATTATATATATAGTAATAATAAAAAATAGTCAGCTGTAAAATATTCATAGATAAAGAATTAAATAAAATATTAAGTAATAAAATGTTTGAATTTGTATTTATTATAATGCCTTCACAGCTCTCTTCAACAACAAGCACGTTAATTTAGAATTTAAAATAAATCATGGTAATAATTATTACCGGTTGTGAAAATATGGGCGAAGTAAGATTGACTTTAGAATACTATTATGCATTCAATTAATAATTATCGACATCCTTTACTCTATGACATGCGACATGCCCATAACAAAAAATTAAGCACAGCAATGACAGAAATACTTAAGCGTCTGAACTCTGAAGCTGAACCATATTAATTTATCATTATGCAATATTTGATTTAGGTGCCTATACTAATTGATAATATCAATGATAATATGAAAACTTAAAGTGGTGCCAACCAAATGTGAAAATAATTTTATTTTTCTCAAAATGGTAGCTCTAAACGTATTCCATTTGCTTGCTTCAATTCACAACACATACAGTATACGGAATGGTCCCTCTATATATTCTTTACTCTATGGTTTGTCGCGGATGGTGCATTTGCATTACACGATAATATAATGAAACCCTATCCTGGAGTTCAAGAAAAAGGTTCAGAAAAAAGGGTGTTCAATTATCGACTTTCCCGAGCTCGACGTGTTGTAGAAAATGTGTTTGGTATTTTGTTTGCGAAATTTAGAGTATTAAGAAAACCATTGCTCTTACAACCTGATAAAGCCGAGAAAATAGTTTTAGCATGTTGCTATATGCATAATTTTTTAAGGAAAAAATCTACATCTACTAATATATACACACCAAATGGAGTATTTGACCATGAACAAGATGGGCAAATAATACCAGGAAATTGGAGAAGAGAAGGCCAGCCATCATCTTTATTACCACTACAAAGAGCGGGTCGAAAATCTTTACAAACCAGTCAGTCAATTAGGGACGAATTCGCAAATTACTTTCACACAAATGGTCGAGTAGCTTGGCAGGATCAATTTTAAAACAATGATTAAAAAAAAATGTTAATTTTTCTTATAATATTACAACTTAAATACATTATTTATAGTAAATAAATTAATCTACCTAATTTTGTTCTAAATTAAATACTATTATGTTAATAACTGATTGTAATTGTTCAGCGACTATATGGACCGTTGAATAGCATATAAATTATAATAAATTACAACTATCAAAATACTTATATTGAAAAAAACAAATATAATAATGTATTAGTATATAAAATGTATAATGAAAGAAATTAGCAGGTGAGTACTGGTTGCTGTATAATAAGGTACATAATAACTTACTTCAATTGTATTTTTAGTTGGCCTAGGTTGATACTTGGTGTGCAAAAATTGCAAGGCATTGTAGGCGAACTACGTGGATGTGTAAACTTCATTGGCACCCATTCCGGAAGGTTTTTGAATTTACTTTTTGGCGCTCTCGACGATAGGAATTCAAAACTGAATTAATTTTTTTTTTAAGGACTTCACCATTAATGTTAAAAAATGAAGCCATCTCATCCCATGCATCTTTTTTTTTATTATTTAATTTATAAAATGTATCATTAGGATCCCACAAAACTGGATATTTTTCATATTCATTTATTAGGTTTATAATTTGATCGTCTGTGAAATCCATTTTTTTCGAAAAAAAAGCAACACCACGAACTATACTATACACTACACAACGACAAAGTGTCAACTAATAATATAATTTTACAAAATATTATTTTAAACTATTTTGTATTTCTAATGTGCAAACAGTAAAAACATGAAAAACCCCGTCCAATAGTCGTTATAAATATCTTTGATGTACCGCTTTTATTGCAATCATGAAATACGCGTGTGTGCGCTGTGTGTACTATTTGTAAACACGTCCACATCATCTCTGTTTTTCATGTTTGTGATGAATTTGCGTGTGCTATATTTCATGTTTGCATACTATGTGGACGCGCCTTTACGGCTATTCTAGTACTCCTGTCAATCAGTACCTACTACTTGTTGCCTAAATGGCTATGATTTTATATATAATATAATATATATATATATTATATAATATCATATACCTATATACCTATACCATACTATAACCGAGGTTATAAATAATAGGATAATATTATCGATAGCCGTGACTATAACTGATATGACTATTTACATATTACTAATCAGTAATTGTGTAATACGTATTATACGTAAATCGTACTAAACAACAACTGACGCGTGCATTATGTTTATGACGTTTATGTGATAAATAAAATTGTTGTGAGTTGTGGTAGAAGTCGTTGACGATTGGAATAAATCGATCACGGTACACTTGATTAAAACCACTAATATTCAAGTAAGTACTTAGTTATTACTTATTACCAAGTTAATTTAAAGAATTAACTATTTATTATTTAATGCTACTGTTTATCTTTTATTAACTATAGAGTTACAGTGAACTCAGACTTATGGGTAAGCCATGTTTTATTCAAAAGTTCCGGATGGAGTGGCTTAAAGATAAGGCATTTTCTGATTGGTTGAAAAAAGTTCCAGATGACAACTCAAAAGTGTACTGTAAGTCTTGTTTATTTACAATACGCGCAAGACGTTCAGATCTTATAACTCATGCTATGACAAAAAAACATAAGTCGACTACAAATGCAATTCTAACTCACGCAAATAGAATAAAGTTTGTAACACCATGTACTAAAACTGCCCAAAAACCGAAGCTTCACTATCTTTATTTATAAGTGCACACTGTTCAGTACTTTCTATAGATCATCTTGGAGAGCTATGTAAAGAAAAATTCCCTGGGTCAAAACAAGCTGAAAATTTATCTCTACATTGTACAAAATGCACTTCTATAATAAATAATGTTTAAGAACCCTTTTTAAAAACCGATCTAAATAATATTGGTAGCAATAAGTTTAGCCTACTTCTAGACGAATCAACCGATATTTCTGTCACTAAGTATTTGGGAATTGCTATAATATATTTAAGTACTTAAAAAAGTACAATTGTAACAACATTTTTTGGTTTAGAAAAGTTGGTTGAATGCAATGGTCGGTAAATTGTAGAATCAGTCGATAAATCATTAGAAAAATATCAAATAGATATAAGAAATTTAATTGGCATATGTACAGATAATGCCAGTATTATGATTGGTATTAATAATAGTGTGCGTGCCTTATTAAAAAAAAAACATAATCCAAACTTAATTTTGATTCGTTGTATTTGTCACTTGATTCAACTAGTCACATTATTTGCATGCTCACAGACGTTACCAAGGCATCTTGATTTTATGATAAGTGAAACTTATAACTAGTTTTCAAAATCATCTTTACGGCAACAATCGTATTTTGATTTATTTAAAACATTGAATGATGGGGAAGCACCTCTGAAAATCGTCAGAGCGTGTACACGATGGTTGTCAATTGAATCTGCAGTGTCGCGGATAATCGATCAATGGATAGAACTTAAATTACATTTTCAACTTGCTCGTTCTAACGAAGAATGTTTTACTGCTGAAGTTTTATACAATATGTATTGTAATGAACAGAATTTGGCATTTTTTCTTTTTTTGAGACCTGTTTTAGGTGATGTCAGAGAGTGAATAAATTGTTTGAAAGCAATAACGTCGATCAGACAAAATTGATGAAAAAATATCAAGAGATAGATATATTAAGTTTACAATTATTTGAATTCAGCAACTCCAACAAAGACTACCAGAGAATTTTGAAGTGTTTGAAAAAATAAATATGTTGTCACCTTCTAACGTATTAAAACAAGTAAAAGATACAATAACACCGTTATGTGAACATCTGGGATATGAGAGCAAATTAATTGAAAAAATTGATTTTGAGTGGCGTAAAATAAATGTATTACTCTGGAATGAAACAACCAATGTTGTACAATTTTGGGTTGAAGTAAATAACTATAAAGATGCCTGTGGTGAGAATCCTCTAAAAGAATTATCTGAACTAGCACTAACTACTTTGTCTTTACCTTTTTTAAATGCTGAAGTAGATAGGGTATTTAGTTAAATGAACTTAATTAAAAACAAAACAAGAAAAAATGGGAACAGAGCTTTTGACTTCTCTATTGCAAATCCGTCCCCAGCTAATGGCCGCACGGCGAGAGTGAAAGAGATCACAGCGCCGATGTTGGACATGCCACCTCAATAAACCAATGTGCACAGATCGAAAACACGCGGCAAGTCAACAGGAACGATAATTACGTGCTATAATTGTCGCATGTCAAGCCATATTTCGCGGGACTGTCCCAAACCCCGTAGACCAGTTCAATGTTCAAATTGTGGATCAAAATAGCACACCCGAGGATGCTGCCCGGATGAAGCGACCGGAGCTAAATCGCCCTTGAATGACAACCAGGAAGTTTATCGCGCCGACATGACGGTCACGAGGCCGCACGAAAATCCGTTTGTAAAGACCGTGACTCTTAATCAACAACCGTTCGCCGGTCTTATCGATTCAGGCTGTTCAAGCGTATTAGTACGCGAGGCCGGTCCATGGTGATAAGATGCCAAGCTGAGATCCGCCCGAAACCTAGCCCGTTGTTCACGGTAGGTGACGCGTCACAACCGGGCGCGATGGCTGTTGGAGAAGCCGTCCTGGACGTGTCCGTCGACGGAGTTGTCGCCTATGATCACGTAGTAGTGGTCGTGTCGTATCACACGATACCCGTGGACGTGCTCGTGGGAAGAACTTGGCTAGAGCTCCCCTACGTTAACTATGATAATGGAGACTCCGAACTGATTATTGAATCGCTAAACATCATATCGGACTATGTAGTAGTCGAACATACCGATATTCAAGGATTCCTACGCCGCGGACGAATTACCGGGTAAAGTACGAGAACCGATAACAGCAGAAGACATCGTTTTATCGCCGCAATGGCCCGTCGACAAGCGTGATGAGTTGTTAATACTGCTGAACCGTTACTGCGACGCGTTCGCAAAAAACATATATGATCTTGTGTGTACAGATGTACTTAAGATGGACATCGTTGTGGCAGATGGCTCGGTCCCTGTCAACGCCCGCCCGTACCGCACTTCTCCTTCGGACCGTCGATTGATAACCACGATTCTAGACGAATGGAAAAGAGCTGGAATTATTAGCGATTCTAGTTCTCTATACGCGAGCCCAGTGACGATGGTAAACAAGTCTTCGGGTGACAAACGACTTTGCGTCGATTATCGTAGATTAAATGCACTGACAGTTACGCCACCATATCCTATGCCTGAAGTCGACGATCAGCTAGCGGCTCTAGTGGGAGGTTCAATCATTACAACGTTGGATTTATCAAATTGGTTTTTGCAAATCCCACTCACAAAAGAAGCAAAAGAAAAGTCAGCGTTCGTCACCGAGAACATCACGGCGAAGTTCGAACGGATGCCATTCGGTTTAAAAGGCACGCCTGGCATTTTTCAAAAACTTATGGATATAGTATTTAAAGACCTGAAAGAGTCCGGTGTAGTTAAAACATACCTCGATGATATCATTATTCCCTCAGCCAACTGGGACGAAATGATTCGAGATTTTCAAAAGGTATTAGTAGCGGTAAAGGCGCGACTGACACTGAAGCCGACTAAGTATAATTTCGCCGCCGAACAATTGCGCTATCTGGGCTATAAAGTATTAAAAAGCGTCATAAAACCGGGACGAAAGGTGGAAGCGATCGAGAATTTTCCTACGCCAAAGGACGCCCACGAAGTACGCCGCTTACTTGTCTAACTGGTTACTTCACACGATTTATCGTCAAATACGCGTAGATAGCGGAACCATTGACGCGTTTGACTGGCAAGGACGTGCCTTTTAACTGGGATGAGAAGCAAATTCGCGCGTTTGAAAAGCTAAAGGTAGTGCTTAGTTCCGAACCAGTTGTGCAAATGTACAATGCAACCGCGCCGGTTACCGTTGCCAGCAGTAGGGCGCTCTCTGGAATATTACTTCAGGGCCCGTAGTCGACGAACTTACATATGGTATACTCGTATGTGGTCAGCAATAAAACGACAGACGCCGAATCCACTCATCTAGGCTGGAACTATATGCTGTGATTTGGACGATAAACTGATTACGACCCTTTTTATTAGGAATAAGATTCACTGTGGTTACGGACTGTTAGGCTTTAGTATATCTAAACATACACAAATCAGTCAAACTACATATCACACGGTGGTATGAAATACTTCAGGAATACGATTTCGACATTAAAACCCATTAACGCCGTGCGTTGCCATATGGCAACATAGGTAGACCAATTTTTAGAAGCTAATTTCTCATTGGGAATTTGACAAATTGCTGTGGAAATAACATTAAGTAATAGGTTATTATTTCAAGATAAGATAGGGACAAAATCGATTCCGTTTATTATTATCATTTTGGTTATATCGTTGTTTGAATTTGTGCATTGACGTCGTTCTACGACAAATGGATCTTTCTTTCGAGTAAGTAAATTTTGGTATTATTTTATTGTATATTTTTAATTTTCTTTATGTAAGACGCATTAAGTATAATATTATCTTTATAACAACGTCGAAAAAAAAAAATCAAACATTCACGTATTTATATAAGTTCGAAGTTCGATGTTGCCATTTGGCAACGCTAGGCGTTTATAGGATTTTTTTAATAGAATTTTTATTTTTTCGATTAGAAACGGGTTTTCGCTCTCTGAAGCCTTAGATATTCTTTTAAATGAAGATATAGAAGGAGATGTTTTTATTGAACCTCCAAATCCTCATGTTGATACGGATGTAGATTCTGCAGATGAAGATGGGAGTGGGTAAGTCCCTTATTTATTTCAGTTTTATTCATAATACCTTCTTTATAAAATTAACATTTTTCCCAACTGTAGTTTGGTTGACAATCTCAGTTCTCGGCAATTATTAGCAATTGCTGAAATACGGTTTCAAAATAATGAACGTTTAGGCGTTAATTATGAAGATTTAGACACTCAACATAACAATTCTCAAGTTCATACTCCACGTGAAACTTCTTCAATCGTAGAACCTAATCAGTTATCTGATAAATATCAAAAATGGATGAGCACTCGTATACAATCGAAACGTAAACCGTGTTGGATAAAAGGGGCCGATTTTGATCTTGAAAAGACGAGTGTATTTCCTAAACCTAACTACTCACAATATCAAAATATGTCAATTATTGACATTTTTGAAATGTTTATTGACGATGAAATAATACAACATTTTGTAGTAGAAACCCAGAATTACGCATTGTTTTTAAATTGTTCCGATCCCAATATTACTGCCAACGAAATTCGTTGATTTTTGGCAATTTTGTTTGTAAGTGGCTATAATGATTTGCCATCTAAACGTCATTATTGGGATAATGGTGATGACATTAAAAATATTGCTGTATCCCAATCAATGCGTAGGGACAGGTTTTTGCAAATTTGTCGTTTCTTTCACTGTACTAATAATACAGAAATTGACCAGAATGACAAGGGTTGGAAAATTCGCCCTTTTATAGAAATGATGAAAAAACGATGTATTAAAAATTTTGTACCAGAAGAGCACTTGGCATACGACGAAAGTATGGTGAAATATTTTGGACGGCATAGCTGTAAGCAATTTATTAGGGGAAAACCAATACGATTTGGGTATAAAATATGGTGTCTGAACTCAAAGAATGGTTATTTATTGAATTTTGATCTTTATCAAGGCAAAAACCTCAAATCGAATTCTGACTTTGAAAAATTATTTGGTAAGGCTGCTAGTCCACTCTTGGTATTATTAGATGAGATTTCGGACGATAAAAGAGAATTAAACTATAATATTTATATGGACAATTTATTTTCAAGTCCCACTTTATTTTCATTTTTGAGATTTCGTGGATATAGCGCCATCGGTACAATACGTGATAATAGGATTCCAAAAAATGCCCATTGACAAACAACATTATTTTAAAAAAAAAATCGTGGATATTTTGAGACTGCTGTGGAGAGGAAAGACGGACTATTGTACTTACGTTGGATGGACAATGCCGTCGTTACAATGATTTCATCGTTATGTGGTTCTCAAAATGTTGGCCAAGTAAAACGATTTTCACAAAAAAAAAAACGAAATGTATTAGTCCCAAGACCAAGACTTATTGCAAAATACAATACGTATATGGGTGGTACGGATCAAATGGACCAGAATATCGCATGTTACCGTATTGGTATTAGAGGGAAAAAATGGTACTGGCCTTTGATAACATGGATGTTCGATGTAGCTCTCCAAAATAGTTGGATTCTATACAACAAAACGAATGGAACAAAAATTAATCAATTTGATTTCAAAAGAGAGATCGTAAATGTTTATTTACGAAGGTATCAAACGATGTCTAAAGCAATGGGAAGACCATCGACATCAACATTTTCGACTGATTGTCGGATTTCAGACTCAATCAGATTTGACAAAATAGATCATTTGGTAAAACAAATCGAAGATAAAAAAAAGAAAAGGTGTGCTGGAAAGGATTGTAAGTCAATAATGAGAACAATGTGCTCAAAATGCAATATAGGATTATGTATCGATTGTTTTATTCCATTTCACACACGTTAAATATAAGAAATGTATGCTGTACAAGCTGTAACTATTTTTTTTTTTTTTTAACGCAGTTAAAAACGACGACACCGCCGACGAACCTGTAGACGTGGAGCTCTCACGACGCACCTACGTTTTTGTCACAATGTCCGCGCGAGTTAGGGTACGCTTCATGCAGCAGGGTGACCCGCCGACAAGGGACCGGATTAAACAATTAGAGATCGGACCGAATATCGAACAAACGACAGATGACCTCGAAAATTATGAAGTAATAGATGGTATTCTGCACCGTAAGTACAATTATTGGATGTTTATTATTGGTTGTGCCAAATCCTATGCGAAAGGGGATCGCCATTGCTGCCCATGATTACGGGGGACACTTCGCGTTGGATCGAACAGTAGCTAAGATCACCAAGGATTTCTGGTTCTCTCGTTTTCGCCGTTATGTACGGTATAAAGGTATGTGTTTGGAGTGTCTAACGCACAGACGTCCGTCGGGTAAACGTCCTGGCCTACTTCATCCGATACCCCCCGGAAGAAGACCGTTTCAGATTATTAATGTCGACCACCTAGGACCATTCAAAACGTACACACAACAAAATCGATACCTGCTCGTAATTTTCGACAATCTGACGAAATATGTTCAACTAGTTCCGTGCAAGACAACCGACGCGAAGACCGTCGTACACATATTAACAAAATTTTGTGAAGAGCGAGGAATACCCGATCAGATTATAACCGACTGAGGCTCCTGCTTTACGTCTCGCCCGTTCGAAAGATTCTGCGAAGTACGTAATATTAGTCATGTGCAATGTGCTCAACTCGACTCGGTACCCGCAAACCAACGGCCAAGTTGAAAGAGCAAATCGCACTATTGTTCCTCTTCTCAGCATGTCAGTTGAAGATCAGCGACGGTGGGACTCGAAAGTGCATGAGGTAGAACGACAATTGAAGGCACCGGTCCAATGTGCGACCTACACATACATTTTCGGTCCAATAAGTGACCTACATATAGGTATTGACCTACACTGAATTTTTTTATAGTTATTAATTAATTTATTATTTAATCCTTTAAATTTATCCATATTAATAGTTATTATACTTATTAATTCATTCATAATTAATTATCCTTCTTGTCTGATAAGAATTCATCGTAATTTATGTATAATTTATGCCATAAAAGCATCTTTCATGTCTGATAAAAATTCAAATATAGTTTGCTTGTTTGGGTCTAGGGATCTCCACCACTCTTTTTAATAATTAAGTTGTCTAGGTAATAATGGCGATGCGCCGTTTGCTCTTATTTCATATCGTTTTTTCACTATTTTCTTTTTTAACACCACTTATTTAAATAAAACACGCTCTCTCGTTTTGTTCCAGAACATTAATTTTAAATTCTAAAGTTTGAATAATACTTTCTTTTTCTTTTAGTGTTTTTTCTAGCTCTAGAATTCTATTGCTAAGAGTTGTAAGAGTGTTGTTTGTAGTTATTTGATTTTTTAACACATCGTCTAGTTTGCTGAAGATTATATTAATATCAGAATCAATTGTTATCTTATTAATGTGTATACCTTGGGATTGTGGAATCGGTTTGACTGTAGTGCAGTCATCTCTTTTTTGTTTCAATTTTTTGATATAGTCCTCGCAATCAAAGGCAATGCAGTTAGATTTCATGTAAATGTATAATAAGTTATTATAATTTCATCTGTTCTGTGGTATTACTACTATTATTGTGTTATTAGTTATTACTTTATGCCATGCTTTAAACCTTAGAATATTCATATCTGAATTATTACTTGATAATTAAATAATTAAAATATTAAAATTAAAATAAGTGAAGTTTCGAATTCTAAAGTTTCTTTAAAAAAAAGAAAACGAATAAAACTAGAGTGTTTGATTTGTGGCAGTGTATTTGACGATGACTACCGTAGTAAAGATGAAAATAACATACACGGAGGAAAACGTGTAAGGGTAAAGCATGTCGGATTATTATTAATAACAGTTAAATACTATATAGTAATACTAGTTAATGACCGTGGTAGTCAGCAATCGACGATCGATGTTATCAACATAAACAATTTGTTAAAATATATCTATTTTTAGAATTTTTCCAGATATTCCATAGAAGTATTTCGCGTAATAACGATTGTCATAAGTCGTGGAGGAGCCAGTGTTTCCCAACATATTAATAAACCGTGAATGTGTATTTAAAAGAGAATAATATTATTTGATTTATGAGTACAAAATAGTAAATACCAATTTAGTATTTACCGATTTTAGCATTTGAACATCGGACAAAGAATTGCCGACTTTTTAAAATTTCTTATAGTGGGGCATTAGACATAGTCTGCCCCCCTCCCAAATGACGCCACTGTGTAAAATATTTACTCCACACTTACTAATTTACTAACACAATGTCCACATATTATCGAACATAAGCACAAATTATTGCAGTCAGCTTCACATTGTATAAATATCTTAATTTATTTTAACATATAGTTTAAAGGAATCTAGGACAAAATATCCAAAGTTAAAATATCCAAGGATACAATAACCAATATGTAGGTCAAAATATCCAAATAGTTATTATTATTTTTTTTTTTTTGTTACCTATAACAACTGTAAATAGTAAAATAATAAAAGTAATATGTTGCGTGCATAAGCTTTAGTTATCGCCTATCGGTGTTAAACTACAATTACGTACAATATCATATCTGTAGGTTATCTTTATCATAGTAGACGTAATAAGTCAGTCCAAGGTCGACACTTTTATCTACAAATTATTTGCTGTAATCGGTGTAGAATTGTAGTAGGTATTGATTGTTGTCATTAGTTTACCGATGACTATTGTAGAATTATTTTGTGCAGTGAGTCAGTGTGACTTTGTAGTGCATGTTCTAAAAGTCATAATAATTAGTTTGTTTTGTTTTTTACTATGGAATTAATTAACTCAAACAAAGGTGGATTGAAAGGGTGTTTAGATGGATACATGTACCTACGTTATAAAATATAAAGGCAAAGAAATAGTTTCTTGGCGATGTGTGAAGTCAAATAGCTTAAAATGTCCGGCTATTTGTCAAACAACATAAGAATACAGTAACCCACGTATAGTAAGACAACATTTGATAGTATGTAAAAGTAACCAGAATGATGTAGATGTCACAAAATGTTTGGATATTATGCTAAAAACTATTAAAACAAATGAAATAAAACCAGCTGAAGTATATGCCAGAGAAGTTGCGAATTTATCCCGAGAAGTTCAAGCCCGAATACCGCCAGAAGAAATTGTAAAACGAAGATTACGTCGACAAAAATCAAAAAATAATCCTGTGAGTCCAATTAGTTTAGCTGATTTAGTATTTGAAGTGGATTCTGAGTGGTGTACTCTTGGTGATACAAATTTAACAAGGTTTTTGTTGTATGACAATGGTGTGATGGCAGAAGAACGAATAATTATATTTGCAACTGATAACGGTCTTCGATATTTAACTAAATCGTCTTCGTGGTATATGGATGGTAATTTTTCCTTCGCACCCAACATATTCCAACAACTTTATGTGATAAGAGTAGAAATAAATAATGTTTTCATCACGGCTATATATATATTACTCGAAAAAAAACACAAACAACGTATGAAAATATGTTAACTATTATTATTTATTAACTATTAACTATTTGGAAACATATTACAGAGAAGATGATACGTTCAGTACATTTTGTGCAATGCTAGACGGCCTTGAGTTTCACCCTGTCAAGGATATTGAAAAAGGTAATTAATATGCATATTATAAATAATAAACAAATTTTACCCTAAAATTTACCCCTCACTAAATGCTTATGGCTAAAAAAAATTATTATTATTTGTACTTCTCTATATAATATTTTTATTTTTATTCAGGATTATTTTATTTGAAAAATATCAAGCCACATAAAGCCAAAGATTTGGTTACATATTTTGAAAATACATATATTGGAAGTAATAAAAGAGTGGGACGTAAACAACGTTAAATTGCTCCTTCGTTTTCGCCTTCTGTATGGAATGTTATGGAAACAACTTTGCGCGACGGTAACCGGACAAATAATCAATGTGAAGGATGGAATCATAGGTTTTCAAATTTAGTGAGCAAAATTTATTATTATATAAGATTATTGTAGTTCAATTATATTAACCCAACCTACATTTAAAATCTAAATTTTTAGATAACACATAATCGTCCAAGCATTTGGACCCTAATAAAAAAAATGAGCATGGAGATCGCCGCCGACGAAACGAAAATTGCACAGAGTTGGGAACGTTAGATCCGCCCCGGAAAAAACCAAAATATATAAAGATGCAAGAAAAACTTAAGCTACTTTGTTTTGAGTATATTAACGAACAAAAAGAATTGGATATTTTTTTAATTGCAATAGCATATATTATACGATATTATATTTTATTTTTTATAGTTAACTATTTATTTATTTATTTTTGAACTGACTATGAACTGAGTTTGTACATAATATATTACTTTTATTATACTACTATGTGATAAGATCTTATTTTAAATAACAAAAAAAAATAATTATTATTTGGATATTTTGTCCTATATATCGGTTATTTTATCCCTGGATATTTTAGTACAGGATATTTTGTCCCAATACCAGTTTAAAGATCAAAAATTTTCAAAATATGTTATTTGAGCATGACTATTGACTAATGATTATGAATTATAAATAAATTAAAAATGTAAGTGGTTTATTTGCTTAGCGTAGGTAATTTTGTTGCAATGTAGAACGGCTAGAATGTAGTAATGTACGTCGCACTCGCACGATGTACTATGTATAATGTATATCACGGATTCACGACTTTAGATAGAATCATAGATGGATGTATATAGAATACGTTTTATTCATTGGCTATTGTGATTTATCATGGAATATAAATTATTCAGATTTATTACTCCGGGATTTTCCCAATTCATATTGCTGTCTCTCTCAGTTATACTGGAACGATAAAACATGGATTGGGGGTGTGGAATACGCAGTCCATAGTTTATATGTCTATGTTTTAGACACGATTTAAGATATACTGGTTACACATCGAAATGTGATAAGGAGACGGTCAAACTGAGTCTCAAAATCAGCTGTGGAATTGCTAACAGGCGCCATCTAACGATTAAATGTGTTAAATCTTTATGAGCCACTGATTATTTATATAATCTCATGTCTGAATATCACCCACGATCTATTCTATTCGCATAAATTCACTGTAGTGTAATTATTAAGTTTGATTCGATTCAAGTAATTCAACATGCGGTGTTGTGTACCAAATTGTAATTCATCAATTGGTAGTACTTTTTGTGTACCAAAAAATGCTATTCATTTGTGGCAAAATGCTCTTGGTATAGAGCTGAAATCTAATTATAGAGTCTGTGAATTACATTTTAAAACTGATGACATAATTAGAACATGGGTGTCGGGACAAAGTCAATTTTCGGTTAGTGAATATTAATCTAATACTTGATAATTTAGATAGGATCAACAATAGTTCAATATTGATCTATGGGTTCACTTTAAGGGTTTTAGTAATTTTAAATATTCTTAAATTATCTCTTAGATACGTAGGCTGTCCGATAAGCAAGGTGGTATTATTTAACATTACCTATACATATTATATAACTAGAATAAATGAGTAAATGCTACATTATGATTTACGAGTTTACTAATTACTAATAAATTACTATACGACCGTTCACGTTACAATTTCATACGTGCAATATTACGTGCTATAATAATAATAATAATTAATTATTTATTATTATTATTATTATTATTATTATTAATATTTTAAATAGTACGTTTTGGTTTGTTGAGTTTCCACCTAAATGCCGCTAGATGGTGCCAGTCAGTAGTTCCACAGCTGATTTAGAGACTCAGTTAGACGGCATAAAATAATACATTATATCATAGGCCGATGTTTAACCTGTATATCTTAAATCGTGGTTTTAGACTGATGTTCCCGCGTTGTATTCTCATCACCGTCCTTATCACTGCTCACGCTGGTTGAATCCTCATCGCGATTAAAGATATACAGGTTGCACATCGACTACTGATAAGGTGAAATACGAAATGACTATTGCAATAATTAATGTGTGGTGCTCCAAGCGGAAATATTCCATATAATAAATGTTTTATCTAAGCAATTTTAATAATTTTATCAATGACGATAATAAATTCATAAATATTAAATTTATATTTCATATTATTAATAAAAATAAACAGTAAATAGTATAGTATGCCCTTTCTAATAAATGTAAAACATATTTTCACGCTTATAAGTTATAAGTATGCATTATAATATAGTTATATGCCAATTAACAAACAATATGTGAAAAGTACATAATAATATTGGATTTAAAACATAAGTAATATAAGGAATAAGGATGATTAACTGTATAAACATAAATACTATTAAAAAAAAAAAAATAGGTATAAACAAGAATTTTAACATTTAACTAATTTAGACAACTTTTTTTTAGTTTTATTTTTTTTTAGGTTTTTTTGATTTTCTAGATAAGTGTACTGTCTGCTCATTCTCATCTTTCTTAATATATAAAACGAAAGTACGGTGGCGCGGCCCCTTGTCGGTTTTCGCGTTAAAATAGAGGATTTACGAGCGAAAGACCGTTTCTTCCAGGAGCTTCTTAGACGTCCGCCAATCGCGTTACTTCCTCGTGGCGGAGGCCGAGCTAGCACGATTTTTCAGTTATCGTATACTTATCAGTCATAGATATCGTGTTTTAGATTTTTCGAGACGTTTTACGCTTATTTTTTCGACTTTTTACGCGATTTTTCGACTTTTCGACCTTTATCCGTCGCCGTTCGTACCATTTTCGAGTCGTCCGTTTCTTTTGCCATCCGTCGGCGTACGGGTTTCGCTCGAAATCGGTTTGCACGCTTCGCCGTCGCGTTCCGTTCCCGAAGCGTCCTCCGTACGTTTTCATCGGGGTTTTCGATCTTTTTTCGATCCCCTTTTTATTTAAACGCGCCGTTTGCCCTTTTTCGCGTCGTTTACTTCTTTTAAAAACCGTGGACGTGCGGTTTGTACGCGGGTTCGGTCCGTACGCTTAGAAATCGCGTTTACAACCGAGTCTACATACTGATACTTATGATGTACTGTTTTTTTTTTTTTTTGTTACCTATTCAATAAATATTGCTTTTGACTGTTTGAAGTACGTGTTGTTTTGTCCTTGGTACCCTAAACTCTGTTCAAAATACATATTTTAAATTCATGTCGACGGTGGATCTTTCAAATCTTTTGACAATACTTTTATTTGTGGTATAATATATTATTGTCGTTAGTATGTAGGTTAATTAGTGGTCTAGCTAATTAATGTCAAGAACATGGGAACAAAACGGTTGTTTGTCGGCGTTATGAAAGTATATACTGGTGAATGGTGATACATACAATAGTTTTAAAATAACGTTTTGGTTCGTCGAAATTGAAGGATGCAGTTTTAAACATTACTGTTGATAGTTAAGGTAGATCTTATAGTAGTAGCCTATAAAGTGTACACATTTGTCGTACCTAATTAGAGCAGCATATTTTGTTAAGTATATTTTAACATTATTAGCTCTATTAATGCCAGTATGTATTGCTATATTATGAATATCAGTATGTACTGCTACGTATGCAGTAATTAATATTACTGTTGATACTTAAGGTACATTCTATGAGCAATCAATAAATTGTACACATTAGTGGTAATTAAATAGCTACTGAGTTACACCAATAACAGCATAATATTTTGATAATTATATTAACGCTTTGGTTCATCGCCGGCTCTATTATTGTCAGTGTGTTATTAAATATTGCTGTTTATAGGTAAGTTAGCTACTGTGAAAAGCCTATTGTTTTTAAATATTTGATAGATTTAAATAACACTTTAGTTCATTGACGGTGTTAGTTATGAAAGTCTATATGTACTGAAATGGATACAGTATTAAATTATGCTATTTATGGGCAAGTAGGTAATCTATATTGGTTAGGTTAATTATTTAACCAAGCCCACAAATGTACACCAATGTAATATAATAGTATAGTCACAAAACAGTTCGTTGACAACATTAAATGTTATTTGTATTAAATTGTATAGTACACAGGTACATGCATATAATGTTAAACTTCCTTATTTTGACAAATTGTCTAAAAATCGTTAGAATTAGAATAAATTAATAAGCAAATTTAGTTAAACCAACTTCAATAGTTTGATTTTAATAAAATTTCTCAAACATAGACTATCAAAATAAATTTTTAAATATGTGATAGATCTAAATAACACTTAAGTTCATTGACGGTGTTAGTTATGAAAGTCTATATGTACTGAAATGGATACAGTATTAAATTATGCTATTGAAGGGCAAGGTAGATTCTATAAGTAGGTAATCTATATTGGTTAGGTTAATTATTTAACCAAGCCCACAAATGTACATCAATGTAATATAATAGTATAGTCACAAAACAGTTTGTTGACAAAATGAAATGTTATTTTTATTAAATAGCATACATACATGCATATTATGTTAAACTTAATCACTGAAAACCAATTAGAGCTATATGCCTAAATGGCTAAATGTATTTGGATATCCCACAACGACGATAAATGATAATTGATGGGTACCTAACTATTTACGATCCGTCTTCCATAATAAACCATTTTCAAGGAAAAAACCCATTTAATTAATATGTGTGTGTATACTGTATAGTATATGGTACATTATATAATATCGGTCCATTACTTACGATTGTTATCATACTTATAATACTATCCTGTGTATAGTGAAGATAATAGGTATACTCCTAATATATTATCCGCTATCATAAATTTATCGTATGGTGTTGTGGTGGAGAGGGCGACTTTAGGTTTGCGGAACGACGCCGTCGTGTGCAACGTCAAGCCATATTGTCTATGTCTATCTGTATGATACATTTTGAAGACAACTGAACATGTAACATTGTATTTATTAAGAAGATTTGTAAGTTGTAATAAATTGATAACGTTGTAATCTTATGCTATGATGTTTGAAATCCAATTTGTATTATACACTCACAGTGAATTACTGTTAATTTATTAATTCACATTTTATGTTTGTTAAAAAAAAACAGAAAAATTACCATTTCAATGTAATAGTTTAATTAAAAGAATTTATGTTGATTCATTAATTTGATTACTACACATAATGTTTGATTAAACATTAAAATGTAATATGAATAACTCACTATTTAATATTTAACATATTATTTGACTTAAACTGTATTCATAACTTTCTACATAATATACCACAAACTTAAAATGTTGTTTGTGTTATTGTTACATGCATATAACATAAACTCGACATTATTTTTTAATGAATAACTTTATAATACAATTTAATATGAAAAAATTTCATGAATTACTACCGCCAGTACAAACTAATTACCTGTTGCTTTATTTACATTAGATCACTAAGACACTAAGATACGTAATAATTATATTAATCGGATTATATTTGTTTTAATGCTATGATGATACCCTATGCCATGATTTGTAACCTTTAATTATAATAGTTTTCAGTTTCCACATGTGTACACAACCTTTTTTCCGAATGAAAAAGAGAGTAAACATACAGTTTTCTACCCTTCATTTTTCAACTGTTGAGTGACTTCATAACTTTTTAAGAACAAACGCTTGATCACAAAGATCAAAACCCCGATATACATTTGCATACCTACTTCGCCTTTCGATTTAATACACACCACACATTATAGATATTATCTTATGGATATATTATATCTGTTCAAAAAAAGCTGAGCTGAAAACAAATAAAATTAATTTAATATTACAAAATATTGTATTTAACTAATATTGTTCAAATGAAAACTTACTGGATGTTTCCATGCTCTGAAATTTATAAAATGTATGGAATTAGCATTTTCGTCAGCAACTATTTAAAATTAGTACTAGATACTTACATCACCCTTCACCTGCACCGCGGCTATACCATCTGTCACTGAAGACACGGCGGAGTCTTCGGTGACAATTGGTGGCTTTGGTGGTGGTGTTGATGGTGGTGCGGGAGGGGGCGGCACAGATTGCCGTCCAGGAGTCGGTGGTGCTGTAAAAATGATTAATATTAAATACAACTGCAGGTCGTGGTAGAATATCACACATACTCACCAAAACAATTCCGCACTATGTGCCCCCTCCTCTTACACCTAAAACATCCTGAAACACAAATAAACAATGTACAATTTCATTAATAGAATACTTGATCGAAATTTGTATTTGGTACGAGTCTACTCACTAAGATTTTTTTTATTCCACCTTGGCGGCGGCCAGATTAGGGAGAGTAATGTACAGGTGCGTTGTACACCTGTACACCCTTGCCAAAAAATTTGAATGTTTGTGAGACTTTCATTCTAAAACAGAAAAAAAAATTTTAATGAATAATTTTCGCAGTTAATTATTCTACTTCTGTGACGTGTAGGATTGCATTACAACATTTAAGAACCTATACAGCATTTCAACAAATCGCTTACTACACACTGACTCTGGTTATCACAGAAACGTTTTCATCTACAGATCTACAAAAATTTTATAAAATTACACATCATTATGAATTAACGAAAAATAAACTGAACACGTGGCCTGTACAACGACAAACTACACACATTACATAACCACAAAAAAAATGATTTTTCCATAGAAACTATATTCTGCGTATAGGTACACGTTAGTACGTTACGTGTTTCGAGTTAAGAGGATGTCAGCGCAGCGATGTTACTATAAAATTCTAACGCTAGAGCCACAATTTTATGGCCCCTAAGAATCGTTTTTTTTTTTTATTAAATTTACAGTAAAATTATAGTGAACAATAGTTTTAACGGTATAAACCTAACCTTTTGACTATACAGAGTG
Organism: Diuraphis noxia; assembly: GCF_037042655.1. Classification (NCBI taxonomy): domain Eukaryota; kingdom Metazoa; phylum Arthropoda; class Insecta; order Hemiptera; family Aphididae; genus Diuraphis; species Diuraphis noxia. The sequence goes on from NW_028301711.1 coordinate 81,319,908, forward strand.
GTTTTTAATTATTGATTTTGGTTACCTCCCAGTCCCTAAAATATCCAAATTTTCGTACTACACAATACACACATAGTCCCAAATCAGTCAAATTTAAATTATACATAGTACCTATCAACCTATCACTTAATATTAATATGTATTTACAATAAATAATTTTATTTAAATAAAGTAGAATTTATATTTAACAAATTTAAAGGTTCTTTAAACAAATTTGTGAAATAGAATTTTTGTTGAAAAATTTTTTTTTATATAACGCACATCATTTTAAGTGTACAAAATGCATGAAAATAATAATACATAATATCAGAAATAAATAAAAATAAATTTAAATTACCTATATGGGGTATGTGAATTATAGTTTTATTTTTTTTCTTTGTGGTCGAAGAACTTTCTGATATCCTGTATTAATATTATTATTTTAAAATTGTATAGAATATATTATTATATAAAGGTTTAATGTGAATAACACACTTTTAAATTTCGTACTGCACGCTGCATTTTTCGTACTACACACAATTTTAGGGACTGTGATACCTACAATAATTTAAAAAACAAGTTTCATTAAGAATTTACAAAAACAAAACCCGGAAAACTTGTTTTTTTGTGATTGTAACCATATATATAGAGTATTAGCGATTTCAATAACAATTTACATTGCTGCAGAAATAATTCTACATACCAACGCATGTTACGTAAAGGGATACCGTTCTACACGTAGGAAAAGGATTTCTGCTTTACGATAATTTACGAAGATGATTTAAAATTTTGATTTTGATTATCGCACGAACATTTTAACTTTTCCAAATTTTATGAAATTATAAATCATTATAAATTATTATAAATAAAAAACAAAAAACTGAACACGTGGCCTCACTGAAAAAAATTATGTTGTATAGTTTTACCAAATAGGTTTGTTAGAGATTATATCGTAGTTACTACCAGAAAATTGTTATGCATACAATATTATATTGTTTTCAGTAAAGTCCTCTTTCTGTAAGTTATTGATGGTGTAAAGAACAATAAGATTTGCTGTATTTAAAAATTATTACGTAAATACAACAGAATAAACGAATTAACAACACTTTTAATAGACGGAACAATATTTCTGGTAATCTACGTTTATTAGATAAAATCTATTTTTAAACTGAGTATACCAAAAACCGAATGATGGATTGTGGGTACGGAACATTTGTGATTACAACAAAACCTTGTAGTAATAACAACCAATAATAAGGTTTTCCCAATACTATTTCTTAAATTATCAAGTAATATATAGTTGATACAAGAGTGGCAAGGGGGTGGAGGATGCTAATCGGCACGGCGCGCGGCGGTCGACTGGAGAAGACTCAAAGACTGTTGTCAGCGGAGTTCGGACTGCGGGTTGCCGATTGACTCATTTGCTATTCATCTTGTATCTATACTCAGTTGTCTCATTTCGCATTTTCGCCGTTTAGCGTTTAATAATTACATTTATTAATATTATAATGGCAGACTGCGATGCAGCTGATTTTCTGAAAGCCTGGAATTTAGAACAATACATTGAAGTTTTTCGTGGTAAGTACCTCTTAACATTTGATACATTTACAGTTCACTCTATAGCAGAGGGTCCCAAAATTTTTTTTTCCCGTAGACCATTTTAATATTTGATTTTTACATATTAATCGATGTGTTGTTTGATACCTTACACGGAGCTTACAGGATTTTTTATAGAGGTCTCAATGGAACACATGTTTTTTTGCACATAAATATAAATATTTTGAATAAACACATAGGTATTTCACGTGACACTTGTATTCCGCGATGGCATTCACGTGAATTTACAAAATACGTGTATTCCGTGATTCGTTTTATTTTTAAATTTTTTCTCGGTTTTAACAATGACTATAGTTGCCAATTAGTTGGATTAGATAGATAATGTCTATCTATATTTCACGTGTAGAATTTATAAATTCACGAAATTCACGTGTAGGATTTTTAAATACACGAAATTCACGTGAATTACGTGAACTACGGGTTACACGGTTTTCATTACGAAATTTTTAATTTCACGTGTACACGTGTAAACCGTGTACACGGGTAATAAGAGCTCTAGTTTTTTATGGAGTGAACATTTATAAAATATATAAGGTGTAAAGTTTGTTTTTATTTCTTTAATTTTTTAAATATTTAAGCAACACCAAATGTTGCTTATTATTTAGTTGTTAAATTAGGTACTAAATAAGTAGCTACCTAACATGAATACCAGAGTTTTTTGAGATCCGATATCCAAATCAAAGAATTTAATTAGGTACCTATACCTATTGCCTACGGAAATCACGGATAGAAAAATTTAATTTAATTTGTTCACAAAAAAATATTGTTACTTAACGCTAAACTTTATTGTTTTTTTATAAGTAGACAATTTTGATGGAAATCTTTCATTAACATTTCTTATTATAGCTATGAAAATAAAAACTTATATGAATTTCTAACTGAAAAATAGTTGCAACATTAATTGTAAAAATTATCATGGCTTTAAATAGCTAAAAAAGTGTCGAAATAGTTTATGAAAATGTTCCCATCTATGTAAAATGCTAATGTAAATATTTGATCAAAATTTCAATGGTCTACAGTTAATAATTTTTGAGTCATGCTCAGAATCTAAAATAAGTAAAAGCTAATAAAATAGTCTAGGATATAACACTGCCAATCATAATAATAATAAAATTTAACTATCTACAGAATTTTAATTTTTTCTTCGACAGAAAACGATATAGATATGAAGACCATACCCTTGCTAACTGAAGCCATGATGATGGAATTAATTCCTAGTGTTGGACACCGAGCACAATTAAAATCAAATGTTGACCAATGGAAAAATATTATCCAGCAGATACCTTCACCCTCAGTAATTTTATATTATAATAATTCATAAGTATATAAATCAATCGTAATTTTAAAATAACTTATCCATAAAATGTAATTAGTAATGCTCCAGGTTAGGTTAGTAGGTACCTATTGTTTTACGAAATATTAAGACAATTATTTTGATAATGGTTTCATAAACAATCATCATCTGTATAAAAATATTTTATTCTCTTTTTGAAAAAAGTATTCAATTATGTACCTACTTAGACTTAGTTTAAAGTAATTACATGATGGTCTTATTTATTATTTAATTTAAAACATAATTTACTTTTTAATTATTTAGTTATCATAATCAATCATGGTTAATTTAATTTTAGTATGTACATTTTTTACTCTGGATAAATTTTGTTTTTAGTTGTGATTTTCTTTAAATTATTTTACTAATACTATTATATTTTACAAACTCTTTTTTTCACTTAAAAATTAAAACTTTTTATGGAAGTAATTTTTTGTTTTAATTTCAGGCTGTATCTTGCAGTAGTATTGACTCAGATATACAGATAACTAATTTAGTAGAAAATAATGTATGGGTAAGTCATATTTTTTTATTATAAGTACCTATATACCTTGATTTAACTCTATCTCATAATAATCTTTAAATTATTTCAATATTTCAGTGGATTCTTTTATTTCTATTTCAGAACTTGTTGAATGTTCAATGAAATATTTATATGTGAATAATATGTTTTTAAAATTTCAGTCTGAAACTCCCAGTAGTAACAGTAGTGGAAGCACAGTGAAGAAATCACCAGAAGAAATAACACAAGATAATGTATCGGTAAGCTTATAATTTGTATTATATTATATTATAATCTTCAAATAATTTATTTATTCTAATATTTCATAAGATTATTTTTTTATATTTCTAAACATTTTTCTATTATAATTCAATATTAGTACCTACCTATTAAAGTCCTTAATATCTGCATATATTGCCAATGAAATGTTTTTGTCACAATATGTAGGGTTGTAGGGATTGTATACATTAAATGTAAGACTATGAACTCAAGTACCTACTCAACAAATAATATATAATTTAGGTAATTTATACAAATATTTTTATCTTGACTTAGATCAGAACTCATACAAACAGTTTCAGAAACAGTATTGATTTTATTAGTCTAATTATTATATACCTATTAGGTAGTCTTTATTAGTATTAATGTAAGAATAAAATTGTTATTAGTGTTATGCTTAACAATTTTGTTGAATTTTTTAATAACAATTTTTTTATTAGAAAGTTTTAATGAAAATGTATTCAAATAATAAATAATTTTACTATTGCAGGAAGTATTGGAACTACTTAGAACTACAAATGAAGAAAAATCGTTATTGGCTACATTTCATCAAAGTGGTTTGTTAGATAGTACAGGTCGTAGGCGTTTGTGTCACTTAATAATGAATAGAGAACTCAGAGATGATGTTCAAAGACGTATTCCATCATCACGTTTACATAACCTTGCATACCAAATCACAAAAGTTTTTAAAAATGAACGACCATCAACTTATTTTATTCCATACATTTCTTACGGACCGGGCTTAAAAAGAGCAGCCAAAGGAAAGCTTCTCGACTGTTTAAATAATAGGAGAAGGGAATATAGAAAATCTGGTTTGATTAATTCATCGAGACGAAGCTCAACATCTTCTGAATCATCTTTTAGTTCTATTCCATTACCGGAAGGACTTATACAATCGACTGAAGAAGAAGGAAATTACATTCAATCTGTTGTGGAGGAAAATCTCAATTGGCTAAGAAACTCTAGTGACCCATGGGATTTAGTAGAAATAAATTGGAATTTGACATCCAGCTTTCGCTTAAAAAGACTGATGTCACAAGACGGTCCTTCGATTGCAGAGTACATGACTGAGTTTCCATGTTTGAAAAAACCTGCAGGATATCTCCTTGTAAGTGCATATGATATTATTAATAATTTGTAATTTGTATCTGATTACTCATTTGATTATTAAGATCTTATTATTTATTCTTTAGATTTTAAAAGACTTTACCGTTGCGTATCCAAAATCTGTCGATAAACTGTATCAGAACTTACCAATATATAGAAAGAAGATTATTGACCTAACATTGACTAAAAGTAAAAAAACTAAAGATTCCACTGTACATCAAATTTTGAATGATTACTTACAGTACAGCTCTGAAGGTTAGTTGAAAATTATTTTGCTTAACAATTGATTAATAAATATTTTTATGAATCAAACAGTGTCCAAAAAAAATAAAACCAATCTTCTAGTCCTTGACTAACATGATTTTTATTAATGAATACCTATTTTGTATTCTTAAACTTATTATTCAAGCTTTAATTTGAAAATTAATTGGTAAATGTTTAGTGTTTACTGTATGTTATGGAATTATTATGTTAAAATGAAGAATTATGTCAAGTAATAAATTAAAATGTTTTTTTTTTTTTGTTTAGATGAAGAAACATCAAATATAGTTTGTCTGTTTTGCTTGGTATTCCTCATTGGGAATTCAGTTGTTAGGGGGAAAAAGGCATCAACACAATGGAAGCCATCAAAATTAGAGGCTAGAGATGGTTTCATAACTAAAATATCTAGCGACGCTGAAATACAAGAAACCATTACGAGAAGGCGAGAAAAACTGTCAAGCCTAGGCCACACATTACAGCCCTTCATAATTATTGTTGGACCAAGCTATAACTCTATTCAAAACTACTTGGTAATCGTTGATAATACTATTTATAAACTCCACTCTATTACAGCTGCTGTTGATTGCTGCTTTAAAATATTTTTAACTTTGAATGCAGAGTACCCTGTAGAATCCACAGGAATATGGTCCTTTATTCAAAAGGGGTTTTATCAGATAAAAACGCTCTGGGATAAAAATTACACGACTGTTAGTGCCCTTTTATCTGATTTAGGGATTCCTATTTTGCAGGGAGATTAATTATTTTTTTATTCACTGAATTTGTATTAGTTGAACAATAATTAACAGTTAATTTTATTAATAAAAAGTTTTCAAGTATTTTATAATGTATTTGATTTTAAAGTTTAAATAAAAGATACATTGTTTATTTTAAATTTAAAATGCCTACTTGTTTTTTATGTAAAGAACAATTTGTTAATATTAAGGTTCTTTTTAAACACTTAGATCTATATCATTCTCAAAGTATTGATTCATATGTTTGTGCCGAAGGAAATTGCTCAAGATCATTTTCTTTAAAAAATTCTTTTAGAAAACATTTATCAAGCCATAACACAATAGAAACTTCTGAAACAAGTCCTGACATAATTATACAACCGTCTACTTCCCAGCAGCTCAATGAAGATATTTCATTAAATTCTATAATTCCTACATCAGATAATGTACCTGACCCAAGAGAATTTTTAAATAAATCAATAAGTTGTTTTCTTGCGTCTCTTTATGCAAATCCAATTATGCCAAGAAATGCTGTTCAACTGGTGGTTGATGGTATTGATAAGGTTATAACACAAGGTATTTTACCGTGTGTTGATAATTATGCCGAGAAATTATTAAACCGTGGTGAAATTTCCCCAGGATCTTTTGAAGCTTCTAAAAATATTTTGAAAGTTATTGAAAACCCTTTAGATAATTTTAAAAGTGAACATAAAAGATTTAAATATTTCAGTGAACAATTATGTACTTATATAGAACCCAAAGAAATTGTAATTGGACAAAGGTTGAATACAGTTTTAAGGGGGGGCTTGTCTACCTTAGAACCTTGTAATTGTACAATGCAATTTATGCCATTGCGTCAAATTCTCCAAAAATTTTTTTCTTTAGAAAATGTACTTACAGATACTTTGAAATATATGGAAAGTTTGTCCAAAATCATAGTATTATTAGCAACTTTATTCAAGGATCTTTTTGGCAATCAAAGTTACAAAAACATAATGGGCGCACTGTTTTACCACTGTTCATGTTCTTCGATGACTTTGAAAGTGGGAATATACTTGGTAGTCACTCTGGTATTCACAAATTAGGAGCGGTATATGTATCTGTTGCATGCCTTCCTCCACATCTTATAACAGTTTTGTCTAATATTTTTATGGTTCTTCTGTTTCATTCTGCTGACAGAGAAGATTTTAAAAACAATATTATTTTTAGACCTTTAATTGATGAGTTCAACTTTTTGCAAAGTAATGGTATTGAAATTAATACACCTTTATTTCAAGGAAAATTATATTTTGATTTAGGTCTTATCCTAGGCGATAACTTAGGTTTACATGCTATAACTGGCTTTACTGAAAGCTTCTCTTCCAATTTTCCTTGTCGGTTTTGTATGATACATAAAGATAGATTGAAAATCTTATGCTATGAAGATGAAACTCTTTTAAGAAATGTTGAGCAACATAATGTACACGTTATAGAACAAAACATGTCAGCATCGGGAGTAAAAGAGGAATGTGTTTGGTTAGGTATAACACATTTTAGTCTCTTTGACCAGGTAGGTGTGGATTGGATGCATGATTTTCTTGAAGGTAGTGCAAAATATATTTTTGCTTTTATTATACCTTATTATGTTAATGAATTAAAACTTTTTTCTCTTGAAATCTTAAACAATAGAATGTTTGGTTTTGATTTTGGACCTGAACATAATAGACCTAGTGCGTTTACCAAAGAAAATGTGAATCAGGGAAATATCCGACAGTCAGCATCTGAAATGTTAGTATTGATAAGATATTTTGGATTAATCATTGGTGATTTTGTACCAGTTGAAGAGCCAGTATGGACATTGTACATGACTATGCGTAGAACTTTAGATATTATGTTATCAGTATCAATTGAAAAAGATAGCTGCTCATTGCTCAGAACGTTAGTGGGAGAATTAAATGAATTGTACTTAAAATACAGTAAAAAATATCTGAAACCAAAATTTCATTTTATGCTTCATTATCCTGCTTTGATTAATAAATTTGGTCCCATTTCTCATCTCTGGTCTATGAGGTTTGAAGCCAAGCACAGAACATCTAAAATTTCTGCACGATCAAATTTTAATAGACGTAATATTTGTTTGTCATTAGCTATTAAACATCAACTACAGCTTAATGAAACTTTTTTAAATGGTAAATTATGTAATACAGTTTTTGTTGGACCCTACAAGTTTTTAAACTCCATAAAACGATATGAAGTTCAAACATCATTAAACCTTAGCTCAGAAGTACCCTTAAAACTGGTAAACTGGGCAAAGGTCAAGGGAACTCATTATAAGATTAATACAATAGTAACCAAAGATATTTTAGAAGATAATTATCCAATTTTTGCATCAATTATAAATATTTTTCTTTATGGTCCAGACAGAATTATTTTTGAAGTAAATGTATTCTCAAGTATTTGTTTTGATGAACATGTGTTTTGTTATGAGATTAATAAACCTGATATAAAAAATAAAGACTCTACGTGTTATATTTTTCAAGATTCATTAATTTCTCCTGTGCCTAACAGTTTAAACATAGCATATAATGGTAAACAATATGTTACTGTAAGAAGTCCTTTTTAATGTTTTATATTATAGATTATTAAATGTAATATTGTAAATTTTATCATTTTATCAATTTAATTTTACAGCTTATTAATTATTATACAATACCTATGTTGTATGTATTAACCTATTTTATGTATCTTAATTCTCTACTGTTAAATTTTGTATTAAATGCATTGAATTATGTATAATTTATATTTACCTACTATTATATTTTTACTTAACTATTTGTTTTGTTGACTAATTGTAAATAAATACTGTGCAAACTGCAAATATCTTTTTCATTAAAAAAAAAATACTTACAATGCAATTAAATTTTTTATTTTAAAATGTATAAGAAAATATGGTTTAGGCTACTTGATAAATAAATGGTGTTTAATAATGTACTTATAATTGTGTTCATAAATCATTATTGTCTATGAAACATTTAATTTTTTAAATAATAAGTAGTAAATATATTATTGACTAACATAACATAAATATATTAATATGTTTATTATTATGACAATAACATTGAGTAAAGTATTATTATATTATATAATATATATTGAATATATGTCTATATATTTTACTCGACGATAATAGCTACCTAATAAACATGGTTGTAGTTATTAAACGAATTACCATATTCACTTGTAATTGCAACATTACAATAATTTATATTTTCTAACGTCAATGTTATTATTACTAAACATATCAAAGGCAATACTAAGTTGTTTGGTAATCATATCAGAATTTACTGCGATAACATCATAACTATCCTGTTACTCGCACTAATCTAACTGGTACTGATTATATTTTGATTTGTATTGAGTAGTAACAAAATATTATATACACCGAAGTTACCCATACAAATGGTTTGTATGTAGAACTAATCACAGTTCGGTTCTGATAACTAAAGATGATGTTCAAACAACATTTTATTGTTAACAAGATTTGATTAATTATTGTAACTAAAATTATTGTTGTCACTGTAGCAACCACTTTTCGTGGTTACATTTACCATATTTCGTTTCACGTAACAATATTTTTTTTTCAGTGCTGCAATGACCACTGCACAGTGCATAGTGCAATGACTAAAAAAAAAAAATAAAAAGATTTTCTCATACATTACTTTACAGCAGTGTTACGTGTTTGAGTTAACTGAAAGGAATACAAAAATTCACATTGATTCAAACGCACATGTGCCGAAAAAGCCCTTTCAACCTAACGATATTCTACTAAATGGTTATCGAATATTTTCTGGGATAGAATATCATATTAAATATTAAAATTATTTTAAAGTATTTAAAAAGAAATAAATAGGTAAATAAAAAAAACGCGAGACAAATCTATTATAAAAGTACCTTAAACAAATATTTAATATCGACAAAGGTCTACTTACTCGATTACTGCTCGATTGTTAAATGAAATTAGTCTTACCATCTCCCGATCACATAGCCTGTTGCCAAAAAAGTATTTTCCATCACTCTTCTAAATTGGTTACATACGATAACGGACGTATCGATAACTGCGCGATTAAACGAAAGGTGCGTATGACAGAGCACAGAGATCGATAGTGGATACGGGAGATAGACAGAGACCGTGTCGTAAAACGCGCCTTTGATAACAATATATTATATGTATTGAAAAATATTAAACACCGTTCGATCAAATATCATTCTTTATATAACTTAACATTATACCATAAAACTTTACTATCTACACGACTACGCGTATAACATGATTTTTGAATGTCTATGAAATCCGCCTTATACTAAAATACCTATTCAGTATTCCCTAAATATAAATTCCACTTATCGTCGTGTCTGCATACTTGAATTGATGTAGCACATTGTCCAACTTGAGTAGCTTACTTGAAAATTAATCGATGTTTATCTGTGTTGACTGACTTGCTAGACACTTCAAAATTACTTTTTTTTTAACATACGAAAAAGCACCGGACTTGTGACGTGAGGCCGTATTATTCAATTGCCGACTTCCGTGGGCAATGTGAGAAATCTAGACACTCAAACTCGATATTCAAACTTCCCGCCTTCGGAACGTGATCACCAACACCGAGTCTTATCAAAACTCCTTATCACATAGACAATTTTTGTTTTTCAACCAACATTTCATTTTTTTTGTTAAAAAATAAACTACGACATTATCGTTTCCACCCAACACCAACCACTCACAGCGAGTCTCACGGACCCCCGAGTTTCAGGACAGCGAGTTTCCGATGGCAGCTAGTTGTAATATAATAAGAAAAAATGTTAGTTAACATCTCAACTTTATGCATTGAACAGAAAAATTCAAGCTCAAACTTATTATTAAAGAACTAATAATAAGAACTAAGTAAGTTCAAACACATCATTTGAGTTAGCATGTTTTTCAAAACAAGTTTCCAGATATTTTAGAATTATAAACAAATTGTGATCTGGATGTGTAAGGTATCCTTTACTTTTTGCTTGAACTAAAACAGCCTCTTGACCTACTTATGACGTATTTAAGTTCTTTAAGCCTTCAATTCAAATTTTGTTCACTAAACGCATTGATATGTATCTATTAAATGTATTTATATAAAATATATTAATATATACTATTTTATAAAAGTTATTTAGAGGTTTTAGATTCTGAACGAAGTGATGAATGTATTGATTTTACAATGATGTGTGTGTTTTTTTTTTTTTATGTTTGTTTTTGTGTCTGTGTACAGCATAACTAGTCGAAATAATGCTTCGATTTCAAACTTTGGGGGTGGTTTCCGATGTAAAAGTGAATATCCTTGGTGGATTATAGAGGTCAAAAGTAAACATTTACCAACAGCTTTCAAAAAAATCGAGAAAAACAAAAAAAAAAACGACAGAAAAACGGAATTTTTATGCAAAACCAGTTTTCGACCAAATCGATATTTTTATATGGTTGTAATTCAAAAACTAATCACTGTAAATACTTGAAATTTTCACCAAATGTTAATGTTAGTGATATCTATATACAGTTTAATTTTCAAAAATTTTCGTCTTTTTTGAGTTATTTATAGACCACTGAAATTTTCGATTTTTTTTTTGAAGTGTCGGTAAAAAAATGTTGGACGACCAAAAAAACATGAAAATTTAATACAAGGTTTCTTATGAGTTGTTCTAATTGTAGCTAAAAAAAATTAAAAATCGTTAGTCACTATTTTTTTATAAGCGTTTATAGTTCAAATTTTTACGAAATCTGTCGAAAATGCGATAATTTGCAAGTAATTTTGAAGTTGAAAAATTATAAAATTCTTTGTGTTTATAACTAAGGATTAAAAATACAACACTAAGTTTTCCATAAGTTTTCCTTCAAGTATCTATAGAGAAAACTCGAGGCATCATTATACGAAGAATTTTAAGTGCGTTTGAATTTTAAATTTTTACGAAATAGCGTACGATAACGATTTATCCTGAAACGATTTTAAATATTTAATATTATTCAAAAAGTATAAGTCGTAGAGACTTGAAAATTTTATCAGTTATTTATATTGGCGTTTACTTTACACTAAAAGCTAGGGATCCAAAAACTTTAGAGGATGCTATGCAGGTAGCGAAAGACGAAGAAACCGAATATAACGCTAATTTAGATGTAGAAAAATTACGGAAAAACTTGGAAAGACAAGATTTAAACGGGGGAAATGTACTTGAAAATAAGTTTAGGAAACAAGGAAATGATAATAATAGTAACAAACAAAATTTTAATCGCGGAAATAACAGATACAATAATTATAACAACGGGTTTAACGATTCTAATAGGCGAACTAATAATAACGTATATAATAATACATTCGATAAAAATTTTAATCGGAATGGATATAATAACGGAAGACAAAACCAGAGCAATTTTAATCAGCGTAATAATAATCAAAACAGGATATCGCCAAATAACGCAGGATGTTATATCTGTGGCGGCACAAATCATTTCGCACGAGACTGTAGGCAGGCAGGTCAAAATCTGAGACAAAACATTAATATGAATAGACAACAAATTCCAAATTTCAATCCGCGTAGAAACAACAATAGTAATAATAACGTAGTGGAACCACTGAGTTGCACCTATTGCAATAAAAGAGGACACGAAATTTCGAGTTGTTACACAAAACAGTGAAACGATAGGAATAACGCAAATTCGTCGGGAAACGCTCAGATGCCAACCTCGAGTGGGGTGAGATTGGTACATCAAATAATCGATTCAGAACCCTCACAGAGCGATGCTTACGCATTTCAACAGCTATAATTCAAAATCATATAATGTTACAATCATCTAGTTTTAATACAGAAAATGTTCAATTACTATTAGACACGGGTAGCGATTTAAATTTAATAAAAATAAATAAATTAGCTGGTAACACGATAATAAATGAAAATGAAAAAATTTATCTAAAAGGCATAAACGAAAAAATAGTTCCTACAATTGGACGTACAATAATTACATTAATAATAGATAAAAACGAATTTAAAACTGACTTTTTTGTAGTAGATAAACAGTTTCCGGTCGATAAGGACGGAATACTAGGACAGAAATTTCTGATAGAAAATAACGCTATAATCGATATCGCAAATAGTACATTAACAATAAAAGATAAAAATGACTTTAACGAAAATAAAATATGTTTCACATTAAAACCGCGAACGGAAACGGTGGTTTGCATACCGATTGCAGATCCCGATATGAAAAATAAAAATATTTTAATAAATAAACAACAATTATCAGAGGATGTGTATTGCGCAAATATATATAATACGGTTAAAAATGGCAAGATTACAGTTAGTGTATTAAACATATCAGAAGTAGCACAGGAAGTGAAATTAGCGCAGATTAATAAAATATCATATGAATATGACGTGGATACAGATAATCACGAAATAAAAAATATAGTTCATGATAATGCACGCGTAGATAAAATAAAAAGTCTTATTAGGAGTGACCATTTAAATACAGAAGAACGCGAAACGATAATAAAAATTTGTGAGCAATATGCCGACATATTTTATTTAGAGAACGATTATTTAACTATGACAACAGCGGCAGAACACGTAATTAAATTATCTGTTGACCAAGCCCCAGTTCATCGAAAACAATATAGGCTACCGCATGCGCAGTTACCTATAATTGAGGCAGAACTTGCGAAAATGGAAGAAAACGATATCATAGAACGGAGTATGAGTCCGTTTAACGCACCACTCTTATTAGTGAAAAAGAAGGCAGACGCGTCAGGGAAGGAGAAGTTTCGAGTAGTTATAGATTTCAGGGCATTAAATAATGTTACCTTAAACGAATTCCACCCTTTACCGAATATCACAGAGATTCTGGACCAACTAGGTCAATGTCAGCTTTTCACTCTACTCGACCTTCGAGCGGGATACCTTTAGCAAAAGATTCTAGAGAGCTTACGGCCTTTTCAACAGGTCAAGGTCATTACCATTTCAAGCGATTAGTGATGGGATTGGCGTCAGCACCCAGTACGTTCGCACGTATTATGGCAAACGTTTTATCGGGACTAATTGGAGTAAAGTGTTTAGTTTATTTAGATGACATAATAATATACGCGAAAAACTTAAGTGACCATAACAATAAATTAATTAGCGTATTCGAAAGATTACGTATACATAATCTAAAAATAGAACCAGACAAATGTGAATTTCTAAAACGAGAATGCCTGTTCCTAGGACATATAATCTCGGAACATGGAATTAAACCAGACTCAAAGAAAGTTACTGCAGTTCTAGATTTTCAAATACCCAAGAATGTAAAACAAATAAAAAGTTTTCTAGGACTTAGTGGATATTACCGGAAGTTTATAGAAAATTATAGTTCGATAGCTAGACCGATGACTAGGTTGTTAAAGAAAGATGTAAAGTTCGATTGGGACGATGATTGTCAACAAGCGTTTGATAAATTAAAGACATTACTCTGTTCAGAACCAATTTTGCAATACCCAGATTTTACGAAAGAATTTATACTTACGACCGACGCGAGTGGGAAAGCGCTAGGAGCAATATTATCACAAGGAAAGATAGGGAGCGATCTACCTATATCATACGCGTCTAGGACGTTGAGTCAGTCGGAAGCGAATTATTCAACAACGGAATTAGAATGTTTGGCAATTATATTTGGGGTTAAACATTCCAGACCATATCTCTACGGTAGAAAGTTCACGATTCTTACAGATCATCGACCATTATCTTGGTTGTTTAACTTAAAAGGTCCTTTATCTAAATTAGCAAGGTGGAGAATCGAATTGGAACAATATACATATGAAATTAGGTATAAACCAGGTGTACAAAACGCGAATGTAGACGCGTTAAGTCGGATGTATAATATTAAAGAAATAAAAGATGAAAGTTACGCAAACTTTCTTGAAAAATCGGAAACTATGATAATAACCAATAGAAACGTGAAAGAGGTACACGGTGAACTAATAGAGTCACCAAATGAATACAATATAGTGTCAAAGTTTCAAAAAATAGAAAAGTATTATAATTTTAGGTCAGGAATAAATTACGAACTAAAACAAAGATTCGGAAAGGATAAAACGCTAAAATCAAATAAGGATATCGGGGGCGTTGTAAAATTTAAAACGGACGATAGATATATAATATTTTTGATAACGAAAAGTAAACAAAAGCAATTAGCGACGTATGAAAATATGCATCTGGCATTATTGAATTTAAAATATTTCTGCGAAAAACATTCATTAACTAAGTTAGCTATGAACCAGTTAGGGCGGAAAGACGGTTTAGATTGGGCAAAAGTTCGATCTATAATACGATATGTATTTCGTAACACAAACATCGAGATAATAATCTGTACTAAATTAGAATACAGTAAGGAAGAAAAATTAGTTATTTTTAAACAATTTCACGATTCTTTACTAGGAGGTCACGCAGGAATACATAGAACATATAAAAAAATTAAACGGCAATTTAACTGGCCAAATTTAAAACAGGAAGTAAAAGATTACATAAAAGGTTGTGCTTCATGTCAGGCGAATAAAACTACTAACAAACATCATAGAAGTCCCATGGTAATCACTACGACAAGTTCTAAACAATTCGAAAAATTATTTATGGACATTGTAGGACCATTAATAGAAACTGAGTCAGGTTTCAAGTACATACTTACTTTTCAAGACGATTTGACAAAATATTCGTTGGGAGTCCCGTTACATGACCACACGGCGAATACGGTAGCGAAAGAATTTGTTACTAAGTTCGTATGCGTGCATGGAATACCTCAAACGATTTTAACAGATCAGGGCACTGATTTTCTTAGCAAAATCTTTTCCGAAGTATGTAAATTACTAAAGATTAACAAAATAAATACAAGTCCTTATCATCCACAAACCAACGGTAGTTTAGAAAGGTCACATAGAACTTTAGCCGAATATCTAAGACATTACGTAGATAAAGATTTAAATAATTGGGATCAGTTACTGCCTTACGCACTATTCGTATATAACTCGACAGAACACACCGCAACCAATTACCAACCGTATGCGTTGTTATATGGAAGAGATTTAGATATACCAGTAAAATTAAAATGTAATCCAGAACCTAGGTATAATTATGACGATTATGTATTCGATCTAAAACAGAAAATGCAAGAGTCGCATAAAATCGCGAGAGAAAGATTAATACAAAAGAAAATAAAATCTAAAAATCATTATGATAAAAAGGTTCACAGTGAGGATTTAAGGATAAAAGATCTAATATTACTTAAAGATAAAACCCAAAAGAATAAATTAAGCGCGTTATGGAAAGGACCATATGAAATTCTAGAAATACTAGATAGTGAAAACGTGGTAATAGCGCGAGGTAGACAGCAGGTCACCGTGCATAAGAACGATGTAAAGAAATACTATGAGACCATGGTATAAAGGAAATATAAAAAAAAAAAAAGATAATTAAATATTGTATAAAGAAAAAGTGGTACACATAAGTAATAATAGAGTAGTACGCAATTAGTGAAATTAGGTATAGATATAAGTATTAAATAAGCGAAGAAATGGAATAATAATAAAAAGTTCGATAAAATAGGGAGATTGCTGAACCTCCAAGAAACACATGATGTAGTTTGTAAAAAGACACATAATATAACACATGCCAATGATCCTCGGACTGATGTACAATTTACAAAATGTATATTTGACCACGTGATAAGAAAAATGGGGTATGATAATTTAATTAAACATTTTAGATAACTATAGGTAGAGAATAGAAAACTATGGATGGACCGCTACGACTTGAGACCTATGCAAAAGAGTCGTAACGGATATGTCCATAGGTTGGAATAGATAAAGAACACCGGAAAAACCGGATAGTACCTATAAACTAGAATATATATATATATACACTTAAAACGATTAGAATGTATGGTTAAGGGAATTAAATTAAAGGGATAAGTTAGTTAGAGGAACTTTATTAATATTGTTATAAAAAAAAAAATAATGAAAAAAAAAAATGTAAACTATGGTTATGGGAAAATATTATTATTAGTATTATAGGACAATTATGTTAATCAAATAAATAAACAATTAATGGAACATACATGTACTACTAACACAATCTTTATTATTATATAAGTACAAACAAAAAAAAAAAATATATTATTAATATAACTATTAACCAAAAATATATCATATTATATAAAACATTATTAATATATAAAATATATTATAATATGTAATTTTTTCTATAAATAAAAAACATATTTACAATAAATTAATATAAATAATATTTCATTAAATTTTATTCTATTAAAATATAAATAATTTTTAACTGAGTGATAAAAAATTAATACTAGCTATAAATATAAGATGATAAATGATTGGTAGGTGTCTGGTGTATTGATTATATATTGATAGTCAGGTGATTTAATTAAAAAAAAATTAAAATACAATTTTATAAGTTTTGTTACTAATCCTAATTCCTACATTTACTTTTGTATACTATTAAATATGTTTTTTTTTTTTATTGTCAAATAAAGCAATCTAATGCATTAACCAGTGAAACAAAAGAAGTAGTTGATGAAGTTTTGACAAATGATTTTGCTGTTGAAAATGATTGTGATCAGTATGATATTGGACATTATATAAAACATGATTTAAATATTACTGAAGATTTTAAGTATAAACTGTTGAAGAATCCTTGGGTTCCAAGTATCCATTATAATTTTAAGAAAGATATTGTTGTTGGAAATCGGGCATTTGTATTTAAGTGGTTTTCAATTTATCCTTGGCTGGCTTATTCAAAAATATTTAAGGGCACATTTTGTCTATACTGTGTTTTATTTCAAACTTATGTATCTCATGGAGGTTTTCAAGGACAGTTTATAAATAAGCCTTTCCAACGTTATCAAAAGTTTTTAGAAAAAGCAAACAACCATTCAAAAACTCAATGGCATATTGAATCTTCTATACGTTTCAATGATTTTATAAATATGACGAGTAAAAATTCTAGTGTACATCAGATGATTAATACAAACTGCAAAAATAAAATTGATGCAAATAGAAAGAAATTAATACCTATATTATCATCACTATATTTTTGTGCATTACATAATTTACCAATAAGGGGGAAAGACGGATGATTCAGCTGTTTTTAATAAGTTATTACAATTCAGAATTGATGCTGGGGATAATATTTTAAAAGATCATTTGGAAAATGCCCCTAAAAATTTAACTTATATTTCTCACCGTACACAAAATGAGATGTTAGAATCAATGTCTGCAACATTAAAATCTGTTATATCACAAGAAATTAATGAAGCTTCTTGTTTTTCTATTATTGCTGATGAAACAGCAGATATAAGTGGTATTGAACAGTTATCCATTTGTATACGATTTTTAAAAGATAACAATTTGCATGAAGAATTTATTGGGTTTTATCCTTTAAAAGAATTTGATGCCGAGTTCATTTCTAAAACAATATTAGAAGCATGTAATCATATGAAATTAGATTTAAACAAATGTGTGGGTCAAGGCTATGATGGGTGTGCCACTATGGCTGGATGTATATCTGGAGTGCAAAAGAGAATCAAGGATATGTATCCTAGAGCCCATTTTTTTCATTGCGCTAGTCATCGCCTTAATTTAGTCATCAATGATTTAAATGTCTTGCCTGAAGTTAGAAATTGTATTACCAAAATAAAGGACACTATAACATTTTTTAAAGAAAGTGCAGTTCGCATGAATGTAATTAATTCTAGTAATTGTAAATTAACCAAACTGTGTGAAACTAGATTTGTAGAGAAGCATAAGAGTGTAAGACAATTCAATGAAAAGTATATTGTTATTGTAGAAGGTTTAGAAGAAATGTCAACATCAAAACATTTTAACAGTAAAACTAAGCAACGAAGCCTTGAAATTCTAAATGCAATTACTACTCCAAGTTTTGTTATTTTACTATCAATTATAGCAAAGTATTCCGCCAAATTTGAATTTATATCTACTATTCTTCAGGGTGTGAATATTGATTTACAAGAAGCCACAAAACGCATTCAAGAGCTTTTACAGATTGTAAAAAATGACAGATGTAACAGTGAGTGTCAATTTAACTTAATATTCAAAAAAGCAGAAGAAACTGCAATTAAAATTGGTCTAGAGTTAAAAATACCACGAAGAGCTATCAGACAAACACAACGAGATAATTATCCAAGTAATAATATTAATGACTTTTTTAGACAATCTTTATTTATTCCCTACTTAGATTCCATAATAATGTCAATTAGTGATAGATTCTCTGATGAAAATTTAAAATCATTTTCATTATTTAATTTACACCCAAAAAAAATGATAAAAATGAATATTGAAGAGTTCAGTGAAGTAGTTAAATCTATCAATAACTTATATGGACCTCTTCTTGATAATTTTGAAGAAGAAGCAATAACTTGGTATGAAATATGGCTAAAAAAACCATGTGATCCAAATACACAAATAATTGATTTACTAGAAGAATCTAAATACTATCCTGCTGTAAATACAGCTTTACAAATAGCTATTACATTACCAGCAACTTCCTGTTCAGTTGAAAGAACCTTTAGGTACCTAACATATTATTATAAACCATATTTTGTATTGATTATTTAATATTGATTATAATTATTATCTATTTTAGTGCTTTGCGTCGTATCAAGACATGGGTAAGATCTACAATGTCCAATATGAGATTAAGCAGTTTGGCACTAATTCACATTCACAAAAATAGATTTGACGATACATTATTTTTTGAAAATCACAAAACCGATGTTATGAATCATTTTGGACTAAATGTCAGACGTTTATCATTATTATTTGATTCATAATTCATATAATATTATTAATAATTTTATAATTTTTTTCTATGTATTGTATTAGTTATGATTTATATTATTATACATTTGGAGTTATGTTTAGATAATAATATAAATATATGTAAAATATAGAACATGCATTTCAATTTGCACCCACTGAGCTGATTTCCTGCGGGCGTCCCTGAACATTAATATTATTGTAATCTACTTATTGTAAACGCGACAGTGTATTTTTTAAGCTAGTTAACTGGGCGACACTAATGTCGCCCAGTGAAAATATTTTGTTACCTAGTAGATAGTATTTTTAAAGACTGGGCGACACAATTTATAAAAGATGAAATTTTATTATATGTAAAAAAAAAAAAATTAAGTACCTAATAATTGCAATGAATGTGTAGGTTATAGATATTACAATAATGTGAAATGTTCATATTATTATCGTATTCGTCAATCGATATTAAACACAAAACGCATTTATCATTGTAGATATGAGAAAATAAGTTATAATAATATTGTTATACATTAATTATAAATTATAATGTATAGCAATAAGCGTAAAATTCCAATGTGTGTAAAAATAGTCGCCGATAACGATTCACGAGACGACTCCGACGCGCGACGGTTCACGATATTGATAGTTTTTATTGATATTTGATAGTTATTCCGCATCCGCATATTATTTTGTTTTTCACTGTGACTGTAACGACGTCGCAATAACAAGGATTTCTGTATTTTTATTCTGATCAACTATTAACTCATAGTTAACAAGTCAAGAGATTACTGGTAAGTACCTTAATAACTCAATAGCATCTTGTGGTGTTTAAAGTGGGTGGTGTACTGATGTGCAATTCTTGTTAAGAAGTTATTAAAAAAAAATAATAAGCCCACCTAAAATATTATTATAGTACTATTTACGGGTATATAAGCGAACAAAGATTTATTTTTTTAAATTAATACAATATTATACAATAAATTATTATAACTAAGCTTAAATTTTATAAAAATCGAAAATTCATTTTTACCTACTATTTTATCTGTTGTAATTTATGTGGTGTGCGACGTGCGTACACGTCTTGCACACCTAGGCACGAGTAGTCACTGTTAAATGATTAGCAGACACTAAACTGTTATGACTTATGAGTTATGAGAATTGCACAACAGTTATCTACCTATATTACTCGTATATTTTGCTGTGTATTTTTCTAAATTGTGTTTCTTGTTTAACTTATGTCTTATTCTATAATAATAATTATATCAACTGTGATTACCAAACCCTTATTTTTAGCATTAAATGGTAATATGAATAATTATAATTATTATAAAATACATTTTATTTCATAGTTTTAAGATGATTTATACAATATATATTTAATAATATAAAATCATAATTAAATTAATTAAAATCATTCTTAAAAGAGTGTGGTATACAACATACATTTTATAAGCAATTGTCAATTCTTAATTATTTAATTATTACATTTTAGCATAATTCAAATCAAAACCACTATGGCCAAACGCATTACAGATTTTTTTGGAGTATCCTCAAAAAAACAAAAATCTTCTACGAGTAATTCAGAATCTTATATTTTATCTCAAAATATAAATTTACCTGACAAAGCTTCGAATTCTAATACTTCTTTTACAAATCAAGTAGATGATAGTGTTGATTGTTCTTTGCCGACTTTATCGTCTTCAATTACTACAACTGAGATTCCACTTAATGTTTCAAATTCGACCAGTGTTAATTCAGAATGGTACAAGGGGTCCAAGTTAGATGCGAATTGGTTAATTCAAACATTTGATTTTTTGAAGAAAGTAAAATTAGGAAAACGATCAGGTATTCAATGTATTTTATGTTTTAATCAAATTTCGGAAGCCAAAAAGTTGTCTCGCAATGGACAAGTTCCAATAGCTGATGGGGTAAGATGTGATGGAAAAAAAGAGCTCATGAGAATTATAGACCATTTAAATAGTGACGCTCATAATGCTGCTTGTTGTGCAGAACAAACTCAGACACTTTGGATGTCACAATCAAATAAACATCCTTGGGTAAAGCTTTTAAAATCTCACGAGTCGGAAGTTGTTACCAATTTAATTGAGTTAGCTATTGATGTTCATAATGACAGTAGAGTTATGACCTTATCTGCGAATTCCTGGCCATCTAGGTCACTCTCTAAAATACATTCTAACGCTCAAATTGCAACCTATCGTGAACATGATTTAGACTCAAATTTTGTTAGTTTTAATCCTTCTAAAGCTGTTTTACATTATAAAGATCCAAACATCTATCGTGAAATGCTAGATATAATTGCGGAAATTGTTATGGAATCTGTATCAGAAGATTTGAAAAAGTCTATTTGTTTCTCTATTCAAATCGACGGATCAGTTGATAAATATTCAGTTGACAATAAGTTTATCACCGCTCGCTATTTAGATGAAACAAATGCTATCAAAAACGTTTTCTTAGGTGAAAGTCATTCAAGCAAACGTGGTGCAGAAGGGTTACTTGATTGTATTTTAAGCACTTTAAAAAAACTTGGTTTAGAAAATATATCCAAAGAAAAGTTACTCGGCTTAACAACTGACGGAGAAAGTGCCAATACAGGAAAAAAGAGCGGTCTTTGGGTTAGGTTGAGGGAATACTTGAAAAGGGATATACTATGTATTTGGTGTGTAACACATAGGTGTGATTTGGCATTTTCTGATATAGAATCAATGGTAACGGAAGTTAAGCATTGGAAAATAAATATAAAATCTGTTGCTACATTCTATAGAGGTTCTGCAATTCGCAACGATGAGCTCAAGATGATTTCGGAAAAGGAAGGAGTAAAGTTTTACAGATTTCCACAACATTTTGAAGTTCGTTTTGTTGAACATCTAATTTTATTGTGCGAATCTGTTTGGAAAAATATGCCATCTATGATAAAACATTGGAATAATATAGTTACAGCCGATGCGGAAATTAGTAATAAAAAAGAAAAAGCAATAGTCAGAGGATTTTTAAAATTATGGAAAGAAGACGGAGATCAATTATTTTATACAGCGTTAATGATGGATGTACTTCGCCTTTTTGAAAGATTTCAAAAGGATGGTCAAAAGTCAATGGTTACCTTATGTGACATCGAGACGTCTAAAAACATAGCCATTTCATCTTTGGAACTGATAGAGACTGCCTATTATCCTGGTGGTAAAGAGGAAGAACTAAAAAATTGTTAGATGATCAAATACCTGACAACAGCGATGAAATAAATTATGATGATAACACTACTAAGAACCAAAGAAAAGTTCCGAATGCATATGTTTCTACGAAACGCTGTGTAACCAGCGTAAGAACTGAAATAGTAAAAAGCGCAAAAGAATTTTTAAGTAATCGACTTGCCGATGATCAATCAAGTATTATACAACGATTTAAAACTTTTTTGAATGCACGAAATCCTCAAGATACAATCAACGCGATAAGATGTGATATTGAAGGCATTTTCGGAAATGAAAATGTATCAACGTTTTGTGACGAAATTATTGGTTTATATGCAACAGATAAACTTCCGTGTCCTATAAACATTACAGATCCAACGGGTAAATTATATTATTATTTAAAAATAAGCAGCTCTACGATATTTTTTGCAAAACTAATACAAGCATATGCCACTATAACACCACATAGTTGTGGACCAGAACGTGCTGTATCCTGTCACACTATATTAAAAAGCAACAAACAGTCTTGCTATTCAAGAGATGCAATTAATAGTAGAATGTATATTGCTCTAAACAGCACTGGGACAGCAAATTTTGATCCAAGGCCAGCAGTGGCCAAATTTTTAAGAACAAAGGAAAGACGTTACAATCTTCCTGACCAAGAATGTTATAAAAATCGGCCATTCGTAAAAAAATTTTTTGAAAAATAGTAATATTGCTAAGTCTAAACATAATTTTGTAATATGTTTTTCAATTTATATAATAAACAAGTAATCATTATACAAATATTTATAATTAGATTATATAGGTAATTAAATATTTTGTATTATATCTTTCTTAAAATTACATTATCTTTTTTTAAATAAATTATGACTTCTTTATAAATTTTACCTACCATTTACTTCTAACATTAAGATTTATTTATAATAATTATGAGGGATGAACATGTCACATGAAATAATTACTTACTATAATTGACTATTTATTATGAGAAAATTGTATTTGTCGCCCAGTCAAAATTTCTTAAAAAATGCACTGAAACGCGATAAGCATATAGATATATTTATACATTATAATCAGGGCTCATAAGTTATAGCTCTAAAAAAGGTTGTTATTAGCGCAATAATATGCTATAAAAAATATTCATATAAGCGCTAAAATATGCACTAAAAATACTAAAATATGCAAAAAAAACATTTATATAAAAAATTATGTTTTATTAAAAAAAAAAAAAATAATAATAGAGTAGCATGGGGTAAAAGTGCGCGTTTTCTATTTATTTGGTTTTTATAATGTGATAAACATTTTAATATGCTCTCAAGTGATATTTTTTCAAAAGGTAAACTTATAAGGAATTTAAATTTATAGATTAAACTTTATTTTAATATACCTTTAAATAATTATTTGCAAAAAATGAAAAAAATAAAAATTGGGAATCTTACCCCATGCGTGGGGTAAAATTCCGTATAGGTAGGGGTAAAAGTCCTTATGGGAAATTAATATAGACTTAGTTGTGTAGAATAACTCTTTATTAGAAATTATTAATCAAAATATATTTTATATTTAACAATATTAAATATTATAATCTTTAAAATACATAAGGAACTTGGTTACCTTGTTTACAGTCCAATATTATTATTAACTTTTATAACTAAATTGCATAATACAATTAATATAAAAAAAATAAAAAAAACATATAATTGTGACTAGTTTGACAATTTGTTTCATTTAACTCATATTAAACATTTGAACAATATCTTTCCCTGAATGGAAAAATAAATTATTTAACACTTAAAATATTAATTAATGATTATAAACATAAAAATAAAACAATATATGCTTAAATTGCATAGTTTAAAATATAAAATAAATAATCTCTTTCTCATAACTAACTTGTCAATTTCAATAGAAACTTTTAATACAAATTTAAAAAAAAAAAATAATTACCTCTTTTTCATGACTACCTTGTCAATTTTAACAAATAGATATTTAAAATACAAATTTAAAAAAAAAACTGACATTAAAAAATGTAACTGAAGTATTATTTCTATGAACATAAATCGCATACAAAGTCTTTATGGGGATCCTCATAGTATGAACATGCTTCATGCCACCAAATGTTACATTTGCAACACATAATCCAATCTTCAGTTGGTGGATCTTCATATTTTTCATTACATGCTGGACAATTTTCTTTGTAAGTTACTGTTGTAGCTGATTCAGCGTTAACCGGTGTGCTTACTTGTTCAGAGGTATCAGCTTTTTTAAGTACTTTTTTCTTGTTTGGTTTTGATTTAGTTTCAAATAAATTTCTTCTTGCTTTCTTATCTGCTTTTTTTTTCAGAAATTAGTTTTGCATTTTCCTTATCTTTTTCTAAAGTTTCAAGTTGGATTTTATAAGGAGTAGAAGACAAAATTTCAGATTTTTTACCTTTGGCACGACGCTTTCTTTTTAGTGATATTTTCGGGAGAGGTATTATATCTGCAGGTGACACTGGGGATTTTATAATTTTTGAAGTTGAGGCTTGAAGTATACTATTTTCTATTGGCTCTGTAGATATATTAGAAGAAATTACTATAAGCGATGATGTAGATTGCTCTTCAACTGTTTGATTTAATTGAACTTCATCATTAACAAATTCAATTGGCATATTTAAAATGTCTAATGGCTGATCATTTTGAGGATCTTCAGAAACTGTCTGATCTGTCACTGTAGAAGGTAGAAAATCATCATCACTAAAAATATTTGGGTTGAGTGGCCAAATTCCACACATTTGAAATGCATTTAATGCTTTGCTCATTGTTGCAGTTTCTCCATATGCATTACCAAAAATTTCTGCAAGTTGATATAAAGTGACCACTCTTCCAGGATGTGTGGTTGTCCATATATCATAATGGTAGGCATAGTAGTCTTTTAACGGTTTGAAGAAACATCTATCTAATGGTTGAGTACGATGACTTGAATGTGGTGGTATACTTACCAAATGTATAAAGTTAGTTCGGCAATATGTTATTGTATTTATATTAATATGTGAGGTGTGATTGTCCAAAATAAGTAAAACTGGGGAGTCTTCAGATGGTTTAACATGATGTTTAAAATGTTCTAACCACTTTAAAAACAAATCTGAATTTATGTAACCACTGTCAGATAAAAAACCTAAAGTTTCTGGGGGTGCACCATTCAAATATTCTTCTTTCATTCTTTTTCGCGGAAAAACTAAAATAGGGGGTACATAAATACCACTCGCACTGAAGCAACAAACTGCAGTAACTAATTCACCACGTTCGGCAGCTACAGATTTTCCTACTATTTTTTTTCCTTTAGACGAAATCACTTTTGGGACTTTATTTGGTACTGTAAGTATTCCTGTTTCGTCCATATTGAATATACAACTTGGTGGTACATTCAATTTTTGATACACTGTTTTTAAATTATCATAAAATCGATTTATTTGATAACGATTGAATCCCATGATTCTCGCAACACTTGTTTTTTGAGGAGTTCTTAATGATAAATCATGTCTTACAATAAAAGAATTTGCCCAGTCATATCCCGCTAATTGTTTTTCTTCATTAAATCGATGTTCAATGTCATTTTTTAATGCAAACTGATATGCTAACTGTTGTAATTTTTTAAAAGATATCCCATAAAATCTATTGTCTAAGTCTTTACAATGTTTTGCTAACTCATTTTCTTGTTCATCATTAAATGTTCTTTTAAAACGTCCCAATGATGAAACACCATGTCCAACTTTTAATCTTTTTCTTAGTGCTGACTCTCCTATCCCTAATTGCATTGCTGCACTACGAACCGATACTCCACTATCAATTAAATTTTTTGCAGCATTATATATTACTTCAGTAATTGGGACACGATTCGTTTTTCTTACATGAGTTCTAAAATGAAAATTATAAAGGGCAGGTATTCAATAAAATATAGTAATTAGAAAATTAAATTGTTCCTGGCCCGGGGTAAGAGTACGTACTGCGAACTTTTACCCCAATTTAATTTTGTACTCTTACCCCAAACGAACATTTTTAACTAATTCATAATTATCTTTTTATCTGTGTAACAATACTATTATACGACACTTGTAATATAAAGTTTACAACATATTACAACATTTAATTAACAGTATCATACCTATTACAAGCGGTATTAGGTTACAAATAAACTTTAGAAAAAACTAGAATATTACATCAGATGATTGAGTAATTTAACTTACCTCATAATTAACAAAATAGTGTTCCAACCATGTGCAAACGCACGGACGATCGTGGAGAAATGATAAAATAATCATTGATAATATACAGTTTGACCATATATTGAAAATTAAATTGATAATAGCGAAATTGGACTCTTACCTCATGTGCACTCTTACCCCAGGCTACTCTAATATTAAAAATACTAAAATGTGCAAAAAAAATTATTTGTATGAAAACATTTTTAAGGTTTCATTAATTATTTAAAAAAAAAATATGAATTAATATAACTGAATTATTGTTTATTGTATCATGGACGACTTGTGGTATTCATTTATTCTGCTATTGTTCTGTTAAAAAAAAATTATTTTAATATTTAATATAAATTAATAAAAAAACATATATTTACCTTGAAAGTTACATTGAATAATGAGATGTTTGTACAAGTTTTTAAAGTGAAATGATCTTCGATTGTTACTGAGTAGAGTCTAAATTTTACTCAGTAATAATCTGTAAATAATCTGATATTAATGATATCGGAATATCTAGATAAAGATATTGGAATACCTAGAAAATATAAAAATAAAATACTAGTGCGTACGCTACAATTAGAAACATAATGGTTTCCTTATCGATTGGATTACGAAGTTTCGGGCGTACATGAAACAAATGCAGGAAGCTCATAAATTAGCGAGAGCAGAGCTATTGGAAAGCAAACACAAATCTAAAGAGCGTTATGATAAATCAATAGCACCTTTAAATCTTGCTGAAGGGGATAGAGTCCTAATACAAGACAAGGCCCGTAAGGGAAAACTAGCTCCAAAATGGTTAGGTCCTTACCCCATAGTAGATATCCAACCAGATTCACCAAATGTTACGATACTTAAGAGAAACAAACCTGTAAAGGTACACCGGAACCTTTTAAAACAATTTCATGAAAGAACATAACTATGTTTCAGACTCAGCCTAATTTCAATAAGCATCACAGAACCTTCTATCAATGATTTAGACCATAAAAATCATTACCAAGTATTCAATCTAACGTCATTCAAGAACCAACAAGGGATCTATTATGAGTCAAATGAAGTAGCCAGATTGTCACATGTTAATTGGGAATTGGTAATCTCCTTGGATGTACAATTATTAATTTCAAAATACCATGTCATCATGGCTCACTATGAAGCAACTACGACCATTTGTAAAAATATGAACAACAGATTTGGTAGTGTGGAAATTGAGGAGATTTGCTCTCTGTTTATACAACAATTTTCTAGAGCGACTTTGCCATATTTAAACGAGATCGAAGCTAATCACAGAAGTCTCATGTTAGCAATTGGTAATGATGGTAATAAAGTTCGACGGGGATTGGGGCAAACCTTCAGGCGTGTGGCCAACGTTCTGTACGGTGTATGCTCAAAGATTGATGTTGAATTCATTATAAATCAAATAACAGAACTAAACAGAAGCAAAGTACTTAGCAAAAACAATATTCCAGAGAAAATCAGGTTCCTACAAGCAGAAGTAAATCACTCTACACAACAATTAGAACTTCAACAACAAAAGGTAGAACAAAACCTCCAGTACCTACAAGCACAAGCAAATACTACTATCCAAAACCTTAATAAATTGGCGTTCAGAACCAAAGTATTAGAACAATCATTACTATTTGAACTAGTATTAAATAAGTACGCTTATGAAACACAGAACCTTATCTCTATAATAAACACAGCCTTAGATGGAAAAATTCACACTAGTGTCTTTACCCCACAGCATATTATTAAAGAACTTCTTGAAATTAAGGCAGACTTGCCGATTGGAAATACTTTTCCATTGGAAGTAAATACAGAATCTCTTAATGATATTCTCCGAATCTCTGAAAAAACTATATTCTTTAAAGACAACTATCTTATCTATGTAATAGAAATTCCACTAATTTCCAGTGAAGAATACAATATATACCACCCGATACCTTTACCTATAATCCACAGTGAACAAAATATTTTCTTAGTTGGCCCTGAAATAGATTATTTAGGTGTAAGCAGTGACAATGAAAATTTTATTGTTTTAGATAACGTAAAATGGGGAGAATGTATAACATTAAATCCCTATAGAGTTTGTAGAGGTAATCAACATATCCAACATTGTGCAGAATCGGATGTATGTGTAGTTTCATTACTAGTGAATAACCAATTTAATCCAGACAATTGCAAGTTCAAATTCATTTCCTTAAAAACCCCTATATGGCATCAGTTGGTGCAAACTAATTCATGGATCTATTACACCCAACTGGAAGTAGGTACCGTCACTTGCACAAATCCAATAAGAAATTCCAAGATAGAAATTGAGGGCGTGGGCAGAATAACTATACCCCCATCTTGTAGAATCAATCTCAGAAACTCTATATTATTTTCTAATAACAAGCCTAGTAGGGAAGTTCATTCAGACATTATACCAGTAAATTCTAGGAATGAACTGTTACACACATTGACAGATAAAGTCAAAACAATTATTCCTCAAAACCTTACAAATAAAATCCTAATTCAAAATTTGAACCAACTAACTAATAAAGCAGTTGAGTTAAATAAACTTTCACATACATTGGCTGAACCTTCATTAATTTTTAATATTAACATTCATGTTATTTTCATTTATATTATTGTAATACTAACAATATTAACAACTAGTATATTAGGTCTTAGATTAAGAAAAAATGTCACAAAACTATACAACCCTGAAATACCAGAAGCAGAATAATCTAATGGTATTCAGGATATCCAAGTATAAATTATTTTCTTTTATTATTTTTTTTTATTATTTTTATTATTTTATTGTCAAACTGAGCTGACCCCCAAATAACAGAAAATTCGAAACTTTACAGAAACTTTTAATTTGAGTGAAACACTGTGGTCATTGGACCCCCGTGTCTCATTTAGTCTGGGGGGTGTTAAGAACCCCTGAATGGTACATATTTTAGTTTTATATATCTATATATGTTATTAACATACATTAACACATATTTTATGACAACGATAATGCAGAGTGTGTGTCGTACGACGTTGCTACCGTGGGAACCGCTGAATAAGGGTTTTCTTTATGTGAGACGGAGCACCGTCACGACAACACACAGGGGAGTCAGACAGTCGTAGAATAACCAGTGTCCGATTAACAATTTGTAGCTATACTTAAGATTTTTACTACCAATTTTAATAAAAATACATTCATTATTTTAATCTTCAATTGGTGCGTACATTTTATTTTGTGTTGTGTGTAAAATCCATAACAATTTGCGTAACCATCAGCGCAAACGCACTGACGGCCACTCACACCTACGAGAAACAGAATAAAGATGGCGCACGCCCCGCCGCCGTCATTACGCAACAGTTTTCAATCCTTCAATTATTTTTTTTATTCCGACCAAAAATTAATTTAACAAAAAACATTTAATACCTATCTCAAGTTCACAACATGCAGAAACACATAAAAATAGTCCGAACACTCAAAAGACATCAGTAAAGATACTAAACCACAAAAAACAAACACTAAAAGTACAAACGTCGGTGAACCACAGACATGCATATAAGACCGCTGGAGTCACCACCGGAATCCGCACATTTCCCCTTGTCTTCCCGTAGCTGGTCGAGTGCTCATCGGGAGGTAACAAACGACCTTCATACGGTGTTCATAAAACCACATAGCTACCCAAGTAAATCAGTCACGACGAACCGTGGTGCCCTCTCGAGGTATACTTCGAGACGGGAACAACACCCGGTTGAACGGGACATAATATCATATAGGTATTCTATCATTTCATTATATGATAAAATAGAATATACGATATATACCCAATATTAAGTTGTGCAAAACGAGACGCAGAACCGCCGCCCAGCCAACCAGCCAAGAACCGTGCATCAGCCAACCCGTCAGTGATCGGGACAGTGAAACAAATAGCCAGCCAAGGATTAGGACAGTGCACGAGTCTAACCGCTAGGAGCCGCCGCTCAGCCAAACCACGCAGTCCACCAGCTAGGAGCCGTAGAATCACCGCCCAGCCCACGACAAATTGCCGTCATACAAATTGAGCGATATCACCAAGAAGTTCGTGAGTCACTCTCATTTATCATCTGTTTCCCCCTATGATTGTAACTCCTTTTAATAGTTTTTATTGTAGTTAAAACGACACTAAGTCAAAAACAAAAGAATATATTGTAAAATAAATAAATATATGTAAACCAAAATATAATTATCAGAAATAAAGTTGACGTCTTATCAAGAAAAAAAATACCAGACTTGAAATTCGTTACAACGTATTAATATTTTCTATCATAAACCTAATCACCAAGGTGCCTAGATATTTTATGGCAAGGGGACCACCACCCACCCACCAACATTTTTGAAGGAGCAATTATTACTCCAAAATAATACCTTCGCCACGCCACTGGGACTGGGCATGGTTTTTTTCTATGAAACGGCGAACATGACGACAATGACGTTAGACAATATTACATAATTATGTTTAACAAAATACTAATCATATTGTTGCCAGTGCTGCCACTAGCAGAGAACAATTACCGTAAAATGGGGTGTATAGGAACTACGGGGCGAATAGGAACAAAAAGAGAAAAATTTGTTTCGAATTGATAACGCTGGTGCAAAAGTTAACAAATTTTTATGATAACACCGGCATTTTGTTTCAAATAACATTTAGGTGATATTGACTATATCGCATTTGGTATAGCACCACTTTGTTATCACTGATAAGCTATTATCATTATCGTTTTTTTTTTGTGAAATTCAAATACACGAAAAACTTCATAGGAAAGTCATACACGGAGTTGAGGTAAGCAATTTTTACAATTATTAAAAGTTAATATACATATATTAATAATGATTTGTTCTATAATATTGGAATTTATAGTATTTTCTTGAGTAGAAAATATGCTTCAAAGTTCAATACTACTCATCTGTGTCATAAATGGGGTGAACAGGAACACTCGAAAATATTAACAAATTTCAATACCTACCTACCACATTTATAAAAATTTCTATTACCTACCTGCCTATATAAATGCTATAGACTAAGTGCATAACAAAAAAAAAATTTATAAGTTATTTAGTAGCAACCTGATCTAGAGGAGAATGATGATATTTCAGTCAATAGTTTGAAAGATGCTTATGAAAGTGACAAAAACAGTGTAGATACAACTTTGAAAAATGGAAAACAATTAGAAGGAGTATATCCATATGGTAAAAATTTAAAACTCAAGGAAAATGATTGGATTGTTGTAGATTTTTCCAATTACTCTGGATCAAGACAGTGTTCATCAAAAAATGTTTTATTCATTGGTACTGTATTGGAAATAAAACAATCTGAGGTTCAAGCATCTTTTGTAAAGTATAGTCCTACAAAGTTGGATTCAGGAAAAATTTTTGTTTTCCCTGATCCTGAAGACAAATGTTGGATAAATAAAGAAGATATTATAGGAGTTTTAAATCATCCTATTCTTCAAAGAAGAGGACAAATGCTGTTTGCTGTAAATTTTAATGAATGGTAAATTATTGTTACCTGCCTACTTAAAAACCTACCTATCAAAATGAAAATAAAAGACTGTTAAAAGAAATTAAGAGTTTACAATTTGTTTTAATTTAAGTTGTTATTATGATATTTATTAAGTTATCTTAAAAAGAAATTAAAAGACTTATGTATTTTGTTGTTATGTTTATTGTTATTATGATATTTATTAAGTTATCTAAAAAAGAAATGAAAAGACTTATGCTAGGTATTTGTTTTAATTTGATTTGTTATTATAATATTTATTGAATTATTTAAAAAAGAAATGAAAAGACTCATACAATTTGTTTTGATTTAATTTGTTATTATGATATTTATTAAGTTAGGTACCTATTTAAAAAGAAATGAAAAGACTTATTCAATTTATTCTAATGTAAGTTGTTGTTATATTATTTATTAAGTTATTTAAAAGATAATGAAAATAATTAAGTTGTTTTGTTTTAAATATACCTGATGTAATAAATTATTATTTTAATTTGTTTTTAATTAATTATGTTGGTATTTTTTTATAATTTCTTTTAAAATTAATAAGGTAGGTATGTCCTATAACCTTTTTAAAAAAATAAAATGTGTTCCTATCAACCTCCAGTTGGTTAGAATAAGAAAACTTGAGAACATTTTAACTATGTTCCGGTTCACCCCATTAACGGGGAAATAGGAACACGTTTTTAAAAAAAAATATTAAAAAAACTAACAGACTGAAATAAAAAAATTCCCATTATAATAACGAATCAGTGTGTAGTCTATCTAAAACACTTTTCGGAAAAACTCTATCTAAAAAATTGGCGTTTTTATGACCAAAAAACCTTTAAAATCGTTCCTTTTCACCCCGTTTTACGGTACCTATTTAGCTATTTAATTCTATAACAACGAGTGTGTTATTGAGTGTAGTTGACTTTTCATGCGCGATGCGCAGCCGCGCAGGTGGAAATATCTCCATCGGTTACTGGTATGGTATATAATGTGTGTGTTAGAATTTTTTTGATTTTTCAAAAGTTGGATCCAACTACATACCCACCCATACACCCTCCCACAATTTTCACCATGACGCCTAGGCGTCATTAAACCCCTTTCACCACGCCACTGATTAGAACTTATTATTAAATAATATTAAGAACTTAAATGGATCACCCAGTATAAAGTATGTAAAATTACCATACCTAAAACAAGATCTGGAATTGTTCTGAGAAAATAATTACCCTACCAATCAATAAAAGTTAATCGCAATATTTTCAAATAATTAATTTGTATTAAAATATAGAAAACCAAGGTAGAAAATTGTACGATAGATATACCTATTTAGTTTCTAAGAGATAATGTGTAACATATTGACATGCCTCAATGTATAAGTACTATAGTACATTAATACAAATACATATTAATGCAGACTACCTATATATAATAAATATTTATGTTTTGTATATTATATCATGCCTGTATTTTTATAGTCTTGTTAAGTTTTTAATTATAAATAAACATAAGAAACAAATATAAATATATAATATAAAACTTAGTTCCTCTTTTCAGCACCTTAACTAAATATGATTTTTTATCTACCCATTTTACCATATATTCTTTTCCAATCTTTATTTTAGATTTGATTGTTTTTGAAGGACACATGTATAAAACATTGTCCTCAACGTATTTAACTGCAATCCATTCTATTAAATAAAGTTTAAATTATTATTTATATAAAATTCTAAGACTTAAATTTTGATTAAAAAATGTGAATAAGTGTTAGGTAGGTAGTAAATACATTTTATGTAAAGTATGAAAAATTGTTAAGAGGATGTGTTGTCTTCGTCATACAAGTACGTAATATAGAAAATTTTACGTTCAGCAGAACACATGTAGCTCTTTTAATGTGTATAAATAATTAATATTACAATAGTATACGTAGGACATACCACATTATACATAGTTTATAGTTATGAATAATATTTTTTGGATTTAAAGAAAATAAACTAAAATTGTTGGAGGAAATATTTATGTATTGTATATTTCGTGATTGAAATATATCTAATTGGGTGTAGCTGATAGTTTTTAAAATAATATCATCGTGTTTTAAAGTAGAACAAATGCTAGTAAAATATAAATTAAATAGTAGATCGAGTATTGGAACATCGATGACACAAATACACAATACATAATGTTATGTTTTTAACTTAGATATATTCCGATCCCATGAAAAAATAAACTATATTTGCTAGTTGCGGCCTCCAATGTGTGATGATCTTTTAATAGAGATATTTCTATACGTAAAAATTATATTATTTACCTATTGTCCAAATCATAAATAATTATTAAATATTAGACATAGATCGGTAATGTAAAAAATATAAAAAGATGTCAGCGAACTATCAGCTGTTTTCTCTCTCTCTCACAGAATCGCCCACGTATAGCAATATACCAAATTTATACTCGACCAAACCTACCCTATGTTTCAACTTTTAATGTTGTGTTAGTGTGAATTCTCCTGTTACCAAACCTTAGTTACCTAAGAACTATAACCTGTACGGCTGTACCACTGGTCACTAAGATTGCTGTGTGATGATATTTAAATTTTTATATAAGTCATGATCGTGTAAAATATTAAAATTAAAAATTATTATAAATAAAACATCATAAAAAATCCAACGTAGTGACACTGATTACGATGTGATGATATTAAAGTTTGATAATAGGCGAAGTCACTTTAACTTTTAAAATTACAACCCAGGGTTGTTTCTACTAAACGTGTACTAATACATACTAAATTGGCAAGGTTCCTCATAAGTTGAATAGAAAAAAAGAAAGCGGGAACGTGGATGTCGCTCTGCTGTACAGTAACCTACAAGTGGGTTACTGTAATGGATGGAATTAAATTTGAATCCATTGATATTATATCATTGTATACGAAAAACAATTTTGAGCGGAGACGGTTTAGCTTCGGAATTTCTAGCTTAAAATAATTGTCGAATTTTAGTAATTTTTACTTATTTTGTCAAAATTCGAACTTTGAATACTTATAAAAAAAAAATGTGACTATGAATTTATTTTATTTTTCAACTGCTATTGTAACAATATATTAACAGCCTTGTACTAAATTTTAAACATTTTCCACAAAAAAAAAAATTATCGATATTAATTTAATAAAAAAAACCTAACAATAGTCGAAAATTGCATATGCCTATAAATAGTTCAACTTAAGTGGACATTTTTTGAAAATTGTATGGTGTATAGATGATACTTTTATAAATATTCGGTGAAAAGTTCTTGTATCTATGGTCATTTGTGTTTAAGTTACATCAAAAATCAAAATCGATTTTGCTGAAAACTGCACTGTGCGTAAAAATTCCCGTTTTTTTCTTAATTTTTAGTTTGTTTATCCTGATTATTAAGAAAAATATTTACTTTTGACCTCCCCAAAGTACCAACTAGATTCACTTTCTGATCTGACGAGTTACTGAAGTCAGAAATCGAAGCACTTTTACTGCCCCAAAACGTGATGACAGATACAAAAAAAACACACACACACACATCATTGTAAACTCAATACTTTCATCGCACCGCTCAGAATCAAAAATAAATGGTGTGGTAAATCCACTAAATTATTCGATTACACTATTTATGATATTACCTTACGTGAGGGAAATGCTTGATGATAAAATTATTATGACGTTTAAAAAAAGAAGTTTTTATGTATTTATTTTGTTAAATAATAATTTAAAAAAAACTAACATTTTTGTTTATCTCGGTTGTATTAAAAATTAGTGGGAAATTTCCTCAAAGTTAACTAGAATTAATTACCTAAGTAACAGAAACCACGTTCAAAGTAAAAACCCAAGAATTTTCACTATCTCGAATGTGGCGTCAACACAGAAAAAACATACATCTCATTGTTGTAAAATAAATAAATTAACTGTTCCTCTCAGCACCTCATGAAAAACCTAGTTTTACCTGTTGGTCTGGGATGGAGTTTACATACCTATCAGATATTTCTAGTTTACTCATATTAATATAGTATACAGTATAAAGGTACTTGGGATCTTAAAATTATGATAAAATTATACCTAATACAAATACAAATTATATATTAATATTTTTTACTAGAAAAATGTTTAAATTATCAATTTTTCATTAACCATCAAATATGCTCTAAGAACTTCAAAATCACTTAATATGCACTTTAATACTATAAACTTTTAATATTTTTTGCATTTTAATCTGAAACTAATTTCAAGCTTTTTGATGAGCAATTTATCATTATAGCATTAAATCCAATACCCCCAAAAAAATATGACAACAACTTCTCAGCCCTATGTATAACTAAAATAGATTTATAAATTACTTTCATTAATATCTCATTGGGTTGCACACTTATCTCAGAGATACTTAAAGTACAAGTTTCAACTTCATTGGTTAATGGTATATTAGAAAATTCTGGACATTTCACTTTAGCCTAAAACATTATAACATTTAATTTAATATATCTTATTGTCTGAAAGCAACGAAAAATATCATACATATTTTGCTCTTGATATTATGATGTACGGAACAGCTTCTTTTTGAAGCAACCTTGTTCTTTTATAATCAATAAAATCTCTCGGATCAAAATGGGACGAACAAATAACATAACAGTATATTTAGTTATTTTATTGACAAATAAATTATTTTCATGAACAAAATTTAGCCACTTTCCTCTTATCCTTTCATTATTAGGAAATCTATAGTAGGCATAAAATAAAAACATAAAAGAGTTAATTTGCGTATATAAAATTTAAAAATCACAAGTCCAAATGATAAGTTCTAAGAATTAACTATTTGATCCTTAATAAGTATTAAGGGAAGTATTATAGAAGGTAGTAAATACAAAAATCATTATACTTGTGAAATATTATGTTTTCAGCATTACTTTTGCCATTTGTTGATCTTCCACAAATAAAACAACTCGGCATTTTATACAAAAAAGTATAATTAAATAATATAATTGAAAATACTTTGCACTGAGCACAGCAGTTTGTAACTAAGTGTTGCGATAGTTTACTAAAATTATGATTTTTGAATACACTTATTAACAAAGAACTCTCTACGATCTTATATCAGTTCATTAAATAATAATTTTAACACTTCAGAACTCAGCCACTCAGGTACTACCATTACTCTATGAGCACTTCTTACTTATGTAGTTATTTATAGGTAGATTAATATTTATTAATAATTATTAAACTCTACGGTATAAATGTATAGTACAATAATATGTATATCATAGCCATCCTGCTGGACATTTATCCCTGTACAATAGATTATGTCATTAAAAGTGGTCACACTGCTGAGAGGCAATTTGGTCTTCAATTCTTTTATAGTCTTGATAGGAAACGGCGTCTCTATATTCGTAGATAATAAAGAGATGGATAGGCTATTGGAGCTTATCATGCGTTCCTGGATTACTATCAATTTTAGGTTATATGGGGTAAATATTATTCGCTCGCAAACCTAGATTATTTGAATAAATTAAACTACTAATTTTGACCAATACTTACATTTCAATTTGACAAAAATCAATACTTATGATTTTGATAATTAATTTATCCATATATTTCTGCCTCATTTATTCATGTCTAAGATTGATTAATTCAGTAT
Organism: Diuraphis noxia; assembly: GCF_037042655.1. NCBI lineage: Eukaryota > Metazoa > Arthropoda > Insecta > Hemiptera > Aphididae > Diuraphis > Diuraphis noxia. The sequence continues at coordinate 81,358,185 of NW_028301711.1, forward strand.
ATTTTGATCTCATTCTTATATCATTACTTTATGATAGTCTTTTATTAAAATAAAAAATGTTCACAAACTTGTTTAATGAGATTGAGATAATATTCTTTGATGTTAAACTGATGTGTGTATCTATTCAAAAACTAAAGCAATGTTTTCATTTACACAAGGTAGGTATATTGTAAAATAAAATATAATGTTTAATTACCTATGTTGTAATATATAAATACATTTTGAGTGAAAACCTACAGCATTCTAATTACATTACTAATAAAAAATAAAAAATAATTAATAAAGATTTTATTTATTTGACCTAATATAATATAGTTATTCGTGTCTAAAATGAATCAACTTTGTATACTTTGCTCTCATCGTCAGTTTATCAATGGCTTTCTTCACTTCATGAAAAAATCTGATGTTAAAATATGTTTCACAAACTTGTTTAATAATATCATCTGTGTGTGTGTTGAACTGGTGAGTGAGATCAAAAAGTGAAACAATTTTTTCATTTACACATGGCATATTATTAAATAAAATATAACGGTTTAGAATATTTGATTTTACTTTTAAAATGATGTTCTGTTTAGTAATTTTTTTTGACATTATATCATGTGTATATTGTCTAAACACCTTTTCTGTTTCGATACATACTGTTTGTAAATCAGTACTTGGTTTCATGAGCCCACCGTGATCTTTAATGTGTGCTAATTTACTGTCATGATTTGTTTTAATCAAAAAGGTTTTACAATGCTCACAAGATGTTTTTTTTAAAACTTGCATTGCAATATATCCGGCAATGTAAATAGAAACATCCTCTACATAAGCATTAATTTTATTTATGCTTCCAAAATAATCATGTTCTAATAATGTATTTTCTGGAAGACTTTCAATATTTTGAAAAACATCTTCTCTATAGAGTTTCTTTTTAATAATAGATAAAGTTTTAGTGCTATCAAGGATTGAACAATTTCCATTTACCGAACCTACTATTGCATTGTGTACAAGAAGTCGTTTATATGCTGCTTGAAACTGACGACAAGTTGGGTTGTTATTGTAACCACCTTTGCCTCGAATAGCACTAAAAAATGTTTCTAGGTGGTCTTGGCTTAGTTTATAGGTGATTAAAAAATGTAGGTGACCTTTTGATATAAATAATTTAAACAATTCCAAAGCATTATGTAAGTCCATAACTAGTCCTCTGAAGCCCGTTTTCCTTTGTGATTTAATGACCTGTGTACCATCTTGAAATTTTAGTCCATTAATATAATCTGTAAATCTATATATGAATTCTTGATATTTAAAAAATGTCTTCTCAGAAATAGCATTATTATATGGATTTTTTGAATTTAATTTTCTGCTGCTCAATATATCAAATGCATTATTGACTTTTTTACAAAATTCAGCTGTTGCTTCACATCCTTTAAACAATGGGTCTTCATCTTTTAAATATAAAAGTGCATCGCCAACACTATCGCTTAGTACTTGACAAGCTAAGCGAACATTCATCTTTTCATTATAAAATAAAATATATCTATGAGTTAATTTTGTTGCAGCTCGTAGGCCTTCTGCTTTTTCTTTTTCATACAATTTGACAATATAATCCGATTTAATAAGTTCACCTTTTGAGTTGATTAAACATTTTTTATCACCAAAAGCGTTTCTGATTAATTTAATCATGTGCGCTGCATCGTAAAAGATAAATATTTTTTCTTTGTTCGCAGGATTTTGAATATAAGGTGTATTTTCATTGAAATTTGCATTAAGATGAGTACACGTGCTTGTATTCACTGATGCTCCATCAAAAGTAATAGAGTGTAAATAAGCACCAGTATTATTTATAAGTTATATTGATATTTGTAAAAGATTACTTCTTTCTTGTCCAGTAAGGCCATCTATTAAAAAATAACCAATAGGTAACTTCCAGTATCCATTCATACGCACTACCATGAATACCAATGCATTTTTAGCAACTGGAATCTCATCATTATCATAACTGCATTCAGTTCCTAGGTTTATATGTCCATACATATTTTGTTGTGAATCAATCTCAATATGCCTTTTTACACACATTTCATCAACTGTCAAATTGCAATATACTTTGCTATCAAAAACTTTGTTCTTAATTGTTTCAAATGCTTCTTTTGTGAAACCTGGCTTACCGTCTACAACCATGTACCATCGTCTTAGAGTACGTGGATGAGGCAAGACATTAGCAAATGTTTTCCTTACATATGAGTATGCACGTGGAGAATAATATTGTAGGGTAACTGCAAATTCTCTAATCTCTCTACCAAAAACATGTTTTTTTTCCCTATCAATGATTCTTTTCTATTTTTTCCAACACATCTGAACCCATAGCCTAAAAGTAATTAAAATTCCTATGTCAAAAATATCAGGTATTTTTTATACTTTATTTAAATATGAATATACACATAGTTTGAGAATAAATAGGTATAGAACAGTTCCTAAAATATTCAAATTTTTGTATTACACACAAATGACTCATACGAGTAGTCCCAAATCAATCAAACATAAAAAAAAAAATCAATGCTCTAAATCTAAAACCTAGCACCAATTATAGTTCTTCAATCAATAACACATAATATAAATTAAATAACAATATGTATAAATTTATTATTTCATTAGTGTGAACAATATTATTTTATATAATAATTTACTCAAATTAGTAGTACAACATTAATAGATACATTTTTAGCAATATTTCTACTGGTATTAGTTGGTTACAAAAAAAAAAAAAAACATAGTATCAATCAATAATATACATTTACATTAAATTCTTTTAAAGTTATTATTAGATTATAAAACTATTTTTTAGTGTACATAATACATGTAAATAAGCAAATATAATACTAGTAAACAAATAGAAATCAAAACTATTAGGAAATACTTTATACCTAATATGCCACGACAGTGACCGCATGCATACAAAATACTTAACAAGACTGGTAACAACACAACGTATTATTATACACTGTGGAGGTACTGAGTGGAGTAGAAATACCTTTAGGTTTATTGCTGCATTATCAGAAATCATACATTTTGTTTTAAGAACACAAATCATTTCATTCAGGCTTTCAATTTTCCTTTGGAGTCTACCATTTTTTTGATGCAACAATTTATTTTTGTATCGAAGATTGGATACAGTTGTTTTAACCATCATAATATTTCGTTTTCTTCTTTTCGGTGTTGAGAAATCATCTTCTTCTAGGTCTCCCATTCTACTAGAATTCCAGAATTTTCTTCTTTGCTTATTGGATGGAAACTGATTTACAGATGTCAAAGGACTAAAAAAAAAAATTCAAAGTTATTAAAGAAAAGATATCTCATTCACTAAGATCAAAATTTTACCTCTCTGGAAACAGAACTTTGGCAACCTTGGTTGAACCTGTACTAATAAAATCCAATTTCATTTTTTCGTCCAAAAATTCACCTAAACTAAATATTTATATGTGTGATTAATTGAGCTGTTTATAATTAAATTATAAAACATTTACCTCGGGTCATTTAGTTCTAAAGAATAATGTACATCATTATCAGCAAATTCTGAATGGCTATATAAAAAATTCACTTTAAACCAAGGTAAAGTAATTTAAAAAGGATAATGAATACAAACATTACCTTAATGGAACAGCTTTTGGGTGCAAACATTTTCGACTGTGGCTAAAGATATAACTGTTTTTTGAAAAGTGTTTACTGCACACTCTGTGCCATTTAGAGATAGGTCTTTTAAGATTAAGTATGTGAATCCACAAATTTTTTCTAGTAAAGTCTGTAGGAAATCTTAGGATAACAAATAAAATGCTATGTGAGTAGGTATAAGTAGGTATAATAACAATAAGTTAAATACATATAAATCCAAAATGTTTATATAGCAAAATTTATTTGGCTATTTAATTATTACCTACAATACATACAGATGGAAAGAAATATCTTCAGTCTTGTTTTTAGAATTTGTAAAACAAACAACGCACGAATGGACCATATTGTAAATATTTATGTAATATTATGGGTTGAACTCTGGCTTTTGGCACAGACATCTATACTAGACTTCTATACTATTATAGAAGTCTGTGGCTCTTGGGTCTGATTTGTTTATCAACGATTTTATCATAGATAATAGATGTCTATTATCTATGGATTTTATTTAAAGTTTGAACATAACCTTAAATAGTACCCCATGTAAGAGAGAGAACATTCTTAAATATATTTTCTCTCTCCCACAAAAAAGAACGCGAACCCGTGCAATGTTAATATAGCCATGGCCTATCCATATATTTATTATCTATGTCTATATTACTCTATGTTTTGATCCAATTGATAAAACATAAAAATTGATAATGATAATAACATTTTATATTCAATATAATCTTTATCAATAATATAGGTTATTTTTATAATATAGCTGTTATGACATGTTTTTCCAGTAATTCAGAAAACGAGTACCACAGAATTGATATCTATCCAATTAGTACCATTGACAATAAACTATTGTGCACACAATTTATGGCCTATCTTCAGATAAAAGATATCAATATTTTAACTACTGGTTTTTAATAAATACAGCTACCGCGATTAAGCTACACAATACCGCAGGCAAGCGTCTCTTATTATTTGAAATTACCGTATTCTGCCAACGGATTATTTAAAATGAAACGTATAAACGCTAAAATTAATTGAAAAAACAGTATTATACATTTCTGGTAATAAGCACATGGATTATTTAATCAATAATTGCGGGTATCATTGTATTTATACAGTTTAAACACCAGTACACAACTTATTATTATAATAAATACAATAAAAAAAATAGTTAGATTTTAACATTCACCTATTTCAAAATGTTCATATATGATAATTTAAAAATGATTTATATTTTTTGAAATTATAATGTTTCTAACACAAACCAGATCGTAAGTTACTATGTATTGATATTTAAAAAAAATTGTAAAAAATCAGCCACTTGACTTAAATAAATATTTTTACAAATTGGCTATTTTGGATATTTTTGAATTTTTTTTATCAATTTTTAAGTTTTTTATTTTGAGTATTAAAAAATAAAAAATGTAGCGCAATTGTCTATAAATTATATCTAAAAGAAATTTTTTTTTAAATATTAATTAGAACAATAGCTTTTTTGAGTCAGATCTCTGTGGGAAACTCTGTATTTTGTTAAAGTATAGGTGAAACCGTTACGAGATCCTACAAACACAAGGTAGATAAAATCCTTTACGAGATCCATGTTTTCGTATTGATTTATTTTTAACACCACTGTAAGACACTCATTTTGTATTCGAATTCGTTACGAGATCCTTATAAGAAAACCTTGTTTAAATATTATTTTGAAAATCAATTCAATATCTAACACACACAAGGTACCTAGTTGAAATACTCTACGAGATCCACATATTATCAATTGATTTATTTTTAAAATCAATGAAGGTAAGTAACTCTTTTTGTGTTCAGATTCGTAACGAGATCCATAAAGAAAATGTTTTTTTGATTTATTTTTAGAAATTCGTTACGAGATCTGTTGAAATATATAATATTAATAATATAATCACACACACACACTAGGTAGTTTAAGTACCATGTGAGATCCGCATTATATAAATTGATTTATTTTTAGAAATTCGTTACGAGATCCGTTGAAATATATAATATTAATAATATAATCACACACTAGGTAGCTTAAGTACTATACGAGATTCACACTTTAAAAATTGATATATTTTTGGACATTCGTTACGAGATCCGTTTAAATATATAATATTAATAATCTAATCTGACACACAGAATAAAAATTTAACAATACAAGTGAAAATATAATTATAATATGTTATTGGACTCCAGTGGCGCAACTAGCACAAAATCTTAGGGAGACTATAGCCCCACCTCACTATTATACCAAAAGTAACCCGTGGTTAGGTTGACGCGGTCCCGCGTAATAGCCGTTTGAATTCAAACGGCCTGTGCGCGGAAATCCGCGCCGTCTATTCTCTCTGTCAACCGCCAATCGACGGCGGTCGACACCGACACGCGATAAGCGCGCCTGGAGATGTCGACCGCCGGTACCGCGAACCGGCTTGTAGCAAGTTCAGTTCTACGACCGCGCTAAGAGTGACACGCACACCACGCACCCACCGTCCTCGCCGTGTCGCACACACCTCACCACACAATAGTGTCTCCCATTGTGACTTTTTTTTTGTATCGCGCATTCTATTTTTCTTTGTCTGTCGCGGTAGTTTTTTTTGTGTATAAAAACAAAATAAAAAAACCAATCATCGCACCTCAGCGACCAATAAAACGTGTGTTTATTCTTTTTTTTTCCTATTAAACCACTATCACCCTCACACTTGTGGGATCCGTCCAGGACCGCCACAAAATTGGCTCCCCGTACAGGAATCACCGGTAAGTAAACACTGTTTATCTTAACTTACCCCATACTACCACCATCATTACATTTCCCGTTGTGCAACTCACGGAAAAATTCCCGATCCCATACGACGCAAACGTGGTTTGCAGGCGGTAACAGAAAAACCCGGCGTTACGTAACATGGCCACAAAGCACGTAACGACCGACCGACCACGCCGCCCGACTTACGGACGCACCGATTTCAGCGCGCGTGACACCGCAAACACACGGAGTAGGATAGGTAGGAACGCTAGAGCGTGACAAAGTCACACAACCACCGCCCAGCACCACCACCCGCAACGTCATCCGCGAGCACCCGGGACAGAGATACAAATAACCGGACAGCCGCCGCCGCCGCCGCTCAGAGCGACCGCCGCCGCAATCGTAATCGCGATAGTCGACCGGACAACGCACACACGCGCAGCAGCGACATTCGTTGCGAAAACCGGTTAGTGTAATCATCCCGGCATGCACAACGACAACAGACCCACTGACCTACATTCGTACGGAAATAGCACCGATAAGCGGTCAACAGCAAAACAACAACAACAATCGCTGAATAGTGTGTTTTCTATTCTCTCCATCAGCAACACCGGAAACACAACCGGACGAGATGCCGGGAAAACATATAAACGAATTGACCGTTGCGGAGCTCCGCTACGAATGTAAACAGCGCGGGCTACCGGAAGGGGGCGCGAAAGACGCCCTCGAAATCCGGCTGACCCAGCATTTCGCGGACATGGATCTGCAGGCCAACTCCATCCGGTTTCAGCCGATGGAGACCATGAGGTCGGCCGGAAGTGACTCGGACACGAGTCAGACGCACCACGCCGGACCAACCGAGAACACAGCGGACGACCACACGGACAACCACCAGCCGCAGAACATCACCAACCCGCCGCCCACACAAAACAACCAACAAGCCACGGACCTGATAAGGCGGGCCCGCGGCATACTGCAGGAGGCGCAGCAATCGGCAACGACACCGACGCGTGCAGACAGTTTGGAATCGCGACTGACCATGCTCGAAAGCTGCATGATGCGTTTCGGTGACGACCAGCGTCGCATAGCAGAGACGATGCGACGTCTGGAGATGGGCATGTCTCAACAAACACCGGAACGACAACCGGAGGTACCATCACCGTCCCGCCTCCACAGCACGATGTTATCTGGACAACACCGGAGCACGCCGGAAACATCGGCGACCGATAACACTCGCGCGGGCACACACACACACACAAACACGTCGACCACCACGGACCACGGATCAAGTTACCCCGCAACACGAGAATCGCGTGCCACGGATTATCAACGACCAGAACACGCACCCGACCGGTCAGTGCATTTTGAAAACACGGCGTGTCATCACAATGCTCCAACACCAACCCACACATATGAACCGCAGCAGTCTATACTGATACCGTAGGACGACGTACGTACAGCGAGATTTTCATTGCCAGAGTTCCACGGAACCACACCCGAGGACCCGGTGCGGTTCATACATAAGGCGGAATCGATACTATACCAGTCACGTATAGATAGGTCGGGCTGGACAAACATTATTGAACCGCAGTTAAAGGGCGCAGCCAGTACATGGTGGGACACCATCAGGTTACTGGACCTCACCTGGGATGAGTTCCGCGCCGAATTTTTAGAAAAGTTCGACAACGCGGACATACAATCTCGACTGCGGGCCGAGATAGTATCGGTTAGACAAACGTCGACGCAGTCACTGACAGAATTCGTGATTAAAAAAAATCAACTCGCGCGCCGCATCAACACCGGGCTACCTGAACCACAGCTAGTCAGTACGATAACTGGATTAACGCGAGACGAATACCGCACGCACATACGGCTGCAAAGACCAGCGACATTCGCCGACCTCCGCCGGATCGCTGGCATCCTGGATTACACACCGGAAGAGACACCTCCACCACCGCTATCTCGACCGCATCCGAAACCGGAATATAAAAAAATCGGACAAGCCCGTGCGTGTTGCCGTGTTGGCCGACAAACCAGCAGCGAACACGGGACGGTACAGCTGGAAAGCCACTACCGCCCAACCCGTGCAAATACTGCGGAGGGCCTCACTGGAACAGTGACTGCCCCGGGTACACACCGGCGTCGGGAAACGGCAACTGAGTCGGCGGACATTTGTCCGCGCCGCCGTCTCACACACACACACACACACGCAACAACGCCACCACCAGCAACACTCGGCATCACGGACGGGGATATAACTGTCAAACCCGCATCAACAAGCTCAGCGTCATCAGATATATCACCCGCCCACACACACAAAATTTCATTAAGTAGTAGGTCGTCACCACCACACACAAACACACTGACCACTACTATGAAATTCACGCGTGCACCGTTGGAACATACAAGTAGCACAGAGGCAACCGAAACGGACGCTCTGATAATGGCGGTGCAAACCGCTCACCAGAGCACCGGAAACGCGGTTCAGAACCAGTTGCCCCGCTACAGTACACAACCAACGACGAGGAACGAAAAACGAACATGCCCCGACAAAATTCCGACCCCCGCGGTCGAGCTAGAATTTAGGTCAGGCTTCGTAACAGCGCTACTCGATTCACAAGCACAAAAGTCATATGTAAGCCCGAACATTGCACACACATTTGGCACACCACACCACGGACAACCCACACACGTACGAATGGCGGACGGACACACCACAATGACAAGTGGTACCGCCACATTCGTAGCCAGGATCGGAGACCTAACGGTCACTTTCACCGCAGCCGTTCTGGACAACCTATACTGCGACATGCTCCTAGGACACGACTTCCTCGTACACAACGAAGTCACCTGGGACTACACAACGAGCACGATCCACCTTGGTACACATAGGAGAACAACGGCATGCTGGAAGGGTCGGAAAAGCCACCACCACCCTACACCAGACATCGATAATTTGGTAATACATGGTGACATACACACGCGCGCGAAAATAACCGAAGTAATTCGCAACTACCCGGACGTTTTCAGCGGCAACGTGGGTCGCACCAGATTAATCGAACACGACATACTCCTGAAGAACCAAACACCGATAGCGCTCAAACCATATCCCTACCCGCAGGCAAAACAGGCCACAATCGACACCATGGTACAGGATATGGAACAACAGGGACTTGTGGAGCAAAGCACATCACCATGGGCCGCACCCGTCGTCTTAGCAAAAAAGAAAGACGGATCGCCCCGACTGTGCATCGACTACAGACGACTCAGTGACGTCACTGAGTCCGACGCTTATCCAATGCCGGACCTCAATACGTTGATACGTCAAATGCGAGGCGCAAAAATATTTAGCATTCTGGACCTTAAGTCGGGATACTGGCAAGTACCACTTAACCAAAACGCTCGAAAATACACGGCATTCCGGACGCGTCGGGGTCTGTATCAGTTCTGAGTCCTTCCCTTTGGCCTTAAGAACAGCCCCATGACCTTTGTACGTTTAATGAACGAAGTACTGAGAGGGTACCTGGATGAGTTCGTCCGCGTATATCTTGATGATATAGTGGTGTTTTCAAACACTACGGACGAACACCAGTGCCACTTGGACAAAGTTCTGGAACGTCTACAGAGACACGGGTTAACATGCAACACCGAAAAATGCAGTTTCGGATCAACCGAAATATCATTTTTCGGACACCTAGTCACCTCCGACGGCATAGACAAACAACCGGAGAAACTAGAAGGCATCATGCGGTTCCCAACACCAACCAAAGTTAGGGACCTACGGAAGTTCCTGGGCGTCTGCAACTGGTACAGCCAATTTGTCGACAACTACGCGGACACCGTAGCGCCACTAACAGACCGGCTCAAACAGGGTACCAAATGGTCATGGAGCGAGACCGAACAGGCGGCATTCGATACAATAAAACGCGCCTTGTACGACTCGCCAAAACTGTCGACACCGGATTACGGAAAACCGTTCTGCCTACAAACGGATGCTAGCGAAATAGGAGCAGGTGCCGTCCTTTTCCAACGGGGTGACAGACCGGACGAAAGACGGATAATCGCCTACGCAAGCAGGAAGTTTAGTGACACACAGAAACGGTACGCCGCGGTTGAACGCGAGTGTCTCGTGATAATTTGGGCAATCGACAAATTCAGACCATATTTGGAAGCTCGCCGTTTTGATCTTTACACGGACAACGCAGCACTAACGTGGCTCCACCGAGCAAAGAACACAAACTCCAAGTTAACCAGGTGGGCACTACAACTGGCTAACCTGGACTACCACACCACGCATGTACCCGGCGTACAGAACGAGGCACCGGATATGCTATCACGAAACCCGGCACCCGGGCCACCGGTAGACGAGGAACACCTCGAGGAGCGTCTAGTAGGGGTACCCACACCACCACACAGCATGTCAACACACAACACCACTACTAACGCACCGGCCGACAACCTGTTCGCAACTACGGACCCGGACAAACCAAATAACGACCACACCATCACACACACTATGCTCGCGACTTGGCAGGCCAACGACCACAAAACACGAGACATAGTGGACAACGGGACACCGGACAAGCCGGTGCACAACACCAGAAACGCCACGGGAAAAAGTAACCAATACATTTTTACCGACGGCCTTCTGCGAAAAAAGATGGGCGAACACACACCCGTAGTCGTACCAAACGACAAAGCGCAGAATGTGATCTGGATATACCACGACCACGTCCTCGCAAACCACCAAGGTTGGAAAGAAACATACAGGGCGGTAAGACAGCGGTTTTTTTGGAACGGCCAAAAAAACGACGTCCGACTGTATGTCAAGTCGTGCCACATTTGCGCGTGTACAAAACCACTAAACACGCGCGCAATTGACCCGATCACCGCCAGAACACCGCGACAACCATGGGAGGTAATCAGCATAGATCTCATGGGCCCCTACCCGCGTACGAGTAGGGGAAAACAATATTTACTGGTTGCCACGGATTTGTTCAGTAGATGGACCGAAGCATACCCTCAGGAATAGACGCAACGACCAGACAGGATACCCACCGTCGGTACTTGTCCTCGGCAGAGAGGGCAAGCGGCCCGGGGACTGGGCACTGTCTCGGACAGCGGACAACCAGACAGAGCACACAGATAGGGACAGGGCGAAACGGGAAAGTGCCGTACTGGACGTACCACCTGTAACAGGGGGCCAGACGGACACAAAATACCGAACAGGTGACATGGTGTACTACAAAGCACACCACCTGTCGAGCGCGCATAAAAAATTTCACGCCGGCTTCGCACCGAAATGGTGGGGACCGGTGAAGTTACACAGACGCGTGGGCAAAGGCGTGTTCCTCACGGACCAACAACCCGCACGCAAAATCTACGTGTCCTGTCTCAAACGGGCGACAATCACAGCATAACCCCACCCTACACCACCCCACCCACCAACAAACCCATAACTAAATCTAACAAATTTTAGTCGGAACAACAGCCCTACCATGGACCAACAACGGCCGGCCGCACAATCAACCACCATACAACAAGCGGCGGAGTTGCTGGAACGTAGCCAGCATGGAGGAGGCGACCAACACCACCACGGCGGCACGGGTACGGCGGATGCCAACGGCGCAGCTGCAGCGGGATCCGGTGTTGTGGGCCGCCTACACACGGGGGTGGGAGGACCGCACCGAGGTATTTAAGAGAGCAACAAGCGGCGCTCCCACAACCGTGCTACGGCCAAACAGGTCACGCAGTCCCCGACGGGCGGCAGTACCGGCAACGACGCGAACGACAACCACGTCACGACCGGCAACAACTTCACGACCAATCAGGCCGCTGCTACAGCACCCGGTACCCGCACCACGGCTGTCCAAACAACCAACGGCCGACGTAGGCAACCGTCTCACGCCAACCACGCAGACGCCAACAGCCGTCACCTCCACGTCAACACCCGTACCAGCCTTGACGAACGCCCGTCAACGCCGGAACCAGCAGCGCCTGCGGGACCATCGGGCGAAAAAGCAACAAGAGTCCCAGCAGTTCCGCCTGGAAAAACCGGCACCAATCACGGACCCCCCAACCAACTACCCGGCCCTCACCGTGACCACGGTACCAAAGGTATGGATACCTGCCGGAACAGCCGGGACCACGGAGCAACCAACCACCGCCTTCTCACAACCCGTTCATATGGAAATATCAGCGGAAGAGGAGGCGGAACTGTTGGACGGGCCGGACACGCACCTTGGTGACGAGGGAGACATGGAGACCGTGTTCGATAACACGTTCCATAGTCTCCCGGCGTCACCTCGGCGGCAGTAGACACGCCGGAGCCACGTCCGCTATCACCAGCCGGAAACACGTGCCGGAACCCCGGAAAAGTGCCTACAGCCGACATCGGCAATCACTCCCCAGACACCGCCGGGTCACGTCCGCTGTAATCAGCCGGAAAACGTGCCCGCGGACCAGGTGTCCACCACAAACACACTCCAACACCCGCACCACCGCACCACCGATACTGGCTGGCACACCGCCGTCGTTGGCGGTTTGGGGGGGGGGAGTATGACGCGGTCCCGCGTAATAGCCGTTTGAATTCAAACGGCCTGTGCGCGGAAATCCGCGGCGTCTATTCTCTCTGTCAACCGCCAATCGACGGCGGTCGACACCGACACGCGATAAGCGCGCCTGGAGATGTCGACCGTCGGTACCGCGAACCGGCTTGTAGCAAGTTCAGTTCTGATTTTTAAAATTTTTAACTTTCATAGTTTAGGATTGAAAATTAAAAACAAGGTACCACGTAAGTAGGTTATTCTGTAACCTAAAAATCTAAAAAATATAAACTCACAGTCTTTTTATAGTTATTTTATGTTCATATTTGAACGAAATTATATATAAAATAACCAAGAAAAACGATTTTAGTTATTTTGTTGTAATTTTATAATAATATTAATTCAACTTACCGGCTACCGTATTTATAATAAATAATAACAAATTTAAATATAATAAAACTAAGATGATATTTTGAAGGATCTCGGCTCCGCTGCTGGGGACTCACTCTGCTGTTTAGTAAATTAGTAGTCGAGTACTCGAGTGACTATTTATTTACATATAATAGTAGGGCAGTGTTCAGCAATCGGCTGTGTGATTTTAGTATAACCACGATGGTCGAAGACCGATACCTCGGATAATATGCCTGTTTGTGATATAGTGATTATTCGATTATATGTTTTTAATAATTAATAACACTTAAAATTTAAATATTATAATTCATTAAATATAATTTTGGTTTAGAAAAAAAATGAAAAAAGTGATGGAAAGCAAACGTAGTGGTTCTTCTAAAGATGATATTTATGTACCTACACTGTGGTATTATGATTTGTTATTATTCACTAAAGACCAAGAAATACCCACGGACAGTATTTCAAATTTGGGTGAAAATGAATGTCCTGTGATGAATGAACCGATGCTTGATGATGATGAATCAAATGATATTACTGACAACACTGAACCAATTAATTCAATTGTACGTGAGGACCAACCACAAAACACGGTAATATTCTATTCATATTTAAATTTCATTATTTAATTAATAGTAATAGTAACAATGAATACACTAAGTTATAGATTCTAAGCTCTTCCAGCTATAATCATAGCATCTTGCCATTCAACTCTTCCTTCAGTATTGAGAATTCTTTATAATTATCTCTGTTTATTTTTGCTCTTATAGTAGCAGTTCTCTAATTAACTAGCTGTAAACCCACTAATTCCACTGCATTGTTCCTCCAATCCCCTTGGTGTTTTTCACAACCATCCGTATCCTCGCTATCAACTGTGGTTGGTGAAATGTATGCATTGCATCTTCTTCTTAAAAAGTTATGTAAAACACATATCGCTAATATAACATAAGATATATTTTTTGGCTGCATGTTGATAGGTGTATGCAAAATACGAAACCTTGAAGAAATAATCCCAAATGCATTTTCAACTACATTACGAGCTCTGGACAATCTGTAATTGAAAATCCTTTTTTCAGAATTTAAATCTTTCTGGGCATACGGTTTTAAAAAATTTTCTTCCAAAGAAAATGCCTTGTCACCAATAAACACATAGTTCATATTATTCACAGTTGCATTAGTATCTGGCAAGTTTAATTTCTTAGCCAATAATTTTCTGCCAAATTCTGTATACTCAAAAACACCCCCATCAGATAATCTGCCATTTTTTCCAACATCGAAATATATAAATTCATAGTTAGAGTTGACTAAAGCCATTAAAACAATACTATTAAAATTTTTGTAATTATAGTATGTTGATCCAGATTTTAGTGGTGGAACAATACGTATGTGTTTGCCATCCATCGATCCTCCACAATTAACAAATTGCCATCTATCTTGAAAATCTTTAGCCACTTGAAGCCATTCATCAGTTGTTGTAGGAAACTAAAAAATATCAGAAAAACTACAAATATATTTTTATGTTGATGAAATATTTATAAGATAATTTCATATTATTTAAATAATGATTAATAGTCTGTTAGTTTGATATGTACCTATTTGCAAATTAAGTAGAATAATTTTAACTAAATTACGTTATTATTTTGTTTATAAAATTAAATTGTTCAATTAAATATTAATTCATGGTTGTTTAGAGTGGCATATTTGCAACAGCTTCGCCAATTCGTCCTGGAATTAAAAAAAAAATGAAAATGGCTGATACACAATTGGAATTTATGAAAGTATGTACAGCTGCTTTAAAAACTCAAAATGTTACTGATGTTAGTGAGTGTGAAGCAATCGGCATTACTGTGACCAAAAAGTTAGGAGAATGGATCCAATTCAAATGGTTTATGCCGAATCGATAATAAATACAATTTAACGTAGAGGCTTACTTAATACATTGACAGATGACACAAATGTATGTGATAATAAATGTTTTTCTCATTTGCTTTCTATCCCATCAACACATAATGCCGCACCATCTCTAACTTCTAACCACTATCAAAATGTAACTCGGACATATCCATTGGAGTATACAGCCACACCTTCACGCCCAACACCACAATACTATACAGAAGAAATGTCATCTCATGGTCCACCTTCAACTCCAGATTCACATGTAGAAGAAATGTCATCTCATGGTCCACCTTCAATTCCAGAATCATGTACAGATGATTCATCGTTTATAGAAAACAACAATCAACTTACAATTTTAAAAACCTTTTATGAAGGTATAGGTTCAGAAACTTCAAAAAGCCATCTATAACTTCCATTTAAAAGTTTAAACATAAAATAAAAATGTGAATAAGTTGGTTAACACTAAAAGACTAGGTCAACCTAACTTAACACAAAGTAAAGTTTTCTAATAACTATTCTAACCTGTGACGAAGACATTTTTCTGCGCCTACCTATGTGTTATTGTATTTAAAAATAATAAATATATACTTAAATCAATGGTTTAATATAATATGGTCAACCAATGTTATACATTTAAAAATAAACCATTTCTGTTAGGTACATTTTGTAATTTTTGTTGAAGTTAATGATTTATCAATTGTTACACCGTTCATAATATACCAAGTCAGTAGTCGCCAACATAATATTGTTAATTATTCCCAGATTTAAATGTATTAAATGTATTTATCTACGATATTATATTGTTAACACTTCACACTAAAATACAGGTGCTAGTAACTATAATATATTACCTATGTTCAATGTTATGTAATTATATTCTAATTATTGTAATTGTAATTATATTGTAAAGTCAACTGAAGTTAGAATAATATTATTGAAATTATAATGTTATTAAATATAAACCTAAGCCATCTAAAAAATCATGTATTACCTACATTTATTGTTATGTAATTTTATTATATTCTAAAATAAAGTGAAGTTTGAATAATTTTATTGTAATTATGATGTTATTAAATAAATCTAAGCCATCTTAACAAATAACAGTTGACCTAACCTATATGGGGCATGGTTGAGTATTTGATATTAGGTATTATATTTAGGTGATATTACTAGATATAATACTAATAAGTAATAATACTATGATATTTTAGTTAGTTCAGTCGTACAGCCGTAATTATATAAATATATAACATAATAATTTACAAATATTATAAGCCATAGGTACTTTACCTTCATATATTCTTCTTTCAGCACTTCAAAAATGGCTTTGCATGTTTCAGGAATTAGTACACTTAATGATGGAGCAGAAATTCCTGAACTGAATTTTAGGTCCTCAAAAGATCTTCCAGTTGCCAGAAACCTTGACATTTATAATTTTTTATTATTAAAATAAATTACAAGTAATGACTTAAATGCTAAAATCCTAAATATATTTACCTAAGTGTTGCTGTGAGACGTTCTTCTACACAGTGGCGTGCAGAACATTTTTCAGACCTGAGGCAAACTATACAATTTGACCACCCACCCTAGTCCCTACCACGATCAGGTTTTTCGCTATTTTTATTTTTATTTTTTTCATAAAAAATTATAAATATTATTAAGTTTTAAGGTATAATACAAAATAGGACACATACTTAATTTAAAAAAATATCAACCATTATATAAGATTATAAAAATGATTTTATTTAAATAATAAAGCTTTCTTTAATAAATCAGATGATTTTCCAAAAATATTTAGGACTTCATTTATATCAATGGAAATATATTTTTCGCAGCTTATCAACATCAGGCTTTCTAACCTTTCCTGTTGCATTGTGGACCGCAGTCTTGTTTTCATCAATTTGACCTGAATGAATAAATTTATACAGATAATTTAATATTATATTTATGTACATAATTGGTTATTACATATTGTATAATAATATTATAGATTATACTCGTATATCTAAAAAAGTGAATAAAGAGTTCAAGTTTCTTTTATTTTATTCTAAAATTTGTCATCTGGGGAAAGTATTACCTTTGAAAAAGAACGTTCAGCTGATGCAGACGATGCTGGTGCTTTAAAAGCTTGATATAAGTTTGGAAAAGCAGCCACTAAAGTGTAATTAGAAAGTACATGAAGAATGGTCTCAATATTAATTACATTTTCTGTTCCTTCGCCAAAAGAAATGTCATTAATTTCTTCATCATCGTCATCACTGCTAATGTTTGCATTAAGTAGCTCACTGTAATTGGACTTATTATTATCCTCATGTAACTTAGTAGTCAAGTTTAATCCAGTTAGTAACTCACTTAAACTACTACTAAATTGAATATATTCTAATCTTAAACTTGCTGTATCAATACCTTTTACCCAATTAGAAATATAATTAAAACAATCTACTGGAAGTGGCTTTTTTTCTTTAGAAAATGTTAATAATCTTTCAGGTGATAAAAGACATAAGTCCTTTAAAATGTCTCTTGCATCAGAGAATAACTTTTTTATTAAAAAAAAAAAACATAATAATCTAATATACCTAAATAAGTAATTGAGGCAATTTAGATGTCATAATTAATAATTTACAGTTACCTTTTTTTGGAGAATCCTGTTCTTCATAAATCTTGCGTTTTTTAGTAAAAAAACTAGACACATCGTTTACAACATTAGATTTTTTTAATTTGGCAATACTACAAGAAGTTAAATGTCTTCTCCAATTGGTGTCATTCAAATTTAATCTTTTTTTACCACATAAACAATTAATATTAGTGGACTTTGTTTTAAATTTAATATTGAAGTTTTCAACATAATGTCACAAGACACAAGACACAAAAACATATTTTGACGACAAGAAAATAAAACAAATAAGTTGTATACGACAACAACATCGACGACGACGGGTTATGATGATTAAATAATATTGATAGACTCTTGGTAGTCGGCAGGTATTTGGTAGGGGAAAAATTGTAAGCCTATTTCTATTTTTAAAAATAGATTATTATCGCAACACTTTATAATATAAAAGATCATACACTACACACGGTAAACGGTCAATCAGTCCCCAGACAATTGGTCCCCGCATAAAAATGCCGTATGCGGACAATTGGTCCCCGTCATAATTTTATACGCGGACAATTATTGGTCCCCAGTAATATTAAATAATAATAATAATAAACCTAATAAACCCTTATCTTATTCTGAATTTATATTTAACTCCCAATTCACATAACGACAAAACACAATTAATATTATGAAGAAACCCAGAAATTATGATAGCAATGATAGCATGACAGTATTCATTATTATAATTTATTTAACTTATCATCATTGATTTATGTATAATATTATTATTATACCTACTTTTACAACTTTTGACACATTTATAATGCACTGATTTTAAACGTACTGATTAATAACATACTTCTAGGGCTTAATAAAACTATTAAAACTAATAATACCAGTTTAATAGGTACACTATTATTATTTATTGCATTATCATTATGAATTATTAAGTCTAATGAGTTACTATACACGTACTCCACACACGTTTTTCGTACTCAATTGATACTTTAACAAACTATATAAATTTATATGATATTTAAAACGTACGATCAAACTAGTGCCCAGTTCACAGTTGCACACCTACTTACCCACCTACTTACCCACCCACCCACCCACCCCTATTTTCCCTGAGGCAATTGCCTCAAAAAATAGCTGTTCAGCACGCCACTGCTTCTACACTTATACATTTCCTCATTATTGTATCGGTTTTATAAATTTTTGGACCAACTAATACTAATAACATATCAAAACATGCACTATCCATCCGTAAATAATTTTTAAAGTCGTCTGGGTAATTTTCTCGTAGTTCCGATATTAATGGCAAATGACCAAAACGCCTCCGATATTCCTTCACCCACACACTGCGAACTCGTTTCAATTTTTATCGATTTTGATCCATTATTGAAAACAATCCAACAAACGCAATAGTACGAATACGATTGTTTTCTCGAATTTTCATCATTTTGAAAAAAAAATATTTAGCTTTTTTAAAGTAAAAAACTTCCACGCGACTGCAAAACTGTTGGAATTTCGAACACTCCACGCGCCACGCTTTCACGCTTTCAAAACGTCGGGAATACACTTTAGACGAACGTTTTTAAGCAAAGGACGAATGGAAAGAAGGAAAGCGCGCGGGAAAGAATTTTACAGCAATTTGACAAGGATTGTGCGCCAGAGTATTGCGCGCAGTCAAGTCCTCGCTCAAACCCGTACGTTCCAGGAGTGAAGGAAAGATTCTACGTGTAAAGGCACCTAACACAAAGAGATTAACCAACAAAGTAAATATTAATCATATTCATAGATAAAGATAATAAATTATTAAATTATTATACCGCTGATAATATTTCTTGACCAAATGATAACAGACGCGGGACGGCCGTGAATCATTAACAAAGCTCTCTGCAGTAGAGATGTGTCGTTCGTGAACGGACTAGTTCAATTGAACTATTCTCCAAAGTGAACGATTAGGACTAGTTCACATTTAGATGAACGACGTCGTTCATCGTTCACCTACACTGTACACTGTACAGTGTACACAGAAGAACGGTTTCCAACACCTTAATAAAACGTTCACAGTGTTCGCCACCGAAGTTCGCTGAACGAGACCGTTCAGACCGCCATACCGATATTACGTTCACTACTAGAATTATGCTAACGAATGGTGATACTTTTTTTTTACTATTGTTGCGTGTCCAGTACCTACTGTTCAATGTTCATATTTAGTGAATTAATGTACATAACCATATTATATAGACTTATAGCATTTGCATACTTTGTTTAATTATTGTTAAATATAGCAGAGTGCGAAATAAATTTATTTCTCGGTGCCACGATATCGGATCTAAAATTTGAATGTGCATATTTTTGCATATCTGATAAATTTTGCAGGAAAGTGCTTATTTTAACATTTTTATGCTTATTTTGCATATTTTGGCAATTTTTTTAAATTTCAAATTGAAAACTATAGATAGTTAACATGTTGACTGCGGCACGAGTTGAACCGGGCGACGACGGGAGCGGCACATTTTTGTATCGCACTGGACCGCAAGTCGGTAACGAAAAGGTTCCTTTAGAACATAATATTATTATTTTATTGGCTAATGTGAAGAAAGTAATCAGTGAGGCTCCACGTGGAGCCGTAATATAATATTATGAATTGGTTATCTTCTTTTATTCCGAAAATCTACCATTCATATCTCGTTATAATTTTTGTGTAAATATAATCTTAAATAATCCTATAAAACTGTATCGCCCGCTCGACATCGACCGATAGTCGATAATAGTTATTATTTCAGTTTAGTCGATTATTATCCGTCGTTGTTTCGCCTGTCGCGTGCTTTTCACTAGTGTAGATTTTTATACGCAAAATATAAAACCTTTAAATAATTGTTGAAATGCCGAAAGTACAAAAGTCGTCAAAGTTACAAAGTTATGTTTCAGAATTTAAAGACACATTTTCGTCTAACGGTAGTGTTTTGTTTTGTAAATTTTGCGAAATAAAAGTTGGAAGTGACAAACGTTTCAATGTCGTCCAGCATCTAAGGACTGACAAGCATAATAGAGCAGTTAAACGGGAAGAAAATAAAATAAATAAGGTAAACCAGCAGTTTGTTTTAAACACTAACCTGGGCAAAAAGAATAATTTTAACAAAGATTTATGCAAGGCTTTGCTTTCGTCAAATATTCCCCTCAATAAATTATCAAACAACGAATTTAAATGGTTTTTAGAAAAATACACGAATGAAGATATACCTAGTGAAACAACACTTCGTAAAGGTTACTTTGACGATATTTACCAAGAGACTATTTTAAAAATTAGGGCGATTGTCAACGGAAAACGAATCTGGGTTTCAATTGACGAGACTACGGACGCCTCTGGGCGTTTTGTAGCAAATGTTATTATTGGAACACTAGAGATTGATAACGCCGGTCAAATATTTTTATTGCATTCCGAGGAACTTGACAAAACTAACCATTCAACAATATTCAAATTATTTGATAAAGCTATGGGGATATTGTGGCCTGAAGGAGTTGAACATGACAATGTATTATTGTTTGTGAGCGATGCAGCCCCTTATATGATTAAGGCGGGTAAAGCTATACAAACACTTTATTCAAAAGTTATTCATATTACCTGCCTTGTACATGCATTTCACAGGCTCGCTGAAAAAGTTCGTGACGAATTTTCGGAAGTAGATAAGGTAGTATCTTCAGTGAAAAAAGTATTTCGAAAATCTCCCTTACGTATAAAAACATTTTTAAATATGACAAAAAACGAGATTCCTTTACCGCCTGAACCCATACTAACAAGATGGGGAACTTGGATAAATGCTACCATATACTATTGCGAAAATTTGGAGAACATTCATTTAGTTATAAAAACATTCGACAGCGATGACGCCGCTTCAATTAAGACAGCCAAAAAGTATTTGGAAAAGAATAACCTACAGTGTAACTTGGCATTTATTAAATCGAATTTCGGATTTTTACCCAAATCTATAACATTTTTGGAAAAGAAAGGAATAAAATTATCCTATTCATTAAAAACGGTCGAAGATGCGAAAAATAAAATTGTTGACTTAAAATGTACAAAAGGCAAAGCAGTCGTAAAGAAGTTAAATGACGTTTTAGAAAAAAAATCCTGGTCACTAATCTTTATTAAAAATTTCAAAAATTTAAAGCGGTGAAGTTGAAGATATGGAAGGATTGCCTGAAGACTTGACAAGTAATGATCTGGTTTATTTTATGTATGCTCCAATGTCGTCTGTAGATGTTGAAAGAAGTTTTTCCGTCTATAAAAATTTACTATCAAGTAATCGTCGTAGATTCACGTTTGAAAACTTCAGGAAATATCTTATTGTGCAGTGCAATTTTCAAGGTAAAGAAATTAATAAAATAATAAGAATTAAAACATTTAAATATTTAAACATTATTTTATTTTTACTTTAGGATCGGAAGACACGGAAGAACACTAAAATTTAAACCAATTATCTTATAAAAATTCAATTTATTATATCATTTTCAATTCAAGTAATAATATTCTTATATAATATAAATTCTAATAAAATAAATATTTAATTTTATCACATATTTGTTATACCTATTTTTTTGGGGGCCATATCTTAATACATAGGTATACGGTTATTTTTAGGTGCATATTTTAGAGCATATTTGGTCATTTTTTGGTGCATATTTGCATGCATATTTAGGTATTTTTTAGAGCTACAAGTCCCTAAGCCTAGTTATGTACCTACTTATGTCTCGTTATACATGTATGACTTATGTCTTATGATGCACACACTCCTATGTAAGTATTCAATATTATTTTTATAGATATCAACTATCATTATTTATTAAATACATTTTGTTCTTAAAAGTGTTAAGTAGGTATATGTAAAGGCATCCCAAGAAAAAAAACAAAAGCATAATGTAATAATGTGTTAATTAAATTAAACTGTGAAGCAAACCACCGCAATTGATCTTACTACTTATCCATAAACCATAAGTTATTACTAATAATAGGTACTTAAGATTGTAAGATTGTGTAAATCATATTTTAAATAAAACCAAAATTACAAAATAATGATTACATATTATAAAAAACTATTGCATACTTATATGAAAAATAAAATAATAACTAAGCCCTTGTTAAAAAAAACATTTATATTAAACATTTTATATACATAAAAAAATGATTAAATTCTAATAAAATTGTCCAATATAGATAGAAACAAAATATAAACACTAAATGACAACTAACAACTATAAAACAAAAATAAAATATAAAAAATATAAAATATAATTAAAACAATTGTAACAGGATATCTATGTTGTTAATAGGTACATAAATAAATTAAAATGTTAAATATATACAATAAAACTATAACAGAATAACTGTGGTCAATACTATAAAAACTACAAAAATCCTACAACCTTTAAAAGTGATAAGTAATATGTACATTTTTATAGGTTTTGATTTAAAAATAATACTTGTGAAGGGCATAAATGCAGTTTAGCTCCCAAGCGATTTTTTGGAATTTTTTTTTTCAAAATGTGTGTTTTTGCATGCTTAATTTGATGGTACTTTCAAAAAAAGCCGGTCGAATTTATTTTGGAAGTTATGGTCAAAAAACTTCAAAATGCTTAACTTTTTCAAAAAACGTGTTTTTGAATTGAAAATACAAAAAATTTAAGTTTTTAGAATTTTTTTTTTTTAGATACGTTTGTGTTTATATGCTTAATATTTTGGTGGAATCAGAATTTTCCTATCGTACTTACTTTTTATGTTATTGTCAATAAACCACATAAAACTGAATTATAAATTTATTTCAAACATTTGCATATTTGTGAAACTCAAAATTAATTTTTTTGACTTTTTTTTTTATTCGATGAGTAATAACATATATAAGTTTTTGATGAAATCAGAACTAACTTATATTTTTTGGTTTGGAAGATATAGATTAAAATAATAAGCAATAAAAAATCAAAATGTACAGGTAATATGTATTTTATTCATAAAATATAATATTCAATATTCAATTTGATACAACATAAAATATCTGCATCTATTCGGGTAGGAATATGATTTTGCACACGTATAATATAATATGGTTTACCTATATGTTTACCTGATTTGGCGACACGCAATGACGCCTGTGTACGACAGTCACATAAGTGGTAATCTTCTGCCATGTATTTAAAGTATCGACATCTTGAGGGGTCAGTGTAATTTTTTTGGCATACAACAAATTGTGTTGTACTATTTTCCAAAAAAGCATTTGGTTTGTCACGTATTGAAACACGTAATCCACAATGACAAACATATAAACTTTCATCGAACATCCAACGATTCATCGTATGTTCATATGTGTGCTGTATAACTAAGTAAGGTACCGCCACACTGGTAATATCAGTCCACTAATCACACTTCTTTCTTCAATTCTAAATACACTCGTCGCCAAAGGCACTCTTCGTAAGGGTACATTTCTACGGCCCCCCCGATTTGGAATTTTTGAATTCTGTTTTGACAGATCGTTTGTGCATCGTTTGTGCACGAATGTGCACGAAGTCCCGTCGTTTGTGCACAAATACAGGGGGGATTATCCCTAAATCAAATTCGGGGGGCCGTAGAAACGGCAGCCCCCCCGATTTGGAATTTTTCAATTCTGTTTGGGCAGATCGTTTGTGCATCGTTTGTGCACGAATGTGCACCAAGTCCGGTCGTTTGTGCACAAATACAGGGGGGATTATCCCTAAATCAAATTCGGGGGGCCGTAGAAACGGCAGCCCCCCCGATTTGGAATTTTTTAATTCTGTTTGGGCAGATCGTTTGTGCATCGTTTGTGCACGAATGTGCACCAAGTCTGGTCGTTTGTGCACAATTATTCCCAGAGATATCACAAAAACAAAATCGGGGGGCCGTAGAAACGGCAGTCCCCCGATTTGGAATTTTTGAATTCTGTTTGGGCAGATCGTTTGTGCATCGTTTGTGCACGAAGTCCGGTCGTTTGTGCACAATTATTCCCGGAGATATCACAAAAACAAAATCCGGGGGGGGGCATAGAAACGGCAGCCCCCTGATTTAAAATTTTGAAATTCTGTTTGGACAGATCGTTTGTGCATCGTTTGTGCATGAATGTGCACGAAGTCCCGTCGTTTGTGCACAAATACAGGGGGGATTATCCTTAAATCAAATTCGGGGGGGGGCATAGAAACGGTAGCCCCCTGATTTGGGATTTCGAAATTCTGTTTGGGCAAAGTTTTAATGAAAATGTCAATTATGTTTGGCTCGACAAAAATATATACAAACAACAAAATCTAATCGAACAAAATATTACCATGGATGAAACATACAAAATTTGTTCATATATAGATTGCAACTTATGGAACATTGTAAAATAACGATTTTGTATAATTGGTCATTTGTGATTTTGTGAGGTCACAGTTAACACCTAGTGTCATAGTGTTGTTTAGTTTGTGTGCTACAGTAAGTATGTATAAGTACATTGAAGATTTATGGATGGATTTTCTATGGTTTTCTATTAGTGAATTTGAAGAAGTATCAAGTAAGTATCTTTTGAATTAATAATTCATTCAAATGAATATCTAAGTGTATATATTATTATATATAATTTAATTATTGTGATATCTTATTTGTATAACGACACTACTGAATAAAATAACAGTTTTATATGGACTGTATAGTAGGATCATTCACTGTTCACTTAGAATAACTACAGAAATGTTAATAAAAGAAATGATTTTTTTTTACTTCAGTGGTAAAAACTTTATACTAGATATAAATTTTGAATGAATTTAATAGTTTTTCTTGGTGTTTAAAAATATTTGTAAAGCATTTAAAAAAATGATTACTCATAGGCATATTATGGATTAAACCAAAAAAAAAAAATCATTTTATTTAGCATACGCTTCTTTTTAACAAATTTAAATATATAATATACCTAAGGATATTGTTAGGTGATTTACAGTTTAAAGTACCTTATTGTAATCCAGACTTATTTTTAGCATGATTCCGGGACAGAATTTTTTTGGTGGCAGTTGCGGTTACTTATTATTTTTTATACACTGACAAATTGATAATAATAATGCTGTAATTAAATTGTAGGGTCAAAATTCGGAATATTTAATTCAGTTTTGTTTAGAACTTTAGAAGTAATACAAAAATTACCGGTATTAAATTAATTTCACCCAACTATATAATATGTATGGTAATATGGTATCAACCAGCGGTCCTCACTACGCGGCCTGCGGGCCGTATGCGGCACTTTAGTAGCTTTAGTGCGGCCCGCACTAAAATTAAATTGTTCATTCTAATTATTTTTGAGTAAAAAAATATCAATATTTATCTTATAATTTAATATACTAGTATAATAATATGAATAATTTGTATTTTGTATAAAATAAACTATGAATTAATGGCAAATAATATAACGTTCTTATCAGTCGAACAAGCTGTAGACAATATGCTCATAAAATTATTAAAAGATAATGAAACTGTAAAAATCATAGGAAAATGTGGTTCGTGTATTCATGAAAGAGTGGAATAAAACCATTTATCACTGTTTGTGTATCGGAGAAGAATCCAACAAAAAGGCAAATAGAAAAAATTTTAAATTTTGAAATTAAATCGCTCTATCATTCTGACCGTTGTATATATTATATAGTTGGGTGAAATTAATTTAATACCGGTAATTTTTGTATTACTTCTAAAGTTCTAAACAAAACTCAATTAAATATTCCGAATTTTGACCCTACAATTTAATTACAGCATTATTATTATCAATTTGTCAGTGTATAAAAAATAATAAGTAACCGCAACTGCCACCAAAAAAATTCTGTCCCGGAATCATGCTAAAAATAAGTCTGGATTACAATAAGGTACTTTAAACTGTAAATCACCTAACAATATCCTTAGGTATATTATATATTTAAATTTGTTAAAAAGAAGCGTATGCTAAATAAAATGATTTTTTTTTTTTGGTTTAATCCATAATATGCCTATGAGTAATCATTTTTTTA
This sequence comes from Diuraphis noxia, assembly GCF_037042655.1. Classification (NCBI taxonomy): domain Eukaryota; kingdom Metazoa; phylum Arthropoda; class Insecta; order Hemiptera; family Aphididae; genus Diuraphis; species Diuraphis noxia. The sequence goes on from NW_028301711.1 coordinate 81,385,075, forward strand.
AATGCTTTACAAATATTTTTAAACACCAAGAAAAACTATTAAATTCATTCAAAATTTATATCTAGTATAAAGTTTTTACCACTGAAGTAAAAAAAAATCATTTCTTTTATTAACATTTCTGTAGTTATTCTAAGTGAACAGTGAATGATCCTACTATACAGTCCATATAAAACTGTTATTTTATTCAGTAGTGTCGTTATACAAATAAGATATCACAATAATTAAATTATATATAATAATATATACACTTAGATATTCATTTGAATGAATTATTAATTCAAAAGATACTTACTTGATACTTCTTCAAATTCACTAATAGAAAACCATAGAAAATCCATCCATAAATCTTCAATGTACTTATACACACTTACTGTAGCACACAAACTAAACAACACTATGACACTAGGTGTTAACTGTGACCTCACAAAATCACAAATGACCAATTATACAAAATCGTTATTTTACAATGTTCCATAAGTTGCAATCTATATATGAACAAATTTTGTATGTTTCATCCATGGTAATATTTTGTTCGATTAGATTTTGTTGTTTGTATATATTTTTGTCGAGCCAAACATAATTGACATTTTCATTAAAACTTTGCCCAAACAGAATTTCGAAATCCCAAATCAGGGGGATACCGTTTCTATGCCCCCCCGAATTTGATTTAGGGATAATCCCCCCTGTATTTGTGCACAAACGACGGGACTTCGTGCACATTCATGCACAAACGATGCACAAACGATCTGTCCAAACAGAATTTCAAAATTTTAAATCAGGGGGCTGCCGTTTCTATGCCCCCCCCGGATTTTGTTTTTGTGATATCTCCGGGAATAATTGTGCACAAACGACCGGACTTCGTGCACAAACGATGCACAAACGATCTGCCCAAACAGAATTCAAAAATTTCAAATCGGGGGACTGCCGTTTCTACGGCCCCCCGATTTTGTTTTTGTGATATCTCCGGGAATAATTGTGCACAAACGACCAGACTTGGTGCACATTCGTGCACAAACGATGCACAAACGATCTGCCCAAACAGAATTAAAAAATTCCAAATCGGGTGGGCTGCCGTTTCTACGGCCCCCCGAATTTGATTTAGGGATAATCCCCCCTGTATTTGTGCACAAACGACCGGACTTGGTGCACATTCGTGCACAAACGATGCACAAACGATCTGCCCAAACAGAATTGAAAAATTCCAAATCGGGGGGGGCTGCCGTTTCTACGGCCCCCCGAATTTGATTTAGGGATAATCCCCCCTGTATTTGTGCACAAACGACGGGACTTCGTGCACATTCGTGCACAAACGATGCACAAACGATCTGTCAAAACAGAATTCAAAAATTCCAAATCGGGGGGGGCCGTAGAAATGGACCCTCTTCGTAATTACTTTCGTCCAATACCCATTTTTATTACATACTATTATTTCCACATTATAATAATCTTATCCATTTGTACTATATAATATTATTTCCTCATTAATATTAAAATATCTTTAGGTTCTAACTGACTAATATCAGTATAATTAATGTTTATATTATTTATAATATCACATTACTATAATGATGTTTATGTTGATATAATAATAATAATAATAATAATAATAATAAAAGACCACGATTAAAGATTACTTATAATACCTACATTATCGAGTTTTTGCGTAGTCGTTGTCGTAGTTGCGATCTTGCGTCGAATTTAATTTTCAGAGTTGTGTCTTGTCTACAAAAGTTTTTAGGAACTGTTATAAACATGCCTCACGATTTTATTGATATTTACGAGCTTTTTGAGCGAAAACGTCAAGGGCCAGTTTCTATAGAAGTACTTGAAAAATTGCAGTCTTGGACACTAATTGCCAAAAACAATGCACTACAATGTGATCATGGGCATTATCTTAAATTATGTTTGAAAGCAAATTGTTTGGACGGATATGTATGGAGATGTCGAGAATATTACACAAATTCAAGTCGAAAAAAAAAGTAAATGCTTAAACTTTATTATTTGAAAATTCAGTTTTTCAGTTCCCAATAGTTTGACATTGTAATCGTTCTATAAATTTACCCATGCCCCCCCCCCCCCATCGGGGGTGTTTTTTTTTTTTTAAATTACTTTTGGCCTCCTAAAAAATCAATTTCAATTAATAAACAGTATTTTCCAAAGGTAAAATGTGATGTTTATCAATCTATAAGGAAAGATACATTTTTCCACAAGTCCCACTTATCCTTGTACAAGATTGTTAGTTTTACGTATTTATGGACGAAAAGAGTATCACTATTGTTCCTTTCCGAGGAGTTAGGGATTGCTCAACATACCGTCGTGGACTGGGCGTATTTTCACCGTGAAGTGGTTTTCGATGGCATGATAATACATCATGAAAAAATTGGTAGGTAGTTATAAAGTTTAAAATCTAATAGTATGCTGTATCTGAATAGTATTTTAATATAACAATTAGGAGGAGTAGGTAAAACGGTTGAGATCGATGAGTCCAAATTTGGAAAACGCAAATATCATAGAGGACATGCAGTTGAGGGTCAGTGGATATTTGGTGGTATACAAAGAGACAATGGAGCATGTTTTCTAATTCCTGTCGAAAAGCGGGATAAGGAAACATTGCTAGCTGTAATTAAAGAGTGGGTGCTGCCTGGAACACAAATAATAAGCGATTGTTGGAAAGTATGTACCGTAAAACCGGGTGAATAGAAACACTTTTTGGTAATAACTTTTAATAATTGGTATCTTGATATGATTTTTATTTATGTGGATTTTTCTTCCATGAAATAATTGGTAATGTTGTTAACAAACGGTATACAGTATTTACTTTTACCTCCAAACCAAAATTATTATCTTTAAAATATTTATTTTGATAAGAATATTTTGGCTCCAAAAATGAAGCGCAAATTCGTTATCACTGAATAGTATCAAAACAATTTTTAAATCCACTCAATCTATTTTACACGGACAAACATACTTGTGTAAATTAATGTAACGTAAGTATAAACTCGTTATAACTATTATACAATTTATAATAAATTGTTGAACTTAGATTTTTTAATTTTAGGGTGAATAGAAACATGCCCAATCAATACAATCCAGAACCTCGGAGCAACCGTTATAAAGTTCCAAATAAATGTGATCTAGCAAATGCTGTTATGTGTATTAAGCAAAAAAAAATGTACCGAGAGGCTGCAAAAGTATATGGTATTCACCATTCTGTTATATACAGACATGTAAAGAATCCACATATGAAAAAACAAGGCGGACAAACTTCACTCACAAAACAGGAAGAGGATTTAATAATTGCAGGTATTTTACTGTTAATTTTATGTAAGTATGAACTAAAAGACTAGTTATTATAAATTTGTATAAGGCAACGAAAAGACTGCTTGGCTTATTATTTGAATATTTATAAGAGAAAAATATAATTTGTTATAATATTTAAAAAGTAAATAATTATTTTGTTTTGTTATGTTATGTAAAAAAAAAAAAAAAAATATAATTTGTATTGTAAAAACATTGTTTTTTTTTTTTTAAAACTTCAAAAACTGTTTCTATTCACAATCAAACAGGGTGAATAACAAATCATATTACATTTATATATTTGTTTCTATTCACCCATACATGAGTATGAATAGAAACAGCATACTTAAAAATATATATAAAATCAATTTTGAAATTTAGTTCTTTTAATTTTTAATGATTGTATTGTGTGTTTAAAGACCCAAATTTTAAGGTATTAATATGCTGTTTTGTTATTTCCATTCCAAAGTTATTAGCTTTTGAAGTTGAAAAGTGTTTCTATTCACCCGGTTTTACGGTATATAGGTACTTTCAATCTATTTTTCGGTTTCACGTTTCGTTTATATTAAATATATTCCAGAGTTACGACTGTTTGAATGATGAAGGTTTCAAACATTTTAAAGTGAACCATTCAGTGAACTTTAAAGACCCAATTACAGGCGCCCACACCAACACAGTCGAAGGAATGTGGAGACATGCGAAAGCTTCGCTGTCGCAATACTCGAGGAAAAAACATTTCTATGGCGGCTACATGGCCAAATTTATGTTTCTTAAAAAATGCCGTTTATTAAATCTAGACCCTGTAATTGAATTTTTTCGTTTAGCCGGCAATTTATACAATCCACATAAATATAACAACGAGGGGATCGACGTTTCTGATGACGACGATACTGATATAATATAATATATAATATTATCTAAATCTGTACATTTTGATTTTTTATTGCTTATTATTTTAATCTATATCTTCCAAACCAAAAAATATAAGTTAGTTCTGATTTCACCAAAAACTTATATATGTTATTATTCATCGAATAAAAAAAAAAGTCAAAAAAATTAATTTTGAGTTTCACAAATATGCAAATGTTTGAAATAAATTTATAATTCAGTTTTATGTGGTTTATTGACAATAACATAAAAAGTAAGTACGATAGGAAAATTCTGATTCCACCAAAATATTAAGCATATAAACACAAACGTATCTAAAAAAAAAAAATTCTAAAAACTTAAATTTTTTGTATTTTCCATTCAAAAACACGTTTTTTGAAAAAGTTAAGCATTTTGAAGTTTTTTGGCCATAACTTCCAAAATAAGTTCGACCGGCTTTTTTTGAAAGTACCATCAAATTAAACATGCAAAAACACACAATTTGAAAAAAAAAAATTCCAAAAAATCGCTTGGGAGCTAAACTGCATTCGTTCCCTTGTGAAGACTTGGAGGCTAGCATTCGTGATCTTTTTTCAGTTATGACCATGCCTGCTTTGCTGAACAGTCTCTCGCATGGAACTGAAGTAGCTGTTACACATAACCGTTTTCTTACCATTACATACAAACGTGGATACATTAATTTATGCTCAGTCCACCATTTTAAGGTATCTTCACATCTGCTTATAAGTGGCTCCTGTAAGTACCTATCCAATTCGATAATCCCTGCTGTGGGTGAAGTTTGATTAGCTTCATATTGTTGATCAAACCTTTTCCATATCAATGAAGATGATGAAGAAGAAGTTAGAAGATGCATTTACAAAGCTGGTTGATGCAGTTGGATTATCCGTACCAGGCAAAGTCACTTGACAGACTTTTCAACTTGACAACTGGTCAATTGCTAGTTCCAATTTTCTTTGGCTATATCCGTCAAATGCCATCTTCTTAAACCTCGGATCAAGAAGAGCTGCTTGTGTCAAAATTTCATTTTCTTCATAGCCTGAAAATCTAGACTGCAATTCTCCCAACAATGTATTGACCAATTCATAAGCTTCATGTGGTAATGCTGTATTACTTTGAAAACTAACCATTGTGTCAATCATTGCTCGTATGAAGATAAGAATTTTGGACATGCTAACATATCGTTCGCTGCTTATTTCTTTTGTGACTTCTGCAAATATTTGTAAAATATTTGCTGAACATTCAACAATTTACCATTCTGCCACAGTCAATTGTTCCACATCACATTGAAGAATAGCTAAAGTAGAAACAACAGCATCTTTAATTTCTATTATACGTTTAAACATATCATGTTTTAATTTTAATGGCGACAAGCCCATTTGTTGTTGCATTGCCAGGAGTTTAGACTGTGCATGTGAACTTCGTTTGAAATATTCCACTATGGATTTGACTTTTTTTTTAATGTTATTAATGTCTTTGAGACCTTGTTGGACAACTAAATTTACACAATGAGCAAAACAAGGTACATGCCGAAAATTGCATTCTCTAATGGCTCCTACTATATTAGGAGCATTATCACTTACAACTGCAGCTACTTTGTTCTGAATACTCCACTTTTGAATAGTATTTTTTTTAAATAAAGCCAAATTTTGATATGTATGCCTATCATCAAATTTCTCACACCCAAGACATACTGACTGAAGTGATACATTTTCGTCAATAAAGTGAGCAGTAACTCTCATAAAACTCTCATTTTTAATTGACGTCCATCCATCTGTTGTCAGACACACCGTAAAACAGTTGGTCATGAAATCTTGCACTTTCTCATGTGTCTGATGATATAGCAGAGGTATCATGCTGTTGGATACGGTTTTTCTTGAAGGTAGCTTATAATCACCATTCAACATCTTCAAAAGGTTTTGAAACTCTTGATCCTCTACTATATCAAATGGATAATATCTATAAAAAAAAACATAATTTTACCATTTTTATTTAATAAAAATATACTGACTTTTTAGTGTATATAAATTTCATATTATTATTATAGCAAATTATTATATTTACCCTTTAACAATCATTTTAATCAGTTGTTGATCTACTCTTTTTTGATGATTGACATTTAGTGGCTTTGTGTTGCTGAAATAACTAGATAATGTGGACTGTCCATTTATGCGACGACGAGATGTTCCTGATGGTCCAGCAGTATCAGATATGGATGGACCTTGAGTCAATTCAGATGATGTAGATGGACCTTGAGTCGATTCAGACGATGTAGATGGACCTAGAGTAGATTCGGATCCGGGTATAATTGGGTAACAATATCTAAAAAAATATAGTTTTTCTACAATTACAAAAATACTTTATAAAATATATTTTTTAACACAATTGCACAAACCTCTTTTGCATTCCTTTGATTTGTATTTAATGGAATCGTATAATGTTTTGACTTCATGTGTCGTTTAAGGTTACTTAAAGATCCTCCTGCAGTGCTGAGGATAATACTGCAATATCCGCACTTTGCCTTCTGATATTCGATTTCTGTAAAATGATTCCATACCTCACTAGTTTTGGATCGATGAAGTGCCATTGTGCTAATTATAAATAAAACTTATTTAGTTTCTAAAATTATAATTAAATGTTTTAAATTTATATTTAATTAAATATGTAAGTATTACCTATGTCCTATATGTTTTGTACAGTTAATACAATCTGTATTTTTGGCATAATAAGAGTATAAACTAAAAACTAGGAACAAAACTAAAAAAAAATTATTGTAAGTCACCCATTGATGATTTTTTAAATTCTGAACGAAATTATGAATGTATTAATTTTACAATAATGTGTTTTTTTTTAGTATCTGTGTATAGCATAACTTATCGAAATAATGCTTCAATTTCAAACTTCGTGGGTGGTTGCGGATGGCAAAGTGTATATCCTTGATGCATATTATAGCAAAGCTGGGCAAGTTAGTCATTTTTTTTCAACTAGTTGAAGTTAAGTTACTTTAATAAAAAAGTTAACTAAGTTAGAATATAAGTTAGTTTGGTGAAAATAGAAACTAAAGTTAGAGTAGAAGTTAATTTTTTTTATAAATTAAAAAACTTTTTTGTTAAAATGTAAATAATAAGTTATCTAACTTCAATTATTGATTGAAATAAAACTAAAAAATTGAATTAAACACATAGTAATTTGGTCAAAACGTTGTAATTAAGTAAGTAATAATTTCAATTTCTTGAAAATTAATACCTAGGTATATCACTTGTTGGTTATTAGAAAATGAAAGGCGAAACAAAATAAAAAAAACTACATAATATAATAAAATTGTAACAATAATTATAGTTAATTTTTTTCTATCGTGTTAGATTAGACTATTTTACACATTAAATTCAACTAGTTAGTGCCCAGATTTGCATTATAGAGGTTAAAAGTAAATATTTTCCAACAGTTAATCAAAATTCAAAAATATCGAGAAAAACAAAAAAAAGTGACAGAAAAGTATGTTTTTTTGAACTGTTGATAAAAAAAAATTTGGTTAACCAATAAAACTTGAAAAACTAATACAAAGTTCCTTATGAGTTGTTCTTATTATAGTTAAAAAAAAATCAAAAATTATTAGCTACAATTTTTTTTTTTAAATTGTTTATAGTTGTTACGAACCCCTGAATCATATTATTATAAATATGAATAATATTACAATATAATATTATTCTACATGATATTTTTAAGACCATCAGGAATAGTGTGTTGTACGACGGCGAGACCGTGGAATCCGCTGACATAGGATTTTGATTGTGACACGGAGCGTCGTCGCATAATACACTATACGGGAGGCCAGTCAGTCTTATAATTACGTCTGAACCGAAACATTGTTATTAGCCGTAGTAACTAATAAAATATAATTTTTATTTAATTATTTTGCGTACGTTATTTTATTTTGTTGTGTAAAATCATAACATAGTTCAAATTTTTACGAATTTGCGTACACACATAGAAATATTGGATTTGATTTAACACCAATATCAATGTAGAGGGTGAAAATGTTGACTTATAGATATTTTATTCTTATTTTAACACTATTTAATTGTATATTCAACGATAAATGTTAACTATAGCAAAAAATGGTAATTTAAACTATAATAAAAACTTAATTCGAAACTAAATTAATTAATTGAACTACAACATGTACTTATTCCAGCTATCACTAGGTATAGCTTTGACAACAATTGTATAATGTTGTTTTAAGTCACATTACTACTTCCTAAGTCAACTGTCCATTGGTGTTGATTTAAAAAAAATAATGTTATTATAACACTAGTTAAAAATATTTAGTTTCTATTTTTATAATACATCTAAATATCTACACGGGAATCCCAATGTTTCTCTGCCACCGCCACCGACACAGAAAAAGTGTTATCTGAGGTTGGTTGATATCTATCGCAACCGCATACGTGCGTGAAGTTGGCCCCCCCATGTTATCGAATATATACCAAACATATGTAAAAAATTTGCAACTTATTTGCAACAATTTGCCACATTAGTTTCATAATTTGCAACTCAATACTTTCAGCACAATTAATTTTTGTTTGATGGGGGGGCCAACTTCACGTAGCCCCCCAAATTGTCGTACCGGTTCGAAACCGGTACCCAAATATTCCGGTTGATTTGCAACAATTTGCAACAACGGTTTTATAATTTGCAACTCAATACATTCCCCGCAAAACCAATTTTCCCGTGGGGGGGTTAGCCCCCCCCCCCCCCCAAATTGTCGTACCGGTTCGAAACCGGTACCCAAATATTCCGGTTGATTTGCAACAATTTGCAACAACGGTTTTATAATTTGCAACTCAATACATTCCCCGCAAAACCAATTTTCCCGTGGAGGGGGCGGGGGGTTAGCCGATAATTGCTAATTGGTTTTTAGAATTTGCAAACCAAGTGCAAAGTCGAGATAAAAAAAAATTACATGAGGGGTTAACTTCATTCAGTCCTCCCAACTCCCCCACATCAATAATAATAATGATTAAATAGGAAATCTTAAATTAATAACAATTGAATGAATGTACAAAATTGAATATTAATATTAATAATAATAAAAAATGAATCATGGTACAGATTTAGAATTCTTAAAAAAAAAAATTAAATTAATTTATTGTACTCATACAATAATTATGAATAAAATTAGGTTATCTTTTTAATTCATAACAAATATAACACTTAATTATAATTAATAAAAATTTAGAAAAAATTAATAAAAATGTTTAGTTAAATAAGTAAAAATTATTCATAAAAGTAATAAAATTAATATTATAATTAATTCTTATGGGACTTAAAAAAAATAATTAATATTTAAATTTATACAAATTAATGTTAATTTTTTTTTTACATTTTAACATACATTAATAAATGTGGTTGAATTAATTTTTTTGATGTGGTCCATACTATCTTTGCTTGTAAGTCGTTGTGGACTTCCCATTTGCTGTTTCTTTTAATGTATGAAATACGAGATAGTGATCATTTCCATATCCAACTACACCAATAATTCCATATCTATATAACATATTAAATTACGTTTTATTGTTAATTTAAATTGTACAGCAATATTTATTATGTTATTTATTTATGTATACTTTCAAATTTAATTTATAATACCTGTCTTTGTTAATGTTTATGTAATCTGGAAATTCTTGAAGTTGATAGGACATTTCACCGGAAAAATAGTCAACTTCAATAAATAAATGTTCTCCCAAAGTCCTTAGTGTTGTTTTTGTTCCATTGCAGTTTGAACATTTTATTGCTTTTTCTGTTATATATGTTTTTATATCTTCTTCTAAATTGTGAAACTTGTCCGTTAATTTTAATGATATAAGAGGATCGTGAATAGTGATGTGAGCTCGGTAAATTTACCCGGTAAAATTTACGGGTAAAAGTAAATTTACGTAAATTTTACCGAGCTTTTTTTTACCCGGTAATTTTTTTTTACCATTGAAAAAAATTGAGTGACCCCTTATTTTAAATGTTTTTACAATTGGAATACGCTTATTTAGTTGGTATTTCTGTATTTTAGTTTATTATCCATATGAGTTTATGACTATATTTAGATTTATTTAAAAAGTAAACATTGACAGTGTAGTAGTTTGTACTAGGTACCCTGTGTATTAATAACATGCGCGATTGCGCAAATAAGCATGATACATTTTATCGTTGTTTATTTCCAAGTTTTAAAATTAGCTGACGGTTATCGGTGTTATTTGTTATCATTTATTACTAATTATGATTATTATAATATTATTAATTACTATTTTATGTTCCTGATTACGATTATCATAAATGTTAAACGTATGAACTTAAAGATTAACGACGTAAATGTAAGTTATATTATATTTTATGAAAATTATTTCAAAATAACTAATAAGTACCTACTTAAAAAATGAAACCAAAAATGATAAAAACCAAATGCTATATTAAACATGGTGACAAGTATTTGTGTAAATATTGTGAAAAAAGTTACAAGGAAAATGTTACGAGAATGGCTCTACATATTAAAAAAGAATGTACAAAAGTACCAAAACATATATTGGAAACTTTTCATCAAAGTATTCACGTAAGTAGCTCATCAGTTTCACATACCTAATAATAAATAATTTATAAAAACCTTTTGAACTATTCTTAAAATATTATCTTTTTTATATTTATTAGGTACTTATGTTGAAAAACCTAATGAGGAAAATAGCTGCAGTAATTTGACCAATTCGACACCACCTGAAGTTGAAACCAAAAACTCAAAAGTGTCTTGCCAACAAAGTGTATTGAACTTTGTTGATACTATGAGCAATGAAGAAAAGGTAAAATAGTTAATTATTTTTTGTATTTATATCTGTAAAAAATCATATTATACATTTTAAATGGAAATATAATTTGATAAGTTCTCATTACACACTACTATTATTAATACTATTACAATAATACTATTTGTGACTTAAAACATAATATTATATAGATAAAAGTACTTCAAATTTGTTATTTTTATGATAGGAATTATATTATATTTAAAATCAAATAATTAAATTAATTTGTGGGAATACAATGTATTTCTTATATAAATATGACAATATCTAATTTATAAATTTAATGTATGAAATAATGTTAGAAATTTGAAATTATTTTAGTTGCGTCTGGATGAGTAAATGGCAAGAGCTATATTTTCTTCTACTGTACCATTTTCAATTGTAGAAAACACTCATTGGATTAATTTTTTTAAGGCTCTAAGGCCAAGTTACACACCTCCTTCACGTTATGTCTTATCCAAAAGACTTTTAAATAATGATTATGAAAGAATTAATTGTGAAGTCAACAATAAGATTAAAAACAGTAAAGTTTATGGAATTCAAATTGATGGTTGGAGTAATATAAGGTTAGTTAGCATCAAAAAACTGTATCATAGTAAAACTGTAGCATCAATATTTTGATTTATGTTAAAGTTAGTTATAATTTTATTATTCATCTACATTATTTTAACCTAATTTAACTTGGTAAATAGCTAAAATAATTTTAGTTTATAGTTTGCCACAATGTTCAAAAGATTTTAATGTTAAATTAAAAATTAATTATTTATTTAAACTAATTTCAATAGGTACCTAATAAGTGGTAATAACTTTTAGGTACATATTTTTTTTTTACATATTTCTTTATTTAAACACATTGTTATATTATTACTTATTAGCTTTCATGTATATTATTATCTTATATACAATTTAAAATAATAATCATATAAATATTTCAGAAATGAGTCCATAATGAATATCATAGTTACTAGGTACTCCAAAACCATTTGTATTTAAAACAATAGATTGTAACACAGAGCGTCATACAGGGGAATATATTGCTACTGAACTGGGTAAAGTGATTGATGATTTGGATAGAAATAAATGTTTTGGAGTTGTTACAGATAATGCATCATCCATGAAAAAAGCATGGATACTTTTACAAAAAGATGACCGTTACAAAAATTTACCAATTGCATTTTATTCATGTATTTGCCACACTTTAAATCTTTTGATAGCTGATATAATTAAATTAAAATCATGTATGGAAATTGAAAAAAAATCTAAAAACATAGTCAAAAATATAATTAGCAGTCATATTCTTAAAGGTAATGTATTTAACAATAAATTATATATAATATAATATATAATTATATTATAGTAGCTATTTAAAATAATACACTGTACCTGATATAGTAATGTATTATTGTATGACTTTTTAATAGCCAACTTTACGAACATTCAAAAAACAAAAAAAATTGACTGTTCCTTAAAACTACCAGTTACAACAAGATGGGGTTCACTTTGTATATGCTTAAAGAGTCTTCGTAAAAATAAAAATGTACTACAACAGCTAGCTGTCTCTGAAGATTTAAGTGTAAGTGATATTTAGATATACCTATATAAATGTTATAATATTTACATAATATATTCAATAAATGATAAAAACAAAAACTAACAAGAAATATTATTGATCAAATTATTTTGTAGGTAATTGAAAGACTTGACAAAAGTGTAAAACAAAGCATTTTATCAGATGAATTCTGGGAGCTTGTTGAAAGTATTATTACTCTAATTAGTCCAATCACTCTTTGGATAACAAAATTAGAGTCTGATATACCAAGGTTGTCTGATGTTCCGGCTGCTTTGAATGATATAAAAAACAATGTTATGTTGCAAATGTCTACTTCTCCTTTACTCTTAGAAAAACAAAATATTTTAAATGAAGCATTTGATAAACGTTATGATATGGCTATTCATCCGATTCATTATGCAGCAAACGTCTTAGACCCAAAATATCAAGGGAAAGATTTACCTCAAGGATGTGATGTAGAGGGAATTGTTTATATACAAAAAGTTGCTGATAAATTATTAACACCAAATGAATATAACAAGGTAAATATACAATTCTTATAAATATTTCTGTATTATGTTTTTTCATCAAATAACTGAAGGGGTCAGTGGATAAAGGTGTTAACTGACATTTTTTGTAAAATCGTTATTATTATACAAAATAACGTATTATGATGTATTACACAGGTATACAAAATATTAGAACAAAATAACTTATATTTTATGGAGATATCAAGTAGACAAAGGTGTTATTTATACCATCTGTCGTTCTTGTTTAGTGGATTATGGTGTTATTGTATTATATCCCCTATTATCATACAACCAGATAAATTTCTATTTTAAACTTGGGTGTTAACTACAACTGTTTACGGTCTACAGTGCATAAGAAAGTTATTACCAAACTCAAAGTAAAAATACCATTGCGTTTTATTTACATTGGGACGGTCGACATAACATCGTTGACTTTATTTTATTAATTATTGTTGTGTTGGTTATATTATATTTTATAATAATATTGTTTAATTTAATTTAAGAAATTGAGGTTAGTGTAAAAATATTATTATTTTATTCGAGTGATCATTGATTTGAAATCTGAATAGCTATTTCAGCATTTCTCGTATTTCATATTTTGTTCGCGTTTTATGGTAAAAATATATAAACTATGTCTTCTCGTAGTAAACTATTGGTCGAAAAAGCCTTAAAAAATGGTACGATTGATGAAGAAAGTGATGACCATTCTAATTTCCGAACTAAACGTAAAAAGAAAATAATAAACTACTACAATTTCAGCGATACAGGTTAGTACTTAGTTCAAATATGTTTATCCTACCATTACCTAGGTAAGTTTTATTTAATTGTATTAAGTATACATTGTTGTTTGGTCTCTTTTACAGACTCTGATAATATAAATAATTATTCAAGTGATGAATATTACTTTCCGGATTATTTAAAAGAGAAAGACATTACATCTCATGATGGTAGGTATACAGTATATTATTTATCATAATACAATATTAATAAGTTTAATATTTTTATTCTTAGATAAGTTGAACATAAATCTTGTACCTAATAGTCCAGGGCGTTCAATCACTTACCAACAAGGTTCAAAAACAACTGTACATAAACTACAATCTAATGATTATCAACTTGAAACAGGTAAAAACAATATTTAATGTAATTTTTATAAATACCTATATAATATTACATAATAGGTGCTTATTTTTATTATTACCTATTAATATATTTTGTTATTTATTTTGATGCTCAATATCAAACTTCTATTGATACAGAAAATCCTTACATCTATCATATAACAGATTTACTTACTACATCAGAACAAAAAGAAATCATAAGTAATGATGATTCTATCAAGATTGCTATAGGTATTAATTTGTTATAATATCAGTAACATTTAAAAATATTCATATTTATATAGATAGGTAACACTAATACTTTTCTCTACAGATCCTAATGTTGATATTATACCAGGGACTCCTCAAGAAAACGAAGATTATTTTATTACTCCTTTCATAGAACCAGTTGTTAGAAGACTGGACTTCGATATTCCTCATTTGATTAATACTCCAGGTAATAGCATAATATGAAAATTACAAAAATAGTTAATAGAAATATTGTAAGTTTACAAGTTAGTTAAATATATTTTTTACTCATTAAATAAAATATTGATAAAAAATAATGTAGGTATCTATGTTAAATTATAAAGTAATGCAGAATATTTTGTTTAACTTAAAAAGATCAAATTTACAATTTTAAATAATATTAATAATTATTTATTTTTTATAAAATAAAATAAAATTTTATAAATAAAATTAATCTTAAAATTAAAATTAATTTTAAAATTAAAACTAATTTTCTATAAAATAACAAATGTAATTACTGTATCAGAACAAAAATATTATCAAGCACCTAATAAAGATCCTAACCAGATTATTACAGGGATTCATTTTTTGTAATAAGTGGTGTAGCTAGGACCTTATTTTGGGGGGTGATTTGAGTAAAATTTAAAAATTGTAATGTATGTATATTAACCCCATCACTTCACTTGCTTGTGACGCCAATAGTTGTAGGATACCAATATATCAGTAAAGCTTAAACATTTATTATATTTTACTCTTCTCTGCAGATCTGAATGTTAATATAATACCAGGGACTCCTCAAGGAAACGAAGACTATGTTATTACTCCTTTCATAGAACCAGTTGTTGTAAGAAGGCTGGACTTTGATATTCCTCATTTGATTAATACTCCAGGTAATAGCATAAAATAGACATTGATTAAATTGGTATATTAAAATATTCAAAATTAGCAAATAAACAAAAAATATTTGTAATCAGTAAAGATGATGTAAAATAATATTTATGTTGAATTAGAAGGTAAAGCTAACTTTAATTTATTTTCAACTTAAAATTTTAAATTATAGTACAAATACGGTGCCTAAATTTTTGAAGTTAAATATTTTCATTACTATATGCATAATACAATTTGACTGTAGAAATTAAATAATGTGTATAATAAAACACCTTTAAAATGTTACAGTTAACATGTTAATCTAATGTATATGATTTTTTAGTTATATAATTTATTATATTTAATTTTTGAAATAGGTACATACATTTTACCTCTTCAATATTATATTATCTGTAAAATGTTTTATATTGTCATGCTATATTTCCTTCAACTCAAAGTTTAATGTTAATATACTAAACCGATCCAAGTATAATGGTCCTCTATAATTTATATGCTTCTTTTTTTCTAGACATAATATTAGGCTGTTTTTATATGTATATAGATACATTTTTAAACATTAGACATTATGTTAATATTATTTTATAAAAATTATTTTTTAGATAATAACCAAGATGATTTACAAATAGAAGATGAAATTAATCAACAAAAAAACAGTAGGAAAAGAAAGAAAAATATAGAAAATTGGAAGAAGAATAAAGCAGCCTTACAGAGATCTCAAGGAAAAGAATATATATCTCAGAAAGGAAAAATTATTCCAGCAAAATCTGTTAATAAACATCAATTGTGTCAGCTCCGATGCCGTTTGCAATGTTCTAAAAATATAGATATTGAATCAAGAAATAATTTATTTAATGCATATTATAAAATGAATGTAAATGTAAAAAATGCATATATTTTTAAGAGTATAAAAAAATTGGAAACAGCCCGTAAAACAGTTAATAGTACACCAAAGAAAGTAAGATCTTACACATTCCAGTATTTTGTGAAAACTGAAGAAAAGGATGTAAAAGTATGTAAAACTGCTTTCTGTGAAATTTATCAAATTGGTCGCAAAAAAATAGAATTGATTCAAAACCAACTGAAATGTGATGTTTAACCTCCTTTAGATAGAAAAGGTAAACATGAAAATCGTCCAAATAAGATATCTGACTTAACTATTAAACACATTATGAATCATATTGATAGTTTTCCTGCTGAGTCATCACATTATTCGAGAAATAATAACCCCAACAGAAAATATCTATCACCTTTATTGAACATAAGAAAAATGTATTTATTGTACATAGAAAAATGCAAAGAAGATAACATGTCAAGTTCCTTTTTAGTAAAAGAAGACAGTTATAGAAATATATTTTGTACTAGGTTTAACTTAAATTTTGGAAACCCAAAGAGTGACACATGCAGTCGTTGTGACTCCGGCCAGATAAGTGATATTAATCACATTCAACGATATAAAAATGCATTTGAAGCCCAACGTAAAGACAAAGAAAAGGTATTGCTAGACTCTTCCATTTGCTACCTAACTATGGACTTGCAACAAACCATGCCACTACCTAAGCTTTCAACATCAAAAGCTTTTTATCTTCGACAATTATGGTTTTATAACTTTGGTGTTCATACATTATCTGCCGAAAATGGGCACCAACCATTTATGTTTACATGGACAGAAAATATAGGAGGCAAAGTAAGTAATTAAGTTGGCAGTTGTTTGTTATATCTTACTCAAATTATGAAAACTATAGCTCTGAAAAATATAACACACCTTATTATTTGGTCTGACTCATGTGCTGGGCAAAATAAAAATTTCAATATTATATGTTTGTACCAATATATGATTATGAAAGGTTATTTTCATACTATAGACCATAAGTTTCCAGAGGTAGGTCATTCATATTTGGACTCAGATCGTGATTTTGGAAGGATAGAAAAACGACTAAGAAAATATCAAAATATTTATACACCCGAGCAGTACCGAAATATAATAAAAGAAGCTTCAAAGAAAAATACAGTTATTAGTGACATGGAACACCATTTTAAGAGTATAGAAAATATTGCAACAAAATTACGTTTGACAAATAAGAAAAAAAACTGTGAAGGTGAAAAAATTTGTTTTCGTGATGGTATTAAATGGTTACGTGTTACTACTGTTGGCATGTATCAGTATAAAGACAATTTGAATGAGGAAACACCATTTATAACAGTCAATATATTTAAAGATAAAACAAATGCCCCAAAAGAATTTACATAGACTGAACACAAGAAGTCCACTACAATATCAAATGAAAAAATTGAAAATTTGAAATCTCAATTACAGTTTATTCCTGAAGAATATAAGTGGTTTTATGAACAGTTATTATAAACAAAAAGTATTTTATACATTTCAATAAAAATTCATGTTTTTCTAACACCTTTATTACATATTTTATTTTATTTATATTAATTTTTTTGGTAGATGAAAGTGTTAAGTTACTAAAAATGATTTAGATCTTTCCTGACTAGAAGTGGGAGTATAAAATTTTAGAGTGTTGTTTATGACTTTAAAACACATAATTTTTGTTATCAAGGATTTTTTAGCATTTGAACAGTTAAAAAGTTCCAAACCTTTATGTATTATAACTACTAATACTGTCCTCCTGAATAATTACAAAATTGTGAGTTATCACCTTTATCCACTGACCCCTTCAACTACTTATTTCATACTTATCAGTGTTTTATTTAATTAATTTAATTAATTTTAAATAAATTATACAATTAATGGGTACTATCAATGAGATCATATTAAAATATTATTGAATTGTAACCTATTGTTTTGTCTAAAAATTAACTGTTTGTAAATTTAATATTTTTGTATTGGTTTTTTGTGTATTTAATTTTCATTTTATTTCACAGATAATAATTGAACTAGCCGAGTATCGTTCACACGAAGGATTATGGGCCAAAGATATTCTATGGAACAATATTGATGATATTGAAGCACGTATCTGGTGGAATGGCCTTTGTTCAAACACAAGTCTATCAAAAGTAGCATCTGCTATTCTTTCCTTGCCTGCATCCTCAGCAGCTACAGAGCGTTCTTTTAGCTCTTATTCACTCATCCATACTAAAAGGAGAAATCGCCTCACAAATTTAACAGCCAAAAAGTTACTATTTATTTATGAACATATAAATAATCGAGACCTGGAAGTGTCAAAACCGGTAAAAAGTGTACAAACAAACCAAGAATCTTTAACCGTTAACAATGACGATGATGAGCCTTCCTGTAGTTATCAGGCTTGTAGTTCTACTAGTTCTAGTAGTGAGAACGAGGAAGAATATTACAATACTGATGACATAGTAGTAGAGTCTGAAGGAGATCAGTTTGGTGAAACTGATTCAAGTGATGATGATTTTTTTAACTCCATTAAACCTAATCTTGATTAAGTAAATATATGTTCCGAACTTAAATTAAATTTTTAATTATTATTATGTATTACTGTATTAGGTACTGTATAAGTCTGCAGACAGTTTTGTTATTGATTTAAGTTTTCTTGTTTTTTAAAGATATGTTACTTATTTTGTTATTTGTTCTGTTGTTTATTATATTATAAATTATTAATTTGTTTGTTTTATTTTGATAAAAGTAATTATATTAAAAAAAAAACAAAGTAATTGAACTATTGAAGTAATGTTTTTATGTTTAATACAAGTTTCATGATTTATTTTACATAATATAGTTTTATGTTAATTCATAAAAATGGTGAAAAAAGGTAAAAAATTTGATACATAAGCTTTATTTGATAATTGTAGAAAAATTTCACTTAAAATTAGTTTTTTTTTCAAAATTTACAAATTTACCGAATTTTACGTAAATTTTACCGGTAAATTTACCGAAATTTTTTTACCGGTAAATTCCACATCTCTAATCGTGAATTACTTTAGAGGTATGACAGTTATTCATACAAGTTATGGTTTGTATGGATGATGGAGTATTTCTCAAGTAACCTGTTATTATTAAAGTAACATTGCATCTCGCATCTATCAAGTTAGTGTCTTTAATACTATCATCAGTTTTAAAAATGTTTCGAAGTAAAACTACCCTATTTTTATATATATTAAGAGTTGGTCCTTCCTGAGCAAGATTTTCGCAAAATATAAGAAATTCGTTCTTGATTGTATCAATGAATTGCTTATATGATGTTATATCTGTATACGCCATGGCAATCAAAACAGAAACTGCGTCAAATGGACATGTGTTTTGAACAAGAAATGATTTTTTTGATATAGAGACAGGCGTCTTCATGTTTCCATTAATTAACAAGGTGTTTAATGTTGAACGTGTACGTTTTAAAGACAATATACGATCAATTTCTTTTGTTGATTCCATGTACTTGGTTTTTCTTTTCTTTTGTTTTGGTTTATCATAAATATTTTCTCCTTTTCCTTTTCCTTTCCAATTTTCTACGGCATTGATTGAATCATCTGACATTGGTTCTTTTTTAGTTTTGCTGTTATATTCAGAGTACGAGTTATCATCAGACATTTCTGATGCACTCTCAATAATTGTCAAGTTTTGATCAGAATCATCATCAGTTTTTAATTGTCCATTGTTTTCTGTAGGTTGACAGCATTCAGAATCGGATTCTTTGACATACTTTGATACCTGTAAATATTTATCACCAGATTCTACTATGTCTTCAATGTCTAAATGATTTATAATTTTTAATTTCTTATTTTCAACTTCTTCCGATTTTATATTACTAATGTTAGTTTCAATTTCAAATTCAAAAATATTATCATTACTTTTTATTTTAGGACTGTAGCTCGAATTAATTTTAGAAGGATAAGAGTGCCTTAGTTGTTTACTTTTAAACAGTTTTATATTATTGTTGATATTCGTCAAATGTTTGTTTATAAATCTATCAGCGGTCATAGGCTGCACTTCAAACCTTAGGATTTGCGTTTTTAATTCTTTAAAATCGTTTTCCACAGCTGCAGAAGAACCATTCTTATACGGAGACTTGAAAACATTACGAAGAATATTGATCCATAGTGGAAAATGTTTGCAAAGTCTCATCATATGCGGTAACAGTTCTGGTAAAAAATATGCCGATATTCTGTTACCTTTTAGTAAAGCATTTGCCATACTTTTTTGCTTTATATTTTCTAAAAAAGATCCTATTGCATTAGAAGTGTTATTTTCACTGTCGTCATCATTCAAATCCATATTTGTGTCATCTGATTCCAAATTATTTATAACGTCACTTGTATTTTCGTCTTCATCGTGTATACCTTTTATTAAATTTAAAATAAATTCTCGGTGTTTTTCAGATGGGCTGTCAGTAATGCTTCCAGTATAATTGAAAATGAACTTAAATCTTCAGATGTTAGAAGCAAACGAAAACCCCTGACATAAAATTCTTTTAAGTGCCTGTTTTTTATTCCAGCCATACATTTGATTCTACAAAATATCTTGATTATGTGAGCAACGTCCAAACGAATATATGTAGTCGGTACTTCTTTTTCCTCGCCAATTAATAATTTATAAACATAATTTGCATAGTTGTCTGTACTTGCTCCCTTAAAAAAAACTCTGGTTATTGCTGCTAGAAGAGCTCGAGAATAGTCACATACGACTTCGTTTGGTGGCTGGATACCCGTAGCCATCCAAGATGCTAACCAATTATAGATTGACAACGTGTCTTGTTTCTCAGATATCATTTGAGTTATAGAAATGTGGCCTGTGCTTGTACTTAAAATGCCTTCATATAAAAATATGTGTGCTGAAAATAGATCCAATGACGTTCGCTTCAACTTCTTCACAAGACTACCGGTTGCATCAATTGATAACTTGGTATATTCTTTACTGGCATCTTTATACACGGCAATTTGATAGTTTGTCCAATAGTGAACGAAAAATGGGTCAATTCCAATACTATGAATGGATCCAGAAAGACTTGAATTGTGCTTAAATTCCATCAAAGATTGAACTGGACATTTATATTTAATGCCCATTATTTTATCTTTACTTTCTTGTTTGGCTTTTCTTAATGTAGGTAATGAATATAAATTTGGGGGAGAATATCTACCAAACTCCATATCAGTGACGTTGTTTCGTCTCCAATTACTTGCTAGATCTTTATCTAATTCTAACCCTATAGATATCCTTTTTCTGCCTTTTAAAGGTCTTTTTGTGTTGTGTTGACGTTCCATTCCTCGGGTATCAGTAGTTAATATTGTTACTAAAAGTGGCTCACCTTCTATAGGCCTCTGATCACTCCAACCATTTAATTTTGCTCCACAGCTTTTATCTTTACACTTGGCTTGAAATGAAATAAAATGCTTGCTATTCATTGAAGCATATACTTTAACCCTTTTATAGATATAATTGCAAGGGAAATTATACGATTCAATCAAGGCATCATTTATTACGTCAGTCCAGGCATTTTGTTTTAAAATTTCATAAACTCTTTTTTTATTTTTTCTCTTGTACTCAACTTTTTCTGGGTGAATTGTTCTATAAACATCATATGGAATAGACAATTCGAAAAATTCTCTCCCTTTCTCAAATTCTGATGAAGATGATATGTCTGTTACGTCGTCGTCTGATGTTCCATTATTTGATTCTTCCACAGCTTCAATACCTTTTTCTACACTTTCATTTTCATGATGATCATAAGCACAACTACGCTCATAATTAATGACGTGGGTATCACTCTGCTGTACATTAGGTGCCGTATACTCTTAATATAATACTCTTATATTTTACAATTTCGTAAAAATTTAAAATTCAAACGTTCATAAAAATTTTCCTATAATGACGCTTCAATTTTTCTCTATAGCTACTTGAAGGAAAACTTATGGAAAATTTCACTCAGCAACACCACATTTTAGCTGCAATTTCAAAATATTTTTACCAACATTTTGAAATTAATTGCAAACATATGCAAATCAGTTTCATTAATTTACAAATAAATTCCCTGCGTAATGAAAAATAAATAAATATTTTGGGTTGTAGAGTCCTCAGGTTTTTTTTTTATATTAAATATGGATTTTTCATAAAGATTTGGTTTTGCCAAAAAGATTTATCAAATAGTTTTTTTTTTATTAAAATAAATTTTTATATCAAAATAAATGTAGTTTTTTATAAAATAGATTTTTTATTCTTTTAACGTATTTTTTTATCAACTTGAGTTACAAAATAGATTTTTAAAATGTTGATTTTTAGCAAAATAATTTTTTTATTTTTTTTATCAAATTGAGTTTTTTTTTATAAAATGTCGAATTATATCAAAAAATGGTTTTTTATTTTTTACCAGTTTTTTTTTATAAAATGTCGATTTATATCAAAAAATGGTTTTTTATTTTTTACCAGTTTTTTTTTATAAAATGTCGATTTTCATCAAAAAAATTTTTTTTAATTTTAAAAATTTTTTTTCAAATAGTGTTTATAACAAAAATAGATTTGGTAAAACTGGTAAAAAATAAAAAAACATTTTTTGATATAAATCAACATTTTATAAAAAGAACTCAATTTGATAAAAAAAAAAAATAAAAAATCTATTTTGCTAAAAATCAACATTTTAAAAATCTATTTTTTAACTCAAGTTGATAAAAAAATAAAAAATCTATTTTATAAAAAACTACATTTATTTTGATATACAAATTTATTTTAATAAAAAAAAACTATTGGATAAATCTTTTTGGCAAAACCAAATCTTTTTGAAAAATCCATATTTATTATAAAAAAAAAACCTGATGATTCTACGAGTACAACCCAACATATTTATTTATTTTTCATTACGTACGGAACTTATTTGTAAATTATTGAAACAGATTTGCATATGTCTGCAATTAATTTCAAAATGTTGGTAAAAATATTACCACCACGTTTTATTTTTTGTTTCACACAGGGAATTTATTCACAAATTCTGAAAACCAACTTAATTCATGTATAATTTTATGAAAAATTGATTGTTTATGATATCTTGATTTTATAATTTTTTATTCTATTCAAATTTTTGGCTTCAAATTATGACCAGTTTATTTTTGGGCACAGATTATAAACATAATATTTTATAATATCTATAATATTTTGAGTTTTAATAGCTTATAGTATTTTTATTATCGTATTTAAGTAGGTACATTTTAATAAATGTTCGTATATATTCTAGGGGAAAAGAGGTAGAAAAAAGCGAACAACCGTACATACGTGCGGTCTCGCTGCAGGTCAACAATGAACTGTATATTAAATTACACCTAAAATAAACATACTTTACGCCATTTACTCCAACATTTTGAAGTGCCAGGTATAGCATTCAGCGTTTCGGCAATAGCTTCCCACCTTTTCTGAGCTACCTTTTGGGTAAATGTTGGAGTAAATTTACCAGCTACCAATTGAGGATCATTTTTCAATAACTCTACTAACTCTTGCATTTTCTGCTGAGTTGGACGAGACGACATTATAACTAGAAATTATAGACAAAAGGCAAGACAATCTGTTTAATCAAATAAACAGCTAGTATTTACAAGCTTACTACTACTAGTGTATACCCAAAGAAAAAATAATAATGTGTATACCGCTTAAATCATATTATTATGATCTAAGGTATAAACTATAGTGTGGTGTATCCGATGATAATGCGATAAGATTTTGATAATATATTATTTTGGCGGAAATATTTCTGATATAAATGATAATAAATCAATGTTAGGTTATACCATTGTGGTTCATTCGACAAGATTATGATTTGTCGACAAAATCTCGAATTTGACTAATTTTTGTCGAATGGCATTGGAGAATAGCCTTTTGTAGTCGACTACGACAAAATCAATAGAGTTTACTCGTATGCGACTTCTTGTCGATCGATTTCGAGAATAGGACCCCAGGCCGGTCGTCGGGTCTCGATGGCTTCATTAGCACATTCCTTGAGCCCGACGACGGCTCACACATATACATATAATAATATTAACATATACATATTATACTAATATTAACACTAATATATATACTGTTATACTATATATATATATATATATCATGTATTCATGTGTGTATAACGTAATATTATAATATTATCTTGGGTTCAGTATAGGTAGACTGAAATTCAAAATTAAGCTGTATATTAGTATTTAATTTCACTATAAAACACTATACTGTTATCATTTGACAAGTTGACATTTGGGTAGTCGAGACACCTTTATTACTAATGAGTCACAAACTCACAATAGGCAAAAATGTAATTCATATGCAACATTGGGTAGGTACAAAGATTAGTTGCGGCATCCGGCAGATGCTACTTCAGATCATTGGTGTACATAGGAATCTACACGAAAGTACAATACAAAACACCATACTAATAACCAAACTGAGTTTTAAATGATGAATAGTCTATTAAAAAAAAAAATTTGGACAAAAAGTCCGATCACATTTTTAGTGTCGGATAAAAAATCCGAAAATACAAAAAAATGTATTTAATTTTAATTTTATCATGTAATTATTATAATATTATATAATTATATAATTAATATAAATTATGATAGTAAATATATATTTTTGTTAGTTTTACGAAATAATAAAAGTAGGAAAATAGAAAAAAAACACAGATTAAAAAATAATAAAATATATACCTATGTACAAACTTTTTTTACCTAATTGATTATAATATATTATAATTATATATTCAGTGTGATTCTTATATTAAACAACACTGATATATATGAGCCTGTATATAGGCCTAACTACCTAACTACCTATATAATAAATTAATCAATTAAAGATGATAATTTAATAGAATTATAAGTTTTTTAGGACTTTTTGTCCGACACTAAAAATATGCTCGATTTTTTGGTCCGCTTTTTTCCGTTGCCTTGTTTTCTTAAATTCATATTGACCGTACCTAATATTTTTTTTACGGAAGACGATTCTCAAGGAGAAATTTTTTCGTAGTAGATTTCTGCCAATATACATTTTGCCACCCCTAGTATAATCTTTTTTTTTATTGATAGCTTTAAGTTAGGTACAACTAATACAGCTCAACAATTATACAAAAGTAGATTACAATTTAATTAATAAAACAAACAAGAGAGGTAGGTACTATAATATAATAGTATAATCTAATAAATACAAAATTAAAAATTACATTTTACTTCACAGATACTAGATAGTGAATATAATTTTCAGAAGTCTTATTAGACATGAGTGAACAAAACACTTGAACCTATATAGCTACTCTGCATTGTTATGTATTCTTTCTAGACCAGGAATTATAAAATCGGGTTAGGGAGGGTAAATGTAAATTTGGTAGATAGGAACTATATTTTTATGGATAGGTAATCGGAAAAATATATAAATACTTAAATAATATTATAATTATGGCTTAGTGCCAATATAGTAATAACCTACGTCATAAAAAATGGGCTCCCATGCCCACTGTTTCTTGTGGAATTAAATCCCAACACCAACAATAAAGATATCCTAAACTTGTCTTCAATTTTGCACACATATGTAAAAGTCGAACTACCATATAGGACAAAGAGTGGTCCACCTCAGTGCCGTAACTGCCAAAACTACGGTCACACCGCAAATTATTGCCACCATCCTCCACGGTGTGTCAAATGTGGGAGTGACCACCACACCGAAGACTGCACCAAATCCAAAACCAGTCCAGCCAAGTGCGCCCTATGCATGGGTAATCACACTTCCAATTACAAAGGATGTCAAATTTTCAAAGCTCTTCTCAAACGACGCAAAATCACTCAATCAAAATCACAGAATCCGATTCCGGTACCCACTTCTCTTCATCTCCAGACTACCCCTCCCCCTCCCAAAACTTCTTACGCCTCCGTTACTAACTCCAAAAATATACCTCTACCCAATATCCACGCAATTGATAATCCACTAACTAAATTTTTATCTGAACTTTCCTCTTTAATCACTCCCCTCATTACGCTCCTTTCAGCTGTTCTAAATAAACAGATTGTTCCATAGTCCGATACTCTGATACCTTTCTTATCACATAATTAAATTGAATTTTAAATATTTTTAATTGCCAGTATGTAAATGTAATTAATGTACCTATAGGTCTTCAATTCTTATTATTACTGTAACATTTTAGTCTATATCATATAATTGTAATGTTTAATTTTGTACCTGTACAATCGTAATTGTCGAGCTATCATAGTTTCAACTAATAGCTAATAAAAAAAAAAAAAAAAAAAAATTTAATATAACACGCTATGAACATTTAGTAAGTATTTAAGAATATTTAGTTTCTAAAAGTCAGTAGAAAAGGTGAATTGTTTATTTATTTTCAATATAAGGATACTAAAGATAAAATGGTATGTAGAGATACATTTTAGATTCTGAGCGGAGCGATGAATGTATTGATTTTACCATGATGTGTGTTTTTTTTTTTTTTTTTTGTGTCTGTCATCACGTTTTGGGGCAGTAAAAATGCTTCGATTTTTGACTTCAGTACCTCGTTCGATCAGAAAGTGAATCTAGTTGGTACTTTGGGGGGTCAAAAGTAAAAAATTCTCAATACTTTTCTAAATAATTGAGAAAAACAAACTAAAAATTAAGGGAAAAACGGGAAATTTTACGCACAATCAGTTTTCGACAAAATCAATTTTGGTTTTTGATGTAACTTTAAAACAAAAAACCATAGATACATGAAATTTTCACCTAATGTTTATATAAGTATATTCTATCCACCATGCAATTTTCAAAAATTTTCGACTTAAGTTGAACTATTCATAGGCATTTCAAATTTTCGATCATTATTAGTTTTTTTTAAATTAATATCGATAAAAATTTATTTGTTAGGCAGAAAAGCTTGAAAATTTAATACAAGGCTCTTAACATATTGTTACAATAGCAGTTGAAAAATAAAAGAAATTCATAGTCACAATTTTTTTTATAAGCATTCAAAGTTTGAATTTTGACAAAATACGTAAAAATCACGAAAATTCACAAATTATTTTAAGCTAGAAATTCATAAAAAATTTTCTTTTTAAATCTAAGATTTAAAAATTTAATACAAGATTCCTTACAAGTTTTTCAATCTTTATCACAAATAAAAATTCCACCTGAAATTCAAATTAAATTTTTATGAGCATTTGAAATTTAAATTTTTACAACATTGGATTTCCACTTTTAGCGATTTCCTTATTTTGGTGTAACTCTAAAACAAATTACCACAGATACTTGAAATTTCGACTGAATGTTTATATAGGTATGTTATATATTTGATAAATTTTTCAAAATATTTAGATTTGTTTTGAGCTGTTTACTGACATTTTAATTTTTCAACTTTATTAGTTTTTTTTCTATAAATATCGATAAAAATTTATTTGTTCGGTAGAAAAGCTTGAAAATTTAATACAAGGCTTCTAACACATTGTAACAATAGAAGTTAAAAAATATTAAAAATTCGTAGGCACAATTTTTTTTTATAAGCATTTAAAGTTCAAATTTTGACTAAATACGTAAATTTTACGGCAATATTCAAATTATCTTAGATAGAAATTCATAAAAGTTTTCCTTTTTAATTCTAAGATTTGAAAATTTAATATAAGACTCCTAACATATTTTTACAATAGAAGTTGAAAAATAAAAGAAATACATAGTCACCATTTTTTTTTTATAAGCATTCAAAGTTTGAATTTTTACAACATATTATGTAAAAATCACGAAAATTCGTAAATTATTTTATGCTAGAAATTCATAAAAAAATTTCGTTTTATATCTAAGATTTGAAAATTTAATACAAGGCTCATTATATATTTTTACAATAGCAATTGAAAAATAAAAGAAATATATAGTCACAATTTTTTTTTTATAAGCATTTAAAGTTCAAATTTTGACTAAATACGTAAAAATTACGGCAATATTCAAATTATCTTAGATAGAAATTCATAAAAGTTTTCCTTTTCAATTCTAAGATTTGAAAATTGAATACAAGGCTCCTAACATATTTTTACAATAGCAGTTGCAAAATAAAAGGAATACATAGTCACAATTTTTTTTTTAAGCATTCAAAGTTTGAGTTTTGACAACATATTATGTAAAAATCACGAAAATACAGAAATTATTTTAAGCTAGAAATTCATAAAAAATTTTCTTTTTATATCTAAGATTTGAAAATTTAATACAAGGCTCATAATATATTTTTACAATAGCAATTGAAAAATAAAAGAAATATATAGTCACAATTTTTTTTATAAGCATTTAAAGTTCAAATTTTGACTTAATACGTAAAAATTACGGCAATGTTCAAATTATCTTAGATAGAAATTCATAAAAGTTTTCCTTTTTAATTCTAAGATTTGAAAATTTAATACAAGGCTCATAATATATTTTTACAATAAAAATTGAAAAATAAAAGAAATGCGTAGTCACAATTTTTTTTTTACAAGCATTCAAAGTTTGAATTTTGACAACATATATAAAAATTACGAAAATTCGCAAATTATTTCAAACTAGAAATTCATAAAAATTTTTCTTTTTAAAACTAAGATTTGAAAATTTTTAATAATCTATAATATATCCTAGACAGATAAACCGTCTTCGCTCAGAATCGTTTTTCGTATACAATGCTATAATATCATTGGATTCAAATTTAATTCCATCCATTACAGTAACCCACTTGTAACCTACTGTACAGCAGAGCGACATACACGACTTACCCGCTTTTTTTCTTTTATTTTATTTTATCAAATTTTACATTACATATTATGATAATAATATATGAAAAATTACAGCTTGATTAATTTAACCCAATAGGCAAATAAAATAAAATAGCGGGTTAAATGAGTTACAGTATACAATGACTAGTAAATAATACATTAATTGTACATGACATATATCACTAAAAATAAGTTTTACACATAACATATTACAAAAAAGTTTACATTTATACACATTCACTTAATAACCAATTTTTAACAATTGTTTTAAATAAATTTAACTTACATTTTGAATTACAATGATCAAAAATATTTTTCTTAATATATATTTTTATGGTTTTATAAAATTTCTCTAGAAAACCCCCAGATTTATAGTAGGTATAAATATTTCAATAAATATGAATAATTACATATTTTTAATTTCAATTCTTAGACATGGCAAGACACTAAAGCTTCTACCAAAAGTAAAGCTGCTGAAATGTCAGCATTTGTGCGTAGGGGAACTGGTGGAGGACCACCCACCTCAATAGTACTGAATGACGTTGAGGAAAATGCTCTTCAGTTAATTAAGCCTGTTGCAATATCAGGTCATACATTATCAGCTGAATCCATTGCAGAGTTTACATTTGAACCTGGTATATTGTAGTACTCAGTTGCATAGCCAGTGGCATTAAAATCTTAATATACCATAATTTTAAATACTTTTAGATAATTTAGAGACTTATACAGACGTAGATGATTTATTAGATAAAACTCCATCAAGTCCTAATCTTTTTCCTTACCAACTAACTGAAGCTCCTGTTACTTCTATCAATAATAGTAAGATTTAAAATGTATATAGCAATTTTTAAAAAAATAATAAAAATCCAATCTTTTCCTTATACAGTGTTTCCTAAATCTAATCCAACAATCAATTCCAAAGTTTATGGTCAACAATCTTGTAAGTATCATAAGCTATATAATTTTCCTAAAAATACTTATGTACTTGTGTAATTTTTTTGTTATATATATAAGTATTATCGGTATAATATAATACTAGACAATTTTGTTAAAAGTCAGTTAGTTAGTAAGTATATTTAGATTATTTTTCATTCCTAAAGCAATTGTTCAAGAAAAAGTTAACTGTAACAGTAACACCAATAAACGCACATCAGCTGCAGCTAGATTGGATGAAGGCAATTTAATTGGCTGACTTGGGCTGACTTGGGAGAACGAAAATTGTTGGCAAAACAAAAATATTGGGACCAAAAACTGTCTCTTTTAGCTGAACAAAATAGCTATTTGAAATCTATTAGAGATAGCCTTCTTGCAAACCACAATAACGAAAAGAGTAATAACAATTTTATATTTATTTATTTCCAAAGCATATACCAATACTAATTTTTACAAAATTGTATTAATCTTTTAATTGATTTATTTTTTCTAGCATAATGGTAATGGAGTTCTTTTCCTGTAATCCTTCATTCTCTTTAAACATTCATTCTCATCAATTCTTCATTCTCTTTTTCTTATACTATAACTTGGTTTAATGTTGTTGTTGTATCTACAGCTAACAGATTTTTTAAATTTTATTTTATATTATTCTTATTTTTATTAAATCTTTTTCTTATACTAACTTATACTAACTGTTTCTAATATCATATTTCAAAATTAATTCTTAAAAATAAAAATTTCTGCTTATTAATTACTATTAATATTTATAGTTTATGACTAACTTATTAATTATATTAAATTATAAATATATATTATTAATTCATAATTAAAAATTATTTAATTACATTACTAAATATGTTGAAAATGCTGTACAACACTTGCTCTCACTCTTCTTCCGTTGTTTAAATCATTGTTTACATTTATCTGGGGCATTCCATTGTCATGTCTGTACATGCCAAAATCTATTTCTACCCCATCATTCAAATGTTCAGGGTCAGGTTCATTATATGTTATGCACATATTATGCAGTACCACACATGCATTTATTATTGCTGTAGCTTTTTCAGGTGCATAATGGAGCACTCTGTGTTTCAATAAGCACCTATTAAATGATGTAATATAGATAAAATATGATATAGTTATATATGAAGGCATATAAAACAAAATGATGTATAAATACCTAAATCTCATCTTTAATAATCCATTGCACCTTTCTATTAAACTCCTAGCCCGCATTTGTTTGGTGTTATAGAGTTCTTCTTCTTCATTTACTGGATTTTGGAATGGTATTAATAGCCATGGTCTAAGTGCATACCCAGAATCACCTATATATAATATATACCATCCTTCATTTAGATCCAATACAATTTTCTATTTTTTTTATAAAGTAATAAAATATAAATATCTATATAAAAATTGTACAAGATTTATTATATTTTACAATGAACTAATACCCAAAAGATAGAAACATTGATTGCGTCTGCTTAATTCTTGAACTATCGGTAGTACATTGCAATTGTTCCAAATGTGGCTGTCATGTGTACTACCGGGATACAGTGCATTCACACTTAATATTTATAAATTGGCATCACAAATCTGTTTTTAATTAGCAATTATATTATAGTTGGATCACAATATTTATTTAAATTTTAAAATCCATTGTATCCTGGGGAAAGTGACCGGCCAACAACATATGAAAGTACACCAAAAATAATAGAGAAATGTGGGGAGGGGATCAAACATTTTTATTTATTAAGTTTTTTATAAAAGCAATTTATATTTTTTTCAACTTATGAACATAATTTAATTTTTAAAACTATTCTATTGTACTATCAACCAATAATATTGTATATGTTTACAATTAAACTCTAAATTTAAAAAATATATTATTATAAGCGTCACTTCCCCCTGGGACACATTGTATTACCTATATATATATATATATATATATATATATAATGTATGCTATTTAAATGTCTTACTAATTGTGTATTTATTGAATGATAGTTTTTCCTATTTACATAAATATGTTCAGGATAATTATTTTCTGCTCCTAGATTTCCTGATGGAGCTACAATAGCAATATGAGTGCAATCTATGCACCCACATACTCCAGGAAATCCTGTTTTCATATAAAATCTAATCAATTAAAAATATTAATTAGTAGGTAGTGTGTGAAGAGTATTACAAACTGTGTATTATAATCAGTGGCAGAACTCAGTCAAAGAGGATATAGTATAAATTGGAATGTTATGTATTCTATTTTATAAAAACATACCTATTATGGTACTAAACTAAAATAGGTAGGTACAAAACCGATGGCAAAGTTGGTAAAATGATGTAAATTATTATAGAGAATTCGATAATGGTCATAAATCATAAGAACTCTTCAAGGGCGGATACAGAAATCCTAAACGGGGGGGGGGCAATCTGGCTATAATATATACGTATATGATTACATGAATATTAATTAATTATAAATATACCAATTAATTAATAGGAATAGTGAGGCATAGGAATTGTCCCCCTTGTATCCGCCCTTGCTCTTTTTATTGCATTTGAGGTTTATAAATATCTCATGAAGTTTGACACATTTATTGTGCAATATTCTGTATAAGCTCCGACCTTCCAATTTTAATTTACCCATAACTATGTCTATACTTCCATACCATTCCTAACTATATTCTATACATTTACACCTATACATACTCATTTCGTAACTTTCTTAATTCTTCGATATTTTTACGAAATTTGACCCAACTATTAAAAATAGTTGGTCGATTAAGTGCATTAGTTACTTCACTAATGCTGCGTGATACAGTAGGCTGAGATACAGCACTATATCTACTATTTCCAGTAGGTAATTGATAAGACCCAGTTCCAAAAAATTGCAATGCGATTAAAACCTAAAGAACATTTTAACGTAACATATAAAAAAGTACCGATGTGGCGATGTTCTATATAGATTTATTATATATAATATGTACCTTATCTTGAACACTCAACGACGACAAACGCTTTGGTGGTTCTATAAATGGAGTGACTAACTCGATTAAATAATTTGTCAAGTTTTTACTCAACCTATAAGCTTTGACAAATGCTGTATCCGACAATGCTAAGAATGGATTTACCTTAACCCAAAACGGTTGTCTAACATTTTGAGCTCCGAGTCTCTCAACGTTAAGCATAGCAAACATTACAGCTTGTTCGTAATCGTTTGCCATTTTTATTATTATTTAATTATTTAACTTTTATTAAAAACTAACTAGTAACTAGATGTCGAAATGTGAATATAAATTCTAATGTAAACGAAAAATTACAAGTCACTAATCACGAACGGCTATTCTGCAGTTGAATGTTGATTAATAAATTATTGAATCTATGGCGCAAGCAAATAAAAATCATTCGAGTTAATTATGTCGAAGTCGAAATAGGTAATAGACAAAATGTCGAACGATTTTCATGCGAGTAATGTCACACCTTATTTCGAGAATACCATTAAACCAGAATCGATCGAGTTCTATTTTTGTCGAATGCGACAAATTTCGAGAATAGGACCCCTGGACGCCTCGCGCATAGAAGGCGAGTGCGGCAGTCCAGGATTGGAGACAGAGCATTACGTTTGTACAGAACATTCAGAGCCTTATTTTTCATTAATATAGTTGTACGTTTATTCTTAATTACAAATACAGAAAGTTAATCAGTCCTAAAGTGTTTATGAATTTATTTGTGAGGACATCTCAGGATATAACATCGTCCATAACATTTTTGGTGGCAGCAGTGGGCTACGCCAAACACCAGTATCTCGCTATTACAGACATCAAACGGGCAGAAACTTTCAAAGGTATATTGAAAGAAAAACGAACAATCGAACCAGATCATTCCAAACGGAAAATCATTACCAAGGACATAAAAAACTACGGTAATATTTAAAATCCGAAATATTACATTTCAATTATATTTAAAAAAAAAAAAAAATAAAACACGCAGAATATAATATAAAATTTATATAATTATATATTATATTACGTTTTGGCCGTATTACGTATATATATAACTATATACGTCTACAATACGAACAAACAAATACGCGTGGTCAGCGTATTTGGAGGCGACATAATACGTAGAATTCTTACTGATTGTCGCAACTGTCGCCGTCATAATTTCGAAGACGCACGAACCGTCATCGGGTGCCGCCTGAAACCGTGATTGCACGAGTGTGCCCGACCGGGGACTTCAAACGCAATTCATCAAATGGTCGTGTTGCTGACGAGCGCGTACGAGCTGTGAAGCTGTCGAAAGACAGCAGCTGCGTCAATACGAATTATCAGAGCCAACGTAAATTGTGATACGCCGCCGCGCGCCTTCGTCGTTTGTTTACAAACACGAGAGTATTGTCGCGCACCGTGACGTTTGTGTAACATTAACATTAAACTGTTATATTACACGTTACTAAATCTGAACATCGAAGTGAAACCCAATAATTAATTATTGGTCCCTGCGCCAGCAGTTTCGGGGCGTAGAACTTCGTATCAATTCATATAGCAGTCGAAAAGGAGTATCGGCGTATTATATTTCCACGAAGGGGACAAACAACTTTGGTAGCTGTCTTGCTGTCCATTCATTTAAGCTTCAGATCATTACCAAACGTCCTCATTTTCAAAGGCAAGTGTCAAACAGCGTTATCGTGAGTACCTAATACAATTTCTGCCTTAACATTTAAGAACCGATTTTAATATCTAACTAAAAAAAAAATTTATTTTTCGTATTAGTATATATATATAAATATGAATATATATATTACGTATTCTTATTAAATTAACAGTGTTATAAATACATGTTTCCCAACGTTTTTTAACGTTCTAAAGAATAGCACAGACCATTTTGTTGCTCAATAAAATAAAAATTAATGAGCAAGAATCCGGACCAGAGTCAAATTCTCGGGGGTGCTGATACAGCCAAGCTTCTTTCACCAACCCCCCCTCCTAGAGTAAGTTTGCCAGTAAGGGGTACCAATCCTAACCAACCTAATACAGAGCGTTTAGTAGATGAGATAACAGTTGACCATTTATTAGTTAGGGAAGCTGATTTAGCTATCGCGACCAATAATTTACTGGTAGAAGTTACTCAAGAAATATCCGAAGTAGATCAGAGTTTAAGCCGCGTAGATCACGAAACAAGTTTAACCGAAATTCAAGAAAATAACAACATCCCAACACCTACAGAACAAATTGAAAATTCAGACAATCAAGAGAAAATCTTGGATTGGTCAGCGGGTGACGAGACGCAGCAACCAAACCCAAATATTAGGTGGTTTTTAAATCAAGACTCCATAAAAATCATGGATTCCAACCAAGGTCAGGGAGCGGGTAGTAGCAACAATCAGCCGCCAATAATGGAAGGCACAAACGCTGCAGAATTGAACCGATTAATCGATCTGAATGTTCAAGAAATAATGAGTATTAGGGATAATACTAGTCCAAGACGAAGTGATTCAATGGCATATGACCAAATTGGATTACAAGATGCCATTAGATTACTACCAAAATCTTTCGATGGAAAGGATACCGAAAATTTAGAAATCTTTTTGGAAAAATGTGAATTTGTCGTGTGTTGCGTGGTAGAAAATGCAATACCGCGATTATTACATGCGATTCAAACAAGGCTAACTGGAAAGGCACGGCAAATAACTAAATTCAAAACCTTTGACACGTGGGAAGAGTTAAGAGAAACACTCAAGACGAGCTTGGAACCTCAAAGGACCACCATACATCTATTTTTAGAATTGTATGCCACTAAACAAAGAAGTGGTGAAGACATTTTATCTTACTCTATGAGGGTAGAGACACTACAGAACCTCATAGTTGAACAGGAAACCGTAGATCTTTCATCCGAAGTAGCCCAGGCTATGGAAAGGTCTATCAAACGGCAGGTGATTCAAGTTTTCATGGAAGGGCTAGAAAACTTAAAGGATTTCATCAAATCTAGGAATCCCCCTACTTTAGAAAAAGCCATACAGGCCGCCAGGGAGGAAGAACGGATTAAATCATCGGTAGAAGAATCCAAGAAACTCTACAAGTCCAACCCTGTGACAACGAAAAAAAACAGTTGGGTCTTGTAACATATGTAATAAACTTGGACACTGGGCTGGCGATTGTAGGTCCGCGAGACCTAATTATCATAACAATCAGAAAAGCACAATCATGTCATCCGGAACTTCTAAAACTGTTTATGCTATTACATGTCAATATTGTCGAAAACCTGGACACACGAAGGATGTATGTCGAAAATTAAGGTACGTGAATTCGAAAAGAAATGACTCAAATCAACCAGAGAAGTCGGAAAACTCCTAAGCACCGAGCACCAGCGGCGGGCGCCCGGGAGCGAGTGTGAAAACAGCCGTTGTTTCGTTTCAAGGATCGTGTTAGACACATCTCCAGAAGCTACAAGAAAGAAACTCGACTATGACCATGTAATTTGCCCAAGCATTCAGAAAATTAATAATAAAGTTAAATTAATGCTTGATACGGGTAGTGAGGTAAACATTATCAAAATATCTGCATTGAAAGATGATACCATGGTATACGAAAACACTATTCTCAGTCTTGCTGGGATTACAGAACATTTAACGCGTGCATTGGGGACGACAATACTCCAGTTGAAAATGGGTAGTTTAATATACCCTACAGAATTTCATGTATTACAATCAGTTTTTCCGATTCCTCGAGATGGATTATTGGGAAAACCATTTATCATCGGAAGAGAAACTATTTTAAACTTTAAAACTAAGGAATTGATTTTCACAGATCCTATTGACATTGAGTTACAACCACGGACCGAAACCTTAATTGCCATTCCATTCCGAAAGGAAGAAGGAGGAGAGACCTTTCTAAACCCTGCACAGAACATTACGGAGACAGTAATATGCTGCAATACAATAAATAGAGTACAAAGTCATACTACTATCGGTAATAAACCCAACAGATTACTCTGTTACTATCAACAGTGATTTAGTAGAGGCAGTACAATTCGAGAAGTTTGAAGAAGCAAAGATACATGCCATTCAACAAACACCAGAAATTCCTAGTGTCCTGAACAGAATTTCAATACTCGAAGAAACGATGAAAACGGAACATTTAAACCAAGAAGAACGAGAATCATTACTCAATCTATGCAGAAACTTTTTAGACATTTTCCATCTAGATGGGGATAAGCTAACCTGCACAGACGAGGTATATCATGAGATTATAACCAGTGCAGCGGCACAACCCATTAACGAGCGTCCATATCGTCTGCCTTTTAAACATAAACAGGAGATTGATAAACAAGTACAGAAACTTGAAGAGGATAACATAATTACCCCTAGTAAGAGCCCGTGGAACGCACCGCTTTTGGTAGTTCCAAAGAAACCAGATGGAAACGGGATTGTTAAATATTGCGTGTGCGTTGATTTCAGGAAGCTCAACCAAATATCTACAGGAGATGCATACCCTCTCCCGAATATTAACGATATTTTGGATCAATTAGGTAAGTCCAAGTATTACACGACTTTAGATTTGGCGCAAGGGTATCACCAGGTACAAATGCATCCCGAGCATCGTCAGAAAACTGCATTCTCGACTGATAAAATACATTACGAGTTTTTGAGAGTACTATTTGGATTAAAAGGAGCCCCAGCCACATTTCAACGGATAATGAATACAGTTTTAACCAGATTAACCGGGTTAAAAGCATTCGTGCACTTAGATGACATAATCATTTATGTAAATAGTATTAAAGACCATTCCAAAAAATTAAACGAAGTATTTAGCAGACTCAGAGCATACAACCTTAAATTACAACCGTCCAAATGTTCTTTCATAAGAAAAGAAGTAACTTATTTAGGACACATCATTACGGATAAAGGTGTAAAACCAGATCCCGAAAAAATTAAATGCGTTTTAAAGTTCCCAGTTCCTACCAATGCCAAAGAAATTAAATCATTTCTTGGATTGTCGGGATACTACCGCCGTTTCGTGCCAAACTATGGCCGTATTTCCAAACCACTTACATCATTATTAAAAAAAGATGTACCGTTTCAATGGACCGACCTTTGTCAAGCAGCATTAAGTGAACTTAAGACCATACTCACCCAAGAACCCTTACTTTAATATCCTGATTTCCAGAGACCTATCAACCTTACTTGCGATGCTAGTAATTTCGCCATAGGATGTATTTTATCTCAAGGACCTATTGGCAATGACCCTCCTATAGAATATGCATCTCGGACATTAAACCGAGCTGAGCAAAATTACAATACTACCGAAAAACAACTTTGTGCTATAGTCTGGGGGGTGAAACAATACAGACCCTATTTATTTGGACATAAATTCAATATAATAACCGATCACAGAGAATTAAGCTGGTTATTCAATATAAAAGACCCTGGATCCCGACTCACTAGGTGGCGACTGAAATTAGAGGAATACGAAT
The DNA here is from genome assembly GCF_037042655.1 of Diuraphis noxia. Lineage (NCBI taxonomy): Eukaryota > Metazoa > Arthropoda > Insecta > Hemiptera > Aphididae > Diuraphis > Diuraphis noxia. The sequence continues at coordinate 81,423,488 of NW_028301711.1, forward strand.
ACGAAATTCACTATAAACCAGGAGTCAATAACACTAACGCAGATGCGTTAAGTCGAATTAGAACCGTCACAACAAGAGCAAAAACAAAAGAAGACCGAGCAATCATTGAAGAATCTTCCGAAGAAATCGAGAAACCAGAAGATACAGAACTTCCAGAAATTTCAAGATCTCCAGAATCTCCATGTAACACAGAACCTCAGGATGATTATCAACAGTTCCTCAATGCCTTGCTTTTTAAATTAAAAATATTTTAACTTCAAATATAATATTATTTAGATGTTTATTGTGATTAATTTTAATGTTTGATACAATGGTAGGTACCTATCTAGTTAGTTAAAATTAATTTAGATTAGTTAAAATGATTAATGAATACCTACTCAGTACTCTGATAAACAAATCTTTTTATTTTTTGTATCCTTGGTTGTCGGGTGAATCAAATTCAAGTTTTAATTGACAACCACAATAACTTTACTGTGGTTATACCTGCAAATAATTTGTTATATTATAAGTATAGGCATTGCATGGGCATATATTTAATAACATAAGTATTCATGGATTTAGGTTCTACTTAACCAACATTTTGTGAATTTAATCATAATAATATTTTAGGGTTCTTATAAAATAATTAAATACCGTTTTATTTAGAATTGAATAAAATTAACTGTGAATTAATTAACAATTTTGTCTTACTAAATGAAATAAAAATGTCGTGATTACCTTCCTTTTCTGTTACATTTTAACAAACAATTACAGTATATGATTTAAAACTATTTTATTAATACATTTGTTTATTATTTATAATATTTACATACAGTTAGTGATTACTTCCATGCGATTTTAATTAATTTAATTAATTATTTTTTTAATTATCTGTCATTAGGCTTACTATTTGTTCTTTATATTCTTCCGTTAATGTTTCATTTTCAATTACCTCAGTTTCTTTGTTTTTTATCTGATTTTCAATAATATTTCTCTCTACATCAACATCAAGCAAATCACAGTGCATACTATTATTTGCATTAATTGTATTAGACTCTTGAATCAGATTATGACTTTCTGTCGGACTAGGAACTAAAGGCATATAAAATTCATTTGCTTGTGCTTCATTGCCAAAAGCTAATTTAGCTAGCAAACATCGTGTTTCATGACATATAGGTGGTAAGCTTGGCATTTTATGGTGGTATAAATTGTAAACAGCAGCTTGATGTTTACAAAATGAACCATATTTTCCCACAGGACATGAACAGTATCCAACAGTCACATTGACTTCATAGAACTCAGGAGAATTTTTTTGTTGCACTTTGTATAAATCATCATCCATAGCCTCTATCCAATCTTTAGTTATATGTGCTGCACGGTTTAACTGGTCCTGAAACAGCAGTCTTGATTTATCAGATCTTCCATTGACAAAGTTTCTTAAGCGTGTTGTATAATACTCTTCCATACTTGTACAAATAAAATCGACAAGAGCTATAGCGTTGTATGCCTTGTTACGTGATAGCACAATATCTTTGAAAATTCTAACATTTACTTCACTGAAGTTATTTGTATGGTGTCCATGCATTGATGCATCTCTGAATGCAAGACACCAAATTTCTTTTCGCTTCCAATAATTGGTAACATATGATATCCATTGTGGGTATTTATTAAATACTGTTTTTTCATCATTAGAACATATTCCTGCCATAATTTTAAATGATTTTTCAGCTTCTTCTATATCTGATGATACTAAACAATTTTGAAATGCTTTGTATAATGCTTTTCTATCATCCTTTAAAATGTCATGTTTTTTTTCAAAAAGCCAACGCCATACCGATTGACAAACATGAAAACGACATAGAAGCGATTTTGATGATGGCCAAACATGCTTAAGAGCTTGTCTTTCAGCTTCACTATCATCGGTCATGAACTGTTTGGGATATCCTTGGGAAGAAAATGCGAATGGTACAGACTCTTTCAATAGTGTAAAGGCAGCAATGTAATCTTCAGTTGACTGTCCTTTAGTGATCATAAGAGCTAATGGTACAGCTCCTATCCCACAAGCCGTAAGCATAATTGTTACAGAATGCCCATTGGCATCACAGGATGCAGTACTATCCACAAAAGCAATATCCTTAGCAAATGGCAATCCGTGAGCACGTTGCATTATTGGAGTAATTAATACTATAGCAAATGGGTATTGTTTATACCTTACAATAATACCATTTTTTGTATATTCTAATATTTTTTCTTCCAATTTCTGAAAATTAAGAATATTTGTCTATTGGTAATTAATATTAGTATTCAATTGGTTTGTAAGCTTCAAATTAATACTACAAATAAGCTGTTAATGGTTAAGCACAATAATTTATTAGTAGGCATGCAATCTAATTTGTGTAGCATAATTAAGTGCACATATTTTTACATTATTCTACATCAAATATTTATACTTACATGGGTACTTAATTAGTAAAATGTGTTTTTAGGAGGTATTTTATATCATATTAATATCTTATATTTATATATTTTTTGAAAAATCTTTTACTTTAAATTCAAATTAACTTATTTGTTAAAATAACATACCATACAATTTTATTTTAGGATAGTAGGTACTACTTAATTACATTTTTAGCCTAAACAATTACAAATAAGTATTTTAGATGATTTGGAAATGTATTTTAATATATTTTATATTATGACAATGTAGGCATTTCATATTTCATTACATTAACAATTGTATTTATATTTCTAAATAAAAATGGGTTCCTATATTGAGTTTTAATTTTTTTAAGTTCATAAAAAGTACCATAAAAAATATTATATATCAATGTCGGTGTTATATATATTTAGAAAAATTTACATTTACTTTGACAAACACAAAACTACAAAACCACTGTTGATATTGTAATTTGTATAAAATACAAAACATATAAAATATATTATATCAGGATTCAAAACCAATTTGTATAACAGAGAATTAGATTTGACGATGAGTCATGAGCGTTAAGTTTAAATGCTATACTGGAAAAAAGTAACAATAAAACATTTAAGATAAAATATGCTTGGTGAATCATCCTGTATATAAATATTATATTTCATTCTAAATATTATATTATTATACATGAAACTGTTATTTTTATTTTATTGCATAGCTAGGTACCTACTATATTATTTAATTACCTACTAATATAATATTCTAAATGTATTATTTATTAAATTTATATTTCTTGTGAACTCAAAATCACCTTACAAACTATAACAATATGATGTGTTACCATAGTTAATTTAATTTTGTTTGATATGTTTTGATATGTTATGTTATATTTGGTTAAAAAAAATAAACAATTGTTAATATTATTTAACTTATCAGTAACTTAAGCATTTAAAAATATCAAAATATGATGCATTTTTAATATATTTTTCTCTTTACCTAATTAATGATTTTTAATGTAAATAGTAATATGAGTTTTGTTATAACTTATACGATAAGCATTAGTCAACCCTTCCCAATTCCTTAGCTAGGTATGCCCATTAAATATTGATTATAAATGAATGTTAAGTATATGCTAATCATCAATTAGATACCTATACATTAGTTTATTAGGTATGTGGCAAAACTACATATAATAAACATCACTTATGTAGGTAATATAATAATGATAACAATAATAATATTTATTTACTCGGCTAAATAAATTAATAGTAAATAAACGTGTTATTCCATATACTCACCTGAAATACCCCATCGCCATTCTGTGGCCCAAGGTGTATTTTTTTCCATTCGTCATACCAATATCTTACTGTTCTATATTTTGGATTTATATGAGCATTAGCCAACTCTGTTGAATTTATACCATATTTCAGCTCTACTTTTTCTTCGTGAATCTTTATAGATTCACTAATCCCTATTAAAATCCATTTATTGTATACTATAGGGTGTCTCAAAAAGAACGCCGGATTTAAATCTGCTATACATTAAATTTATTTTTCTTAAAAAAACATTACAAATATATCATTCTCTTCAGAATAAATTTATGGTTTAACAGTGAAAAACAACATAGGGCATATAACCCCCCCCCCCTACTAGCCCTACAGGCGATTATTCTTTCCATAAAATTTACCATCACTCGATCACACATTGCCCCATCAAGTTCATTGAGGACACGACTAATTTCTTGCTTAAGTTCCAAGACGTTTCGGACTTTGTTCTGGTAAACTCGTGACTTAGTGTATCCCCATAAGAAAAAATCACACGGCGTCAAGTCGCAAGATCGAGGTGGGTAGCTTTGGTCTGGTAGTGAGTTTTCACTATTAAAATACGCTGTGCTTTACTGTACCTTTCCATTGCGATACAACATAAACAATGGCTAAGAGTCTAAGAACCACAAAACCCCTTTTCAACACAAAACCTCAATGATAACAGATAACAAAACTATCAAAACCAGCGCAGCCAACAAAAAAAACAAAAATGGCGGCCTTTTCAAATCCGGCGTTCTTTTTGAGACACCCTATACAATTTCTCACATAGGTGTATACAAGTATGAGATATAATCACCCCATTGTAAAATAATTATTTCACTTTGTACTTGTAATAAATAATAATACCTATGTAAAGTACATAATATAGGTATTATTTAGTTTTTAAATTTCAGGTTAGACCACTAGTAAAGTATCCATTAAACATACAACGGATATCATCAGTAGGCCTCAAAAATGACAATGCCTCACCTGATGTCAATGTGTGGTTATGGGCATTAGTAAATGTTATTATTGCTGGTAAACCATCCTTAAAAATAATTAGTAGATGAAAATTATAACATAATATTATATCATTGAATTCAAATTTAATACCATCCATTATACAGTGACCCACTTGTAACCTACAGTACAGCAAAGCGACATCCACTTATCCACCTTTTTAATAAATGTTTTTCTATAATTATATAGGTAAATAAGTAATTAGAAGATGGACTAATGTACGGGATGCCTTTGCAAAGTTTTGCAAAAAAAGAAAAAGAAATGTGAACTTTCGGCCTTTTTAGGGGCTTACTGATCACCCATCACACAAGGGGAACACTTATGTGATGACCCATAGACCGAACCGCGTGGTGTCCTTTGGACACGTCGGTAGAATCTATGGGCTTTTGTACACGCAATGGGAACTGAATCCCAAAGATCTATTTAAAAGGGAAAAAGTAAATAAAATAATATTAATAAATAAGAAAACGTGGCAAAGTTGAAGGTAATTATAATAGTGTATTTTGCATGGCAATTACTATTTAGAAACAATATATATATATATATACTAGTTAGGCACATGGCAGAGTGCACATAACACAAAAAAATATATAATAATTAAGCACATGGCAATGCATAAGAAAACAGGGGAAAAAATATATAATAATTAGGCACATGGCAATGCATAAGAAAACAGGGGAAAAAATATATAATAATTAAGCACATGGCAATGCATAAGAAAACAGGGGAAAAAATATATAATAATTAAGCACATGGCAATGCATAAGAAAACAGGGGAAAAAATATATAATAATTAAGCACATGGCAATGCATAAGAAAACAGGGGAAAAAAATATGAAAAGATGGAATACCAATGTTACGGCTCCGACAAGCGGTTACCGGCAAGGGAATGGTATGTCAGACGACATACCATTATATAAACATCAGAGAGAAAGGACCCACGGCTCCGCAAAACGGTTACCGGGGCATTGCGGACAAAATGAAAGAAAAAATATATAAAAAAAAAAACATTATAGTGATATATAATAAAAAAAACCAGGGGAAGTAGGGGGGAAAAGATATTTTACGACTGCAGCTGATGCCTTGAGACGTTGGTAACCGGTGGCTGCGATAGGCTGGCCTCGTGGGCCGTCGACACCTCAACTCGTGAGCGACATGGCCCATCTGCACCGGTTACAATGATGACGATTGAATATGTTGGTCGCCGAGCCATCCTCGGCCCCAGATCTGAACTCAGCCCATCATGTCGTCGACGGCAACAGATGAAAAATTGAAAAAAAGAATGGCGATGTTGACCGCGTGGGTTGACCGGACCGGATCGTCGGCAGATTGAACACAGGAACACAGGAACAAAGAACAACACGTACGTGGACTCGAACCAGCGATCGTGAAAAAAGTGTCGAGGCATCAACGGACAGCTTGGCTTGTCGGTGACCGTTGACGAAATCTTGAAAGAGTGGGGAAGCAGTGTCGCTTTTTGCGGGGAAAGACAATATTATTGGGCTTCATAACGTCTTGTCAGCAGGTACTGGCGGACGCGATCGTATCGCCGACGGCGGCAGGTGGTAACAGCTGCCGAGACAGACCGCCGGACACTGCCTTGAGGAGGGGGCGGGGGGCAATAATAATTATGTAATAGGACTATTGTTCGTCTTAATCGCAACGCGCTATGGTGATTAGATAAATACAATTAAAGTAATGGTCGCAGACCGATAGGTATGGTGATATATTGATTAAAGGGAAAGGTGGGTTCAATTGAATAATGATATTGTAGAGGCTAAAATTCTGTGACGTTACATAACCCCCCCAACAAGTTGTTGAAGTTGTACATAAGTCAGAACTGAAAACCACTTGTTGTAGAGTAAGAGAGCAGAATTTTTTGGGAATGACCATAGACTAGCAATTTGAGGGAATATAACATTTTAATTAGGACATCATAATAATATCAAATACATAATAATAAAATTTAATTTGCAACCATAAGTTAATAATAAAATTGGGTTAGGGAGTATAAGTGGTAAGGGTACTAGCATCATAATAATAATATAATAAAAACCTACACATCTGTGCGCACACAGTATAGAATAATAAAACCCAGCACAGTATAATACAAATGCAAAATGATCAATGTCATAATACTAAAAAAAAAATGATATACTTTGATAAAAATCCTACACATCAGTGTACGGGGCACGTTATAATAATAAAAAACCTACAACTTTTAATAATGGAAAACCTACAACTTTTACTATCCTGACTAGTCCGGGGAGTGATGATGATACCACAGAACCAAATAAATATCCTAACGGGGAAACCTAACAGGGAAATAGGGACTCTAGATCTGTCTATGCCTTTACTGGGGTCACGACAGAAATAGGTACGACTACACTATGGGAGCTTAGTGTAGAAGGGACAAGACAAAAAAAATAAAAATAAATACTATTGTGTACAGGCAAGGTGGGAAATGACCTTACACTGCATAAGTTACTCTGGACATTATTTTTACACACATGACAAGTCATGGTGGGACCTACCGGGGGATTAGGGGGGCTAACAAGAAAGTTCCTGCATGTTGTAGTGAAAGGGCGGTCAAGAGCGGAGTCTGGTGGCCCCTTTACTCCCAGAGGGAGTCGTCCCTCCAGATCATAGATATACACGACACAGTGAACCGCAGAGTGATCGACCCGGTCGCGCCTACACAAACACCTCCAGGGAAGCCAGCTTTTACACCAACCGCCCCGGACATGGGTAGACGCGAACCGCTGAGACCCGAAGGCTGCCGCACCTGATCGGTCCAAGGTCGTGTCCTCCCTGGTTCAGGATGTCACTACAACACCGGTTTTTTTTACGAGAAGAGTGTCGCAGACTCTTTGTCGTGCAGAGAGTCCCTCTCTGCCAGACGGGGGTCCTACCGAGCTGGGGTGAAGGGGGGGCCAACGAATTTAAAGAAAGTACTAGAGACAGAAAATAGGCGGAGTAAAAGGGGACGAGGGGGGACAACGCGGAAAGTTACGAATTAAATGACCCGGGATGATTGTTGCCACAACCATTTGTGCAACACCTGAGTATTGCATAGAGCTATCGTACGGTGATGGCCCCGTGTTAAGCAGAGCACATCCCACACAACCAGAACGGGTAGCACGCTATGGCGTGGAGCACGGCTCCTACACAGTGGTGGTCCCGTGTTAGGCAGAACACACCGTGTATTGACCCCCCATTTATGGTTGACCCCCAGGGTATACTAATACACTGGTATCTGTTTCGACAGACATGGTTATTTTAATTTAGGGATTATGACGTTTGACATTGAAAACAAAATTATACTATTGTAATAAAAGATATATGGGTCTGTATTTATTTATTGTTATTTGATGGGAGGTATATAAGGTCTCAAGTGTATGATATTGTGGGTACCTTGAGGAGTATCATTATCCGGATGGACCAACTCATAGGCATTTGTAGTTTTGATGCTTTTAACCTTATATGGTCCCTCGTATAATAAAAAGAATTTTGATATTTTTTTATCTATTTGATTACTAAGTTTGTGGGTTTTGACAAGGACGAGATCATTTACTTTAAAGTGAGTGGGGTTTAATTTGGACATTTGACTTTTCTTACGGGATTCTGCTTTTGTTAGTTGAACTTCTTGGGCTAGGGTCAGTTGCTTATGGAAATCGACAGGGGGGTCTTGATGTGGAAATTGTATGAATTGAGTTAAGGGATTGTATTTTGAATGTTGTAGAAACAGAGTAGAGGGAGTTTGGTGGGTGGACTCATGACGTACGTTGTTGAGTGTCCATTCAATATATGGTACATACTGGGGCCATGTAGAGTGTTTTTGGTGACAGTATGTCCGGAACATCCTACCTAGCTCTCTCATGACTCTTTCTGCGGGGTTTGATTGTGGATGGTAAATACTAGTGTGGGAAACTTGGATATTATATTTTTGAAGGGAGGTCTGCCAATATTTGCTTATGAATTGCCTACCATGATCGGATACTATATTTTTTGGGACGCCGTAATTGGGGAAATAATCCGTGGTTAACTTTTTAATACATATTTTTGCGTTGGCGCGTCGGAGGGGATATAATTTTACAAAACGGGTGAAGTTATCTACAATGACGAATATATAGGAAAATTGAAAAATACCGGTAGGGAGGGGACCATAAAAATCGACTAATAATTTATCAAGGGGCTTATTTGAGAGAATGGGTTGTAACGGACCGGCTATGCGAGTGGTCTTCGGCTTGCACTTCTGACACAACTCACATGCCTGCACGATACAACGAACGGTTTTATTAAATGAGGGGAAATAACATATATTTCGGAGAGCGTGAGCAGTTTTAAGGGGACCAGTGTGAGCATAATACTCATGGAATAATACTACTATTTGTTTGACTAAATGATTAGGGATATAAAGGGACCAGTGGGGATTGTGTTGAGAACGTCGGGTAAAGAGAATATCATTTTTTAAAATATAAAAGCTGTGCCAGGGAGGTTGCTTTTGACCTTTAAGTTGGGAGATAATTAATTTCATTTTGGGTTCTTTTTGTTGTTCGGATGCAATATTATTAAAAAGGGGAACAATGTCAGGGGGAATAGGTGGTGGGAGTGTATAATGTAAGATGGCGGGGGAGTCTTTGGGGGGTTGGTCGTCGCGACCGAGGGGGTGTCTTGACAGGGTATCTATGGGATTGTCTTTCCCAGGACAGTGAATAATTTTGAGGTCAAACTCTTGGAGTGCAAGAGTCCAACGGGTGAGACGGGAGTTTTTTAATTTACAAGAGAAAAGAAATGTTAAGGCTTTGTGGTCAGTATATAAATTGATTGGGTGGCCGAGAATATATATTTTGAATTTCTGACAGGCAAACAGAATACCCAGCAGCTCCAGTTCAGTCACTGTGTAGTTCCTTTCGGCACCACACAGTGACCTACTTGCGAAGGACAGGGTGTTACGTTGGCCCGCAGCGTCGATTTGGAAGAGTTCTGCTCCAAGTCCTATGTATGAGGCATCGGTTTGGATACAGAAGGGAGTATTAAAATCAGGGTGAGTTAATGATATTTGTTGGGAGAAAGCAGTTTTTATTTTTTGGAAATCTATTTTATTTTGTTCAGTGAATATCCAGGGGGAGTCTTTGCAAATGAGATGGGAAAGAGGGTGTAATAGAGAAGCATGATTTTGGGAAAATTTACGGTAGAAGTTGCAAAAGCCGAAAAATGATTGTAGGTCTTTTTTATTGCGTGGTTCGGGAAAATTTTGAAGGGCGTTGACTTTATCGGGGTCCATGATCATACCAGCAGGGGATATGAAGTGACCAAGAAATTTAATTTGCTGTTTGTTGAAGTGACATTTTTTAAATTTTAGGGTGAGGCCTGCCTCAGAGATTTTATAAAAAATCCATTCCAGAGTCTCAAGGTGGGTTTCGAACGAAGGGGAGGATACTAATATGTCGTCGACGTAGGTATGAATGTCATTAGGGGAGGGACAGGGGCTATTATAATTATTTAGGGCGGCTTCTAATCCTTTCCCAAAGGCTGCATTGGAAATATTTAACCCAAAAGGAACTACACAAAATTGGTAGGACCTTCCGTCGTAGAGGAAACTGGTGTACTGACGAACCGAGGGGTCGAGTGGGATTTGCCAATAGCCAGAGGAAAAATCAAGAGAAGAGAAAAAAGACTTGTTATTGAATTTTGCTAGAATATCATCGATTGGGGGGGAAGCATCTCGAGTGGGAAGAATAATGGTATTTAATTTGCGAGCATCCAAACATAAACGTAGTGTTCCGTCAGCTTTTATGACAGTAACGAGGGGATTGTTGTACGGGGAATCTGATCTTTCGATCACCCCCCACTTAATCATCTTGTCAATTTCTTTTTGCACGGCGGGACGACGAGAGAAGGGTACAGGGTACGGTTTAATTTTGTAGGGGTCATGAGGTTTAATATTAAATTTATAAGAGAAAAAAGTGTGAAGGCCGGGTTTGTCTTTAAAAATGTGATCATATTTTTGAAGGAGGGAGGTCATTAATTGATGTTGAGAATCATTAAGGGGGATGTCATTGAGGGCAATATTTTTTTCTGTTTCGAATGGATAGGTTTGATTTATTGAGTGGGAGGGACCTTCATTCATGGTGAAAGGATTATTAGTGACACTAATATTTTTTAATGAATTAACTAAGCTATTGGGATCACTATCTTGAATTAATTTAAAGGGGATGTTATCTTTGATGTAGGGGAGAGAGATTTCCTTGTTCTTGTAATCTATGGTCACCCCGTTTTCAAGTAACCAGTCGGTACCTAGAATTAAGGGTGTGGACAATTGGGGAACAATTAGAAATATAGCGTGTGTTTCATAACCTTGAACATAAAAATTTAAATAGATTTGAGATTTTATTTTAATTGTTTTGTGACTGAGTGCCGTGGTCAAGAGAATGCCTGTAAGGGGAAAGAGGGGAATTGTGTTTGGGTCAGAATTTTGATTTAATATTTTAAAAAGGTCTTCAGAGATAGCAGAAACGGTTGCGCCAGAATCTAAGAGGGCGTGGTGAGATTTATTAAAGAGAGTGATGGGAATTTCGGGGCGGTAATTTGGAGGGGGTGTTTGTTCGAAATTGGGGGGAGAAGCTAATGGGTGGGTGAGTATTGACATATTATGAGGATTGATATTAGAGGGGGACACAGTGCACATCCTCGCGGGCATGGTCACACCTAGTTTTCCGGAGGAGGGGTAGTGGTAGGGGGAGTTGGGGCGGATTGATTACTAGAATTATATTGAGGGCGTTGATAGTTATTTTGACGAGGGGGATACCTATGTTGTTGATTGGGGCCAGAAGAATTGTTAAATGAATTTCGATTTTGATTATTTTGATTTTGATAAGAGGGGGTAGTTTGATTATTTTGAGGGGGATGGGCTTGTTGAATGTGGGAGAGTTGTTGAACAAGTTCATTTGTGGTGGTGATGCGGAGACCTCTGAGAGCAATGGAAATATTAAATGTGAAATGGGAAGTGATTTGGTCAACCATTTCAGCCTGATCGATAGGTGGTTGTAAGAACCGGGCCTTGCTTATCCAATCCATGGCATGTTCTTGCAGAGATGTTGAATCTCTGTGAAAATAGGGGCGATATAATTCATTGCGAATTGCGCGTTGTTGGCTAGTGGACCAGAAATGGTTTCGGAATAATGATAGAAAATCTTGATAATTTGTTGGGGGGGGAAGGAGAGTGGTGTACCAGAGACGGGCACTTTCCACAAATTTTGACTTGATATAATTAATTTTAACATTATCCGGGATCGGGGGTTGGGTCATGAAATACTGTTCAGCTTGTTCGATAAATTCTTCAGGGTGTATGGGGACTAATTTGCCGTCGTAGGGAGAGAGCTTAGTGGAGTCTAAACTAAAACCAGAAGTGTTGGACAGGGTATTGCTGTTAAGTGTGGGTGTGTTGTGACTGGGAAGTGAATTACTATAATTAGGGACGGAAAAACTAGAGATATTTAATGGGGCAGTGGGTTGGGTCTGAATGGGATTGGCGAGAGTGGTGGAGGTTAAGATACTATTGAATGAAACTTGGGGCATTGATTGAGCACCTGTGGGAGCTAGGGGAACTAAAGGGACAGAGTTTTGAAACTTGTTTTCCAGAGCAGCTAGCCTGGCACTTTGACCTTCTACAAGGCTGGTCCTATCTCCGAGGGCTCTGATGGTGTCGCTAAGTGCGCGTTGGGAGTTGGTTATACATTTCTGGGATTCTTGTGTCCGCTGTTGTTGTTGGGAATTTTCGTTTCGAATGGCAATAAGGTCTTTGTTGACAGAGGATTGGAACTGCGCAAATTTAATGTTGACTTCAGAGTCATTGTCGTCGATACGCGTACACAACTCATCCAGTCGTGTGTCTAGTTCGCTGAACTTCCGGGAGATATTATCGAGTTGACTGTTGAAAGTGTCGGATATGTTAGAAACTAACCGGGCTAATGACTCTATGGAAAGGGAAGGGTTTTCTGCGAGGGATTGGTCGGCATCTTCGACACCTGACATGGTGAGATCAAAATCAGTGGCAGGAAGTATAGGGGAGGGATACTGAATAGAGGGGTCGAACCTAACGGGCGGTCGTGTAATTCGTTTACCCGCACCGTGCATTAAAATAGAAAATAGTTTAAAAAATAGTTAGAAAATAGAAAAAGTTGGTTGGCAAAAATTAAATAATACAGTTTAAGAGCAGGATATTAAGATAAAGATAATATTTTAATAAACACAAAAAAAAACTAGTAATTGTTACCGTGTGAAAGGGGAAACAATAAAAATGTTAAGCATGCGACAGTTATTGGGGACAAGTGGATGTGGGGCCGAGGATGGAACCAGTTACACAGTTGACAGTTTTAATAAAATATTTTGATTCTCAGAAAAGAGATAGAAAAGAGAGGATTATAATTTATAATATTAATTAGGAAACATCAGAGCATAGATATGACATGAATGAAAACAATACTTAAGTCGAATTCTAATAAAAGAAAAAAAATTAAATTTAAATTGAATAATAATAATGAAGCGATGAAATAGAAGATTAACTTTACTACCACATACAATGTGTATAACGAAGATAACTAAAGTTAATAATACTAATGATTCTGAGTGTTTTGGAACACCGTAGGAACCCTAGTAAATGTAATAGATAATAATATTATATAATATGAAGATAAAAATCACTTAGTGAAAATAATAAAGTTAATAAAAGAATATCACTCCTTATTAATTGAAATAACTAAGCGTTTTAAATCAGTTGTGAAATACCAGAATATTGAGCGACTATAAATAATAATAATCATCCAAATGGAACTAAAATAAATAATCGATAATAATGTTAACCTTCATCTATATGGGAAAACCAGGTTATGTAACCAACAGTATAGAACTAACAACACAGTGGCTTTCCCTGATGCCTATTATGTAACAGGGTATTGTACTAATTTAATATTTTATATATAACTTTAAATGGTAATTGATGGGAATTTTGTCCTCAGACAGAATTAATAATATAACAATAAAAATTAACTACGTTGTACGTGACCAAGAAATAATATGGAAATTGAATTTACTATGTAATAAAATAATGTAACGGGTTTAAACCAAAGTCACAAGGAATATTTTAATTTAAATGATAATATAATAACAATGGGGCCCTGGGTGGAGCAAAGCAACCTAAAACACAACAGTCTTATAATATTGCCTCAGCACTATAGCAGTAGTCGTCAAAATTTCTATTCAGGGAAACATATCTTAGGGGTCATAACGGGACAGGGAAAAATTTATTTTGTACATATTTAAGTTATAATGGGTAGATCTCTTGCCAGAGGGGAATAAGAATGAAATGGATTTTACAGATGAAGAGAAAAGATCAGTTTTTTTTTTTTTATACATACAGGGTATAATATACTAATTTGACCATGTGGCCTGGGGAAAAAATACAAGTTATCGCAGCAAAAAAAACGAACAAGCCTACAGCAATGTTATACCAGGGTGGAGTTACGGGTCTAGGGAACATAATAATAAAGGGGGGATACATAGGGGAAAATAAACCAATCATACCAAGGGAGAGACGGGTCGTTTGTAGTGTCCGGTTGTCTTGTCGCCGCAGCTGTCAGCCCACACCGTCACCATCGAAACGCCACAAACCGCCTCCAACCAGCACACACTGACAGGAGCATTTCTGAAATAATTTACTGGATAACAAATGTATATATGGGGGGAACATAAAAATAATATTAAGTTGATATTTACCTTGGTAGTGTAACATAATATTTAAGTATAACAGTATTTTTTTTTTATACCAAAAGTAAATAATTAATAATATAACTTGAATAATAGTTTAAGTAAAAAACATATTTAAATACATTATAAAAAAAAAACTTGGAGAGGTTTGGGGAGTTATAATATTAAGAAAGTTAAGGGATTTGATTGCACTGTGTTTATGTTGTAGGAGAATAATAGTTTTTTAAGATGGAAATGGATAAGAAATTTTTTTGCCATGCCATGTGCTTGCCATAACGGGACGTCATATATTTTATAATAGAGATTTTTATATTTTAAAGATTTTACATTTTATTACAATTTTATTAAGGGGCAAGACAGAAGAAAAAGAAAAAAAATAATAGTTATTGTTATATTGGGGATTTTTTGGACATGCGTCCTGTCACGGTCGCCATATGTGAACTTTCGGCCTTTTTAGGGGCTTACTGATCACCCATCACACAAGGGGAACACTTATGTGATGACCCATAGACCGAACCGCGTGGTGTCCTTTGGACACGTCGGTAGAATCTATGGGCTTTTGTACACGCAATGGGAACTGAATCCCAAAGATCTATTTAAAAGGGAAAAAGTAAATAAAATAATATTAATAAATAAGAAAACGTGGCAAAGTTGAAGGTAATTATAATAGTGTATTTTGCATGGCAATTACTATTTAGAAACAATATATATATATATACTAGTTAGGCACATGGCAGAGTGCACATAACACAAAAAAATATATAATAATTAAGCACATGGCAATGCATAAGAAAACAGGGGAAAAAATATATAATAATTAGGCACATGGCAATGCATAAGAAAACAGGGGAAAAAATATATAATAATTAAGCACATGGCAATGCATAAGAAAACAGGGGAAAAAATATATAATAATTAAGCACATGGCAATGCATAAGAAAACAGGGGAAAAAATATATAATAATTAAGCACATGGCAATGCATAAGAAAACAGGGGAAAAAAATATGAAAAGATGGAATACCAATGTTACGGCTCCGACAAGCGGTTACCGGCAAGGGAATGGTATGTCAGACGACATACCATTATATAAACATCAGAGAGAAAGGACCCACGGCTCCGCAAAACGGTTACCGGGGCATTGCGGACAAAATGAAAGAAAAAATATATAAAAAAAAAAACATTATAGTGATATATAATAAAAAAAACCAGGGGAAGTAGGGGGAAAAAGATATTTTACGACTGCAGCTGATGCCTTGAGACGTTGGTAACCGGTGGCTGCGATAGGCTGGCCTCGTGGGCCGTCGACACCTCAACTCGTGAGCGACATGGCCCATCTGCACCGGTTACAATGATGACGATTGAATATGTTGGTCGCCGAGCCATCCTCGGCCCCAGATCTGAACTCAGCCCATCATGTCGTCGACGGCAACAGATGAAAAATTGAAAAAAAGAATGGCGATGTTGACCGCGTGGGTTGACCGGACCGGATCGTCGGCAGATTGAACACAGGAACACAGGAACAAAGAACAACACGTACGTGGACTCGAACCAGCGATCGTGAAAAAAGTGTCGAGGCATCAACGGACAGCTTGGCTTGTCGGTGACCGTTGACGAAATCTTGAAAGAGTGGGGAAGCAGTGTCGCTTTTTGCGGGGAAAGACAATATTATTGGGCTTCATAACGTCTTGTCAGCAGGTACTGGCGGACGCGATCGTATCGCCGACGGCGGCAGGTGGTAACAGCTGCCGAGACAGACCGCCGGACACTGCCTTGAGGAGGGGGCGGGGGGCAATAATAATTATGTAATAGGACTATTGTTCGTCTTAATCGCAACGCGCTATGGTGATTAGATAAATACAATTAAAGTAATGGTCGCAGACCGATAGGTATGGTGATATATTGATTAAAGGGAAAGGTGGGTTCAATTGAATAATGATATTGTAGAGGCTAAAATTCTGTGACGTTACAGAAAATAAAAAATCCGGTTCTGGTGCATTCAAACACAAAAAATACGTTTACAATGATCAACTGTTGTTTTTAAAAAAATTATATATAGAACGAGATGTAGTTGAAAACTTCGAAAACGATAACAATGACACCCTGAATAATATTGATATTGATACTGATATTAACAAACAGTCGAAAACTTTGGATGATGAAGTTTCAACTCAAGCCACTCCCACTAGACGTGCTAGTCAAGATTTGGGTTCTCGCTCAAAAAAACGTAAGCCTGATGAAATCGAGATGAAGATGCTGAAAGCTATAGAAAATGATGTTAATCCAAACAGACATCTGTCTTTCTTTCGTGGAGTTTTGCCAGCATTGGACAAATTTGACGAAAACGAGGTTTTGAAGTTCCAAATGGGGGTTTTACGACTCATTTCGCAAATCAACGATGAAAAACAAAGAGTTTCTCTACCTTCATTTCCTCAACAACATGTGTCAACTTCTCAACCATACCATTACATGATGCCTGTTAGTTATCAATCTCCACAAACTGCCACCCAGTGTTCCCCAAACTATGGTCAACCCTCCAATTCAAATACTATTACACCGCTAAATCGACCATTTCAAAGTATATCTCCAGCCCAGTCAAGTTCTTCCTGTTATAGTGAAATAGATTTTTCAACCAATTACAGCCAGACTTAATCTATGTTTTACGTTTAAATTTTTAAAGTTTTAAAGTTTTAAAATTTGACCTAAGCAAGAAGCTTAAAACATTATTTTTATTTCTTAATAAAATGGTTTTTACACAGGAAAGTTATTAAGTTATTTTTAAATGAGTTGTATTAGGAAATATTTCATTTTTTGTTATTTTTTACTAATATGTTTTTTTATTGTAAATGTTATTATTTTATTTTTATTCAATAAACGAGTTGTAACAAAAAACATTTTGACTTACCTCAGTGTCACAGCTAACATTTCCTTAGGTTGAATACAGTCCCTCATTTTAGTATTCTGCCGCTGAATACTACATTTCAGCCGGTTATGGAGTTCGTCAAAGGATGAAATAGACATGCGGAAATAGTTGAAAAATTTATTTTCATCTGCAAGTAAATCTTCAAATAGCGAGTTAAATGTGCCCATGACATTTCTTCGTTCATTAATTGGGTGCACCCAGTACTTACGAACACGTTGTTTTCTACGTAATTGCAAACGACGGTACAAAAGCCACATGGCAATGATGCGTTTTCGACTCATGTTGAAATCCAACTGAGTTAAAACAGATAAAATATAACTAAACGTAGACGATTCACGGGGTAAAAACCGTCTTGTGTGAAAACAACGTCCGTGCGGAGAAAAATCGTACGAATAAAATCCGCACGGACGAAACCGTCCTGTGTGAAATGAGCCTAATGGATGGAATGAAATTTGAATTCAATGATATTATATCATTGTATACGAAAAACGGTTCTGAACGGAAAAGGGATTTATCTGTCTAGGATATATTATAGATTATTAAATATTTTCAAATCTTAGATTTAAAAAGAAAATTTTTTACGAATTTCTAGCATAAAATAATTTGCGAATTTCCGTGATTTATACGTATGTTGTCAAAATTCAAACTTTGAATGCTTATAAAAAAAAATCGTGCCTACGAATTTTTAATATTTTTTAACTGCAGTTGTTAAAATATGTTAGAAGCCTTGTATTAAATTTTCATGCTTTTCTACCGAACAAATACATTTTTATCGATATTTAAAGAAAAAAAAACTAAAAAAGTTGAAAAATTAAAATGTCAGTAAACAGCTCAAAACAAATCTAAATATTTTGAAAATTTTATCAAATATATAAAATGGCTATTTAAACATTCAGTCAACATTTCAAGTATCTACGGTAATTTATTTTAGACTTACATTAATATTTTAAAAATGTTCATAAGATAGATACAAAAAAAAAAAAATATTATACAATAAAATGATGTACAAGTTACTATAACCTCATATAGTTAATTCAAATTATAACTATACTATTTTACTTATATAATTATTACTTATTTAATATTTTATTCTACAAGAATCACATTTCATTGGAGTTTTTTAATGTGACAGCTATTTCGTCACTGTACTAATATTATTATTTTTGTTTAATTAGATATCACTAATTGAACTATACAATTTTGCCCTATAGTAGAATTAATAGCTATTTCTAAAATAATATAAATTCTTATCATACTTCAAAAAGCAACGTAAAACATGTAGCATCATAAATGATGAATTTAATACACATACAAAAAAAAATACACATTATATAATTATATTATATAATTATGATTTGATACTCTGGGAAAATACGATTTGTTGGGCGGGGGAGTGACGTGCGAATTCCGGGTCTAGTCGTGCAAATTCGTGCTAATTACGTGCTAAATATTGGGACAAGAAAAAGTTTGAAAATCACATTATTTAAGTTTTGTGGGGGGCTGGGGAAATGCGCAAAAAAGAAAATTCGATTTGTAGGGCGGGGGAGTGACGTGCGAATTCCGGGTCTAGTCGTGCAAATTCGTGCTAATTACGTGCTAAATAATTGCATAAAAAAATTGTTATAATATAAAAGTGGGGGGGGGGGGCTGGGGAAACGTACGTCATACCTGGTCAACATAATAAGGTCGTATATGAGCAATCGAAGAATTCTGATCAACGACACCTCGGACAGTCCTAGCATTCCCGTCATGTGTGGTGTCCCCCAAGGGTCAGCTTTGGGACCAACCCTTTGGAACTTGTTTTATGACTGAATACTACGCATACCGGTTCCCAGATATGTAAATCTGTTGACTTTCGCCAACGACTTAGCTATAGTCGCGGTAGCTCACAATGCCGAACTCTTGGAGGAATTAGTTAACCCGATCTTGGAAGCTATTGCGAACTGGACGTCAGAAAATGGCTTAACTCTGGCACCAGAAAAATACGAATGCGTCGTTCTTACGGGGAAGCGTAGCTACCGAAACCCCACGTTTTATGTTAACGGATGCCCGATACCCATTAATCGTGTAATCCGGTACCTTGGTGTATACCTTGACACAAGGATGTCATTTGTGAAACACGCCGAGATTGTAGCGGTGGGAGCGAAAAAGGCTGCATCCGCCATGGGCAGACTGATGCCGAATGTTGGTGGCCAGTCTCAAAGCAAGAGGCAGCTGTTGATAAGTGTGGTCCACAGCAGGTTGCTGAACGGCGCCGGGATTTGGTCTAACAGCATAATCGGAACCAAGAAAGCGGAGTCGCTAATCACACAGTTGCAGAGGTGTGCCGCTTCCGGGTAGCCAGGTGTTTTAGAACGGTGTCAGATATGGCTGCACTGGTCTTGGGTAGAATGCCTCCTGCGCACCTGCTGGCGTTGAAGCGGAAGAGGATATCGGAGCTTAAGCGTAGTGGAGTCGCGTACTCGAGGGCCGAACAACGGAGAGAGACGATCCGACAGTGGCAATAGGTTTGGGAATCTACAACTACAAAAGCGTCTTGGACAAAGGTCCTCATTCCGGACGTAATCAGATGGTGGTATCATGGCCCGAAAGAAGCGACCTTCAACATGGCACAGGCACTAACGGGGCACGGGTGCTTTGAGAAATACCTGTGGAACAAACGCAGAGCCCGGGCATACGTAAACTGCGCCCAAATGACCTTTTTTTTTGTAAGCTGCGCCCGAATTTTTAACTATGTTAAAAAGGTATAATGTAAACTGCGCCCGAGTTTTTATCCATATTAAAAAGGTATAATGTAAACTGCGCCCAAATGTGTATCTATGTTAAAAGGTACTTACAACTTCAGCTGTGCGCCGTTTGTAAAAAATATATAAAACTTTTGAATTATTAAAGTCACTATGATTGTGTACTTTTGCAATTATATCACAGAAATTATAGTGTTGTCTAAAAATACCAACACGTTATCGAATAGTTATTGCAGTAATGCGTGCGAGTCATTTCATTCTCACTTTAATTCTAGCTTTTATACTACTCATCCAAATATTTTCATGTTCTTAGAAAAGTTAAATGAAGTTCAAATAGAAACATATATTAAACTAAATAGTATAAATGTACCCTTTAAATACCAAAATTCTAAGACAAAAAATAAACGCAAAACGTTACAACATTTAATTAATAAATATAATAGTGGTCAAACTCCAATTGATGAATATGTATGAACAATATGTTTTTTTTTTGTCCTAATATTGTACTTTTTAAGACTATACATTTTTTAATTTTTAATTTTATTCTATTTATTATTGATGCTATATTATGGATGTAACGAATTAAATATATTAAAGATTGTAATTGATAAGTAATTCTGTAATTTTGTTTAATTTGGCAAAAATATAGCTATTCAATTTTTAAAAGTTTAGCCGGGCGCAGTTTACATATTATGTAACATATGTCACCTTTTTACATTTGATAAAACTCGAGCGCAGTTTACATATCACCTTTTTACACACGATAAGAACTCGGGCGCAGTTTACATGTATGATTTCGTGTTTACCTGTGCGTTGGGCGCAGTTTACAATCGCCGCAGAGCCCAGACATCCTCATGTGTACACTGCATCGCCGAAATGGACAGCCCAGAGCACACCATTTTCCAGTGTCTTTTCTGAGAGGAAGACAGAGCTGAGCTGACGCGTTCACTTGGCAGAAGGCCTGAACCGAAAGATGTCCAGGATTTCCTATGTAGTCCATATGAGGAAGAACTTACCAGATACGGGTCTAAAGAGAAGAGTCCTCGAGAGGTTTTCGACGATATCCAAAAAGTTCATCTAGAATCTAGATGGTTGAGGCGATATTGACCGAAAAACAGGCACTGGAGAGGGGAAGGCAGAAAATTGAAGCAATTCATTAATTTTCTTATTTCTCACCTTAGTTAAGTTTGCATCATGAAGGCTGAAGGCCGCTTCCAGGGTGGTTAGAGGCCCCCAATACTTGTTATTTTATATAATGCTACTATGTTATTTGTAATGTTTATTGAGTTTTTTTTTTTGTCTAATAAACGATGTGGACAGGGAGGCAGCAATGGAAATCCATATTTCCCTCCCGGTTCATGATTCAAAACTAAAAAAAAAAAAAAAAAACAGGTTAGGTTACGTTAGGACCTATGCTGGACTCACAATCGCTGTCATCAGATAACAAAGGCAAAATGATTGTCTCCAACATAGTGTCTCTCATGATTTCTTTATCGTTGTCTTGATCTTGCAATGCTTCTGCATGTCTCACGTATTTCTCCCAATCATGTTTAGTAACCGAATCCAATGAGTGAGTCAGCTTTTCTATATCGACCATTTTAAAAGTTTTATTGTTTGTCACCACTTGATTTTTCACCTGGGCCCATATCAACTCAATTGGATCGTATTGGCAATGATACGATGAAAGTCAAATAACTTCGTGGCCCATTTCCAATGCAAATACATCCGAATCATATTTTTTTTCAAATAGTATTAACGCTTTAACATTCAGTCTAAGTTCAGCTGAATTTTCGAATGGCGAAAAATCGACATTTTTTTGGTTAGCTAAAAAATATACATAATATTAAATCCATTGCTGTTGTTGCTTCCTATTTTGAGAGAAAGTTTGATTTAAATTTAAATGATTTAGATAGAGAGTTTAGGCAATTAAAAATTTTTGATATTAGTAAAGAATTAATGTATACTAAATCTATACTTTTTGGAACGCTGTTAACAATTTAACAAACTGTGAAGGTTCTCCAGTTTATCCACTTCTTATCAAGTTTGTGTCTTATATTATTTCTGTTCTTTAAACGAAAATCAAAAGGGTTTGTTGATTCAAACCCATACACAAAAAAAAAAAAAATCTAATATTGCTATCTGACGTTATGGCAGCATTAACGAAATTAAATGAAAGATTGGACAGGCTTGAAAACCAAAGCGCAAAAGAAAAAGAAATGAGTAGAACGCTTCGAATCATAACATGGAACACTAACGGGCTTATACAACGAAAAAAAGAACTTGAACATCTTATGAATGATGAAAAAATTGACATAGCTTTAATTTCAGAAACCCACTTCACAATGTGGACAAACATCGCGTTACACATGGGAGAGAAGCAGTTAGCAGATTAACACCTATTTGGAAGGATAATCATATCTCCAGGAATAGCAAGTTACGACTGCTCAAGACACTCATATTCTCAGTGATGTTCTATGGATCTGAAACATGGACTCCCAAAGCAGAAGACGTAAAGTGCATAAACGCCTTTGAGATGTGGGCCTACAGATGGATGTTGAGAATTTCTTGGATGGAAAGAAGAACCAAATTCTCAATTTTGGCCATGCTAAATATAGAAACTAGACTAGCGGTAAACGGAAAAAAAAGTCCCGACGTAAAACGTTCCACCTTTAATAATATAGACTTGATTTTAAATGATACCTTTTATTTGTGCACCTAAATGATTGGCCGTCGAAAACATACTGATAATCATATCAATATAATACCTAATCGGTATAATGATAAAATGTTACAATAATTATAATGTTATAATGAAATAACATATACAATAGTCAATAATATATAAATAAATATAAAATATAAAATACATAAATATAAAATTATTATAATAATACAATAAGTACACAATATACTAATCGCACCTCTTTCTGATATTGTGACTTACGGCTGTTAAAAAATCTAACACACTGATTTTGTCCGCTTGTATTTGTATACATAAGTTTTTTAGACGTGTTTCTATTGTCCGAGTTTTTCCAAGTTTTCTAATAGTTCTTGAATCTCCTATAGCATCTAGAGCTAATTTCGCATCATCTGCAGAAATTTCCATTTTTATTTTTCGAGTTAATTTCCATATCGTCGGATGCTTATGTCCACAGAGTTTTGCAAAACGGTTATTCCATCCTTCAGCCATATTATTGGTTCGATGTCCACCTACTAATGTCGTATTATGTACATTCCACGTTGAAGGTGAAAATATAGGTGGAATTTTTCTAAAATGTAAGGTAGAAGCTGAACCTACACGCCTATAGGAACCATTTACATAATATGAATCGAAATAAGTTAATAGGTCTTCAGCATCAGGTGGCATTATTTCTTTTAAACATGCCATTCCGTCCAGTACTTTATCCTGTGGTAGGAAAGCTAATCCATCAAGCATACCGCAAAATTTTCGAAAATTACCATCTTTTTTATAAATTTCTGATAAACCAAGTTTTTGAATTTTCCTATGTGTTGATTGACACAAGTGATAAAAACATCCATTATTTGTAATATGGGATCCAAAAATATTTTTTTGCAGCATTTATGACAGCTATTTCAAAATCTAAATGTAAATATAACGAATCTGAGTATAAATCACGAGTCTCACATTCTTTTAATATAACTCTAAATATCTCTTCATATTTAGATTGATTTTTTTTCTGCAGAATGCAATATACTGCTGTGACAATTACAGAATTTATTTGTACACGAATGACGTACAATTGCTTGAAAAATTCAGACGCGAGGCCAAAATTTCCGTCGACAAACCAGGTATCAGATTTGGACAATAACGAAAAATAATTATCAGTGGCAAACATTAAAATTCTATTATTGGAATTTGGGCTATTGTCATACAGCAAAAATCTTTCATTTCCATATTCCCGATACTCTCCTATAGTGAATAAAATATACCTATAGTTTTTGATAAAATTATCACCTGAAGAGCACCTAGTAGTGGCACAAATAGGGGGATATGCCTTATAAACAATATTAATAATAGACTATACTATACTATAGGTCTATAGATAGTAGTTCTAAATAATTGTATAGTTATAATTTAATTACACATTATTATTATTATTGTTAATGAAATAAATCGGTTTTTTTTATAAATTTGTAATACTATAATATTAATTAGTACTTATGTTATGTACGACGTGTTCTATGTATAATATACTTAACTAGATACTTATTAAGTCAGAACTGAAGAGAGAAGAAATACAGGTATCTTTAAAAATATGTACTTGTACTAATATATACACTATACTAACATATTATAATTTTAAAAAAAAAACTCCTTAGGGCTTGAGCTATTTGCGTCAATGGTACCTAGGTTATTTTATTATTTTATTATTATATTATTTTTTTATTTACCTTCAATAATTAGTTCTTTTGCACTAGTAGGTTTAGGTGGGTCATTGAATGCCCTGTGGTTTCGAATTGTTCTTTTTAGATATTCCTCTCTTGGCAATTCAGCGAGTACACTTTGGGGAATGTTAGATACTACTTCCGCGAAAATTTGAGCTGGCGAAACACTTGTTAATTTAGCTTTTTCCACAATTAAATTTTTTATTTTTGTCGCAGAAATAAAATGTTCATTTCCTTGATGCACATGATCATTATTTACTGAGATAAAAATTGGATTATTTATGTTTAAACTAGTTTTTAAAAAACACGGACACTTCATAGAGCTATTTTTCGAACACCTCCAACGAATAAAAGTAGAACATTCTTTGAACATTCTTTGTGTAAATTAAACAAAAATCCCAAGTACGCAACCTGAGGGTATTTTTTGTTCGAATTAATTAATTCCATTGTTAAATGCCAAAAAAATCAAACTAGATGAAAACAAACGTATAAACGTGTAGGTACTCTTTCGATGTAATCCAACAGACTGGCAACAGTTTCTTATACCTGTTTGGCATTAGGGAATTTTTCAGTTTACCAAATATAAGATCAAAATATATAGGTAATGATACATAATATGTATGTATGTGTAAATGTAAAAATAATAATACATTATAGCCAATATGTATATAACTATGATAAAATTGTTCGATTACTATTATATTTATTATTATATAAATATTCAATTATATCGATACGATTATCAGTATGTGTTCGAGTGTTCGACTGCCAATCATTAGGTACACAAATAATGAAATAAAAGGTATCAGTTAAAATCAAATCTATATTAAAGTTGGGACGTTTTACCTCGGGACTTTTTTTTCCTAGTGTGGGACTTTTTTTTCCGCGATTCAGACTGGCAGTGGTGTGTAAGCAGAGGATATTAAGATTCTTTGGCCACATTATAAGAAGAGATAAATCGAGCCTGGAGAAGCTAGTGATCGAAGGAAAAATAAAAGGAAGGAAAAATAAGCCGCGGAAGAACACCAAGGCGTTGAATAGACCAGATCAAAGCCATCACTGGCTATCCACTGGGGGAGGCCATTCGATCGGCAGAAAACCGTGAGATCTGGAAAGGGATTGTTTCCAACGTCAAATTATGGGTCACCAAACTTTCGGCTTTGGAAGATGGACTACAGAAGAAGGTGATACAGTGTATACTTCCTTCCATTATCGATGATTGTCAACAATTATCGAAGATTATCGCTGTATATATTGTTGCACCTATTCGTAATTTCGCAATTATTTACAAATGTCATTGCTATTACTTACATTTTACATTACTATTTTTATTTTATATATACCACAACATGCATATTGCTTCAAAATTAAGACCATTGATTTCCAAACTTTTTTTGGCGGAAACGGGAATCGTACCTTTTTCGTTTTTGGCGGAAAAAGGACTATGGCGGAAACGAGTAACTCCCATTCAGAAATACCCTTGAAGAAAACATAATACTTTCAACTCGATTAAGAACAATATCAGATATTAAAATTGCAGTAAAAAAAATAACCGACGACATTGTTAGTGCGGCGGGAATAGCAACTCCGGTAGCTATCAATGGTAATTATGAGTTAACTTACCCACTAGAAATAAGATAACTAATCCAACATAAACGTCGAGCGAGACGAACATGGTACCTATAGTACACGGAACCCAACTGATAAAACGGAATGGAACTGAGTTAGCAAAATTCTTCATGACAAAATCAAAGAAATGAAAAAAGAAACGTTCAAATCATACTTGAGTGGTCTCACTGCGACGGATAATACCGATTATTCGTTATGGAAAGCCACAAGAGTCATGAAGAGGCCCCGTGAACAGATACCAACCCTCCGTAAGGAAGACGGCACCTGGGCACGCAGCGAACAAGAAAAAGCCGAAATATACGCTCGGCATCTTGAACACGTATTTATGCCAAATACTATTGACTCTGAGCTCGACACCTTGCAATGCCAATCTCTTAATGCAGCACGTGAAAAAATCAAATATTTCTCGCCGTTAGAAATTGCTAAAGAAATAGATAACAACTTAAACCCAAAAAAATCAGCAGGTTATGATGAAATTAGTCCAAAAATACTGAAAGAACTTCCAAAGAAGGTTATCATTCATCTTACACACATATACAACGCTATTTTGCGCTTGGAATACATTCCAGAACAATGGCAACGGACACAAGTTATCATGTTGCTCAAACCAGGAAAACCACCTGAAAATGTCACATCATACCGACCGATATCACTCTTTCCAAGTTTATCTAAACTTTTAGAGAAACTTCTGCTCAAACGCCTAAAACCGATTATGGAGGAAAAAAATCTTATACCAGAACATCAGTTTGGGTTTCGCAACAAATATTCAACAATCGATCAAGTTCATTCAGTTACTAATGTGATTAGTAAAGCTCTTGAAGAAAAAAAGTACTGCTGTGGACGTCGCCCAGGCTTTTGATAAAGTCTGGCACAAAGGATTCTTTATCAAACTGCGTGATCAGCTGCCACATACCTGGTGTGCACTTTTTGAATCATACTTGACCGACCGTCAATTTCGAGTCATACAGGAAGAAGCGACAACCAAATGGAAAGATATATCAGCTTGAGTACCGCAAGATAGTGTTTTAGGACCTATTCTCTACTTACTCTATACGGCTGATATACCAAACGATGATAACATAACATTAGCTATGTTTGCTAATGATACGGATATTTTGTCAACACGTAATGCAACTGATGACTTACAGAGGTCAATTGTCAATATCTTTGCCTGGACAAAACGTTGGAAAATTAAGATAATCCAATGATGATAAATTGGTGCACATTAACCATACATTACGTAAAACAGAAAACATCCAAATAGTACTGAATCAATCACCAATCCCGCAAAAAGATTCATCAAAATATCTTGGAATGCACCTTGACTCTCGAATAAACTAGAAACACCACGTCCGTCAAAAAAAAAAATCAGATTAAAGAAAAAATGCGAAAACTTTATTGGTTGGTCGGACCTTACTCCGAGTTAACCATCGAAAACAAATGTCTGCTGTATGTAGCAATTATAAAACCGATTTGGATATATGGCATTCAATTGTGGGGTTGTACCAGTAAGTCTAACATCGATGTAATACATCGCTGTCAAAACATTGCAGCCCTTCAGACCATCACTGCAGCTTACCGGTTCGAAAGAAACAACGAAATTCACCGTGATATGATGCTGCCAACAATAGCAGACAAAATTATGTTTTTTAATGTTATTTTTATTTATACCTCGTTTAATAAGTTTTATAACTATGTTACTACACATCTTTATATTATAATATCTCATTGTTTGTTCTGATATTTATTATTCTATACAAGAATCGTTACTATTTTAATTATATTTTTTATGTTATTCTTATTTATACCTATATTTAATATGTTACTACACATCTTTATATTATAATTTCTCAAAGTTTGCAGATTATACAATTGGTCGAGTATCTTTATTTTGGCGCATTGTACAAATTTGTCTTAAAAATTTACATTTAAGCGCAACAATATCGTTACGTTCCATCAAAAATTTATGACCATCGCTACATTTTTTATAAGCAAATTTTAACTTTCTAAAGAGTCTTTGAATTGAACTTAGACTTTCTGGGTAATTATTTTTGCTCTTGAGTATAAATTGGCATTGAGTATTAATTCTGATGTAGGATACTCACCCCTGTAGTAAAATTCATGAACTGTCCTAACCACATCACTGTCGGAATCATCAAACTCTGAGACATATTTTGCCCGCTTGTATGACTTACGTGGAGACGAAAAAGAAAGGCCCGTCTCAGGTAATTCATAATTTTTCTTTGCTTCTGAGAAAATACGATGAATGGAACGTTTCGATATTCCGCAAGCCTTGGCAGTGATATCATGCGTTTTTCGAAAAAAATTAGCGTCAATTTCTTTCGATTCCGATAATTAAAAATAAAATAAATATATACTATAAATTATTTTTTTACTTTGGCTATGTAGATTGTTATCTTTAAATTATATTTTAATGTAAAAAAAAAAATAAATATATGAAACACTAGGTTTTTAAAAAACGAATATATATTTTACATCGTATTACTACAAACGCAAACCGACGTGCACACATCAACAGTGAACACACTATATTGCAAAGAAAACAGTATGCCACAACTCACGGACGGCCGCCACTTTTCGTAACGAGAACTTTAACTCCAATCGGAGTCCATCAGAAATCCATGTTTCATTGTGTAGCAAGTTAGTCCCCTCAAGTGATAATCCATTAACATTCAATTAAGCCTCCTAGGTAGGCAATTCGATTTTGTCGGATGTGCTACAGCTAATCAGTTAGGCGATCCACCTGTGGATTGCAGACCCTCCGTTCCACAGCGATATGTGAACAATACTTTGGTAGTATATAGTTACCTACTTTGTACACTCATAATATATAAATTACAGAATGCATATGCATGAGATGCATGCTCAAGATCACAACTCTTCCCAAAACCAAAATGTCGCTGCTCAACTCTCCTCATTCATTAATGAATTAAAGGCACTTTAAATTATAAAAATGAAAAAAAAATGACCAGACCTTTCCTCTCTAATATTCAATATCAGAGTACTTCATACTTATACTTAGTCATTTAATCATAAGGCATCTTCTAACAATGCATTTTTAGATTCTGAGCGGAGCGATGAATGTATCGATTTTACAATGATGTGTGTTTTTTTTTTAATTTTTAATTTGATTTGTTTTTTTGTCTGTCATCACGTTTTAGGACTGTAAAAATGTTTAGATTTTCTTCAATATTATATTTCCTGATAGGAAAGTGAATCTAGTTGGTACTTTGGGGGGTAAAAATTAAAAATTTCCAAAAGTTATTAAAAGCTCCAGGAAAAACAAACTAAATGTTAAGGGAAAACGGGAATTTTTGCGCAAAATCTATTTTGATTTTTGATGTAACTCTAAAACAAATGCCCGTAAATACATGACATTTTTACTTTTTTACTAAATGTTTATATTTGCTTTTCTGTACATGAAAAATTTATGAAAATATTTTAATTTGTTTTGAGCTGTGTACGGATATACTTAGTTTTCAACTTTTTTAGGTTTTTTTTTGTCTATGAATGTCAATAAAACTTTATTTGTTAGGTAAAAAAGCTTGAAAATTAATGACAAAGCTCATACTATATTGTTACAATGAAATTTAAAAATGATTAAAAATGCTTAGTCTCAGTTTTTTTAATAAACATTTAAAGTTCAAATCTTGAAAAAATACTAAAAAACACGAAATTAGCAAATTAATTTGAATTAGAAATTCATATAAATTTTTCTTTTTGAATCTTAAATTTTAAAATGTAATACTAGATTCTTCATAAGTATGCTATGATAGTATGCTAAGTATGTAGACAAATTTTTAAAAAAAATTGGATATTCAGTCGATGTCTCATGTGGTGATTTTCTTATTTTATTTTAATTCATAAACGAATTACTATATATACATGAATAATAAGTATAATATAAAATATTCACTTGACAAACCGTCTCAGCTCAGAATCGCTTTTCGTATTCAATGATATCATATCATAGAGTTCAAATTTAATACTATTCATTAAACAGTGACCCACTTGAAACCTATTGTACAGTAGACCGATATCCACTTACCTACCTTTTTTTTAAATTTAAACACAATTTTTTTTGACTCGGGTATATCAGATATGAAGATATTGAATAAGATAGGACCCAGATTTGAGCCTTAGGATACACCTGCAGAGATAGGCTGAAGGTTAGGGTTAGAGTCATTTTTTTTGACTAAGAACTGTCTGTTGGATAAAAAGGATTTAATAATATTAAATAAGTATATTGGCGTACTGAATAATTTTAATTTGTATAATAGGCCTTCGTGCCACACTTTGTCGAACGCTTTAGAGACGTCGATAAAAACAGCTCCGTTATGCGAAAATTTTTTTGTAGTGTCGAGTGGTTGGATCTTAACCCGAATTGGAATTTCGGAATAAGATCTGCGCTATGCAGATAGTTTCCTAGCTTAGTGTGTATGACTTTTTCAAATATTTTTGATAAGGAGGTTAACAGGCTTATCGGTCTATAGTTGTTAGGGTTTATTTTATCCTTTCCTGGTTTTTTTACTAAAATTACTGTTGCTTTCTTCCAACTGAGTGGAAAGTCCAGTGCGTAGTAAAACATTGAATAATGAGGTCATAAAGACGAGTCCTTTGGCGGGAAGTTTTTTTAACATAAGGTTAGTAATGTGATCGAGACCTGAAGCTTTTTTAATCAGCATTTTTTTGACGATAAGTTTGGTTTCATTTGGAGTAACATATTAGTTCATACATTCTTGGACAAAGTAATAAGGTAAATTCAATAAATTTTGGACCCGTCGTTCATATATGTATCAGTAATTTGATTAGTATAAAATGTGTTGTGTAACAATTCCGAAAAAAACGTAGCATTTGTCTATATCAGATGACACTAGTTTATTTGCTACACGGAGAGGGAGAATAACGTCTATTTTTTTTATTCAATAATCTTTTGGTCGATTTCCATAGATTTGGATCACCCGGATGCATATTTGACAAGCAGTTGTCGTGTGTGACGACACACGGTAATTTTATAGAGCCGTTTGCACATCTTTAGTGAGTTTCTTTAATGACCTTTTATTTTCCTCACTTCTTTGGGTTTGCCTAATGCGTCTAGCATAGTGTTTACTTTGAATTAAGAAAGAATGTGTTGTAATAAAACACCAATGTTTACTGTGTTATGTTGCGTGGGCTTAGAGCACGCTCGTGCGGCTTCCACAATAACTGTAGTAAGGTGTTCGGCCATTTGGTCAGCCACTTGGATCGTTGGAATAGCTTTTGGTTTTACTAAATTTGAATTTACATGGCTAGAGAATATGTTCCAGTTAGGTTTACCTTCAATTAAGGACTAGTTGGACTGATAGATAGTGAGACGAGTTAATTGTGATTTTTATCGGTATACGGTCAGAGTCATGCTCTGAGAGTTTCTTGAGTGCATATAAACGGAAATGATTTTATTAATAAAACATCTAATATATCTGGAAGACTATTAATGACCGTAGGAAAGTAGGTAGGGTCATTTGGTGCAGATATTGTGTAAGAAGTGTTGTCAATAAAAGATAGAAGTTTGATACCGTTCGGGTTGTTGAGACTACAACAGTCCCAGTGTCTTTATTTATTACATTTGGAAATTTTTGGACAAAATAAAGGAATCCCAAAGTTTAATGGAAATGACACAAATCCAGTTGATTACTGGCCGACTTCCACAAATTGGACAAAAAACTTATCGTGATACTGCAGAAAGAATTATAAGAATTGTAGATGAATACGGAAACAAGCCAATTTGGATCTATTTAAAGAGATTGGCTTTCAAAATCGATGTCAAAAAACATTAAAAAAATAAATCATTAGCTAAAAAAACTTTTATTTATTTTAAAATTGATTTTCGGTGATTTTTATAATATTTTTTAGAATTGTATATTATTTTTATTTTTAAATTATAATATTTGAAATATTTTCATAATAAAACTAATGAAGCTAGTAAATTACACGTTTTATAATAACATCTAAATTATTTATTTCACCATACAAATGAAAAATATGTCTTTATACGATAATGATTAATGAGCATTGCAATGATGTGTCATGTACGATGAAATGTATTCGATACACTGTTACACGATGAAATGTTTGCGAAGGCGTTTAGAACGATGAACAGTCAGCGATGGAGTGAAGCACAACAAATAAGATCACGATGAAGTGACGGTGTACTGAATACTCTAATCTCCTCCAGTTTTGCCTATTATGATGTCGTCTTGCAGGTGAAAAGTTGTTGTTTTCGTTAAATATGCAATCACTGAATTTTTTAAAAGGACGGGCACCTTGATTTCAATTCAAAAATGTATAGTTTTGTTTTTATTATTTGGTATTACAGTAAAAATATCATGTCATTATGTAATGTCAATTAATAACTATACGTTAATGCATTATTAATTTTTCTTTCTAATTTTTGACACGATCAATTTTTCAATATTTATTTAAATAATTTTATAAATATTAACAATAATTATTGTACTGTTTAATATTAATATATCTTTTATAATGAAGATTACGATTTTGAAATTATAATTACGCGTGATATTTTGTGTCATGGAAAATATTGGTGTTGTATTTTTCTAATACAATACCTATTACTATTATGTAGACAAAATAATCCCTGTTCGCATTTCATCAATATATTTGGTAACCAACAATAAAAATTTAGGTGATTTGAGTTATTATGGTTCTTAATAGTCATCATTAGTTTCTTATTGCCATCTGTGTTTCATTATTGAATTATCGTTAGTTGCCGGAGTTATTTCTCTCATCAAGTTTATTGTCATGTTTTGCTGGTGAATTAAATCGGTTTTTGTATCTACTAACTTCTCCAGTTCTCTAATGCGATCTCTGTAAACCACACACTTATACATTATTTTGCGTATATTGTCTTATTATGAAATTAATTAATACAAACAATACAAATATGAATATATGATGTACACATACTCATATCTATTGAGATATTAATATAGCGATTTACAGTGTTATGTAAATGTGTAAGTACCTCATTTCCGACATTTCTGTCATATGCGATTCTTTGTTAGCTACTAACGTCTTCTTCGTGTCTGTTATGATTGTAGAAAGTCGTTTGATTTCGTTTTGATAATTTTCTATTTCTTCGGATTGATGCGATTGTAATTCTAACAAAGGCTTGTTCAACTGTATTTCAAGATTCAGTTTATCTTGCGTCAAATTTTCGATTATGTAATCTTGGTGTTTGATGTACTGTTCTTTGCGACTTAAAGCTTTATGATCTTCCGCGATTTGATTTTCCAGTTGTATTTGATATACATTCCATTCTAATCGCCTAAAAAAAAATATATATAAAGCTAATCTATTCATGACAGTTAATTTTACTATATTTACTCATCTTCTATTTCTTTAATTTGTTCTGCATATTTGCTATCATCAGATTTTTCTGATAGGGCGTGAATCTTTTCACTTGCACTAACTAACGCAGCCTCCGAATCTTTCAAACTAATAACAAGAATTTATTATAAAAAACTAATTTTTATCCATCATCATATTATTGTATATTTTTTACGTAGGTACCGTCTTTGAAGATCAGTTTTTTCAATGATAACATTTGCTAATTCCATAGATGTTGAATCTAGCTTTTCTTTGTAGGAAAATCCTTCTAGTATCTTCTGTTCTAATTGGAGATTCTGATGGGTTAAGTTATCCAAAGCCAAAGCCGCTGTAACCGAATTGATTAACACAATATTACTTTTCTCATTTGTTAACTTTGCCGTAACTGTTTTTAATTTTTCATTTAACTGTTCCACATAATTGTACATATTTTCCATTTCGGTTCTAAATGGCTCAAAGACGTTAGTATTCGATAAATTAACATTTTTAACGCCTTTATTATTTAAATCTGACTTCATAGCGTTGTTGTGATTATTAATTTTACTCTGTAATGCATAACATGTATGTCACTAATAATATTATATAAACTACAAAATGTACTGTTTATTTTACATGATTATTGAAACCTTGCTTAATTGTTTCATTTTTGAAACTGTAAACCTTCGTTTTTAAATTCTGTGTATTTTTAATCGGTAATATTTTTGATTTTCCATTGTCTTCAATTGATTTTTGTAGCTTTTCTAAACACATCGGTGCATCGCATATATTCTAAGACATATTAATACACGTAGTTAATTATAATGTTATACTTAATGATAATTACCTCGGCGTTGATGACTTCCTGGCCGTCACCGGGCACCTTAATTTTTGACTTCAGTTTATCCCATCGCAATATAGCTGTAATGTAATATTTATAAGTTAATATTTAATCTATGACCACAGAATACCAACGTTAACCTTCATCCATATCTGAAACACATTTATTTGGAATATTTTCATTTTTTAATAAGTTTGTGTTCGTTTTTAATTGGACTTTTGGCATTATCATAGAATTTTTTCGAATATTTGTTTTCTGTTTCGGGAATTGTTCAGTAACCTGTTATATGCATGTATCGTTATTAATGAGTTAACACCAATGTTGTCTTAAAAATAATGAATTACTTTTTTCATATTATGGTTATTGATTTAATAAAATTATACTATTTTGTATGTCAACAATGATAAAATAAATATGCTCTCAATATAAATTTAACTGCATTTTAAATTGCTTAGCAATATAAAAACACTAAAAATATAATTATGCATTACATTTATTTTATTTTAGATTCTGAATAATGATTGATTTTACAATAATGTTATTTATTTTCTTTTTTTGTTTGTCTGTCATCACGTTTTGGAAAAGAAATAATACTTTGATTTTTTACATCGGCCTCTCTTTGAAATGGAAAATTCATCTATATAGTTGGTACATTAGAGCGGGGTACAGTGGTCAGAAATTCAATTTTAGCTGGACAAAATGGAACAATAATAAAATAAAAATAAAATGTTTAGTACTTAATACACAGATATATAGAATAAATTAGATTAAGAACTGTGATAAGACTTGAAGTTACCATCCGCCATTTAAAAAGAGGCCAATGGGTCTTATCACACGTATTTAATATTGTTAATAAATAAATTTATTTTGGCGCCAAAATCATATTTTGTTTTGTCTTTCACTTTCTAGTTTTCTACAATTTTGACAATTTTGTGAATTAATTTATTTTAATTATGCCTTACAAGTGTTGTGCCTATAGTTGAAATAATCGGGATGGTCTTGCCAAAAACATTAAGTTATTCCGGTATAATGTGTAAAATTATTTATTATACCTATCCCTTATTTGACCTAAAATTATGTGTTCAAGATTTCCTGATGACGACTGTAGGAAAAAAGAATGGTTGGATCTTGCTCAAAGAGAAAATTTCACAGTGACCAAATCAAGTAGACTCTGTAGTGCTCGTATGCATGTCCACTTATGCAATTCATTTAGAATTAGTTTCAGACCTCACGGCTGAAGCATTCATGGCTGCACTATCAAGATTTATGTCCCGTCGTGGGCAATGTAGTCATTTGTACAGTTAAAATGGTACCAATTTTGTTGGCACCAACCGTATACTAAAGTCACATTTTGCATAGTTATAGGATTCTATTTATGATTTCACCGAGCATGAAATCCATTGGCACTTCATCCTCCATCTGCTCCACATTTTGGTGGACTATGGGAGTCTGTCGTGAAATCTACAAAGAGACACTTAACAAAGATTATTAAAAATGTAATGTTAAATTTTGAAATAGTAACTGATAATGCGAAAAATATAACTAACGCCATTCCTTTAATAAGTCCCGAAATTTATAGTGTTAAATGTGCAGCACATAGTCTACAACTTGCCGTTAATTGTGTCTTAAAAAATGAAAATATAGTTAATATAATAAAACAATGCAATAAAATTGTAGGGCACTTTAAACATTCAACATTAGCTAAAACATCACTTGAAGAAAAACAAGAATTACTTGGCTTAACAAAAACAACTTTACTTCAGAGTTGTAAGACAAGGTGGAATTCTATATACCTTATGATGGAACGTCTCGTTTTGAATAGATGTGCAATATTCAATGTTTTAGCAGATCGAACTATAACACCTCAATTTATGGCTCAAAAACTCGAAATTAAAGAACATGAATGGTTATTTATCGAGTCGCTTATACAATTTCTTAAACCGATATATGTTACTACAAACATTTTTTGTACGGAAAATAATTCGTCAATATCAATGATTAGACCATTATTAAAACAAATTATTGAAAAACATTTAATGCAATGTCATGAAAATGAAGATACCATTGTACAAACATTGAAACAAACATTAGCTTCAGAAATTAAACGCCGCTTTTCGCTTGAATGGGATTCAACTGAATCTGTATTATTAGAACAAATTGCTTCATTCTTGGATCCTAGATTTAAAGACTTAGACCACGAAGTATTATCTAATCATGAGGCAATCCGCTCTAAAATAAAACAAATAATCAACCAAAATAATTATTTCGAGCTCAATGAAATAACTACAGCTTCTCAAGAACAACAAAATAAACATAGAAGTGATCTTGAATATATATTTGGGATCAACAATGAAGAAATTGATCTAACAAAAGAATTTCAAAACTATTTAGCAGAACCGCATTTGAGATTTACATTAGATCCCTTAGAGTGGTGGAAAACACGATATTCAAAATATCCGACAATAGGTAAACTTGCTAAAAAGTATATGGCAATTACTGCAACATCAGTGAGTGCTGAACGTTGTTTTTCAACTGCTGGTAATATAGTCACCCGAAAAAGAGCTTCCTTATCACCAGAAAATGTAAATTTACTTGTATTTTTGCATCAGAATAAACAGCTGATGATTTAAAATTAAAACTATCAATTAAAGTATGATATATTAAAATTATTTATTTATTATTATTTAATATTAACTGGATTATAATTAAATATTTTTTTAGGTACTAAATAGGAACTTTTTGTTGTTTTCCTGTATTCATTTTTTGTTAAATTATTATTATTAGTATTAACATTGATTATAGAATAGACAGATAGCCCTTGCAATGTTAATATTTGGTGACCATGCGTAGGATGCAACCACTATGGAGCGCTAGTGTAGTTGGGATGCAAGGAGGTGGTACCCCCATCATAGATGTTTGCCATGGATATGCGGGGAAGGGAAGAGGTGGCTTATCGCGAAGTGCCGATCTAAAAATAGAGTAATAATAAGAAACTGAAGATATACTGAAATGATTGGAAATAATAATTTTATTATATTAACATTTATTACTATCTTGTTCATTGTGGAACAACCGCCTTCCGAATTTTCTTGTTTTTTGAGTTTTAAGTTGCATTTACAATTAAAAATTCTTAAACATGTCTGGAAATAAATGCCAATATTTAAATTGTGGAAAATCAAAGAAAATGTTTCCAAATTTAAAAATGTATCGTTTTCCAAAAGATGATAGAAAAGAAGTATGGATAATACATTCAGGTGAGTAATTAATTTTAAATTTTAATTTTTCTGTACCATTGCGAATATTTATAATTTTTTTTACACATATTTTTTTATATCTACACAGGAAACACAAGTTTGTTTTCTGTTGATCCAGATAAACTCCACAATAGGTACATTTGTCAAGAATATTTCCCACCCGAAAGCTTTGTACAAAATTTTACTCAAAATCGTTTGATAGATACTGCTATTCCCTATAATTATCAATCTAAAACACAGCCATCTACATCATCAGGCATTAACCAGAATGATGAATCTCAGCAGGAGTATAATATAATGTCAACCCCAACTAAAACATATACACACTCAAAACCAGATATGGTAGAGTTAGTTTTTCCGAGCCCCCCTTCAACTTTTTCTACACACATACAAAAAATTAAAATAACAAATATAATTGACATGCCTAGCCCAAATTTAAAAAGGAAATCTGATTTGATAGAAATAGATACACCTAGAAAAATCAATTTAAAACAAAAATTAAAACTAAAAAACAAATTAATTCATAATAAAATAACTCAAATTTCAAAATTAAAAAAAAGAGTTAAAACTTTTAGAACACATAATAATGCTAAGAATTCAATAAATATGCATAACTTTCCATCAATTAATTCTAAGGCAATGGTAACGATGCAATTAAAAGATAGGAGTCGTCCGTGGACATTAAATGAAAAAAATTTAGCTTTAAACTTATATTATAAATCACCAACAGCATATACGTTCACAAAAAGTTAATTTACCTGGGCCATCAACTATTCGTCGTTGGATTGGTCAATCAAAATTCTTACCAGGTTTTAGTAAATTATTTTTCAGTCATATACAAAAAAAATTTGAGTCATCTGAATATAAAGAAAAAGCTTGCACTGTTTGTTTTGATGAAATGTATATAAAAGAATTTATAGAATATTCCAAAGAATTTGATTTAATTGAAGGTTTTGAAGATTTAGGTCATTATGGGAGGACCAATAAAAGTGCTAACTGTGTTTTAGTATTTATGGCTCGAGGTATTTACTCTACATGGAAATTTCCAATTGCATATTTTCTTGTTCATTCTGGAGTTAACAAAACAATTTAAAAAAATTTAATAATTGATGTTTTACAAAAGTTATTTGAGGTTGGGTTGTGTCCCAAAATTATAGTTTGCGATCAAGGCACAAACAACCAAAGCACTTTAAAATCATTAAATATTTCAGAAGATAATCCATTTTTTTTTATCAACAACGATAAAATTTTTTCTTTGTTTGATGTTCCTCATTTACTTAAAAGTATTAGAAATAATTTAATTAATGTCTGTTATATAAAAGATAATAAAATAATCTCATTTGATGATATAAAAAAAACATATGAGTTGGACAAACAAAATCATAAAAGTAAGTCTCTCATCAAAATAACAGATGCACATATTTACCCTAATTCTTTTCAAAAAATGCGTGTTAAATTAGCAGTACAATTATTAAGCAATTCCATGGCCGCAGCAATCCGAACTTGTATACAAACAGGACAACTTCAAAGTAACACTTCATCGAATACTGCAGATTTTATTGAGTTTATTAATAATTTATTTGATTGTTTAAATAGTAAATCTTTATATAGTCATAATCCATACCTCTGTGCATTAACTGATCTAGGTACTGTAAAAATTTTTTTAATAGAAGCTTCACAATACTTCACAAATTTACAAAAATTAAAAAAAGGAAAATTATCTCAACCTCCCTGTTTTAAAGGGCTTACACAGACCATTAAAGGTGTATTGCAATTTTTTGAAGCAGAGAAATCTAATGATATTGTATTTTTAATGACTAATCGTTTAAATCAGGATGTTTTAGAAAACCTCTTTAGTATTTTTCGACAAAATGGTGGTTATAACAAAAACCCAACAGCTAGAACAATCAGAACTTCCATAAGAAGTAATTGTATTTTTTCTTTATATACATCAAAAGCGACAAATTGTGAGGAAACCCAAGAAGATGATAATCCAATTATAATTGACCCAGTTAGTTCACTAAATAAAATAAATTTTAACAGTTCAAAATTATCATCTGATTCCGACACAGAATGTAATTCTAATTTATCTCTCTGTTTTTTTTTCATCTGACGAGGACTCAAATAATACTGATAGTAATATTGATGTCACTTTAGAAGACTGTTCTGTAACATATTTCGCAGGATATTTGGGCTATAAATGTATGAAAAAATTTAATTGTAACCAATGTCAACTTGAACTATTTGTTGATAAAAACTTAAATGATAAAAAGCAGTTGCATCTTCTTAATAAAAATTATACTTCAATTGATAATGAAAGTGGACTTAAAGCACCATCAAATAGCTTAAATAATGTAGTAAATAAAATTTTAAATATTTTTGAAAGCAATTATAAAAACTATTTGCATAAAAAGAAAAGAAAATTTCAACTAACTGAGCGCTTAAAAAATAATAATACAATTAAAAAATGGCTTGATGAATCATTGACAAACTACATAGATCATAAAATGTACATAATTGAACAACTTTTAATTTGTAAAATATTTAATAAAACAAAATTATTTTCAACTACCTACCTCAAAATTAGCAAAACTTTCTAAATTAAAAATATTAAACCATATTTAAATAAATTAAATACATTTTTTCTTGTTCTGACCTTGTACCTATTTGCATAAAACAATATAGAAGCAGTCTTAACTGTCCTTTTTAGGACAATTCACATCAACTACATTAAATAGTTCTTTTCAGGACTTTGCTTTGATTTTTAAATAGTTCTTTTCAGGACTATTTGTATCAATTACATTAAACTGTCTTTTTTAGGACAATTCACATCAACTACATTAAACAGTTCTTTTCAGGATTAAGCATTGATTTTTATTATATTAAACAGTTGTTTTCAGGACTTAGCATTAAATTTTTAAATAGTCTTTTTTAAGACTATTTGTTTCAATTTTATTAAACGGTTCTTTTCAGAACCAACAAACATCACAATTTACTTTTATTCTAATAATTATGCTTCAATATAAATGTATAAATGTATTTTACCCTTATTTTGTGTTTTTTTAATAATAAAGACAATTTTTTTATTCTTTAAACCTAGTATTTTATTTCTAATCCAGTTTAGCAATCTTGGTATATCTTCACTCAGAATCGTTTTTCATCATATTATATAGACTTATAGTTGGTTTCTAAACTTAACACATTCAGTATGTACTTATAATAACAAAACACAACTATTATTTTATTTATAAATTATATTAATAATTTAATTATGTATATTATTTATGTTGTTATTGAGTTTTTATTCATTTTAAAATTTGAACACAAAAATACAAAACAATGTATTTTATAAAGTATGAAAATACAATAAAATTAAAAATTACAATATGGTTAAAGATTTGCTTTATTTTTAAAACTTGGTAAATCTAGTATAGTATGTAATGTTCAATTAAATATTTCCGCCCAAAGCAGATTTTACTGAATCGTAACATTCCAAACATCCAAACAAAATTGATCTTTCGTAATGAAATTAATTAATTATTGCTTTCTGTAGTAGAATTCGGCATAAAAATTAACAATTTTGTGAATATACTATTTAGCGATAGTGGCAATCATAGCGCAATGCTCAGAAAATAATAAATATAGGTTTATCCATGATAAAGTCATTAATAGGCTTATCGCTTTTTCTGTCACTACCTCAAACCGGTCTAGGAATATGTTATTCGCCGTCAGTAGTAATAATATAAAATTAATTCATACAACGCTACCTACCGGCAGCTATCATAATTAAAATTGTAGTCGCCGAAAATCCCTATAGCATGGTCTATCTGTCTATTCTATAATCAATGGTATTAATATTGTTTCAAATGTTATTATTGTTGTTAGTACTGAATAAATAGTTATAAATACTAATAAATTATGAAGCGTAATATTTTTTAATAAATATAATTTTTATTCATGGAATATTAATTACACGAACCAATTACACGTGTATTTAAAATACACGAATCAATTACACGTGTATTTAAAATACACGAACTTCGTGTACACATCTATTTTAAAAACACGTCTAAAATCGTTACCTCTAGTTTTGACTAATGTTTTCTGTTATTTTTCCTTTTTGCCAATTTTCATTTTTATTTCGATAATCCTTAACCAATACCAAATCACCCTCTCTTTTACATTAATATCTCTTTTTCCGGA
Organism: Diuraphis noxia; assembly: GCF_037042655.1. Lineage (NCBI taxonomy): Eukaryota > Metazoa > Arthropoda > Insecta > Hemiptera > Aphididae > Diuraphis > Diuraphis noxia. Next base: position 81,465,378 of record NW_028301711.1, read on the forward strand.
ATTTTTTATTAATAAAAATTTGGTTATTAATAACTACTTCATTCGTATTTGGGATTTATAAATCAAAAAAAGTACGTGTTGAGCGGCCAAATATAAGTTTTGCTGGCGTTTCATTTGCGGTTGAGTGTACAGTATTTCTATACATCAATAAAAATTTATTCAAATGGTGTAATGATGTTGAACATTTATTAAAAAATTGCCTAACTATTTTTACTCCAGATTCGGCAAATCCACTTGAGGCTGGGTGGAAAGGTGCCCCTGTCAAATGCCTGATACCTAGTGTTTTGCAATATGACTGGCATTCATTGCCATTAAAACATTTTGCATTGTAAATTGTTATTGTTCTGGGAATGCCAAAACGTGCAATTAACTCAGACAGTTTTGTTATGACCGTTTGTGCTGTCATCGAATTTACTTGAAAAACTTCTAACCATGTTGTGGTTGCATCGACAATAATTGAGAATGTTTTGTTTTTGTACGGACCTAAGAAATCGCAATGCATTCTCGTCTATTGTCTTTGTGGCCATTTCCACGGAGTTAGTACTGACTTAGGAGGGTTAGGTCTTGCATTTATGCAATCATTACAGTTTCGGGCCATATCCTCAATTTCTTTATCTATACGAGGCCACCAGAAATACGATAGCGCAATGCTTTTCATACTCGACATGCCAATATGACAAGAATGCAGTTCAGTTAGAATTGACTTACGAAATTTGGTTGGTATGATTATTCTATAGCCCCAAAATAAACAATCTTGTTCAGCTGTAATTTCGATTTTGAGTGTATTATATGAGTTTAATTCGGAATTTATTGAAAAGTCATTACTCCATGAACCTGTTTTTGTAGCGTGTAATACTCTAGAGGTAATTGGATCTCTTTTCGTTTCAATTTTAATTTTGTGCAATCTAACGGAAATGGTGACTGTTCGTGAATAAAATTAATGTGGGTGTCATCATATTCTTTAATATTATTGCTACATTGGTTTATTTTAATGCGTGATAAAACATCAGCAGTATTTCCATATGATTTAATATACTTAATTTCAAAACCAAATGAAGAAAGAACGTATGCCCAACGTTGTAAGCGATTTTCCGCATAAATTGGTATTCCTTTTTTTTCTCCAAATATGTGGATAAACGGTTTGTGATCAGTAACTAATGTAAATTTTCTACCGTATAAATAATCGTAAAATTTTTGTATGCCAAAAATTATGGCTAGACCTTTTTCGATTTGTGGAAATTTGCATTCACTGTCTGATAATACTCGTGATGCATATGCAATTGGTCTTTCTGAGTGGTCAGGATAAGTGTGCGATATGATTGCAACTAGTGCATATGACGAAGAATCAACCGTCAGTTTTATGGGAAGTTTTTGGTCATAATGTGGCTAACACGGGACTTGAGATAAGAATTTTTTTATGTTTTTATATGCTTGATCACATTCTAGTGACCATAGCCATTTTTTTCTTGTCTCAGTAATGAGTATAATGGTTTAAGAATGTCCGTTGCTCAAATTTAATGTAATATGTTACTAAACCTAAAAATGATTTTAACATAGTTTTATTTTCTGGAACCAGGGCAGATTGTATTGCATTTATGTGCTTAGTTAAAGTGTGCAAGCCATGCTCATCAATTTTATGGCCTAAATATTCAATTGAATTTTTGAGAAAACTACATTTGTTTTGTTTAACCCTTAAACCAACTTCGGATAAAACGTTAAGTAATTTTATTAATCTATTATAGTGTTCGTCTACCGTTTTTCCCGCAACTATTATGTCATCTTGAAATATACCAATCCCTTCTAAGCCTGTGGTTGATATTTCCATGGCTTTTTGGAATTCCCCAGCTGAGCTTTTTATTCCGAACGGATTTCGAGTATAACTAAACAGGCTTTTGTGAGAATTTATTGTAGTGTATTTGCGATCACTCTCTTTAATTACCATTTGTTGATATGCATCATTGAGATCTATTTTAGAAAAATATTTTGAGCCACTTATATTCGCATAAAGATGTTCTATTTTTGGTAAAGGATACTCAGTTCCTTCCAATACGGGGTTGAATGTAATTTTGAAATCTCCACAAATTCTAACTGTACCGTCGGGCTTAAAAATTGGAACAATTGGAGTGGCCCATTCGCTGTAGTTCACGGGAGTTAAAATATTATTATCTATTAAACGATCAATTTCCGACTCTACCTTAGATTTTAGTGCTTGAAAAACTTGGGTATTGCCCCCTTTTTAATGTTTAGCGATATTTGGTATTTATTAAATGTGCCAATTTCATTTTTGAACAAATGCTCTAAATTTTTTTATATGCTCTCTATATTTTCGTCTACATTTACAGTGTTATAAATGGGAGAATAGTTTATTATTTTTAAATCATTTCTACCAATTAATGGCGGTACTCCGTTTTTTATTACGTAAATACACATTTTAAAAGACTTTTTCAAATATTTAGCATTTACTATTATTTTTCCTATTGGGCTTATGTCATTTCCGACGTAATCGCGTAGTGAAATATCGTTTGGTAATAAAGTTAAATTATTAAAACTTTTATCATATAATTGTTTTGACATTACACTATGTACAGCCCCCGTATATATTTCGAATTTTATATATTTGTTTTCAATTAATAAATTGATAATGTACGGTTTTACTTTATTTTGAAAGTTATTTTCAATCATATTGAAAAAAGTGTTAGATAAATTGTACGCGATTGCGTCATCATGAATATTTTCATTCGGGCTATTACCTACATTTTCGGATAAGAATTTATTGTGTGAGCGGTTATCATATTTTGGTTTATTATTCTTACTTTTACACATAAGTGCAAAATGACCTTTGATATTGCAAATATTACAACTGTAGCCTTTGTATCGGCATTCTTTTTGTGTGTGGTTTGATCGACCGCATGTTCCACATTTTGATTTTTCCGTGATTGACTGCTTGGCTGATTTTGCTTGCTGACTTTGTTTTTGATATTTGAAGTCGGCTTCTTCCTTTATCCATCCGGCTTTATTGTTGATTGTAGATTCTTTTGCAGCAGAAATTTCCATAAGGTGCGATTACGTGATGCTTATTTTTGAAGCATCTTCCTCTAGTAATCGATCTTGAATTGGTCCCGCGTTCATACCCACAACAAAAATGTCACGGATTACAATTTGTAAATCCGTTGAAAAATTACATTTTGATGCCAGATTCTTTACTTTTGCTCCCCATTCAGCTACAGTTTCGTCTGGTCTCTGCTTTGCATTGTAAAATGTGTGTCTTGATGCGAAGTATGATTTCACTGGCTTGTAATAATTGTTTAACAAACCTAATAGTGTGTCATATGTCTGAACGTCTGGTTTGGCTGGAACGCATAAACTGAATAATATTTTGTGAACTTCCTCACTAATTGAAGATAGTAGTATAGCTCTCTTCTGGACTTCGTTACTTATTCCATTTGCAACAAAAAAATTTGTAAGTCTTGATTCAAATATTGTTATGTCGTTTCCAGATTCAAATATTCCCGGTGAACCTATTATATTATGGAATTGAGTTATATTTTTGTTATCCTCGCCCATTTTATAAATATTTTAATTTAATACGAGGTGAGTTTAAAAATTTTCTTCGTCGCCAATTTGTTGGATCGTTGCATTAATATAAGTGCAGCAATTAAATGTTAATCAGTATAACTACAGTATATAGGTATGAATGATTATGACGTGTTTATTGTAGAAACAGCATACGTAAACTAAATGTCGTGCGAGACACATGCGTAGTGATGTGAATTCGGTAAATTTACACGGTAAAATTTACGGGTAAAAGTAAATTTACGTAAACGAGCTTTTTTTTACCCGGTAATTTTTTTTTACCATTGAAAAAAATTGAGTGACCCCTTATTTTAAATGTTTTTACAAGTGGAATACGTTTATTTAGTTGGTATTTCTGTATTTTAGTTTATTATCTATATGAGTTTATGACTATATTTAGATTTATTTAAAAAGTAAACATTGACAGTGTAGTAGTTTGTACTAGGTACCCTGTGTATTAATAACATGCGCGATTGCGCAAATAAGCATGATACATTTTATCGTTGTTTATTTCCAAGTTTTAAAATTAGCTGACGGTTATCGGTGTTATTTGTTATCATTTATTACTAATTATGATTATTATAATATTATTAATTACTATTTTATGTTCCTGATTACGATTATCATAAATGTTAAACGTATGAACTTAAAGATTAACGACGTAAATGTAAGTTATATTATATTTTATGAAAATTATTTCAAAATAACTAATAAGTACCTACTTAAAAAATGAAACCAAAAATGATAAAAACCAAATGCTATATTAAACATGGTGACAAGTATTTGTGTAAATATTGTGAAAAAAGTTACAAGGAAAATGTTACGAGAATGGCTCTACATATTAAAAAAGAATGTACAAAAGTACCAAAACATATATTGGACAACTTTTCATCAAAGTACTCGTATTCACGTAAGTAGCTCATCAGTTTCACATACCTAATAATAAATAATTTATAAAAACCTTTTGAACTATTCTTAAAATATTATCTTTTTTATATTTATTAGGTACTTATGTTGAAAAACCTAATGATGAAAATAGCTGCAGTAATTTGACCAATTCGACACCACCTGAAGTTGAAACCAAAAACTCAAAAGTGTCTTGCCAACAAAGTGTATTGAACTTTGTTGATACTATGAGCAATGAAGAAAAGGTAAAATAGTTAATTATTTGTATTTATATCTGTAAAAAATCATATTATACATTTTAAATGGAAATATAATTTGATAAGTTCTCATTACACACTACTATTATTAATACTATTACAATAATACTATTTGTGACTTAAAACATAATATTATATAGATAAAAGTACTTCAAATTTGTTATTTTTATGATAGGAATTATATTATATTTAAAATCAAATAATTAAATTAATTTGTGGGAATACAATGTATTTCTTATATAAATATGACAATATCTAATTTATAAATTTAATGTATGAAATAATGTTAGAAATTTGAAATTATTTTAGTTGCGTCTGGATGAGTAAATGGCAAGAGCTATATTTTCTTCTACTGTACCATTTTCAATTGTAGAAAACACTCATTGGATTAATTTTTTTAAGGCTCTAAGGCCAAGTTACACACCTCCTTCACGTTATGTCTTATCCAAAAGACTTTTAAATAATGAGTATGAAAGAATTAATTGTGAAGTCAACAATAAGATTAAAAACAGTAAAGTTTATGGAATTCAAATTGATGGTTGGAGTAATATAAGGTTAGTTAGCATCAAAAAACTGTATCATAGTAAAACTGTAGCATCAATATTTTGATTTATGTTAAAGTTAGTTATAATTTTATTATTCATCTACATTATTTTAACCTAATTTAACTTGGTAAATAGCTAAAATAATTTTAGTTTATAGTTTGCCACAATGTTCAAAAGATTTTAATGTTAAATTAAAAATTAATTATTTATTTAAACTAATTTCAATAGGTACCTAATAAGTGGTAATAACTTTAGGTACATATTTTTTTTTTACATATTTCTTTATTTAAACACATTGTTATATTATTACTTATTAGCTTTCATGTATATTATTATCTTGTATAATATACAATTTAAAATAATAATCATATAAATATTTAAGAAATGAGTCCATAATGAATATCATAGTTACTACTCCAAAACCATTTGTATTTAAAACAATAGATTGTAACACAGAGCGTCATACAGGGGAATATATTGCTACTGATTTGGGTAAAGTGATTGATGATTTGGATAGAAATAAATGTCTTGGATAGGGGTGCGCGATTGTTTTTTTTCTTAAATAATCGATTGTTTTTTAAATACTTTATAATAATCGATTAATCGATTATTATTGATTTTATATTATAATTGTTAATCAAACATACGTGAGTCGATTAACCGATCAATTGCGAGTCGATTAATCGATCAATCGTGAGTAGATTAATCGATCAATCGTGAGTAGATTAATCGATCAATCGTGAGTAGATTAATCGATATGTCACTTAATTAATTTATGTAGCTATTTACAATTTATCAATTCAAGAATTCAGCAGATAGGAATATAGGATCGTTATAGTGGAAATGATAAACATTAAACGTACCTAATCGTACCTAATATATAAATATGTTATCAGCTAGACATTGTGGACTGTGGTGCAGGTGGACAGAGTGTCAGACTACTCAGACCGATATTATTATTACAACTTAATATGTTGTTTATGTTATCAAATTAATTATTTATGTTGTCAAACTGTTAACTTTGTTATAGGTAAGGAAAAATAATTATATACAAAATGTTTACTCCCTATGCACTTATGTTCTATGGGCTTATGCCTCATACAACATGTTTAACCAACTGTTTTTGTTATATAGTAATGAGAATTTCTCGTTTACTAATAAAATATAAGATATAAATTTAAAATACTTGTAGAGTATTAGGTGAATTTTTAAACTTAAACTTCTACAACATAATGTATGCTAATAAAATATATCAATGCGTTTAGTCACATGCCTCATATTCATATAGATATAAGTTAAAAGGTTAGATACTTAGATAATTAGAATAGATATTTTAATTAACAAAGTTATAATACTTATTTTATTTAAATAATTATAAAATAACATTTACTTGTAGTCTTGTACTCTTGTCACTTGTTGTTTTAATATTAAATAATAATCTCAAATTCTCCACAAGTAGGTATTTAACAAATTATATAAGTAGTTAAAAATATAAAATAAAAATGTAAAACCTTTTTTTTTAAAATAATTTGAATTTAAACATTAAAAACATAACCTTCTAGTCAACTGAAGTTTTAAAAAATTAAAAATTACTTTTTGGCATAAACTGATAACATAAATTTACAATAGTAAAATAATTGTATTTATTAAATAGGAATTGGAACATGGGCCTTATTTGCAGATAGAAAAACAAGTTGGCTAGCATGATCATTAGTAAGTGTAGCTCTATGATCTGTGACTATAAGACCTCCTTTGCTAAACACTCTCTCAGACGCCACACTAGTAGCTTGAATGGTAAGAAATTTTCTTGCAAGAATAGTTAAAAAAGGGTACACCGATGAATTTAAATTCCATCACTTTAGAGGATTTTGACAAAATGATATTGTAGGTAATCCTGTATAAAACTCAATTTTTTTCTCTATTTTATGCAGTGTAGTATCATTTTCCTAAATAAAACAAAATACAAATAATATGTAATAGCTAGTAGCACTGATCAGAATGGTTTAACTAGGTTTTATAGTCTTACTTGATTTGAAGATCGATCATTAGGAACATTTGTTTCTCTGAATATTGCAAGCAAGCCAGATTGTTTAGCTTTTTTAGATGGAGAACTATAGTCCATTGATGAATTATCAGTTCCATCTTCTTTACCATTATGCATTTCATTCCAAACCATCCAAGCACTGAGACATTCAGTTTTCATGGCATATTTTACAGATAGTTGATCAGTATCATTTATATATTTTATCTTAAATCGAGGATCCAGTACCATAGTAATTTTTAGTGCATCATTGTCATTATAACGATTATCAAGCAAATCCGAAATTGTGTTATACATTTCGTTTTTTTAATTCAGCTGTATTTTCATTTGTGGATACCTCATTAATTTTATTTTTTATGTTATTAATTACTGGGTAGATAGCAGAAGCAGTAACATAGGTTTCCCCTGCTAAATTATCTGCAATTTCTCTAACAAGACTTAAAACCATTTCAATACATTTTAAGACTTCAAACTCTTCATCATTTATTATACATTTTTTATATTCTCCTTTTTTGTAGGTACGTAAAAAACTTGATAAAGCTAATTCTTGGGTAATAACAACTTTAATTAAATCAAGAAGAGACCACCATCTGGTTTTTGAATATGACGGAAACTTTATACATTTTAAACAAAATCGTTCTTGTTCAGTTTTTAAATGTCTTACTGCCTCACAGTGGTATAAAAGACGATTTTAGGCGGCCAAAAGTATTATTTTTAAAACTAAAAAATTATTGTTTTTTTTTATCAATAATTTATCTTTACAATATTCTGTGGTTAAATATAAAATTTCAAATTAATTAATTAACATACACCCGACTTATAGTACTGTTTGTATAAAATATATACATTTTTTGATTGACATTTTATAACTTTCACATATTTCATATTATTTTACTCTCTCACTTAAAACGATAAACAATATTTTTTTTTTTATGTAGTTATTATGTTGTCTTAAATGCTATAATAACAGATTTTTTATTTTTTTATATTATTTTTTTTTTTTTGGTATTTGCTTATTATTGTGTTGAAATATTGAGTATTTTAATGGTTTTTTAACTTCGGCGTAATGGTACTTAAATTTTCGCACTTTTACCAATTATTCACTATATACATATTGTATAGAAAATTGATAGCTATTTAGAAGTATAAACATTTTTTGCATTCAGTTGCAACAGTAATTTACAAAAATGGATTTCTTTAAATAAATATGATATACTATTGTAAAAACCATGATTTTGGTACTTTATTAACTTTTAACGTATAAATGTAACAAAAGGTATACAATCAATACAATCAAATAATTTATTACTGACGGTTGTAAAGATAAGATATGAACACCATTATAAAATATTGCACTAGTGAAAAATTTGTTCAATTAATTATTTTCACAGGCTCATATTACCTATCGACTGTTGGTAAGACAAGTGCGCTATTTACTTTAAATCGTTATTTTTTTTTGTTTATAATACGTCTTTGTTTTTAAATTTAAAAATTATTCATTTTGAAGCATGGATAATCAAATAATTGGTAAGTATCTTCTATTTACGTTTATATTTATTTAATTAGGATTATAATTTTTCGTTTTAATTACGTCTTATTTACTGATGTTTCGGTACCTAGTTAGGTACTATCACTTGATATTTTTCGTTATTATCTACACAAAAAATGTACGTATAGATATTTTTTTTCAGTTAATTCTATCTCTCGAAATGCAAATAATATACTATATTATCGCGATTTGATTGAAGTTATATTTCAAAAAGGATTTATGCAATGTATAACTAGTATTGGATGTAGAACATTTTTATATGAATTTATTCAAGCTACATATTCAAATATTTCAAACTGTTCTAGTTCGTATAAAGAATTGTTAGAAAAAGAAATTTTGAAATTTAGTTTGACAACTTCTAGGAAGTGGTCTAAAGTTAATAGAAATTATAAGAAATTTACAAAAACTAACACCGAATGGCTTAACACTAAATTCAAAATGCCTTCGAATAAAAAATCAAATTTCTCTATTCCTGGTCGACCAGTTATTCCATTTGCATTGTGTTCTAAAAGAACACAGAGACAAAAAATAAAAATAGCAATTTCAAATTCAAATATGAACTCGCCGGAAATTTTATGCGCTGCAAAAAATAAAATGGTTTTGTCTGGCCAAAGAACTGCTGCTCACTTATTTGAGAAAACGCAAGCATCTCCAAGTAGAGCTAAAAAAATTAAAACTAAATATAATTATTCGAACTATCCAATTCCCTATACAGCCGATGAAGCTTTAGCGTTTATTATAGATAATAAACTCACGAAACAACAGTACATAAATATTCGTCTGGGTTCAAAAAAAAGAAATTGTAATATATACCCAGCGTATGAAAATATAATTATAGCTAAAACAAACTGTTATCCTAATAATATGGACATAGGGGAATCAAGTTGCAAAATACCACTTCAAGATCTATTAGATCACACTACTAATAGAATATTTCAAGTACCAGAAGTATGTAAAATTAGTTTAAATTCGACAAAACTTGAAATGTTGTATAAATGGGGGTGTGATGGCAGTAGTGGTCAGTCTCAATATAGGCAAAATTTTAATGATGATTCTTTGATAACTGATGAAACAATGTTTATGTTTTCAATTGTGCCGCTAGAACTTCGATCTCATTCTGAAGTTAATGATGTCGAAAATAATTATGAAGTTATTTGGACTAATCCTTCTCCGTCATCCACTAAATTTTGTCGTCCAATCAAATATATATTTAAAAAAGAAACTATCGAGAGTACTAAAGAAGAAGTTAAAGATATTGAAACACAAATACTTAAGCTTGTAAACACAGATGTAATTTTTAACGAATCAATCGTTCATGTCAAACATACTCTCATATTTTCAATGGTCGATGGAAAGGTACGTATATATTAGTAAAATTTAACTCCAAAATTATGATTATAATTAAATTTACTTTAGGTTTGCAATTCTATGACTGGAACATCTAGCCAAACGTGTTACATTTGTGGGTGTAAGCCGAAACGTTTTAATGACATCGATAGCGTTAAAAACATGCCAAATAAAACTGAAAATTATAGATTTGGATTATCTACTCTACACGCGTGGATACGGTTTTTTGAATATTGTTTACATTTGGCATAAAGTTTAGAGTTCAAAACTTGGCAGGTAAACAACTTAAATATTAAAATTATTTTCATAATTAAGTTAAATTAATATTTATATATATTATTAAAATTGTACAGGTCAGAGCTATCAACAAAAAAGCATTTAATGATAGAAAACAATTAATACAAAATAAAATTCGATCTGAACTGGGACTTTTAGTCGACGTGGTATTACAAGGTAAACACAACTATATATAATATATATATTTATACTAACGATTTTTTTAAAAACTCAGGACATGTCACTACAAATGATGGTAATACAGCACGAAAATTTTTTAGAAACGCTGAAATATCTGCAAATTGTACAGGCTTAAATGTGGAATTGATCCAGCAATGTGGAAATATTTTATCAGCTATGGCCAGCGGAATGACAATTAATATAGATTACTTTGAAGAGTATTGTTTAAAAACAGCAAAGATGTTTGTCACGTTATATCCATGGTACTACATGCCCGCGAGTGTGCATAAAGTGTTATTACACGGTGCAGATGTTATAAGATTTGCACCACTTCCTATTGGTAATATTCATTTAAGAGTAAGTTTTATAAAAAATTAATATTATACATTTTAGGTAAACTATCTGAAGAAGCGCAGGAGAGTTGAAACAAAGACTACAAACAATACAGAGAGCATAATACTCGTAAAAACTCTAGGCTAAATACAAACGAGGATTTGTTACATATATTGTTGATTTCGTCAGACCCGTATATTTCGTCCATTCGAAATGTGTCAAAACAATATGAACATGAGTTATCAGATGATGTGAAAAAATTATTGATAATACCAGAATCAGATGAAGACGAAGAAAGTGACATAAATCAATCTTTTTCAGAAATCACGCTGACTGATTAATCAGTGATTTATCTCGGAAGATTATATTATACACAATTATTTAAATTTGATGGTTAATTTAGTTCATTACTTTTTTTATTTCTTAAAATGTATACCTATATTTATAGCAAAAACATTTAATTTAACATTAAAAGTTGATTAAGTACTAAAATCATGGTTTTTACAATAGTAGGTATATCATATTTATTTAAAGAAATCCATTTTTGTAAATTACTGTTGCAACTGAATGCAAAAAATGTTTATACTTCTAAATAGCTATCAATTTTCTATACAATATGTATATAGTGAATAATTGGTAAAAGTGCGTAAATTTAAGTACCATTACGCCGAAGTTAAAAAACCATTAAAATACTCAATATTTCAACACAATAATAAGCAAATACCAAAAAAAAAAAAATAATATAAAAAAATAAAAATCTGTTATTATAGCATTTAAGACAACATAATAACTACATAAAAAAAAAAATATTGTTTATCGTTTTAAGTGAGAGAATAAAATAATATGAAATATGTGAAAGTTATAAAATGTCAATCAAAAAATGTATATATTTTATACAAACAGTACTATAAGTCGGGTGTATGTTAATTAATTAATTTGAAATTTTATATTTAACCACAGAATATTGTAAAGATAAATTATTGATAAAAAAAAACAATAATTTTTTAGTTTTAAAAATAATACTTTTGGCCGCCTAAAATCGTCTTTTATGCCAGCTATGTGCAAAAATATTTTGAATTTTTTTTACTTTTACGACAATTACATTCACTTGTTGAAGAAGAAATATTCTTCCGACAGCTATGTAAAAAGCATGCCCAAAACATGGAGTATGAGTAATATTCAAATTTTTAACTGCTTTTAATACATTAGATCCATGGTCAGTTGTAAATGAACATATTTTTTTGCTTGGAATTTCAATATTATATTCCAAGAGTAACATAATCAATGCATCAGCTATATTGTCACCAGTATGATCTTCAATAAGTTCAATACATCCCAAACATATACAACCTGTAAAGTTAAAATTAAATAATTTAAATCAGTTAATAATATTAGGGCAATAAATTAATGACATAGAGGCTACAGATATAAAAATTACATTGAATGTTTGATTATTATTTTTTTTTTCTTCAACGACAACAAAATTAAATAAAAAAAACTGATAAAATATTTAACGAAATTTTTAAACTATGATTAAAATAATGAGGGAGTATTTTGGTTTTTGTACATACCTAAATTAAAATCATTGTCAATATAATGACCTGTCAAAGCCATAAATGGCTGATTTGCTACTGATGTCCAACAGTCAGTAGTGAATGACATGAACAATGTATTTTTTGCGATAGTTTCAACATTGTCCTTAGTCACCTTGTAGAGATAAGGTATCCTTGATTCAGTCATTGTTTTGCGGCTTGGAATTTTATAGCTAGCATTAAGGGCATTTGTATACATTTTAAATCCATCTTTTGTGACAATACTATACAGCATCATATCTGTAGAAATGAAATAAGCTAGCACATTGTCAATTCTTGCCTGAGCAGTTGCAGTAAGTGTATAGGATGTAATTGGTAATTGGTTCATTTTTTTTTCATTTTTCATTTTTGAGCTGGTACTGTTTACTGAACATGGAATTGTTGTTGCTGTTGATGAAAATGAACCCCTAAAAATAAAACTTGAGACATTAAACCAATTTAAGTTCACATTATATTTATAAGTAAATTATTACAGTAAACATTTTTGACATTATTAAACTAAATTATAATTTACCTAACCTAAACGTTTGTGTATTATATTTTAAAAATTTAAGTGTTAGCCTATAATATAAATAAAAATTGTATGATCCAACTTATCTAATATATATAATAGGTAGGTACCTACTAATAATTTGTTGAAAATCAGTTATTTAAAAATTTTAATTTTAAAAAGTAAAAAAGTAGGTATTCATATTTATATATGGCTATATTTAGTTAATTCCTTTAAGGATAGGTAGTTAAAAAATGCAACACGAATATGAAAATGAACAAAGTACCTAGGTGGCTAGGTGGCTAGGTCCTATTCTTTAAAAATATTAATTAAATAATTATAAAAACAAAACTTTTAGTTATATCTATTGCTAGTTATAATGAAAATAGTTACTCAGTCTTGAACTCTTGAATATTATATTTAATATTGTACTATTGTTTATTTATAATATTGGATAGTTAATAAATTTAAACAATATATTAGAGTAGGAATGTCATACTAGCTAGTAGCCGCTACTCGCTAGTCGTTGGCACCTATACCTTAGTACCTTACATATAAACATTTTTGTATAGGTACCTACCGATATTTATATTGAATAAAAAACTTAAACTTATTACTTAACATAAAACTTAAAAAAATAGTTATAGATTATGAAAAAATGAATAAAACATTGTCAATCATTATTTATTCTTATTTAATGTCCCAAGTCCCAATAGGTAGTTTATTATTATTTGTGTTATAGATGTGACATTATTACGTTAACAATCGACCTATCACTAATCAGTATTCAGTATGCAGTACCCAGTTGTCAGTACTCAGTAGTCGGTACCCAACTTTACCCTACTTAAATAATTAATACTTAATAGATTACTTCTTAATATAATATCATAGTCCATAGATGGACAATATTTGTTACAAATAATACATATAAATAAAACTTACTCATCATCACATTCATCAATGTTAACTAACAACGAGGATGGCGATCCTGAAAGGCCTTTGCGCTGATCATCCAACTCTTTAAATTTTGGCTTGTGCTTGGACTGAAGGTGATTCCATAAATTCGTTGTATTTGTACCTGAATTGGCGTACGTCTTTTTACAGATTTGACATTGGGCACGTAAACCACAGTCAGTTTTAATAAAAACTTGCCACACTTCACTCATGATGTAAATTGAGGTAATAGGTAATTGAAAATTCGTAAATCGTAAACTAAATGTTACTTTAATAATGACGTTATAATCATAGATTAAAGAATAGTATGGAAATAGAATGGTTATTATAACTTATAATAATAATTGTAATGACGTTATTAATAAATGTAACAAATTTTGTATCTACAGAAGATATAAATAGCTCAATAGTCAACGTTTTCCAATGTTTTATTATGATAACAGATATTTTATCGTGTTTCACTATAAACATGTTTAATATCTATGGTGTTTCATTAATCTGTGATACCATACAACAATCGATTTTTTAATTGTTAATCGATTGGCTGATTAATCGATTAATCGAAACAATTAATCGATTAATCGATATTTTTTTACGATTTATCGATCTTGCGATTAATCGATTATTTATAATTTTTAGATATAATCGATTGTCATAATCGCGCACCCCTAGTCTTGGAGTTGTTACAGATAATGCATCATCCATGAAAAAAGCATGGATACTTTTACAAAAAGATGACCGTTACAAAAATTTACCAATTGCATTTTATTCATGTATTTGCCACACTTTAAATCTTTTGATAGCTGATATAATTAAATTAAAATCATGTATGGAAATTGAAAAAAAATCTAAAAACATAGTCAAAAATATAATTAGCAGTCATATTCTTAAAGGTAATGTATTTAACAATAAATTATATATAATATAATATATAATTATATTATAGTAGCTATTTAAAATAATACACTGTACCTGATATAGTAATGTATTATTGTATGACTTTTTAATAGCCAACTTTACGAACATTCAAAAAACAAAAAAAATTGACTGTTCCTTAAAACTACCAGTTACAACAAGATGGGGTTCACTTTGTATATGCTTAAAGAGTCTTCGTAAAAATAAAAATGTACTACAACAGCTAGCTGTCTCTGAAGATTTAAGTGTAAGTGATATTTAGATATACCTATATAAATGTTATAATATTTACATAATATATTCAATAAATGATAAAAACAAAAACTAACAAGAAATATTATTGATCAAATTATTTTGTAGGTAATTGAAAGACTTGACAAAAGTGTAAAACAAAGCATTTTATCAGATGAATTCTGGGAGCTTGTTGAAAGTATTATTACTCTAATTAGTCCAATCACTCTTTGGATAACAAAATTAGAGTCTGATATACCAAGGTTGTCTGATGTTCCGGCTGCTTTGAATGATATAAAAAACAATGTTATGTTGCAAATGTCTACTTCTCCTTTACTCTTAGAAAAACAAAATATTTTAAATGAAGCATTTGATAAACGTTATGATATGGCTATTCATCCGATTCATTATGCAGCAAACGTCTTAGACCCAAAATATCAAGGGAAAGATTTACCTCAAGGATGTGATGTAGAGGGAATTGTTTATATACAAAAAGTTGCTGATAAATTATTAACACCAAATGAATATAACAAGGTAAATATACAATTCTTATAAATATTTCTGTATTATGTTTTTTCATCAAATAACTACTTATTTCATACTTGTCAGTGTTTTATTAAATAATAATATTACTTTGTTAAATAAATTATACAATTAATGGGTACTATCAATGAGATCATATTAAAATATTATTGAATTGTAACCTATTGTTTTGACTAAAAATTAACTGTTTGTAAATTTAATATTTTTGGATTGGTTTTTTGTGTATTTAATTTTCATTTTATTTCACAGATAATAATTGAACTAGCCGAGTATCGTTCACACGAAGGATTATGGGCCAAAGATATTCTATGGAACAATATTGATGATATTGAAGCACGTATCTGGTGGAATGGCCTTTGTTCAAACCAGGGCTTGGAACCGAAATTAAAAATACCGGTATTTTAACCGGAACCCATTGAAAATATTGGAACCGGAACCTTACCGGAACCCTTTTTCGATTTTCCTAGGAACCTAAACTGGAACCGGAACCGATATTAATCGGAAGAGAATTTTTCGGATAATTTCGGTTCTAGTTTTATTTAATTATTTAATATATTTAGGCAGGTAATACAATACATTATTAAATAATAGTTGATTCTTAAAATTTGGTTATACTTTATACGGGTATACGGGTAATTATAATTGTACATTTCTATAATCTAACAGTTTCAGGAAATAATAAAATATGAGCATTTACTAAAATAAATATATAATTAATATTGTTATTTGCCCGTTGGTTTGTAAACCATGTAGTTATGATTATTTCCATATATTTTATAACTTATAAATAGTTTTGTATACAATTTCTTGTAATGTAAGTTGATGAATGATGTCTAAAAATATAAAATGATTATTAAAACGATCAAAATACACACCCGTATAAATTGTTATCAGATTGTGACAAGGACTAATATTAATATTATATAATGGAATATAGGTACATACATATTAAATATAATTTCTTAACAGTTTCTTATAATAATAAAATAGGACTGATGGGCGGATAACCAATAATTTTTAATATCGCAATATGCAATGTTCGTTTATTCTTATTAATTATTATAAGCTATCGATTAAAGTGTACAATTGAATATTTGAATTTTGAATACCTTTATTTTTATTGACCATTCGAATAACACTATCGAATTATTCGATAGTCGTTATTTGGCAGTGTCCACCACTAAAAATAGCATATCATAGTACCTATCATACAAAACAAAGTAACAACCAATCAATTAATGTGGTAATAGTGTAATGTTGAGCACAGGCCACAGACTGCTTCTATCTAGTAATTAATTGTTGGTTGTTGACATAAGTTATACAATTTTCTATTTGTGTTGTGAATTGTGATTTGTGACTACTGACTAGTATATGCAGTTGCGGTCAGACGTCAGTACAACGTGAGAAGTGAGAACTGAAACCTGTGAAATGGGTCGGTTATCAGAATCGACAATTTATGAGTATTTTTCATACGATAAAAACAGTAAATTATCTGTATGTAAAGACTGCAGTGGAAAAGTAAAAGTAAGTTTATTAATTTGTCATTTTTTTGGTAGGTAGTCATTAATACATAAGTACATTATACGGTTATGCTACCTTACTACCTTCAATTTCATCTTTTAACTATCGAAGTATATAATATTATAATATAGTATAATATACTTTATCTATTTCATCTTATAGTGTTGTGGCCGTTTAAATTTAAAAAAATGATTGTTTGAAGTTTGAAAAGTACCTACCTATCTAGTATCTACCTAATACCTATATTTTGTTGAAAAAATGTTCTGTACTTACTGCTACTCATTTGATTAGAAAGTTAAAATGTAGGTACTTTTTAATCTTAAATGTTAAAATTTTGTTTATTTGATTGATTACATAGTACCTACTACCTACATTACATTATATTGATAATAATTCAAATTTAAAATTAATAGGGAAAGCATGGGACCAATTTAAAAAAGCATTTGAGTATACATGTTGATTTGTTTGAAAAGTTCAAACAACTAGAATCAGAAAAAAGCCTTCAAAAAAACAAGTTAAAGCCCAATTTGAAAAGTGAAGCACATCATAGACTTTTTAACTTTTCAAAACCAAACGTACTATGAAAGATATAATAGATGCTTGTGTTGAACTTGTCACGGTAAATGGGCGTCCATTTAGTATGTTGAATGATTCGGGACTGCGCAGGATATTGGATCCAGTTTTGAATGGTGTAAAAAATAGTGTTGTTATAAATTCAGAGTCCATTAGGTAAGAACATTGTAACTCAGTAAATATTTTTTAACTTCTAATAATTTTAAATTCTGTCCTTATTTCATAGAAAATATTTACACGAAGAATGTGATCAGATAAAAAAAACAATAATGAAAGACATACATTTTAAGCTGATAAGCTTAAAATTAGATGCAGTTACGAGGCTGAACAGAGCTTTCTTAGGAATAAACATTCAATACATTGTCGATGATAGTATTATACTGAAGACGATTGGCTTAATAGAACTTACCGAGTCACATACAGGTAAAGTATACATTTAGTTTTGGACGTTGGTAATGGATTATTTTCAGTTTTTCAAAATTAATTTCAAACGCTTTACATTTTTTCTTTTAGGTATATATTTGAAAGATACAATTTTAAATATCTTAAAAAAATTTAAAATTGACATAAATCAAGTATATACTATTACATCAGATAACGGAGCAAATATGCTTAAAGCTATTGATTTATTTGAAAATGAGTGTGAAACACAGATTTCTAAAAATAATGACTTAGAATTAGAAGTCGATGAACCTGTATATGAGTTAATAAATGATGATAGTGAGAGTAGTTATTGTCATCTACATCAGATGACAATAATGATAATAACAGGTAATACTTTTACTCATATGTTTTGAACAAAATTATAAAAAATATGATACATTTTTTTTAGTGATCTTGAAAATGTGTCAACCTTTAACCCGGGTCTTGATGATGGAGAAATATCTGATTTATTAAATGAAAACTTTGATGATGTTGATGAACAATATGAAAAAACAGAAAAAATTGTAACTGATATTGTTGCCCAAAATATTGGTGGTGAGATTTTTACTGGTAAGTCTGTTAATAGATTACTCTTCAGAGGCTATAAATAAAATAATAGCAGTAACTTTTTAAATGTTAACTATAGTTATTGAAACTCACAAATAATTCATTAAATATAATTCATAGTTTATACATAATTACAAACACATATTTTAGCTCATTTAAAAATATTTAAATTAAATAAATAAATAATATTATTATATTTTAATATCTCTTGTGATATGTTGCATAAGCACAACTAGACAAAAATTTTTTATAGTGAGGCTGTAGCTCATATTATTTTCTCTTTGTTATTATACTGTGTGAACATTTCCCCTATACCTATTTACTAAGTTGGTATATTTGCAAATGGATTGTTATAAATATAAGTTTACATGAATATTGATATTTGTTTTATAATATTTATCCATTATAGAATATTTAGAATTAATAGTTTTATGTTTTATCATTTTATTGCAGGTATACGCTGTGTAGCTCATACGCTTCAATTAGCAGTAATTGATAGTCTCAAAGGTAGTACTGTTGAAAAACTATTAAACAAGGTGAGAATCTTAGTTAAGAAGCTAAGAAACCAAACTTACTTATATCTTATTAAAAAAGAAAAATTAAAGTCACCAGTTCTGGACTGCTTGACTAGATGGCATTCTACCTTGGACATGCTTGAAAGAGTACAATATTTAAAACCTTTTATTTTAAACATGTCAGCTAATGATTCGAAATTGAACAAATTGTGCATGAGTAATTTTGAATGGCAACAAGTAGATGCCTTGTGCAAAGCTTTACTACCTGCCAAGATATGTACAAAAAAGTTGCAATCTGAAAAGTTGATATTAACAGATTTTTATGGAGCGTGGCTAACTTGTAAAATTCAAACACAATCATTAAATACAAATTTTTCAAATAACTTAGCGCAGTGTTTAATTATAAGAGAACAACATATAATGAACAACAAAGTTTTATTATCCGCTATATATCTGGATCCCCGTTTTAAAAATATGTTGACTCAAGAACAGTCCACTATTGCTATTGAGCACTTAATTAATGTCTGGGTTCATATAAAAGAATTAGAACAAAAAGAAATTGAGTTTGTTGGTTCTACGAAAAGTCAAACTATAGAAGGCAATGATAATAATTTGACTTCAATGGATGATTCAGATGAACTTGAAACTTTTCTTCAAGAAAAAGATAATGAGTCCTCTTTAAGCTTCAACTCGCCATCTCAAGGTTCCATAGCTACTAGAATGGAAGCAGTTCTTAAATCGTATTACGTTGATCAGAAAAGGCTGAGCCATAAATTAGATATTTTGAAGTTTTGGAAGCAAATGGAAACCTCATACCCAGAGCTTGCTGAATTAGCAAAAACAATTTATTCCGTTCCTTCTACACAAGTAAGTGTGGAGAGATTGTTTTCTGGACTCAAATTCATATTGTCTCCTTATCGAACCAGTGTGTCATCTAAAAATTTGGAAGATCAGTTACTGGTTAGGACTAACAGGCTGTTTCAAAATAAAAATGAGTATGTATAAATATTTTTATGTATTTGCCATTTGGTATATCCTAGTAATTTAAAATTGTAAAATACATTTTTTACAGAAAAACAAGTATTCAAAATTCGTTTATAGTTAGAGATAGAATAGTTGAACTGGAACAAGAACAAGAACAACAAAATGTTGTGTTGTCTAAAAAACAGAAAAGAAAATGATAAAAATTTATATTATGTTTTATTTGTAATTACTAATTAGTATACAATATATTAGTACATAACATTATAACTGTTTGTATTGTAAATGTATTGTTAGGCTTGGCCACATGAATAT
Source organism: Diuraphis noxia (assembly GCF_037042655.1). Lineage (NCBI taxonomy): Eukaryota > Metazoa > Arthropoda > Insecta > Hemiptera > Aphididae > Diuraphis > Diuraphis noxia. Next base: position 81,486,005 of record NW_028301711.1, read on the forward strand.
CATACAAAATGCTAGGGTATTATTTAAATGAAAACACTTTTTACAGAGACCATTGAGTGTTTGATTCATGACTGTATCAAATTATTCAATTAACTGACTTCCACTTCTTACAACATGAGTCAACCCTATTTTTAAAATTTATTTTGGATGTTTTTAAAACAAAATAGTAAACTTACTAAGTCCTTTAAGTTTTAACCCAATAAGCCTACTATAATTTGATTTTATCATTTTCGATAATTATACCTA